>NC_133169.1:78378098-79003306 GCF_040802235.1 Manis javanica
GCCCCAACTAGGAAAGAAAGGTTGATGCTAAACATCAATCACCTAAGTCATGAGAAAAAAGAAGGGAGGTTACCTGTAGACGGGAAAAGCAATGGCCAGATTAACTTTACAGATTTTAATTACAGACAAACTTCTTTTTGGCTGCCTTTCTGAAGTTAGTTTGACCTTCACCACATCTATACTTAATCACAAGAAAAAATCTCATCAGCAAATTGCTGAGAAACCAGTGGAAACATTTTTTTCCAGAAAAATTATGCACTGAACAATAAAACCTTCAATGGGTTCAAAAGACTTTTGATTCTGTTATATCATGGTCCCTATAGTCAGGATGGGACCAGGTTGCAAAATGTAATGATATCAAACACATAAAGCTATTGACATTTAAGATCCAGCCAGCCTCATGAAATAATGAAACATGTCATAATGTATACACTCAAAATCTCTTCCCCTGTTGCAAAGAAAAGGCCTGGCTAGGAAAAAAGTTAATGGTTCATCAGAAAGGACAGATGTTCTGAAATGACAGCTCACAGGTGTCCTGCTTCTCTCAAGGCTATAAAACACGCACACTCCCTTCTATCCCGGAAATATAAAGACTTGGCTCTGCAAAGTGGTAAAAAAAGAACCAAATCCTTGGAGGGGGCGATGCAAGCAGAGTTGCCTACAACCACTTTTGCAAATGTCCAGCAAGAGTGCTGTCTTGGATAGGTTGACAGGAAGGAAAAAGACCAGTCAAGACAAACAGCCCATTCCTGTTGGAAATGATACTGAGCATATGGCTAAAAGCAGAGTGGGAATCTGTAGTAGTGGGTCTTCTCAGCCTCAGAAAGTTGTTTGCAAAAACGGTATCTGAGTAAGATAACTCATGGTCTTTGTTATGGGAAAACCCAATGAGCATTTCAAAGAATATTGCTTCTCTCTCACTTACCAACTTTACATTTCCCTGTATGGCCCCGGAAGAAGGCTGGTTAGCCAGAGACGGTAAGATTCCTCAAGGGAGGAACAACCTAAGACAGGCACAGTCGCAGGGGGGCCATCAGGTGAGAAATTGAGGATCAATAGAGGTGAGGCTTAGAACCTCACCCCCCCTGTTTTGAGAGAAATCTTCTGCATCCGTGGATGTTTTGTTGCCCTTATCTAGCTTGGATTAACACTAACACTTAGTCTATAGGCACACACCTGATCATCTACACTTGCCCTCTTACAGCACTAAATTATGCTTTCTATCTGTATTTTGCATCTACCTACCACTTCAACATTTTGTTTAAAAAAAAAATAAGGGAGAAATGTGGGATTCACATATAAATCAAGTATAAAAATCAAATGAATAATCAAAAAAAAAAACCAATGAGCAGTTAAACCAAAACACCCCAAAAACATTATGCACCTTCTCAGATCCCCTCAACCTTGCCCTCCTCTCTGTCTCACGGGATGAGCACCTCACCCACACACAAGTCCCACCACTTTTGGACTTGGGAAGAACGCTGCAGTGTGGGGCATGGTGCCTGGATTCCCAAGCAGTCCTGAGAGCCAGGAGCAGGTGGAGTTCGCCTCCAATGGTGCAAAATCAACAAGAAATGAAACCTGGGCAGCTGGGAAGCTAAGTTCCTCTCTTTTTCTCTCCCATTAGCTACCCCAAGGGATCATTTCTCCTTGCAACCCTTCTGGAGAAGCCCCAAAGGCGAAGGGAACATGCACGTGGGGTGACATAGTGTGTGTCCCCTCAGCTAGTGTGGTGATACCTGGCACTACGAAACATCACAACGCATTTTTTTTCCTGCCTTGTACTCTTTGGGGTTTTGGTTTGGTTTGCACACCCCAAGCAAATGGATAGCACTCTAAGCACTGCCTTGGGCTCTGCTTTCTAGAGGATACATGAGGGGGCACCATTGAAGCTACTGTGTCAACAATGGCAAAATCGCATTGCTCGTTATCACTAATCATTTTTTTTAATTAGTAACAATTTTCCCTTCTAATATTCCCTTCTAATATGGGTTTGATTTTGCTTTGCACTTTGATCTGGAGATGACAAATAAATCATTCCTTACTTATACAAGATAATCTGAACTTCCTACTTTATACAGTTATTATAAATAACTTGCCAACAAGTGCAAGGAATACACTTGTGTTCCAGCTATATATTGTTTCATAACAAACCACGCACAATGAAATGATTTAAGGCAAAGATGAGGAGGCTTGCCTGCATAGTTCTGATCCTGGTGGCACCAGCTGGGGTCCCTCATTTGGCCAAATTCAGCTGTTAGCTGGGCTGAGCTGGACCAGAAGGTCCACGAAAGGCCCCGCTGCTCCTCCAATGTGGTGGCTTGCTCTTCAGAAGCAGCTGGCATTTGCTCATGGCAGTGTGGACTCAGGGGTAAGACCTCACCCATGGAGGCTGGATTCCCGGAAAAAGGAAACAAAAGCTACCAGTCCCCTTCAGCCTGGACTCAAGCCTCAGAACTCATTTGCATTAATTCTTATGTACAAAACAACTCAGAAAGGCAGCATGACACAATTAACAGGAAACAGATACCACCTGTTGTTTTAAACCACATGAGGGCAGAAAGATGGAGGTATTTAGGGCTGCAATCTTTGGAGCTTATCTACCTGGGGGATTCCAGACTCATCTGCAGAATGGAATAATCTGGGGACCTTTGAAAGCTACAAGCACCCAGGCCACACCCTAAACCAAGTAACTCACAATGGGGGACAGAGGTGATGTATGGTATAGACTTTAGGCATCAGCTTCTTTTCTAGAAGCTTCCCAGGTGATTCCTACATGCAGGTAAGTTTAGCAATGCCTGATCTACCACAACTTCTGAGAAAAGCTTTAGAAAAGCTGAAGGTTCCAACTGGCAGTCCTCACTTACACACAGCGCCAGAGGATTTCAGCCCCAGGCAAGTTCACTCTGTATTTGTTGACACCGAATAATGACAACTGAATGTTGTGGGTAAAGGTTATTCTCATAGTGGCAGGTCGAGTGCTAGAATCACGTCTACATCCAGCAAGTCCACAATCAAAATATGCCTCTGCCTCCGCCTCCATGCAGAGCACAGGGGCAGAGGTCTTTATATAGCAACACAGACAATAATGGCTCATGGCCAACACATGAATGAGCCTATGCAGTAGGCCAGTTACATCATCCCACTTGCACAGTGGGCAAGTAGATTAGGGTTAAGTGAGCATCCCGGCCATCGGAACTTCCATTTTCCCTATACTCCACCCCTCCAGGATTCTCACCTCACAATCTACATGTCCTCAATCTTCTAGGATGGTCCCTGTGCGAGAAAGCTGGAACATTGTAACCAGATTCCACAACAGCAACAGAGGACACAACAGACACGTAACAACAGATGTAACAGTAGTCATCTTCAAGACTGAGGTCAATTGCCACCAAGTGGTCATTCCAGCTGTATTCAAACTAGTTCTACTCACATGAGTTCATGACTCACACTTTCCATGGGAGGCAGGTAACAGAACTGCTCTGTGCACACCCAGCAACCCCATGTGTTGGCAGTTTTTTGTAGGGTGTGTGCACAATCCATGGAGACACTGGAGGAGATTAACCTTAAGGGCAATAGGACACATGTTTTCATGCCACCAACATAGGCAAATCTTGTCCATCAGGTAGGATGCATGCAGGGGGGTGGTCCTGTGAAGGACTGGCAGAAAGGGGCTCCGTCCGGGTCTAGTATACGGTACCTTTACTGCTCTCCCTGTGGGGTTACTGAGGTGTCTATGTACAGTGCTGTTCAAGGTGCTTGCACTGGCCTTAAAGATAAAAAAAAAACTCCCAAGTAAGATGCTCCTACCTTCTGGCCATTCAGGGTACACTACCATGATCCATGGGGGCCACTCTACTATTACTCCAGGAACACACAGGAGGCCAGCTTCCAGGCCTTGACCCCAAGGTGCCAGGAGGGTCAGCCATCGCCAGTCCACGTGTCGAACAATCCAAGGCCACTGAATAGAGTCTCCAGGGTTCAGTGCAGTTGGTGCTGGCAGCAAGATATTATTCTGGTGGCCAAACCCCAGCTTCAGCAATTCCTCCTTGGTTTGTATTTGCAGTTGTAGAGGGGAGAGAGCAATGTGAGTCAGCATGTCCACGGGGCTCAATACTCCCTTTGGGGGCTTCTCATTCAAATATCATGGCAATACCCATAAATGCACTGACCAACCCCACAGTGTCTGACTTCAGGACAGATTTTAACAAGCCACTGTACCTCTCTATCATGCCTGTCCCAGTAGGGTTCTATGGCACATGAAAATTCCACTTTATCCTTAAGTGCTGCACCCATTCTTGTATTACATGTCCAGTAAAATGGGTGCCTTGATCATTCTCAATTACCTGCAGTTGGCCACAGGCTGCAAAGAGATGCTCTAGGCCTCTTTTGGTCATTTGCTGGTCTGTGCAACCAGAAGTCCAGTAGCTGTGTCCACAACAGTCATGACATATCGATACCCTTCTGATATGGGCAGAGGCCCAATAAAGTCTGTCTGCCACCTGATGAAGGGTGTTGGCCCCTTAATTATCATCCCAGGTTGCTGTGGGACTCAGGGTAAGTCCGTTTTAAAGCACACAGTACACACCTGCCAGGCTCTGCTGACTTCTTCAAAGGCTAAAGGCAGGCCCCACTGATGGGTTACAGCCCACATTGTCTTCTGCCCCACATGCAACAAACATTCATGTAACCATTGGGCCACATCAGAGGCAGGCTTTCCTTCTAGCCACCATACCTGGACCAATTCATCTGCTTCATCATTTCCTGCAGATGCTAGTGGCAAATGACCTGTTATATGATACACTGTAACTGTTTTAGTCTGACCACAGGCCCATTAAGTCTTGCTACACTCTTGCCCCAAAGGAGTTGGTGACCAACTTATCAGCTCACATGGTACTGTGTCAGTTGCCACAGAGTCAAGTCTCCATAGATGGCCCAGCTGCCAGTGTAGACAGTTACTGGGGAGGGCTCCTGGGTGAACACTGCCCACAACTCTGCCCATTGACTGATCTTCCCCTCACCATCTTCCATCCATATTGTCAGTCTTAGGATGGAAAGCTATTGCCCTCCATTGTGAGGGGCTGCCCACAGCTGGGGCCGTCTGTGTACCACGCATCTTCAGGTATGGGGGCTCTCTGCAACTAATGACTCTAAAGAAAATTCTTGCTGCTTTTCACTGGTATATGTCACTGGCCCCAGTAAATGCTGGAGTTCTCCACCCAAGGGACTAGCAGAAAAGGCGCTATGCTGCTGCAGGTATGCACCTCACTTGGCCAGTGTAGGCATTTGTGCCACACCATTCCACAGCTTTTGGGTCTGGTCTCATAACCACCCTGTGATTGGATAGGTGGTTCTAACCTGTATCAGGGCTGCTCCAGTAATGAGCACCATAGCCAGCAAGGTGTGGTGTATGGCAGCCAGTTGTTTCCCTATTAAGGTGTACTGTACCTCTGCTCTTTTCCAGAACTGTGACCAGAATCCAATAGTTCGGCAAGTTCATTCAAGCCACTGACAGAGACCCCAGCCATAACTATCTTCAGTTATGTGGACATCACAGGACCTGATGCATCCATCACACTCAGGGCCTGCACACCCTTTAATGGCCATTTTGCAGCAGTAAAGGTAGGTGCACATGTCTCATCCCCCAGTCACCTTATACCACCAAATGGTATCAGGGTTTCAAATGTGTGCCAAGTGTGGGATAAACTCTCTCTAGTAGCCTATAAGACCCAAAAATTCTTGCAATAGTCTTACAGTTGTAGGAGTAGGAAAGGCCTGGACTTTATCAATGACTGCTTCTGGTATAACCTTGGTCTTACCCGACCACACGACCCCCAAGAATTTGACTGACAAACCAGGTCCCTGACCTTGGTGCTGTTCACAGCCCATCCTTTCTCCTGTAGATGTTGCAGCAGTCTAGGTACTGCACCTTGTACATCTGAAAGAGAATCAGACATGAGCATGACATCATCAATATAACGGTACAGCCGCAGGCACCACTGGCTGTTTCTCACACGCTGCCAAGTCCTGGGCTACAAGCCTGTGACAGATGGTGGGGCTGTGGGGGCATCCCTGTGGAAGGACAGTAAAAGTCCACTGCTGTCCTTCCCACGTGAAGGCAAACTATACCTGACTTTCCTGTGCTGTATCAATAGAAAAGAAGGCATTATTAGCAAGATCCACAACATAATGGTATGTCACTTATTCAGGACTCCCTCAGGAGTATCCATGAGGGCTGCAATAGAGAGGACAGCAGCTTGCAGATGGGGTAAGACTTTATTCAGTTCTCTAGAATCCCTGGTCATGTGCAAGGAGCTCTCCAGCTTTTTTAACTGGCCACACTGGGGAATTAAAAGGGCTGAGGGTGGGCTTTATAATACCCACTCTCTCCAGTTCCTTTGCTTTTCTCCAATTTCTTTATACACCCCAGGCAATTTTTATTGCTTGGTATCAGTCACCCAAGGCACAGAAAAAGCTATGGGCAAGTGCTTAGCATGTCCCCTCAGAACTGCCTTAATTACATGTATCCTCAGCCTGAACTCACCTGCAGGGGTCTGTCACCCTAGACCCTGCAGGACATCTATCCAAAAGTATATTCAGGGATGGGAGACATAACCACAGTATATACTCCTTCGGGGGTATACGGCCTATTCCCAATGGGATTTGGGCTCATTTGACTTCGATAGCCTTTTAACAGTGAGAGTCCCAGGAAACTCATCAGGGCTGCCATAAATGAGTGAGCATTCAGCTCCTGTGTTCACCAGAGCCATGACATGTTGTACATTCACTGGGACCAATGACCTGACATTTCAACATGTGGCCTCTAACCCCCACCTGATCCCTCAGGGCGGGCACCTCGACCCTCTCCTCAGTCAAACCATATGACCCAGTTGGCTTCCTGCGAGGGTCCAGGTGAGGTCAGCTCCCTCTCCAGCAGGATGTCTTTCAGGCACACAGGCCAGACTTATGGCTTTGTCTCCGGCTTCCATTTCTCAGTCCTGACCTTAGCCAATGGCTGTAACTGCTGCTCTGGCTTCAATTGTTGCCACAGCTCCAGTAAGATTTTTATTTGACTTCCCATCCAATTTCTCTTTGTCTGCTCTTGCCTTTATCAAATCAACCCACATCTGGGTCCTCATGAACTTCACAGGGCACATTAAACTCTTCCTCTCAGTAGCAGACAGTACTCTTGTCCATGCCCAATCACTTCAGCCTCCCCCAAATCTGCCACAGTGCAGGTAACCACATTTACGGGCTGCCCTAAGTGAGGGGCAAGATGCCACTAGGGGCCCAAAGAGGTAGAGGGGAGCTTTTGCAGAACCTTATCCCTCATCTCTGTGGTAAACAGCTCCTCATCCAGGCCATGATTTACTGGGCTATAAAGTGGTCTTTTTCATGCCCAACTCCTGTAACACCTAGTTGGAGCTTGGCATATGTCTGCCATCTAGCAGGGGAAGATGGATAAGTCACCCTGAATGGACCATACAGTTCAAAGGGCAGCCATTAGCCATTCGAGAAGGAAATGGGCACAAGGGGTCTGGTGTGCATTCTGCAGTTGCTGCGGCAAGGGAGGATGAGTTTCAGGGAAGTCAGTTTTCCCATCTCTGATCCAGACAGGAGTCTATCTGATCAGATCAGATTATCTTCTCCACAATGCCCCACAGTGATGCCATCTCAATCTTCAACAATTTTTTACTTCCTCCACAGCACCTCGCAGCTTGCATTCTCATGCTGCCTCTTCTAGTTCATCTCGCAGTGGTACGTATTTCTCTTTATGACCTATTTTAACATGTAAGAAATAGCCAACCACAGCTCCCACCGCCATGTGGACACTCCGTTCCCCTGAGGCTCCCTATCTCGTAGAGGACCTGCACTACTGCCTCAGGTGTCATCCCACTTTCCCCCAGTCCTGGGGAGGAGCTCACTCCTCTAGGAGGAAAGCCACCTCAGACCGTAGACCCATTGGGTGACACCCAAGTATCTCCTCACCCATAGTGGCATAGTGCACTATTTCCCCATCCACAGGGTCAGCCTGCTATAGTACCCTTCCCATGAGGAAAGCTACTTTCATTTTCTCAGTCTTCAGTAAATCCTGCCAACTATGCCAAATGTAGCACCTGAGGATTTCAGCTCCAGACAAGTTCACTCTGGAGTTGGTGAAAATGAATAATGACAATGAAACATTGGGGGTAAAAATTCTTATACCAAGCTTTATTCTTGCAGTGGCAGGTCGAGTGCTAGAATCATGTCTGCATCTGCAAGTCCACAATCTGTCTCCACCTCTGTCCAAAGCACTGGGCAGTGGTCTTTATACAGCAACACAGACAATAAAAGCTCCTCGCCAACACATATGTAAGCATGCGCCCACAGAGCAGGCCAATTATATCATTGCACATGTGCATTGGGCAGGCAGATTAAGGTCAGGTGAATATCCTGGCCATGGAAACTTCCATTTTCCCTACACATGTTACCACACATCATTTCACAGTATGTTCAGTGGCTTGTCTTGGGTTTACTATTTAAGCACAACACCAATCACTTCAAAGCATAATAATGTTGCCAGGATAAGCCAGCCTAGCATGCCTCATAGGATGACCAACTTGCTAGTTTGCGTGGCACTGAGTGGCTTCCTGGGACACAAGACTTGCAGTGCTAAAGCCAGGACAGTTTGGATCAAACTGAACAGGGGGTCCCCCTGGCACTGTCTTACCTGCCTGAGTTAGAGTGGTCATGTGCTGCTGCGTTTTCTTTCTGAAATACAGTCTCATTTGTGAACACCTGAGTATCCTCAAAATTAATGACCCAGACCCTTGCTGGCTGAAGTGGGTTCCATGGACCTGCAGCTCCACATCAGCTGAAAGCTTGTTACAAACAGAAATCTGGAGAAATTCTAACACCAAATCATAATCTCTGGGAGTAGGCCTAGGAATCTGTGTTTCAAAAAGCATGAATTTGAGAAGCACTGACCTGGCCTGCCATGTTTTCCCCTTCATCTACCTCTACCATTCCGCATAAGGCAAAATCAGATTTCTGTTTTGCAATAAACATGTAAAAAGCATAGAAGGAAGATGCAATTAATGCTAATTGGCCAGAGGTGCCTCGACCAAAGCAGCCAGCATCTTCTGACACACACATGATAACCGTCATTTTTTTACTTAGTTTTTTGTCAGTCGTTTATCTGAAAGACTGTATAAGAAAATTTATATCCATCATACAGTCTGGAGTCTGGAGGGAGGGATGTGCAGAGCAGAACTGTCTGCCCGTCTCTTCCAGAACACATCAAAGTCCTCAATACAAATCAGATAATAAATTTTTCTCCAATTTGGAAGGAAAAAAATTTCTCCCTTAAAGTTAAGCAGAAAATCAAGCTTTATCTGTGACTGGAGGCTTCGTTTTCAATTTGAATTAATAGTAAAAATCAGGTTTCTAGAAATCATGCTCTTTTGAACTGTCTTAGGCTGAGGTTTACCTGGGCATAATGAAGAATTCTGCCAAGCAAATTAATACCCTAAAATTTTAACCACCTTAAAACAAAAACAGATTTTCTTTTAAGGACTTAACTGTTTATAGTCAACAGATGTGAATTACATATGAGTCATATTTGTACATGAAAGAAGAGATTCTCATGCAAAACACTTTGTTAGAACTACTACTAAATGAATTGAAAGTACATCAAAGATACTTCTTAAAACATTCACACACACACACACACACACATGCTGTAATTAAGGTTTTTTGCTAATTCAGACAACTCTCCCTGCAAACAGATAAAAAGTTTTAGTAGGATTTCTTTACCAGCCAATTAACATATAACTTGATCCCTAATGTACTGAAACAAATGGAATTTTAAAAGGCCTTTTCTAAACTCACCTTTGATAAATGACAGCTTTTATTTCCCTTGTGTTTCACAAACTTCATATTTAAATACAAAGAAAATGACCAGTTAACCAATTTCCCCCCATAAGATATTATAATTAGTTATTGTGGTCAGGCTAAAGATCTGGGGAAAGAGGCTGCTCCTTCTGTATGTCTCATCTGCTACACCAAAACCGCTGCACTGCAGGTCTGGCAGGAGGTGTCTAACGGCCCCACCCAGACGTTCTGTGGCAGCAAAACTCCTATGCTAATATATTTCGCAAAGATAAAAAAAATATAGAAGTAGATTTGAAAAACACATGTTCTCAGCAACAAATTCACTTTCCCTGGGTATAATCACATGACAAATTAGTCTGCGAGCTTTGCTTTCCCCAGCTAAATTTTCAAAAAGAAAAAAGAGACAGCATATTCCTTTTGCAAATAACCATAAACAGATTTTAATTACTGGCATATCCTGTGTAGAATCTCCTAAGTGTTTCATAAATGACCAGCTGCAGTTAAAACATCTCTGAGAAAGAGTAAGTAAGGTACTCCACTTTTCATGAGGCTGAAGTGACTCCTGTGTTCTGTCCCCAGTCAGGAGAAACACCCAGCAGTATGACTGACTGACCAAGCGTTGCACAGTTGAGAAACAAAAAGATGCTCTTGGTGCTTGTGCACAACTCATCAACCTAGTGTCTCTCTCTGCTCCCTTAAGGGGCATCACAACCCTCACCCCGGCTTTGCCTCATGACCAGTACCAAGATAGAGCCCTGGAGAGCAGAACAGTGCCATAAAACCACCTGACCGGGATGAGTGGTCAGTTTAAGTCTACAGAGAGCAAAGGTCCCAACAGGGGCACTAAGCCTGGCCATCACATGCAAAGAGTAAACTTGGAATCAAAACTAAACCCCAGCCCCACAAGGGTGGCAAGCTACACAGACTCCTGATTAAAACAACGGAAGGACAATGGAAGAAGCTGCAAGACGGGTCATGGCAGGGTCTCACTGAGGACAGTTTGCCTTCCTTAAAAGCATCTGTTCAATGGAGTCTTAGATTTCATTCATAAAATAAGAGCGGTGATCTCTACTAGCCCTATAGCTGTTATGAAAATCAAATGAAATAATTCAAAGTGAACGTGATTTGTACACTGTAAACATATGTGCAAATACAAGGGGCCATCGCTACTACTATGTTCGCACCATTCTTCCCAGAGCTGGGCGGGGGTCCTGGGGTCCTGGGTCGTGCACCAGAAGTGAGCCCATGAATGCATATCCTCTGGGGTGAGGGATTATTTAGCTGCCTCCCTAACTAGACCATGATTTCCTTGAAAGCAGAGACTGTGTTTTAGTCATCACTGCTTCTCCATTTACACTGGGAGACAGTCAATCGCTGTTTACGGAATGTCGAATGAAAAAATTCTGAATCCTCACTGTTATTCAGGCTCCTGCTGGCCGCAGATTACGTGCCGTGGAATACTATGTGGAGTGATGGGAGGAATGAAACACAGATGCCCATGTGCCCAGGAATAGTTCCCCATCTGCCAGAAATGGCTCCTTGCTCACAGCCAGAGCACGGGTTCCTCTGGATAATGATAACTCTAAACTCTCAGAATGAGAAGCATTCCTTAAAGCTGGTCAACCAACGATGCATGGAGTATTAAATGTCTTGGGAAATAATAATAGCTGAACTTTGTGTCCTTGTTATATGCCAGGCACTGTGCTAAAAAGTTTCACGTCAAGGGGCTTTGTCATTAACCACATTTTACAGAGGAAGACATGGAGCCTCTGAGATTAAGTGACCTAACCTTGGTCACATGGTTAAGTAGAATTGAACTCTTGGTCAACTTTATTCCAAATCATGTATTCCCAAGCAATACTGGACTCAGCTGTCTGCGAAACAAGAGCTCTTTAAGACAAGGCGATAGTCTCATCTTGATCAGCCAGGCAAAGAATTCTTCCTCCTCCTGCCTGCCTCTCTGCCTTTGACAATTCCTGCACACGTGCCACACACAAGCTGGGCTCGGTGCTGGCACTAGAATACACCGGTGGACAGATGAGGAAAGGGACAAGCAGGGAGGCGTGAACCACAATGAGAGGGTGGTGGCTGGGAAAACATGGTGACAGGAGGGAACCCTGTCAGGCCCAGATGCAGTAGGGCAGGGCCAGCCCCAGGCCTGGCACTGGGAGGGTGCTGTGAAGGCAGGTGCTGCCAGGGAGGCCTAGCAGAGGTGGTACCAAATGGCACAAAGGACAGCACAGCCTGAGGCCTGTGGGGCTGGGGATGGCAGGCACATGACCACCAAGCACAAGCTAGTTCCTGGGGATTCTCATATATGCCTGCGATCCCCTGGCCTTCAAAGCAAACCTCATGACTCCATCTGTACCAACTGCCTGGGGTCCTCTGGTTCTGCCCCTGGCTCCTCCCGCCGCCTCCCAAATTCACTCTGTCCCTGCATTGGCAAGACCGGCTGCAGGCTTGGCTGAGTTCCTATTTCCAGCCCAGTGTCCCTCATCTTCCTTCTCCGGCCCTTGGGGCCCTCCTGGACACTGTGTGTGTTCTGTCCTTGTCATTTCTGGCTGCTTTGAAGAGCTCTCCATACCTACATGTGTCCCGGGCCCCAAGACCCCTGGGTCGCATCCTCCCAATGGGTTGGCACCACCATTAGACTTGCTTTGCCCTCAGGAGAGATTGAAAACCACGCAACCTCAACCATAGGTGCTGGCAGGGGGCAGACCCCAGGATATTTCCATCTGTATAGTTTATGCATCCTTCTGCTGTCTACTTGGCCTGTATATACTGATAGCCTATTTTACTTTACACTTTGCTGGGGATAAAAAGACACATAAAATTTATCTGCCCCAAAGGAATTCAAAGTCTAACTAAGGAGCACAGAACTTGAATTATACCATCTACAGGCTTAATCGTTCCCTTATGCTTTTTGCCCCCGATTCTCCCTAAAGCTTCAGACTCAGACCCAGTTCATACCACATGCTTACATGGTTTTCTAAAGCATTTCAGAATTCGTATGTCCACAGTAATCCATTCCCTTCTCTGCTCCTCCTCTTCTCTGTAAAGAGCATCAATATTCTCACAGTGAAAAAGCCAGGAGTTCCCTTCGATTCTCTTTCCCTACGAACCTCTCTATACACTCCATCAACAAGTCCTGTCCCTTCTACCTCTGACATAGGCCCTGATCCACCACTGGGCTGCTGCCGGCCTACACAGCCTGCACTGTTCATTTGAAAAAGGCACCCTTCCTCCAGGACCTCACAGCCCTGCCCAGGACGCTGCTAGCAGGCCGAGCTTGGACCGGATTTCAACCTCCACTTGACCCCCAGGCTGCCTCCCTATGCGGCAAATAACCTGCAGGGCCACAGTCACACTCCTGCCACCACTTTCTCGGCACTGCTGCAGTGACCTTCCAGCTGTCGTCCCAACCACCACCCCCCCCCCATGGTCTATTGCCTACACGGCACCCAGGGTGGCCTTTTAAAATCTTACAACCAGTCATTTTATTTCCCTGCTTAAAAACCGATCTTCTTTATGTTGACCTACCTCTCCAACCTGTTGGCCCACCCTTACTCTGGGCACCCTTCTGTTTCTTAAGAATATCAAGTTCCCTGCCCTCTGACCCAGGTGTCTACCTTGTGTCCTTTCCTACCCGAATAGGTTAGTCTTAGTATTTGGTTCATCATATACTCTCATCATTAGTCCATGCATGCCCTGTCACATTTCATTAATTAGTTATTTTAAATAATGTAAAAAGTACACCTAGCCCAAGCAGCCAAAACACAGCTGGGACCTTGCCACTGACTTGTCTCTATATACTCACCGGTTTCTCCCCATCTAAGGTAACTATAAACACAAATCTAATGTCTATGATTCCCCAGCTTTCCTACCTATATAGTCTTATTGCATATACATGTATAAATACGGGTGTGTGTGTGTGTGTGTGTGTGTGTGTGTGTGTGTGTATATATATATATATATATATATATATATATATATATATATATTCCTAAGTTGTTATGGGTTTTTATTTCAGTACTTTTTAATATCATAAAAGATTATCATGCAATATGTAATCTTTGAGATTTAATTTTTTCTTAATATTTTTGCTGAAATCCAGTCACACTGTCACTTTATTCATTTTTGACGACTGTATAATATTCCTCTGTGCAACAATATCATACCAATTCCTACTCCCACCAGCAATGTTAGACAGTCCTGCAGATCCACATCCTATTCAACAACCTAATAATGTCAAACTTTTAAATTTGGGGCCAACCAGTGGGTACCAAAGGGTATTTCAATGTGACTTTCCTTTGCATTTCCATAACTGCTATAGATAACCACTTCCCACGTTCACTGGCTATGTGTCTTTCCCTCTTCCCAATGCTTCAAGGTATCAGCCCCATGTCCCCACCACAAAGAGAGCTTCTCTGACCAGTCTCCTTGTGAGGACCCCACACTCTGGTATATTACTCTGTTTTCTTTTCTTTGTGGTATCAACCACTACCTGATATTATCTAGTTTGTTTGCTGACATATTGTCTTTCTTCCTCAACTAAAATACAAGCTCCAAGGATCTTGGTTGCTTTGTTCACTCCCCCAACTCCAGTGCCTGAAACAGTATCAAGCGCAGTGCAGATGGAAGAATGTATGATGACCAAAAAATATAAAGGATTAATGGTTGTGTTCTAGAGTCAGGTGCTCTGAGTTCCAATCGCAGCTCCCCTGTGTGGTTATGAATAAATTACTTAAATCATCTGTTCCTGAGTTCCACCCCATATAAAATAATAGTAGTCCTTACTTCATTGGGGTGTTACGAGGTTTAAATGAGTTAATACTTGTCAAATTCTAGAACGATGCCACAAACATACCGAAGTGCTGGATAAATGTCACTTATTATTAATGTGTGATTAATGTTTTTACTACTCCTTCGTTTTGAGAGTACAAGGCACAGAACTAGTCTGCCCCTAATGAGCTTCCTCCGCTCCCCCACAACCTCCGTCCCCTGGTCTTGTAGATGCCAGTCCCCACAGCCTCGAGGAAAGTAGAAAGGCCTTTGGCAAAAAGTCAGAGGAGAGACAGTCTATTTCCAAGCAAATGTTCTGGTCACCGCACACACGAAGAAGTTGAAGGCAGCAGAGTAAGTGTTCAACACTGCCTGATGAATAAATGACTCATAAAACATCAATCCATGCCCCCTGTAACTCCAGCATTACATTACACACAAAGTCACAGCAGTCTCCCACTCTCCCTCGATTTTGGTTCATATTGTCAAAGAAGGGAAAAGAGAATTTAAAATGGTGAGGACCAAGAAATAAAAGTACTGGGTAAGGAAAGAGGAGAGCAGAGAGTTCAGGCAGGGGAGAATGGATGGAGGGGTTGAAAGGAAATGTCAGGTGGCCCGAGGCACCGGCCTCCGGTGTTGAACATAAAAATGCTCAAAACAATCGCAGAAGGGGGAGTCCCTCTACGAGCCACCCAGAGGAATTCTTGTTTTTAAGGTCTGCGTGGGGGCCGGGGACAGGTAAGGCAGAGGAGGCCTGCGGTGGGGGGGCGGAAGCCTGAGGCAGACTTTATTTCCCCATCTCGCCTGGGGCAGGGTGGTCACCGTCAAACCTGGGGCCCCCAGTCAATGTCACTCCAGTCCGCGAGCTTACCTTGTTCCGCCACCAGGAGCCCCGCTCCATCGGGAGCCTTCATGCCTCCAAGTGGTAAGTGCGGCCTTGGTTAAATGCGCCAGGAGGCCAATCCCAAGCGAGACGCCGCGGAGGTTCCTGCAGGTTCTCTGGGAAAAGCTGTTTCCATTTGAGAAGGGGCAGGACTCCCGGCCAGGAACCAGCTGCCTCCCGGGAAGTCGGGTTCTGCGGCCGCCGGCCGCCGCGGGAGCGCCGGGCGCCGGCCTTCGCCCCGGTCCTGGGCGCCGGGCACCGCCGGAGAGCCCGCGGGCGCGTGGCGGGGGCGCGGCGGGGGGAGCCGGTCCCTGCCTCCCGCTGGCGGCCGCTCAGCGTCCACCCTGGGAGACCTCGGCTCCCGTTTGCCTGTCCCGGCTTCAGCACCGAGCGCGGTAACACACCGAACCTGCTCACTGGATGCCCTGCGGGGACCGGGGACTCCCTCCCAGCCGAGTCCGTGGCTGGCAAGCAGGAGCGCGGGCGGCGGGGCCGGCAATGCTCAGGGCATCGCCGACCTTGAGGCTACAGACGGGATGCATGCGCCAAAAATAAACCGCGCACGCACCCTGTCTCCGCGGGAGTCCCCCCCGAGGAAAGTACTGTCCTTAAGCAGCGTACAGTCCCTTGGGGGTAATTGGGGAACCCTGCGCTGAAACGTGTAAGCCAACATAAGCCCCAAAATCAAATTTGGGGGTGGCTTTAATGTTAAGGTTTGGATTTGAGCCGCTTAAACACAAGGGGGAAAAAATTGTTAAGACATGAAACATGGAACAAACCCGCGCAAGTGTGTGCATTGAGGTGTGTGCATTTCAGGCGTTAACCCGAGCTTCAGAGGAAAGAGGGGGCGCGAGAGAAATCAGAGCTGGTGGTTTTCCCGGTGCGAGGTTGGAAACGCGTCCGGCCCTCGTCCCCAGCTTGTTCGCCATCACCCGCTCCCGACGTCGCAGGGAGCAGCGAGGCATGGAGGGGGTTAACGCGCCCGCCGCCGCGCCGGCTTCCCCCGGCCGAGGACGCGCTGGGGCGGGCGGAGGGAGAGCCCGGAATCTCCCGCCCGCTCCCCCTCCACAGGGCGCTTCCCGCCCCGATCTATTTATAGCGCCACTTCCAGCTGCTGCAGGGGACTCACCAGCCGAGCTGAGCATTCGAGCTCCGAGAGCTTTCCGGAGACAGGGGATCTTTATAAATCCTGTGCACGGTGGAAATGCTTCTAGCCTGTGGGTTTTGATTGCTACTGTTCAATCTATTTTGCATATATTCCATTCCCAATTTAAAAAATAAAGAGCCAAGGGGATTTTTGAGACAGGTGAATTGCAGGCAGGCAGTTATCATGTTGGAGGCCTTTTGTTAAGGGGTGCCTGGAAAAAGAACCCAAATCAAAATCCCCCATGGGTGGACTGGCTTCAGGATCATTTCCTGTTTTCTGCAATACTCAACCTGTTTGGGGTTTTGGTCTGTCAGTACATGGTCAGAAAGAGGAAGGATGAAAAAAATCATGTCCTCTGCCATCTGATTGCCTGCTTAGGAGGGACTTCACAGCTGACAGCATAATACACCCAGCTGGAGGTCCTGAGTCAAATCCCACAGGAAACCTCCAAAAAAAAAAAAAACAGGCTAATTAAGGCGCATCTGGGTTCCTGGCTCCAGCAGGTCCTGGTAACAGGAGAAAACATCTGCTGCCCTGAGCTGTTACCTGCTGCATAAGATGGAGCATACTGCACCAGTCTAGAAGGTTCTAACGCTCGTATCTTGCCCAACCCTCTTACTTGAAATACTCCTTCCTGAAATGGTCACTGAGCCTCTGTGCTATGCGGATCCCTGAAGGAGTCCTGGGAGCTGCAGAGAACACCAAACATCACCTGTTCTCACAGAACTTAGTGAAGAGGGCTCTGCCCAGCAGCTGTGGAAGGAAGCCTGGAGACCCCACCACCACGCCACCACCGGGCACCCCAGCAGGTCTGAGGTGAGGGTGCTAAGTGAGAAACACACTCACTGGTCCTCAATAAGGGGACACGGAGACAAAGAGAACAGCAGAACGAGGCTTTAATAATGACGGTCTTGCTAGACCAGGTTTCTGGTGAGCAGGCACACCTGAGGCCGTTGGCACCAGTAATTTATCTCCTAGTGCGCGAGTCCCTCCCCTGGTTCCTCATCAGTGGAGTACTGCAGGGTTCACATTCTTTCCTGGATGTTGCCTAAGCCAGTTATATCCATATTAGGCCTTCCCTTACATTTGTCTTAATTTTATTGGTAGGTTTAAAAAACTCAAACAGGTATTGCCAAGTCCTTACGGATCCCTGCCCCCCCACCCCCACTCTCAGCCTGAGCAGCTTCCCAGCGTATTTTCCACCACGTGGCCCTTTGTTAATACCTCACTGTTAACATGTTCAAACCTCCTGGTGGGAATAAATCACATTTAGTTTTATGCTCAAACACTAAGCCCCTCTTCCCTGTCCTCCACCTTCCAGTCTCCAGGTTTTTCTTTTAGAGCGGACCCCAAAAGAGTGAGAGGTTATTACTTAACTGTATTTAATCAGAATGATCCTAGAATGGGGCTTCTAATATTTTAACTTCCCAGTTATCAATGGGCTAAGCAGAAACCCCTTTGGTTGAGTTCCTTGTTGAAACGCTCCCCCCACTCCCCCCCCCCCCCCCCCCGCATTCATGTTCCCGCCCTAGTAAAGAGAAGATACTGGACACACTTGACTCTCTCTGAATGCCTCAGGATCCAGTAGTAACTTGGTGCATCCGGGAAATGCAGGAGAAATGCCCCGGAGCTCCACGTCCAAGGTCATCCTGGCTGTTTATGGGATCTCCTCGAAATTACTTTCCCTTTTTAGGCTTCAGTTCCTTATCTATAAAATGTGAATAAAAGTAATAGTAGATCCCTCCTGAGTTTCTTGTGAAATTAAATGTAATAATCTACATAAATTGCTTAGACGAGTGCCTGGTCTATGGTAAAGCTCAATAGACTTTAAATATTATTTTAGACATTACACATTATTTCTGCATAAATATGAATGAAGTTGATTTGGTTCAATTTATACAAAGAGGCATTTAATCAAAATCTGTTTTATCTGAGTAAATCCATTATATAAGTGGGTTTCCTTTTCATTATGCTAAAGAAGCTCCCCCAAGGCATTCCATATATACAGGAGTCCTCTGGTCACTACATTTTGTTCTACCAGGGAGAAAAAATATCCCCTCAACAGGCCTTTAGAAGGTCCTGCTACTAATCTACGTAAGATACACTCAGACACCTAGGGTAAAGAATCACCCGCTTACAGTGCCTCACTGCTGCTTGAGGATAATACTTTGATACATGAAAAGTTCTTTAAGCACAAACACACTCCATGAAGTTTTCCAAGGGACTATGAAGAGGAAATATTTTTATTTAGCTGAAAACTCTTAGCTCATCACAGGTTTGTATGGTGTCCAATTTCTCCTTCTAAAAATTAGGCTCCAGCAGGTAAACTGGGTCCTGCAGAGCAGTGCTCCAACAGAGAGGATTAGGTACCGATCCCCATATCCATCCTCCATTTCTTTAGAAGAGAAGCCCCGGTGTTTAGATACTCTGCTAGACATGGTCTGCACATTCTAGTCAGCGAGCTCTACGACAAAGTGTCATGTGTCCACGATGGCAGGGATGGCAGTTAAACAAAGGCTCAGCAAGATGGACTTTCACTCACGAAGGCTGGCCCAGGTATCTGGCAGCAGTGAGTACACTGAGTCCCCAAATGGCACCATTACCTGGAGTGATCAGCCAGCTTTCTAGGGCCAGGTTGATTACAGTCCAGCTTTCTAGTGGCAGGTTGATTACAGTGGACCACTTTCATCATGGACGAGGCAACACGTTTTTACTGGAAGAAACACTTACTCTGGATATGGGTTTGTCTTCCCGGAATGCAATGCTTCTGTTAAAACTGTCACATGTGGACTTATAGAATGTCTTATCCACTGTCATGCTTTGCCACACAGCACTTCTGGTCAAGGAACTCAGTTGACAGCAAATGACGTGAGGCCAAGGACCCGTGCTCACCCAATCCACTGGTGTTACCAGGTTACCCACCATCCTGAAGCAGCAGGCTTGACCCGCAGAAATGGAGAACACGCAAAGGTGTGGCTGGAAAATTATTTGATAAAGAGATAACCGGTGAGACTCGTGGTTTTAATCAGCCATTTCAGCAGAAGCCAGGAATAGAGACGGGATTATACCAGCAGGGACCAGGGGGAACAGAGGCAGGATGAAATGAAGGGAGGCTGTCAGAATTCTGAGATTCTGCAGGATGGGACTGTAGAACTAACTCTCTGGCTGCTACCACGCATTATCGTGGGTGATTCAGAAATGAGCAGGGCTGCCACTGACACCACAGACCTGCGAGGTAAGGCCATCTCCTCCTGTTTCAGAGAGCAAGGCAGTCTTGTTCTCATTTTCACTGGACCACACTGCCTCAAACAAGGGTCTCAGGGGCAAGGCCATCACTCCAAGCCTCAGAGGCTGGTGCTGCCACCCAGAGTCACGCCCTCCCAGGCCTGGGGAACGCCGAGGATGGAGCCACAGAGGATATTCTTGAGCCATAAGACCTAATGGGGAAAAAAGATCTAATGGAATTTGCCTTGCTAGGTCTTGGACTTAATTAAACCCGAAAACCCTTTTGTCTTTCCACTTTCTCCCTTTTAGAATGGGAATGTCTGTCCTACGCCTGTCCATTATGTTTTGGAAGCACATGACTTGTCTGGTTTCACAGATTCACAGATTCACAGCTGTAGAAGGATTTGACTCAAAATGAGTCGTGGTTTGGTTCTCACCCACGCCTGATTGGGATAATATTAGATGAGACTTTGGACCTAGAGTTGGTGCTGGAATGGGGGCTGCTGGGATGGGGTGAATGTTTTTGCATGTGCGAAGGACATGAAGTTTGGGGGACCAGCAGGCAGAATGCTATGGACTGAAATCTCTCCCCTCAAAATTCCTAAGTTGAAGCCCTAATGTCCAGTGTCACTATATTTGGATATAGGGCCTTTAAGGAGGTCATAAAGGTTAAAGGAGGTCATAAAGATAGGTCCTAATCCAGTATTCTGGTGTCGTCATAGGACAGAGAGGGGCATCAGGAGCCAACACACAGAGAAAAGACCATGTGAGGACACAGCAAAAAGACAGCCGCCTGCAAGACCAGAAGAGGCCTCAGGAGAAATCCACCTGCCAGCACCTTGATATTGGACTTCCCACCTCCAGAACTGTGAGAACACATCTCTGTTTGTAAGCCACTTAGTCTGTGGTATTTTGTTATAGCAACCTTAGAAGACTAACACAGGCTGTATCTGAGAAGGTAAAATAAAAAAGAGTGGAGCTCACAAAAGAACTGGTTGGTTTTCTAGTAAAAGTGGAACAGAGTAGAGAGAATACAAACTATTCAGGGTCTTGCAGAGTGAAAAGGCAACATTTTCTTGACTTTGAAGAATAAAAGGTAAGCTTGAGTATGCCTTAAGAGAGAAATGATTCATTTCTAAAAATCAACTTTATTTACAAACAGAATTCCTGTATTTTAAGTATGCAATTTGGTAAGTTTGGGCAACTATATTTAGCCAGTCAAAACATAGAATATTTTTATCTCCCCAAAAGGTTTCCCTCACATCACTGCCCGATCTCTCCCTACTCCTGGCCCCACTCAGCAGCTGAACTGCTTTCTCTGCTAAATATCTGATGGTGCCTGCCGTCGAAGTCAAACAGTCTGAAGGGGAGGCGTGGAGCTGAATAAATGTGCAACTCACTCTGAGAGGACACCCAGTCAAGCCGGAACGCAACATATAGCCTTTATTCTCTTTTTATACACACTCAGAAGGGGCAGGTTAACCAGGGATCAGGAAACATGTGCTTGAGTGTTGACATACTTTTTTACAAAACAAGCAGACTCTGTCCTCAGGATAGATTCTATCTCAGCACACCCAGACTCAACATCTAGGACTTGTTATTATTCTTAGCAAACTCCCTTATCCCTGACTGTTCTTTCACCCCAACCTCTCATCTGTCCTCTCTCAGTTCCCTTCAGGTTTCAGCCGTCCCCAACATCTCCCCCTTTTTTCTTTAATAAAACAACCAGCCCAACTCAGACTGGGTCAAGGTATGTGCCTGTCTTAGGTTGTATGGTTGAAGTAAATCCTTACCCGTCATGGGGTGATAGTCCTCTGTCGACCACTCCCTGTCTTAGGTTGGTATTTACAATTCAACCATATCTTACCCTTCATTGGCTACCATACTTGACTTTAGAACTTATGATTTACAAGTGAGGGGGGCCGTCTGCAATTTCAAATGATGCAGGTCTCTTAAGGCTTGTTGGATGAGTTTCCACATGCTGCGAAGGACACAAGGCCCCAGTAACAGCAATAGAAGACATAAAATGCCTAGGGTTCAGAGAGGTGTGACTGTGCCAGAGGCTATTCAGGGGTTCTTTGAACATGTCTTTTATCTGATCTAATATATCAGATGCAGTTTTGGCTGCAAATAAGATATGATTTAAATGGTTCTATGGTGACTGGGGATATAACTCCCCCTTTTTTGTTTTTTCCAATTGAGCTTTAAGGGTGCCATGGGCACGTTTCACAATGCCTTGGCCTTGTGGATTATATGGTATCCCAGTTTTGTGTGAAATATGCATTACATGGCTGAGATCGAACATGTCGAAAGACAGACATAACTTGAATATATATATATAGGTTTTAACAAACTACTAGTTAAATTGCATACACACATTAACAGAATAGGAATACAGATACATAACAAAGGCAGACTTACAATTACTAGTTATATCTCATGAAATTAAGAAAACTAGTTAGATAGCTTAGGCATTTGTAAAAACTTATTGACAATATGATGGATATCCTCTAATTGATTTTGGGTAGTTTGAGAAAAAGCAGACAAATTGAAACAGCACATTCTTGGAAATTGTTCACATCCTACATGTTCTTTTAACAGCAGATAGTCTATAGCAGAGCGATTCTGAAGCACTGCAGTTCGCACTTCTCCCAGTTCTTGGTTGAATTCAGATAATATAGAAGCAGTCAAATTTGTTGTTTTGCTATATGCACAGGCCAGCTTAGATATCTCTTCCTGCATTCCAGTGACAAGTCCAGGAATGGGCAGGAGGAATGCAGCTGCAACTGCAACAGCGGCAGGCTCTGCAAGTTTCAAGTTTCATGACAATCAGATGGCAGAGCTCGGAGAAGCCTCTTGCGCTTATATCCAGGATGTAGAGCAGGAAGAATGCGTCCCACCCCACAAACACCTCGATAGTGTGGAGAAAGGGCTTGATATGTTTCGTTATCACACAAAAATACCTAACTGTTTGGGAGTCTATATCTAGAAGACTATTTTACATTGACTGTAGAATTACAGTAAGAGGGTACATGAGTACCATCAATACGTACACAATCAGTGATTATAGTAGTTCTAACAGGTAAATTTAATTGGGCATCAGGAGTAAGCGTCTTCGGGGAAAGAGTGATATTTCTGTAACATAAAACATTCAGTAATAAAGCTTGGCATTACTCCCTTTGACAGTGCTCTCCAGGCAAATATATATTGGGGAAATAAGCCAAATTAGTCAAATATTTTCCTTGATGAAGAGAAGAAATTCCTCTGACATGTTCCAGGGGCCCTCTGGAAAATATCAGAGTTAATTAGAGGTAAAAATACTTTTTTAAATTTGGTCTTGGGAAGTTGTCAAAAGTTTTTAAGGCACTCGCCTAAATAGAATTATAGTTATTAAATAACACTCGTTATTTAACTAGAATGACAACAAGAAAGTCCAATTCTCTTATTAAAACATACATTCTTTAGCACACACAAATGTTTTCCTTATTATATTAAGTTATAAGCTGTATAAGCAGAAGGTTATACAGCTAACAACACCTAGCCTAGTCCTCCAATATTAAGATCCACCTTTCCAAACACTCAGACAACTCATTGAGACTTCAAGCATAAGAGACTGCTTTAATAACTAATTAGAAAACTTTCTGCAATCTTTCAACATTAAAGGTAGAGCAATAAACTTTTGTTCTTTTAACAAACAAAAATTCTAGTCCTGCTGTGTACTTGATATCAAGTCACATTTGCTTTCAATTTCACACAGCAAGACCATATCAATCCTTCACAAACTTCCCACAACTTTCCTCTTACATGCAGTGTTTTCTTTCCTTGAACAAACAGCTGTACTTCTGAATAGTTATCTTCTTTTACTTTCAACACAATGCATTTTTATTCTTTATACCTTCTCTTATTAAAACATACATTCTTTAGCACACACAAATGTTTTCCTTATTATATTAAGTAGTTTTAATTAGAACTTAAAACCATTTGGGAACCTTAACCTTCAGTGAACACTGAAAAACAGACTATTATAAACTGTTACATCAGCAGTCTTCAGATTGATACATTTATGAACATAGTTTATCATTTTTGGAAATGTGCCTTACAGCACAATTTCTCATTAAGTACAAAATATGTCTATATAACTTGGCAAACTTTAAGAATTTTGGTTTACACAAAAATTCTCAGGCTGTTTGCAGATATATACACTGTTATACATTAATACAGTATTATTATTAAAAAGTTTATTTGCTATACTTGTTTACTTATTTTTAGCATCCATGCTAGATTATTTATAAAACTTTTACCAAACATTAGACAAAGTCAAGCTTTTCTTTAAGCATCTTCTTGAAATATTTAACAGGTAACTAACTTAAATGGTTTTAAGTAAACTTTGACAGCTGATAACTATAAGGACATGTCCATTTCAGTTAAGCTTAAATTAGCATTAGTGCTTAATATTTTTTATTAGAATTTTCTGGAAATTTTAAAATGTTCAATTTTCACAAGTGCTTGTTTTTGAATCAATTTTTATTAATATCATCTGGAGATAGAAAATATTTTTTATTTATACACTTGGATGCACAAACATACAGACTGAGACATAATGACTACAATTAGCAACACTTTTCATATAAAAACATATATACAGACAAACTGATACAAAGATTTGAGTTATTAATATTTAATTGCCTTCTTTCTTCTTAGTTTATTTGATTAAAAGTACTTCAGTTTTCAAGAATACACTCTAAGGGCAAGCAGTTTACATTACTGGGTTAAGGTTTAGACAGCCCCAGTACAGGGGGTGGGAAATAAAATGCATGTACAATTCTAGCACGAGTTATTTAAAGCCAGGCTGTATTGTAAAAGATAAATTTCTTCTATCTCAGGGACTCTAGTTTAAAACTTCCCAATTTTCAAAGATAATGATGAACCTAGTAAGTAGAATAGATTTTCACTGAAAGAATTTAGAAAACTAGTTCTATATTGTAGTTGTTCACGGGACTTTTAACCATTTTCTTTCCTGTGGCAAAATATATTTAGCTGCATAACTTTATATTGCATACTTCTTTCAGGGGCCAAGCCTCAGAGAGTTCGTACTGAGGCCAGGTTTGTGTGCAGAAGAAGACAAGACACTTCTTTTTTAGAGTTTAGGGATTGAATTACTTCCAGTTAGTTTTCCTAGTTTTTTCTGCCTGAGCTTTTATCATTTCTTGAGAGGCCCCTGCCTGTCTGTTAAGTGCAGGGACTGTGTGACTTTTCGCTGCTAGAGTCTTAATCTGAGTCACAAGCTTGTTTTGCTTTCCTGGGGCTGCAGAAAAGAAAATGCCTAACTCCAGGACGGCTGCCTCTAAAGAAAGGAGTCAATAGAATAGAGTTATTTACATGTTGGTTTGAGGGTGTAGCTTGATTATTTTGCAGGTTCTATTTACATCGTGTTAGCTGCAGGACTATCTCCTAAGCTGCGAAAAACAGCATCTTTTAAACAAGATACCTTCTTCGGGGAACCAAGGACATACTTGTTCTATAAATTCTAAAAATTTTGTTAGTTGTTGTTGCCCTACCTTTGCGCCGCGCGTCCGCAGCATATGCTTAAGTATCTGTACAAATAGGACTCGGGTGTTTTCGGCCCCCATGATACTCTCAGAGGTTAAATGATTCGCCGCCCCTTACCTGCTTCGTGCGCACTGTTATCTCGCGGCGGCTCTCACGTTCTCCTCTGTACTTCAGGTCCCTGTTCCAGCGCCACTTGACGGTGCCTGCCGTCGAAGTCGAACAGTCTGAAGGGGAGGCGTGGAGCTGAATAAATGTACAACTCACTCTGAGAGGACGCCCAGTCAAGCCGGAACGCAACATACAGCCTTTATTCTCCTCTTTTTACACACACTCAGAAGGGGCAGGTTAACCAGGGATCAAGAAACATGTGCTTGGGTGTTGACATACTTTTTTACAAAACAAGCAGACTCTGTCCTCAGGATAGATTCTATCTCAGCACACCCAGACTCAACATCTAGGACTTGTTATTATTCTTAGCAAACTCCCTTATCCCTGACCGTTCTTTCACCCCAATCTTTCAGCTGTCCTCTCCCAGTTCCCTTCAGGTTTCAGCCGTCCCCAACAATATCGATTTGTCTTCCTTAGAATTTCATATAATAAAACCACACAGTCTGTACTCCTTTGTGTCTGGCTTCCTTCATCCAGCATGATATTTTAAAAATTGATCCATGTTGTTATGTTATCAGAAAGTCATCTTGGTTTTGCTAAGTAGTATACTATTATATGAACTTCTACAGTTTGTTTATCCATTCATATACTCATGAAAATTTGGATTGTATGCAGTTTATGTCTACGATAAGCTGCTCTGAACAATTGTATACAATTCTTTGTGTAGACATATGTTTTTATTTCTCTTGAGTAACTGTCTAGATCTAGAATTGCTAGGTCATAATAAGTACATGTTTATTTATCTTGATAAGAAAATCCTCAAGAGTTTTCCAGTGTGGTTGTACCATTTTACCCTCCCCACCTGCAATATATGACAGTTCCAATTGCTCCACATACTTACCAACATTTGGGGTTGTCAGTCTTTCAATTCTAGCCATTCAAGTCAATGAGTAGTGATATCTCATTGTGAATTTAATTTGCATTCTTTGATGACTAATGATATTGACATTGATTCATGTGCTTACTCACCATCTATATATGCTCCTTTATGAAATATCTGTTCAAATCTTTGGCTTATATTACATTGGGCTCTTTGTCTTCTTATTATGAGTTGTAAGAGTTTTCTATGTATTTAGAACACATAAAGAGCTCATGTATTTTATGTTTGTATTGGATATTTTCACTCAATCTGTGGTTTCTGTTTTCAGTTTCTTAATGATGTCTTTCAAAGAATGACTGGCAAAATCTAATGATCAATGATTTTTATGGTTTGTGCTTTCAGTATTTATAAAAAAAAAACTTAGCTTATCCCAAGGTTATCAAGACTTTTACCTGATATTCTTCTAGAAAATTTGTAGTTTTAGCATTTATGGTTAGGGGAATTATCCATTTCAAGTTAGTTTTTGTGTATGGTATGAGGTAAAGGTCAAAATACATTTTTTTCCTTATAGATATCTCATAATGTCAGCACAGTTTGTTTAAAAGATAACATTTTCCCTATTGTTTTTTACTGGCTACTAGGTCTGTTTCTATTGACTGGTTTTTCTACTAATTATAGGTCTCAGTTTCCTGAGTTTTAGTATCTCATGATTTTTTCATCTCCTGGGTATCGTGAAGTTTATACTGTTGAGAATCTTTCCTTTGTTGTCTTCCTTTAAGGAGTCTGGGCTGTGCCCTGACAGACCATGAAGTTGCTTGCCGTTCAGTTCGATCCTTTCAAGTGTTGTTTTTAAGCTTTGTTAAGGTCTAGAGTATCCTTCACTATTAGGTCTAGTTTAGCTCCACTACAAAGGTGTGGCCCTTCTTGGTCTCTACTGTGTGACAAGTGAGAACCCTTTCCTGTGACCCAGGGTGCATTCTGTGGACTGTTCAGCTCATGGGTACCAGTTGCTCTCTTGCATAAACTTACAGAATTGCATCCTGTGTCTGAGCAGATTGTCATTTTGCTAAAGAATCCAGGGTACTCATGGTCAGATTTCTGAAGCTCTTTTCTGTGACGTTTTTCCCTCTCTGGAACTCTTTTCCACAGCTCCAGCCACTTCAGACACCGTGAACTCCTCTGCCTTTGCAACTCATTGAGGCGACTGCCATTCTGTTTGCCAATCCAAATGTGTCCTTTTTCTCAGTCATCATAATCCTGTGCTGCCTTTTATCCAATGTCTGAAAATAGTTGTTTCATACATT
Organism: Manis javanica; assembly: GCF_040802235.1. NCBI lineage: Eukaryota > Metazoa > Chordata > Mammalia > Pholidota > Manidae > Manis > Manis javanica. The sequence continues at coordinate 78,405,851 of NC_133169.1, forward strand.
TTCCCCCGTTTTCTCTTGTTTCCAGCAGGAGGTTAAATCTGTCCCATGTTTCTCCATTATGGCCAGAAGTGCAAGTCCTGACAAGGTAACTTTTCAACTAGAAAAAAATAACTCAGGGTAGAGTATAAGATGCAGTTCTTGCACCAATGCCAATAGACTCAAGGTACCTTCCATTAAGTCAGAAAGCAGAGGGAGATATAAGGTTGATCAATTTTGCCATGTAGTAGTGTGGGAAACCGTGCCTCTTTAGAGAATGAAGGGTGTGGCTACTGGCAAATAGAGAGTCTAGAATCAAATAGGTAAGAATCCTATTAAATTTTTGAGAGATTACTGATAAAAGGACCAGGATCCCATGACTATTTCAGACCTAAAATGGCTCTTGGTCACTCATTGGCCCACACATAGAATAATCTGGTTAATTTACAAAGCCCCCACTAACAACATATATCACAAAGCCCATTTCAGATTTGACCAAGCAGAATAATAGAAAAGGAAGACCCTCCAAGAGGATAGAGCTAAGAGCTATGGAGAACAGTGAGCAAGGGATCTCTTCCCAAAAGTATTTTCAGGGCCTAATTAAGGAGCGGTCCTCACTTCCAGAGTATATGACCCTCACCACATCTGCCAGTGGGATCACAGAAACCGTATGAACCAGTGACTCCTGTGTGCCTCCCATTTTTTTTTTTTTATCACAAACGGGGTTGTTTACTGCTGTTATCTTTGTCCTACCATTATATATCAGGCATCAGGGTGAGGGGAGATAAACTGTGTTTTTATTTCAGAGTTCTTTGGATCAGTGGTGACCACACTGAATCTGATAACCACACTCATTATCTTTTGATGTGTAGAATTCTTTGCAACATGCAGAAGTCCTGAACTTTGATCTTACTGCCATAATTAAATGAAAATTTGAGATTATCTCCTTGCTGAGGGTCACATGTGTAACATGGGTGTTAAGAAAAACAAACTGAAAATTTGGTGGTCAGATTTATGGTCTGCAGGAAATACTACCAATTTGTGCCAATATTCTGTTCTCCCTTATTTCTGGGTACGTAGAGGATTGCTCTTTTCCTTCCCACTGAAATCAGGATGGCTATCTGAAATGAGTGGGAGTGACATATGTTGCTTCCAGGCAGAAGTAGTTAATTGCCAAATACAAGAATTTCTAGCACTGTCTTCCTCTATTCAGTTGGACCCTAAATAATCCCAGTTGAAATGGCAGCATAATAGATGATGTTGCCTCCATCAGACTATGATGAACAGGTGCCCTTTGCCAACCAACTTTGGATTTCCAACTTAAGTGAGAAAATCAAATTTGTTGTTTTAAATCACTAAGAATCATTTGAGATAAGTGTTGTAACTTATCTCAATACAGTCATTTTTTTATTAAATGATTTTATAAAATAAGATTATTTGGAAACTGTAATACGAGCTCTAGAAAACACACCTCTACTCAGTGCAATAGTTAATACTTGCTCATCACCTGCCTCCCATGATGGACTATGAACCTCATGAGGGTAGGAGTTCTCCACCTTGTTTACTGCCGTATCTCCCTAGTACCTAACACAGTACCTGAGATATGGTAAGTCCTCAATACTCATTTTAAAAATGAGTAAGTGTATGCCCGAGCATAACAAATTAATATTGTTATATTCCATTTCATAATCTCAGAACAGTAACTTGATTCTGTTCCCATAAACCTCAAAGTAATAAAGATTATTGCTACTTTTGAAAATCAAAATAGTCCATATCTTGAAAAGAGAAAACACTTATTATACCAGTATTTTTCATTTTAAATATGGGACCAATTCTGCAAATGAATACTAAACTTGCCACACACACACAAATTAATTCTCTTCCTCAAAAATGAACAGTGAGATAAAACAAAATTTTTCACTTTATCAAAAGAGACACTCTTTCCTATCAAGTATGAAATATATAGCATAGAATAAATGACATTTTGCAGAATATCAAATGCTAATACCTGTAAAAAATGTACTTTATAGAAAGCAGTGAATTCTTTTGAATGTAGTAAGGTAGCAGTAAAACTAACATACTATACTAACATAGGAAATGAAATTCATTTATAGTCTACTAGTCTTTGCTAATTGACATGGGTAGTGAGATAGTAGGTATTTAATTTATACTTACAGAAATTGCTTTGACAAGGTTAAATTTTATTAGCTTGTTAGTCAACTTGTATTTTGATAATTAAATTCAAGTGTTGAAACTCTCCCTAGATGGGTTATGCCACAGTATCATAGTAAACCAAGCAGATTTTGAAGCCATACTTTGTACAATACAATAATTTACAAGAAAATTTAAGAACATTTATTACATTTTTTCTTAGATTTTAGTTTAAAAAATTATTGTAATTTTTTTAAACACTCTGACTAAAGAAATAAAGAGCACAGGGTTTTAAATGAAGATGAATAAAACCCTTCTCCAGCACATGTAAATGCGTACCCATAGTGATAGACAGTAATATAATAACAGAATTTCTTATAAGCATCTTAATCCAACATTTACTAGTTTTATTTTTTTAATAGTAACATTCTTTCAATTTTCTGCATAATAGTTCAAACTTTGGGGCTCTTTACAGTGAGATAAAAGTCAGAGATCCATGGTATTTTTCTCATTTTCCTACGACCTTAACTACTAGGGTCAAAAATAATTCTTTTAGGGGCGCTCTTGTCCTCTCCTGGTGTGAGCCAGGGGCTCTGTTCTCTCGCTGTATCTCTAAATAAAAGCCTCTCCCTTGCTCTCCAAAAAAAAAATAATAATAATAATAATTCTTTTACTTTTGTAATTGATCTACAGCTGGATGCAACCTTCACTCTGTCTAAAGCAGAACAGGTTAGTGTCTGCCCAGAGAAGTCAATACTAAGGAGAGTTGATTTCCCTACAGCAATGTCTAAAGACAGAGTAACAGCCTTAAAATGTCAAGAGAAAGTAGCCATCAAACTAGAATTGAATACTCATTATCTTTCAAGAATGAAGACAAAGACATTTCCATTACCTGCAGCCTGTAAAAGATGCCCCAGGGCAAAGAAATAATGATCCCAGGAGGAAAATCAGACAGGAACATGAGACAGAATGGATAAAATGGTAAATATCAAGGTCCACGTGGGAAGGATTTTATAAAATATTTCCAGGGAGATGTATGTGTTTTCCAAATCCCAGGAAAATAAATTAAGAAATTGAGGAAATTGGGAAAAGTATAATTCTGCTGCAAAGTTTAGAGTTTAATCAATACAGAGATGTTACCGATTCAAAGGAATCCACCAATGTCAAGTAAAAAAAAGCAAGGTCAGGAAACCCTAGCTAGTGGCTGGAATATAAAGGAGAGAAGTCGCCACTGTCTAATCAGTTTTGCTTCAACTCACCCTGTGTTGCAAGTGAGCCTTTGTGGCCCTGTCTGCTGCCAACACTGAGTCATTCTTGCAAATAAAGTTAAAATTAAGAAATGTGTATGCATAATATACTCAATGCAAATCCTTCGAGTGGTATTCTAAAAAGTAACAAGTTTTGGTAGCAAAAGAAGACCTTAAATTGGCAAGGCTGACATGTGATTTTGTAAAGAACTGTTCATCTTGCCAGGATATTGGAATGTTATATTATTTCTTTAATGCTACCAAAATGGTTGCTGGTTTTTCCACTGTTTGAATATTCACCATTAGGGGAAATGCAAAGCAAAAATGTGAATGTTGAATATTTCTGTGGAATATCCTTTTATAAAATCAGAAACTGATCTAAAAATCCAAATTAGTGAAACAATATATCACAATGGCAAAGCAAAAGCCAAGGCAAGTAGACAAAATGTTTTTATCACAATAGAAATCATTAAAAGGACATGATCTTATATGAAGGACATAAACTCTAATCTCATCTTAAACAGACTTTTGGATGTACTTTGAGCACTTTGACCAATGTCAATACAAAATTAAGAAATTTTTCTATGATGATATATTTGTACATCATGTGAACCATAAGGAATTGCTGGTTGTGTGTGTATGTATGTTTTGGAGGGGGCAAACAATGCAAAAACTATGGGCTCTAGTTGTAGCTACAGCTATGGTGGTGCTCAAGGAGAAAGGTATACTCATAATTGCTTATATTACAAGAAAAATGTCAGAAGTTAGAAAAAGAAAAAAATCCAAATGAAGTAGAAAGAATGAAGTAAAAAAATAAGATGAGAAAAAATATATAAACATATAATAGAGGAAAATCAGCAAAATCAAAGTTGGTGCTTTGAAAAGCCTAGTTTAAAAGAACTGTAAAGACACAAACAAAATCAGAAACAAAAAAAGAATAGTTACAACTGACACCACAGAAACACAAAGAATTATTAGAGAATTCTATGAAAAATTATATGCCAATAAATGAAACAACTTAGAAGAAATATATTCCTAGAAAAGTACAGTCTTCTAAGATTGATCCAGGAAGAAAAAGAAAACCTGAACAGACCAATTACCAGTAATAGTATTGAACTGGTAATTTAAAAATTCCCAATAAACAAAAGTTCAGGCACAAATGCATTCACAGCTGAATTCTATCAAACATTTAATAACCACCCTTCTTAAAGTACTCCATAAAGTAGAAGAGGAGGGAGTATTTCCAAACTCATGCTATGAGGCCAGCATCACTCTAATACCAAAATCAGAGAAAGACAATACAAAAAAAGAAAATTTTGACCAACATCACAGATGAACATATGCAAAAATCCTCAACAAAATATTAGCAAACTGAATTAAAATATACATCAAAAGGATCATTCATCATGACCAAGTAGGATTTATTTCAGGGATGCAAGGATGGTATAATATTTGTAAAGCAATCAATGTGATAGACCACATTAACAAAAAGGATAAAAACATATGATCATCTCAATAAAGCATTTGACAAAATTCCACATTCCATTAATGATAAAAAAAAATCAATAAAATTGGTAGTGGGGGAATGTACCTCAACATAAGAAAGGCTATATACAACAAACCCACAGCTGATATACTCAATGGCAAAAAGCTAAAACCTTTTCCTCTAAGATCAGAAACAAGAATGACAATGATGTCCACTCTCACCACTTTTATTCAACATACTGCTTCAGGCCCTAGCCATTGCAATCAGACAAGACAAAGAGAAAAAAGGCATCCAAATTAGTAAAGAAGAAGTTAAACTGTCACCATTTGCAGATGGCATGATATTATCCATAGAAAACCCTGAAGACTCCACCAAAAAAAAAAACATTAAAACTAATAACTGGCTTCAACAAATTTGCAGGATACAAAATTAATACACAGAAATCTGTTGAATTCCTATATGTTAACAATGAACTGATAGAAAGAGAAATCAGAAAAACAATTCCATTTACAATTGCATCAAAATGAATAAAATACCTAGGAATAAACCTAGGTATTAGGTTTTGCAACAATGAGGTGAAAGATCTATACTCTGAAAACTGTAAGACACTCTAGTGAAAAATTAAGTAAGACACAAATAAATGGAAAACTATCTCGTGCTCATGGATGGAAGAGTTAATATTGTCACAATAGCCAAGCTGTCCAAAGCAATTTACAGATTCAATGCATTCCCTATCAAAATACCAATAATATTTTTCAATTACCTAGAGCAAATAATCCTAAAATTCTTATGGAACTACAAAAGACCCTGAACAGCCAAAGCAATCCTGAGAAAAAGCTGGGGTGATTATGCTCCCTGATTTCAAGCTCTATTACAAAGCTACAGCAATCAAAACAATAAGGTACTTGCCAAGAACAGACCCAAAGATCAATGGAAAAGAATAGAGAGCCCAGATACATGGCCCATTAATATACAACAAAGGAGGCTAGAACATTATATGGGGAAAAGACAACAGTCTCTTCCATAACTGGTGTTGGGCAAACTAGACAGCTACACGCAAAAGAATGAAACTGGATTATGGTTTAACTCCATATACAAAAATAAACTTGAGATGGATTAAAGACCTAAATGTAAGACCTGAACCATAAAACTCTTATAAGAAAACATAGGCAAAGATCCCTTGAACACAAGTATGAGCAATTATTTTTCTGGACACCTCTCCCTGGGCAAGGGAAACAAAATAAAAAATGAACAAGTGGGACTACATCAAACTAAAAAACTTTTGTACAGAAGAGGATACCATCAACAGAACAACAGTATGGAGGTTCCTCAAAAAATTAAAAATAGAAATACCATATGCTCCTGCAATTCCACTTCTGGGCATATATCCAAAGGAAATAAAAACATAACTCAAAAAGGTATCTGCACCCCTATGTTAATAGCAGCATTATTTACAATAGCCAAGACATGAAAACAGCTTAAGTGTCCACCAATGGATGAAGGATACAGAAGTTGTGGTATATACAGTTGACCCTTGAACAGCATGGGTTTGAACTGCATGGGTCAACTTAAACATGGATTGATTTTTTTTCAATAAATACAGTACAGTACTGTAAATGTATTTTTCTTATGATTTTCTTAATAACATTTTTCTCTAGCATACTTTACTATAAGAATACAGTATATAATACATATGCAAAATATGTAGTAATCGACTATTTATATCATCAGTAAGGCTTCCAGGCAGCAGCAGGCTATTTGTAGTTAAATTTTGAAGGGATCAAAATTATATGCAGATTTTTGACTACAGAAGGGATCAGTGCCCCAACCCCTGTGTTGTTCAAAAGTCAACTGTATATATAATGGAATATTATTCAGCCATAAAAAATGAGGAAATCTTAGCATTTGTGACAACATGGATAGACTTTGAAGACATTATGCTATGTGAAATAGGTCAAAGAAAAACAAATACTGTGTGATCTCACTTGCAGGTGAAATCTAAAACAAAAATAAAAGGCAAACTCATAGACAAAGTGATCAGACTTGTAGTTACCAGCGGCAGAGAGTAGGGAGAGGAGAAACTGGAGAGAGATGGTTAAAAGGTACAAACTTTCAGTTATAAAGTAAACAATGTAATGTACTATATAGCCAACTCTGCTGTATAATACATAGGAAAGTTAAGAGAGAAAATAGTAAGAGTTCTCATCACAAGAGAAATTCTTTTTTCTCTTTTCTTCTTTCCATTATATACATATGAGCTGATGAATGTTAGCTGAATCTACTGTGGTGATCATTTCAGTGTGTGTAAATCAAAACATCCTGCTGTATACCTTACACTTATACAATGATGTATGTCAATTGTTTCTCAATAAGACTGATGAGGGAGAACCTTAAAATTTAAAACAAAACCCATTTATTACCTCAAAATTGAATATGTCAGAAATTTAGGCAAGCTTAGCTAGAATCTCTGCTTAAGGTTTCACCAGGCTGAAATCAAGGTGTTGACCAAAATGAGTTCTTACCTGGAAATTCTGGGTAAAAAGCTACTTCTTGACTCATTGACAGGGACAGCAGAATTTAGTTCCTGGTCGGTCGTTGTAGAATAGAGCTCCTTATTTTTTTGCTGGCTGTCAGTGAGGGGCAGTTCTCAGCTCCCAAAGGCTGTGCACATTCCTCAGCATGTGGCCCCGTTCATCTTCACCAATCTCCAACTTCATCTTCTGTTACCAGTCAGAGAAATCTCAGCTTCTGAAGACTCGCTGTTTGAGCCAGACCCAAGCGGGTAATCTCCATATCTTAAGTCAACTAACTTGAGTCTTTAATTACATCTGCAAAATCCCTTCACATCAATATGTAGTTTAGAGTTTGCTAATGGGGGAAGAATGTTGGGGACCCATCTTTACAATTCTTCTTATAGTATCCTCACAGATGAATGATAAATGATACATTGACTGGAAATTAAGTTTTTGGGTCATTGGTTCTTCACTCTCAATGATCCACACAATGTATCCCCATTGTCTTCTAGTTTCTATCTAGCATCTAGTGATAAACTACTTGGATATATTGTCATATATAAATTATGTATGTTATAATAGAATGCATATAATTGTCAAATCATTATGTTGTACACCCAAAACCAATATAATATTGTTTATCAACTATACATCAATTTTAAAAGGTAAAAAACATATAATATATAAATCAGTAGTACCTTTTTCCCTGCTGGAATCTATTGAGAATTTTCTTGATCCTTAGAATTCAGCATACCCAGTACAATTCTCCTGGAGCTGCCTTCCAAACCTCTTACAATTTCCTGCAAGACATCTATCTCGGTAGTTTAGCTCTCTATTGTGAGATAATTCTTTCAAAGTACTAATTCTGTGCTCAGGAGAAATCATCCTCTTTTCAATTTCAAATGCAGAAAGGTTGGTACCTTGTTCCCTAAACACTGTTAATGCTCCAGTTGTACCTCCTTGAGAGTTCCCACCAGTTTATATTTAAATTCCCTTCCATTAGTTCTAGTTCATTTGAAGCCATCTGTTCGGATCAGTCAGGCCCTGCTCTTCCAGGTTACAAAGTCCCCCTCTTGGACAGGTTGTAAGTTTTCTTCACCTACTCACGGCCCTGTCTTGTGCAGGCCCAGCTGTCGGGGTGTCCCCACCGCAGCAAACATGCAGGCGTGGCATGCTCCACACTTGTAAACCAGGCATGGAAAATGGAAACCTCTTACCTTCCTTTAGAGGTACTGGGGTACTGTCTCAATTCTCTGCATCTCACAGAGAGCAGTTCACTCTAAGCCACAGAGAAGGGGAACAGTGTTGCCCATTAAGACAGCCTGTCCCCACGTCCCAGCAGGGTCAGAAGAATCAGAAGGCTCTTTCAAGGACCTCTTTGAGGTAGCTCCTCCCAGTGAGAAGCAATGGGATGTTTCTGCCTACAGAGCCCTGGAGCATTGTCAGCCCTCTCATCTTCTCTCAAGTAGAGTCAAGTCTGAAAGGAGTTTCCAGAAAAAAAACTGTATCAGTATCTAGAGCAGGTTTGATGTCTTAGCTTAAATTAGAGCAGTTAGGTGGAAGTATTTTAATAAATATATTACAGCTTTTTAAATCAATATAATAAATATGTTAACTGATAAAAAACAGAGAAAACATTCTATCAAGATCCCAAGCAAGATTTCTGGGAAGATGGCAGCTGGGTGCCTAAGCCTGGAACCTTCCCATTCTGACTTTGTGCTGAGCATTTAGGAAAGAGACCTTGGATGGGGCTTCATTCTTCTTGGCTCTGGGAGGAAGCAAAGATCAGCAGTAGAGGCAAAAGTTTGCCTCTCCGATAATTTCAGGGTGCAAATCACAAGTTTTAAGATTCCCTCGGGGAGAAAAAAAAACAGATGTCAGTAGACAGCTGTGGAAAGAGCAGCATCTGAAGACTGTCTTTGCTGCAGGCCTCAAGGAGAAGCAAGCTTTCTCTCTAGTTCTGACCCCTTGTTCTGGCTGAGAGTGACAGAGGGCTGAGCCCTCACACCCACCCTATACTACAAAATAGCATGTACAGGTGTATGGGTGTGCATACAAACACACACATACACAGAAAAGAGCAGCAAATTTTATCAGATATGGACAATATATTAACAGAATTATCTTTTAGTGTTGGAGTTATGTAATTACTTTCTGTCAAATTTTTATATCATCTAAAACATTTTGAGCATATATTCATTTTATAATAAAAAGCAACATTTTGTAAAATACTCTGGCTGCTACTGATATGATTTCTCCTGAATTGTGTGGAATAATCTGAGGCTCCTGAGAGCACTTGTTTTTTGTGGGATTGCTATTCTAGCTAGCTATGCGAGTTTCACTGAGCTGATCATTTTGGTGGCAAATCAGAAGATCAAGGAATTTGGAAATACTAAAGATCAAAATATTTGGAAATATATAGATAGCTGCCTTATTGTTGTTAAAATATCTAGAGTTTGGTGAATATAGCCTTTCTTGATTTACAGATCTTATTACTTGGATTCAAAATACTTAATTCACTGGAAAATTGTCTAGTTTACTGCTATACATAAAAGCAAAAACTAACAAACACAAATATAGCCTGATATATCAATATTTTGTGCTCTCTTATCCACCCACTTACCAAATCAGGTGCACAGCCATCTGCAGATTCACCCAACTATTCATTCATCCATCCACCCATCCATCCATTCTCCCACTCACACCTATCCATCCATCCATCCATCCATGCATCCATATCATCACCCACCCATTCAGCCAGCTAGCCAGCCAGTCAGCCCCTCACCCATCCATCATCCATCCATCCATCATCTGTCTTTCCACTCACCTATCATCTCTACAAAGACATTGAATGCAAGGTACTGTTGATACACCCAGTGAGGGAAATATCCAGACAATGCCCTAAAAATAAAATAAATGTGTAATAGATTGATTCTCAGTCATAACAGATTAATAATAAGAGTAATAAAGCATGAGATATTAATTAAGAGGAAGGAAATAGTATGGAATCTGATCTGTATAAGCAGTCCTTATGGAAAATGGGTATCAGCTGCATTGATAAAGAAACAAAAACACAATATTTTAGAAAGTGAGAGCAAAATTATTCAAGAAATGTAAAACAAGCAAGACACTACAGCCAAGGTGCCTACCCTGCACAGGTGACACCTGGTGAGAACACCACTTGCATCTGCTCTGCAGGCCACCAGGGAATGACGCCTTCCCAGAGTTAGTCTTTTTATGTTGCCCCAAACTCACAATAATGGCACCTTCCTGAGCAAGAAATTAACGAGGGGGATGGTTTAGAGTTGATTTACCCTTTGAGGTGCTACCAGACTCATCTCCTCTAGTCTCTGTTCATTATGTATTCATGAGCCAAGCTGGCTGTCTTTCATTCTTTATTGTATTCAGAGAAGGAAAAAACCCACATAAAACCATTTTCCTTGCTGAATGGGTGAAATAATTTAAAAGCCAATATGTTAGGCTGGCAGCTTGTCTAACAACCATGAGACTCTCTGCAGAACAATAATTAAAGCAGCTCTTTCTTTATTATATAAATTATTCATTCATTTTTAACACCAGGTGAATGTTTATGTTTATATGGAATGAGTACTGAAGACAATTCTGCCATTCCGAAAGTCGCCTCCCATTAACCTGTCACATTTTCATCATGAAAAGAAGTTACCGTGCAGCTGGTTTCCTGTAGGAATGAATACCGTCAACGTACATGAACATACGGTCATACAGTAAGATGAATGCTGTATTTACACTGACTAACTGACACTGCAGTTGCATGCATCTACTCAGTGGGGACAAAGTATCTGCAGAGGCAAGAAGGTATTTTATGGATATCTCCTCCCATCCATCCTGAAAACGTGGGATTCAATGGCTCTGTCTCCCCGAACTGCAATTCATGGAGATGAGATGAGGAGATGGAGATTTCTTAATACTAAGTATAAGCAGTGGGTTAAGACTCCAAAAATTCCTGGTCACACGCGGTCCCACCACTGATGCTTTCCCATCCATCACCCTCCTCCAGCGCTCACTCCCTACCTCCCTTACTGTTGCTACAATCATGTGTAATAGATTTTCCATATCCCCAATTCCCCTGCCTCTATCCCACTGTAAAACTCAACTGACCAAACTCTGCCAGGGGAAGTCCAACTCTCCATCAACACTTGTTATGCTCACTCTTTAAAAGTTTAGCCATTGTTATTTGAGCATCGTAGTATTTCACTGTGATTTTAATTCGCATGTCTCTGATGAATAATGATATGGAACACTTTCCCAAATGTCTTCAGCCATTCAGATGTCATTATTTTTATTGATGTATGGTTGATGTACAACATATTGGTTTCAGGTGTACAAAATAGTGATTCAACAATGATCTACATTACTAAATGCTCACTGTGATAAATGTAGGTAGCATCTGTCATCATACAAAGATATTACAATATTATTGACTACATTTCTTATGCTGTACATTTCATCCTGGTGACTTATTTATTTGATAATTGGAATTTTTGTACCTCTTAACCCACTTAGCTATTCTGCCCTGTTCCCCCACCCTCACCCCTACGTAACCACCATTTAGATACCATTTTACGTCAAGTGCCAGTTCAAGTTCAGTTCTACTCCATTTTTTCATTAGGTCATTTGCCTTTTATCTTTTTTCTCTTCTGCATTATCAAGGTTTCCCTCTCTACTAGATCCTTCCCATCAGCATACAGATTATGCTGTATTATCATCCACTCTATCTATCTGGTACCAGCAGGAAACTGATGGCACCAAATTAGGATAATTTGAGGAAGATTCATAAAAGGACCATGTACAAAGGCAGAGGTATGGTGCAGAGAAAACACAAAAAATGTGGCGTACCATGGGGTTTGTTACAGTGGCATTATTACCAAGCCTAGGTCCCCAGTGAAGGAAGAGATTACTAGCACTCAAAAAGCATCTGTCATGCAGAATGACTATTGAGAGAAATCTTTAAGGGAACCAGCCAGCCTGGGGCTCTCTCTTTCAGTGACAGAGCTAAGGTAAGGAATATCACGAAATTACTTTCCTCTCTTCCTCCAATCCCCAACTGGGGCTCCGCTTTGGCCAAACTCCTCTCGAAGTCAAAAGTCAAAATGGTTTGTTTACATAATCCATATAGGTCAGCATCCTGTGGCACAGAGAAAGGTGGAGAAGGATGGAAATAGCTCTGAACCGGCAAAAGGCAGGTAGACAGCAGAGTCCATGCCTTCCTTGGCCCATTCTTATTCTTCAAATGGATGAAAAAGCTTCTGCCCCCAACAAAAGAGATACGTATATCCTTCACCTCCCACATTAGCTCAAAGTGATGTTAATTTGGTTATACTTACATCTGAAAACCAAAATGTTAGTGTTGTCAGCATCAGTGTGTAAGAAAAGAGAGCGGGGGCAGGGGGAAATTAAGTAATTACAGTCCCTGCCTCTGCAGCCAGTGTAATACCTAGTAGGTAACCATGGCTGCCTCTTTCTGTCGCCCATTCCATGTTTCCCTCAATTTGTGGCAGCACCACAGCTGGATTCAGCTCTGTAAAGAGAGAAGTGAGCAAAAAATTCATTCCTGTAAAATCTGTATAATTAATGGCCATATCATTATTGCACTGCCGAAGTTTTTCACTCTCCTGTACTACTGGGCAAGGGAATATTAAGAGGCACTCTCCTCGTTCTCTTGGGTTGCAAACACCATCTTTTTTGTCCTGATTCTATAGCAGAAACACAGTTTCCCCTTGGAAATTAAGATCAGTTAACCCCAGCCCATAGAGACCCATTACTCCAGCATGAAAAGCCCAAAATGGCTGTGGGATAGTCTCATTTTTCAGTTCTTCAGAATTATGACTTGTGAAAGCACCCATCCTTTGGGCACTAGGACCTCCAAACTCACCAGTTATGGAGACTGGAAACAAAAACAATTCAACCGAGTTTTTAGGGATAGTAGTGGGAGGGGCGACTCCCACCTCCCTCCCGTGCCTTGCTGCATTCTGTGTATGGGGAAAGTTCCGCGCACTGGCTGCCAGGTTAAGTTAAGAATCCCGTCCTGCAGGACAGCACCTCAATCCTCACAGATAGGCTATCCAGCTGGCACCATCAGTGAGTTTTCACTAGGCACTCCACTATTCTATTTAAGTCAGCTGCTATGGGGTGGTGGGGTGAAACCAGTGCATTTCATGATCATGAGCGCTTTGCCTCACTGCCATTGCCATAAAATATGTTCCCCAGCTGAAGGTGATATTGCGTGGGATACCTTGGTAATGAATAAAGCCGGCATTCTATCAGTCCACAAATGGTAATGCAATCAGAAACCTTATAGGAAGAGAAGGAAAACCCCTTGTGAAATACGTATCTTCCCTGTAAGGACAAAGGGATGTACTCTGCATTATGGAAAAAGTAAGACAGAATTAATCTGCCACCAGGTAGCCAGCTTGACTCTGAGTAAACGGTACCACAAGGGTCTCAGCATCAGCCTCTGGTTTTAGAAGGTTGGGCCTTCGGCACGGCAGTAGCCAGATAAGCCTAGGTGAGGAAAAGACTGTGTTTTGGCCCTGTGAGTAGCTTCCACCCCAGCTGCCATGGCCACATGGATTCATCAAATAGGCTCCAAGGTGCCTGGGAACAGAAGCTGACATCCAGAGAATGAGTCACCTTGCCTACCTGACTATAGTGGGTCTCCTCCAAAGTAGTGGCCCACTGGCGTACATTCACCTGGGACATGAGTAGCTTCGTATTCTTTGCCATTCTGAGAGGAACAGCCATATTTCTTTTCCCCAGAAAGCTTTCTCAGTTATTTCCCAATTTGCTCCTAATCTCTGAGTAGCCGGTCGAAAGGTTCACTCCCGTCCATGAGTCCATGTAAATTGCACACTAGGCCTTCTCTCCTTTAATGCTAAGTGGACAATAAATGCACCACCCTAAATTCTGCCCATAGGGAGAATTTCCTTTCACACTGCCTACCCCCAGCATACCTAGTGAGTGTAGCATAGTAGCTATTTTTTCCTAGCAAATGGGGCAGATATTCCTGCCATCAGACCCACGTTTTCCCCTCTTCCTTTAACCCACCAGAGGAACCAGTCACAAAGTCGTAGCTACGGATGGAGGGAGGGGCAGTGAAGCATGAGGAGCAGGTTCCAGGGGAGCCTGAGCTACCTAATCATGCAGTTTACTTTTACCTTTGGTCTTGCTCAGTCCCAGTCCCTATATGGAACTTCCATTTTATAATAGAACGTTGCTGTGTCCACATCCAATACTATGGTTCAGTGGATCAGATAACATTAGTTCACGGTTGGCAGTTAAGGTCACATCCTCACTTGGTGACCCACAGCCATTCACTTGGTCTTAATCAAGATCCACTAAAAAGCCAGGAGCTGTATTTTAAGTACACAATAGTTGTTGGCAAGGATGACAAAGTCTATACTCCAGAACCTTCTATCCTCCTACTTTGTGCAATATATTTTTTTTAAACTCACTTTATTTGTTTATGCTTAAGTATTTTAAAGTAATTAATGACATCTTGATATCACACCCATAAATATCTTAAGATGTATCTCTAAAATTAAAAATATTTCATATTTAGACAACCTAGCATCATTGTATTTGATGAAATTGGGATATCATTTAATACTCAGTCCACGTTTAAATTCATTTAAATGTACCAAAATGTCCCTTTCACTTACCTTGGTGCATGTGAAACTTTTCTCTTGATTTGATACTTTTTAAATAAAAATTTGGGGAAAAAATGCAAAATCAGGCAAAATTAAATTAGACTGCCTAAAATTTCACACATAAGTAGCAAAATGTGAAAGAAAAGTAAGTATGTGTAAAATAGTGGTTAAGTTTGGAGAGAGGGCTCTGATTATAATCAATTAGGTGCAAACAAGGAGCCTTGGGGTTAGGATGCTGGCAGTATACATTTCTTGACCTGGGTGATGGTTGTATGAGAATTTCCTTTATGAGTATCCATTAAATTATGGCCCTATGTTTATGCATTTGAAAACAAATATGTAACAATATGCAAATAATATATTTAAATACTTTGGGAAAGTAAACTGATATGTAATTGTTAAGCACTATTATATTAAATAAAAAGAATACAGCTTTCACAGAGTTCTTTTGATGTACAGTGACCAAATCTAAATAAAGGTAGTTTTTGCAATATGAACAGTTTATTCAAGTTCAGTCTACTAAAAGGCACTACTGAGGATCTATTTTTGACAATCACATTATAATAATGACATCTTACTTATATCATAACTTATGACCATAAATTCTAAATCTTTTTCTGTCTGGTATTCTAAATAATTCCCATGCATTATAATATTATTATCCCCACAATTTGTTTTTACAAATGTTCTAACAAATACTATTTGAAAAGAAGGGGGTTTTACGGTTATAAAACACTATGTTAAAGAAACTAAAAATGTCCTTTTATTGTTAAAGAACAATGCCTGTATTAATCTCTTGTTGAAGAGAACATCCTCTAGGCTCTCCCAGGGAGTATAGTTAGAGAGTGGCTTAGTAGGCTACAAATAATAGATAATTCCAACATTTCCCATTTCCCTGAGTCTTTAGAATCGCACCACTATCGTATTCCAGGGAAATTACAGTTTTTCAGCTTCTTAAAATATAAGCCATCTTTGAGTTTATGCCTCAATTAGCCAACCCTGCAGATGACAAATACCACCTCCAGCTGATTGAGCCACCACATCAACTCCTGGATTCCTTGGTGGTGCACACCATAGCAATATACGGGGCCCGTTTGAGCCTTAAATTTCATCCACCTTGTTTAGATACCTTTAGAATTTACTCCAACATGCTCTCATGCACCTGTTGATAAAAACTTCTAAGGTCTTACCTGTTTTTTGTCTATAGGTTATCTCTACTTTGAGCAGCCCTTCTGTTTAAGCCTCCTAGCTCTGCTGGTTTCTAAATCTTTTAACTGCCCTGGAGGCAATAAGAGGTGGTGGGATGAGCGCTGAAGAGAACTGGCATCAGCGGCGGAGGCTACTGCCTCAAGTGTAGTCGCTGAAAGGCTTCTGTGGAAATCCTCCAATAAGCCAAGGGAATTCAGAGGAAGTTCAATACTTTTCAGTCTTGCCTAGCGGCCCAAATGTCTCTATCCTATTTCTTGGGTTCCCTTTTCTTCCCCACCGGCCCCCTTTTAGCGTAATAAACTCAGTGAGCTCTTCAACCCTTATTCTCTATCCTGGGAATGGTCCACAGGCATATCTACCCTGAAACATTAGAAGACAAAACATTCCTTCCAAGTTTTACAGCGATCTTCAAGTTTTCCATGTGAGCGCTTTACTGGATGTCCATGGCCTTTAACTTGCCCTGTGTATGGTCTCCTTTGACCATACTGAATATACGGTCCGGATGATTCCACCGTCTTTATCACTTTGTTGCTATAGTGACACAGCATCACTTTCCACTTTATTCTGTCCTACCAGGGGTAACCCATCAGCTGGCTGCACTGCTCACTATGGGTTACCCTGTTCCTCGCTCCCCCGCCCCGCCCCAGGAGACCCTACTCCTTGAACATATGAGAAATGTCATCCATGACTGCCACTTTGAGGACCTGTTCCTTGAAGCCACTTAACCTAAATTCTCTTTGAATGACTATAAAATTGTATTGTTTTCAGCCACTAAGTCTGTGGTAACTTGTTACAGCATCAATGGAAAATTAATACATCAACTAAACAACTGTCATTTCAGAACAGCCACCTTTCTTCACTTCGTTTAATGGCTCGTTAAATATACTTGACAGGGCAGTTTGAATTTTTTACTCTTTGTTTTTATCTGGTGAGGATATGACTCTTTGTAAATTCTAAAGGACAAGGAGTATTTTTCATCACCCAGTTGTTTACACTTTTTATTGAGTGCCTTTTATGCACCTATCTCCCTCCCTCCCCGCACCCCCATCAAAGAAAAGATACACATACATTTTAATTATAGCCCTTGAAACTATTACCCTAGAAAATTCGTGCTTTTATTCTTTATTTTAAAGCTATACAACCCAAGTCTTAGAGTGGTTCAGATACTTGCTTGAGGCCATATAGTTCGTATGTGCCAGAATCAAGAGTTAAATCTCAGAACTGTAGGACTGAAGTCCCTGTTCATATCATGACACAATGTGGCTTCCCTAAGAGCCAGCAACATTTTACTCTAAGCCTCTTAGCTAGATCATGCTCATCCTTCCTTTAGTAGAGCAATCCAGGAGACGTATATATAATAGTAAAAATGCCTTATTGAGTAGGATTTGTGGGGAGAGGGTGTCGCTGATCGTGGCTGCCCATTCTTATCCTAGCCCTTTGTTTCAATGTAATCAATTTATCTCAGTAAAAAGAGAACCAAAGAGTTTCAGTAAGCAGAGTCTAATCTCTCAATCATAGCCCTTGACCATATCAAATCAGGTTGGATCCAATAACGGGGCTTCCAGCCCCACTTTATTAATATCAGAGGACCAGAGAATACCTGTGAAAAATTGCAACGTGATTAACCCCTTGAAAGGAGATTCACAATATCATTTTCTACCTATTGACTAGACATGCACTGTCTGGAAAAACTGGTTATACATATTTCTCAAAAGTATATTCCCACCCTTTGTAAGGTGACAGACAGTAACTATTCTTATTATGGTGAACATTTTATAATGTACATAATTGTCAAATCACTATCTTTTACACCTGAAACCAATATAATATATATCAACTACAATTTTAAAAAGAAAAAATAAAATAATAACTTAATTGGGGGAAAAGTATATTCCCACCTATAAGCCCATTCCCACCTATAAGCCCAGATGGACATCACATTGGTATTAATATGGATACCAATGATGAAAACCTATTCTATTAACATTCAATTTTATTGACTCCTCCCCACCTCCTGCACACCACACATATGTGTGACTCTTACCATGTGAGTGACCTTTTAACCCAGACATGGGTTAAAACTAGAAGGTCACATACAACAGAATCTTGTCACTGAGAATCTGGGAGACTGTGTTGCCTTATCACAATACATTCATTTCTCAGTTATGTGTTCTGTTTTGCTTCTGTAGTTCATCTTACACAGGCAAAAAAATTGAACTCACAATCACCAAAATTACAGGCTTTGAAATTACATGTTTCCGCTGCTATAAATAACCAACATGTCATTTCTATCAATGGGAATCTACAAATGATTGATTCTGAATGGTCACCTGCATAGAGAATTGTCAGAGTGATTTCTGCAGGATGAGAAATGAGCTGGGCAGCCCAGTTTGCCCAGGTGAGTGAGGCACAAAGGTCCTCATCCTTCACACCAGCGCCCTGGGCTGTTTCCCCTCATACCATTATGGCAACCCCCGCTCATCCAGGGAGGATACATTCCAAGACCCTCAGTGGATGCCTGAAACCACGATAGTGCCAAACCCTATTTATACTGTTTTTTTCTATACATACACATCCATGGTAAAGTTTAACTTATAAGTCAGGCACAATAAGAGTTTAACAACAATAATAATAAAATAAAACAATTATAACAATGTACTGTAATAAACATGTGAAAGTGGTCTCTCTTTCTCAAAATATCTCATTGCACTGTACTCACCCTTCCTGAGATGATAAAATGTCTGCGGATGAGCAGAAGCGAGGGGAATGATGTAGGCACTGGCATTGAGCATCAGGCTGCCACTGACCTTCTGACAGGAAGTCAGCAGGATCATGTTTGTAGACCACAGCTGACTGCAGGTAACCGAAACCACAGAAAGAGAAACTGAGGATAAGGGGAGACCGCAGTACCCAGACTACCAACCTCGACTTGGTAAAGTGATATCAAACAAGAAAGCTGGTTAAGATGCAACCACCCACGATTGGAACTAGTATCTCTGAATTAGGCCTGGGACAAGGGTAAGTGTCCCTTAGTCAGCAAATACATTTTTTCAGTAGCAAAAAGAGCAAGAGTGACACATGGTGGCCAGTATAGGTATCACAAAGGACTGAGCCACGGGGAATATTTTCCTCACCAACGTTGCTCTGGGAGTTTTGAAGGTGGGAGAGAACTAGGCTGTTCACAGAGGACATTTCAGGAAAAAAGAAATACAGTCATTAGAACAGTAACTCAGATAGTCATTAAGAGTCTGGGCAAAACAGTATAGATAAATAACAACTTTAAATAAGGCTATTATCAGCCACTGCACAGAATTTGATCACTCATTCCTACTCCCTGAACTTACCATTCTTCCAGGGCAAAGACCTCTAACCTTTGTTCAAATAAAAACCCCTCCTGTTAAGACTTCTCAGCATAACAAGTCATTTAACCACCTTATCTGTTATCACCTAAAGCCCAAAGAAAGAACCCATTCAAAGCATGTCAAGTACATACATGCATGAGCAAATGAAAACGGTACATGAAAACAGCACCCCCAGTAAGGAAGAACAGAGATTAACAACTTTAAAAACAACTTTCCAGAAGCAAAAGGAAACATGAGTTTCCAAGGGACACCAAAAAGGGCTACAGTCCATCCTTACACTCTGGGATTGAGCGCTGGGAATTGTGTTCTGCTGAGTCTGTGGGGCACACAGGCCCTGGTGATGGCTCCCAACCTTAGCTGCACATTAGATTTACCAGGATGGGGGTTAAACTCCTTTTATCCAGGTACAACCCGGACCTGTTCATCAGAATTTCTGAGGGCAGGACCCAAGCATAAGAACTGTTGAAAGGTCCCCAACTGATCCTAAGGGGCACCCATGGTTAAGAATCACTGTGCTCAAATGGTGTTCTCAAACATATGGTCTCAAAATCTCTTCATGTTCTTAAAAATTATTAAGGACTCCCAAGAGCTTTTGTTTATATGGGTTCTATTTCTTAATATTTACTATATTAGAAATTAAAACAGAAAATTTTTTAACATTAACTCACTTAAAAAGAACAATAAACTCATTACATGTTAGCACAACATATTTTTATGAAAATACATATTTTCCCAAACCAAAATAGTGATGAGTGACATTGTTTTACAGTTTTGCAAATCTAGGCAATGTCTGACTTAATTGGAGACATCTAATGATGCTCATGTCTGCTTCTGCCCTCACTGTTTCAATATGCTACTTTGATTTAAATAAATGATTAGATGAAGAAAACCTGGCCCCCACAGATGCACAGTTGGAAAGAAAATCAGATTTTAATTACCTTTCCAGACAACTGTAGATACTCTTCTTTGATGCCATATTAAAATTCAATGTGGTAGTTTCCCGAAGGATAGCTGCAATGTGGAATGTGAACCCATATATATTGAACTTTTTGTGCTTAGTTACGTTAAAATCTTCAGTGACTCTTGCCATTTGAGTGATCTTTTAACCCAGACATGAGTTAGTAAAATTATGCTTCATTCATTTGGACAACATTGATTCACTAATTACACAGATTTATTAAATATTGATGCATTTCACTATACACTATCTTTAAAAAATCACACTTATTTAAATCACTTCTGATCCCATTGGAAAAGCCTTCACGAATTGGGCAGCTGTCCAATTCAGAGTGAGGAACTCCTGTTTCCTAAAGTTCTGAATTTCACTGAAGTTTCCAGTTTCCAAATTGTCAGCAAATGTTGCCAGTGGTTTTTCCTTAACAATATAAACTCACTGCAATCATTTTCATAAAAATACCTGTCAAATACCAAGTCTAAATAACCATTAGTCTGTCAGTGTTCAAGAGCAAATGGTGCTCCATGGAAAAAAGGCTAGTTCAGCTGGCAATGGAAACAGTCATACAAGGGCTTTTTCCTTCGGACAGACACCCTAGGTCAGTAGAGAATAGAAATACTGTAGGAGGACTAACCATTTTGTCATGCACATTTTTGTTAAAAAGTGTGTACTTGAAATTTAATAACAAAAACATACCGCTGTGTCAGACACTCATAAATGAAGCTGGCATGCTTTTAAACGTGATACACAACACTGAAGGAAACCACGGTGCCCGCACAGTTCTTTAATGCCATAGTGTGAATGCTGGCACAGTGGAAAAGGCAAATAACATATTGTTATTGTGAAAGTGATTTTGACCTCCCAGGCAGCTCTATAAAAGCCCCAAGGACTTTGAGAACCTCTGTATTAGATAGAAATGTAGAAAAACCCAAGGAGCATCCAGCTACCATCCAGTTTCCTTAAACCAGGGGGAAAGAAGGGGAATGAGAAGGAAGCTGTTTTTCCTGGAAATTTTAAGTCCATGCTAAAGTTTGTTGAAGTAATGTTGAGGAAAATGGTAAGAAATTCTGTGTGGTTAAAGTTACCGTCCATCCTGAAATTCTAGCAGGAAAATGTCAGCCTTCCTAAAGATGCTAGAATAGCCCCTATTCTTTATCATTTTAGGGCAGGCAGTCACTCAGAATGGTTTCTTAGGCTTCTGAGATCTGTGTACAACTCAGTGCACTGTCATTGCACACGCAGATCATCAATTAGGCAATACTTAAAACAGAATGGAAAATTCACTGTACTGAAATAATAAAAATAAGGAATAGTAGTTAAAAATTAACAAAAGCAACAATAAAGTTTCAAATCATAGAATATATATCACAGAACATGGAAGACAATATAAAATTCATCAGGAAAAAATGGAAAATAAGATTTGTACAATTTTTATGATTGTTTTTAATCAACTGTAAAAAAACAGAAGACACTATTAACCTGGCTTGATAAAAGTTTGTGAAAAGGTCCAGGTGAGTTATTGATCACCAGCTTAATTTTTTAAATTCCTACTATAAAAGCTGATGTTTGAGGTTGCTGATGTTTATGCTTTAGGATAGAAGTATAGTATCAAGGGGCAGAGAGGTGAATTTCACAATGCAGGATGTATCAGGCAGATTACAAGTGAGCTGCAGGCAAACCATGATGTGCCTTGCAGTTTTAGGGTTTGCTTTTATAATTGGATACAATGCAGTGATTTGTCAGAAGGATAGATTGTCCAGACTGGTTGACAGTTTATTTAACCTGAGCTAGTATAGTTGAGTATTTTAGCATGGAAATGCTCCTCCCTCTTAAAATAGAAAAAAAAAGTGAACATGGTAGGAAATACTAGCTCCTGTGGGAAAACCATTACTCTCAGGATATTTAGAAACTAAAGAATAAGAGTTTAAGACATTGGGACAAACTAAAATTGCAGAATATGATGAATGGAACAGCACAGAAAGGTCCATGCACCTAGGGGATCTAGTCCTCTTGTTTCCAAGTCACACTGAGCAGGTGATATGTGAGGGGAGAACATGATTCTAGACCAGGAGGTGAGCTTGTGTCACACAGGACCTAAGTGATCCCTTACTGGCAGCGGGACAATGTTTCTCATTCGGCACAGAATAAAAAGCACAGAGGTATGAGTCCAGGGACTTTGATTCAAGTTCCAGACATACCTCATATTCACTGTTTGAAAGTAGAACAAACCATTTCATTTCTCTGGGCCTCAACTTCATTTACAAAATGATCAGGTGTTGAGGACGGATCAGTGTTCCTCCAGCTGGTGTAAGTGTGCCCCTTAGGGTTCTCCACAAACTCTCCATGTCGTGGGTGGGTGTGGACAGATTCTGGGAAATTAATATCAGAGGTCTCAACTTTATATGAATGCTTTCCTAAAACCCATCTGCTTGTCTTCCCACCCCATCCCCCAAACTTTCAGAACAGCTCTCTTTCTGTTCTATACAAAAAATGTTTGCCCCTCAGGAATTTTGGATTCTTAGCGCCTTCTCTGAGGAACACATCCCTGGGGCACCAAACCAAGGGACAAATCAGTTGCAGTCAGGGCTCTCTATTCATTTCAGTGAGATCTGCTTCCAATAAAATATTACTTTGGGGGTTTACTAATGATAATATGTATTATTTATATTGTTTTGATTAAGTGCATATTAAAAATAATTGGAATAACAATTCATTCAAGCAAAAAGTGGTAATTCTTAGAACCTTATGGTGATGGCAGATGTTTTGAAAAATTAAACATGCAAACACACACATACATATAGTTGCAGAAATATATGAGAGGGTGAGTAATATCAATAAAAGGCTTTCAAAAATAACATTATTAGCATAAAACTCTTATGGGAATTGAAATAGAATGCACTTTCAAGGAGAAACACAGATAAAGCAAAATGTCTTGTTAGTTTTATCATGTGTAATTTAAAGGATGGTGCCGGCTATCAAATGTTTGTTCTATTTCTACTCTATTGGATATATGAAAAGACTTTTATTTTATTTTATTTATTTATTTTTTTTGAGAGGGCATCTCTTATATTTATTGATCAAATGGTTGTTAACAACAATAAAATTCAGTATAGGGGGGTCAATGCTCAATGTACAATCATTAATCCATCTCAAGCCTAATTCTCGTCAGTCTCCAATCTTCTGAAGCATAACAAACAAGTTCTTACATGGTGAACGAATTCTTACATAGTGAATAAGTTCTTACATGGTGAACAGTACAAGGGCAGTCATCACAGAAACTTTCGGTTTTGATCACGTATTATGAACTATAAACAATCAGGTCAAATATGAATATTCGTTTGATTTTTATACTTGATTTATATGTTGATCCCACATTTCTCCCTTTATTATTATTATTATTTTCATTTTTAATAAAATGCTGAAGTGGTAGGTAGATGCAAGATAAAGGTAGAAAACATAGTTTAGTGCTGTAAGAGGGCAAATGTAGATGATCAGGTGTGTGCCTATGGACTAAGTGTTAATCCAAGCTAGACAAGGGCAGTAAAACATCCACGGATGTAGAAGATTTCTCTCAAAGCAGGGGGGATGAGGTTCTGAGCCTCACCTCTGTTGATCCCCAATTTCTCACCTGATGGCCCCCCTGCGACTGTGCCTGTCTTAGGTTGTTCCTCCCTTGAGGAATCTTACCCGTCTCTGGCTAACCAGTCATCTTCCGGAGCCATACAGGGAAATGTAAAGTTGGTAAGTGAGAGAGAAGCCATATTGTTTGAAAAGGTTAGCTTTTTACTTCTTTGCAGATTTATGCCCTGTGGCTTCTATGCCCAGCACTTGTCTCGAGGTATCTTTACCACCTGGAGGAATTACGATACTCGGTAAATTCGATATGAGGCACGAATTCTATTTAAGGGTTGTAATTAGGAAGGAAGAAGAAAAGCTATAGAGGTAGCATATGGAAGAAAACATGGGAGGATTGATTATTTCTTTGACATATCTTCTTGTAGAGTACCTTAAGTATGTATAGGTTTTAAACTACTAACTAATTTGCACACACATATTAACATAATAGGAATACGGTGACATAAACAAAGCAAATCTATAATTACCATCCATCTCCAGTGAAGCCAAGAACACCATTTAGGCACCCTAGGCATTTGTGAAAATTTGGAAAAGACTTTTATTTTAAATGTCAATATTTGCAACTATCAGAAATCACACTCCTAGCACTTATTTAAGCTTATGACAAAAAAATGTGTGGATGTTTTTCAAAATTCTCTTTGGGGGTTTGTGAGCATTAAAGTTTGAAAATGACTAAATTGGAGTGTTTCTAAATCTTGCCTTTCCCCTTTCCTATCTGCCAGCTTTAAGGCTTTAAGAAGTAGAGCAAGTTTTGTGTGGGTTTGGGGCCGTTGTTGTTGTGAAAACACATGATCCCTATGGTATCTTAGAGATGGTATACTCTATGGTATCTTAGAGATGGTATACTCTATGGTATCTTAGAGATGGTATACTCTATGGTATCTTAGAGATGGTATACTCTATGGTATCTTAGAGATGGTATACTCTATGGTATCTTAGAGATGGTATACTCTATGGTATCTTAGAGATGGTATACTCTATGGTATCTTAGAGATGGTATACTCTATGGTATCTTAGAGGGCGCCGGACTCGGCCAGCTGGAAAGGTTCCAATCACCCAGGCAGAGAGCTCCAGGTCCCTTACTCCAGCCAGGTCCTCACGTAATTATACCACTCTAAGGACAGAACAGAAAATCCCAAGTTCACACACAAAAAGGAATAGTAATCATTTCTTAAAACCATATTCTGGGCCCCAAGCACAGGACTCCTTGTGCTTAAAATTCCAAGTCCAGCACCAGAAGAAATCTTCCTCTTCTAGTCTTCATATAGAGGGATAAATAGCTGTCATAGAAATAACCAGAATCATCAAATTTTAAAGTATTTTTGCTAAAAGATCAGCTTTAACCATCATTATAATTTCAGAGAAAGATCACTAATAATTGGCTTTCCACAGGAAGAGGTCCTAGACACTCTGTCCAATTTATTCCCCTTCATTTTGACCTTGAGTAGAACACAGGGTAGCAGGTCTCTGGGGCCTGTTTGCCTGGGCTCCCGGGGAGCTAGATGTTCACCATTGGAAATTAAATCAAATACTTGAGACCCATATCCATTTGCCAGCCAGTTCCGTGGAAGCGCTCCGCCCTGCCTTCAAGCTCTCTGGGATGCAGGAAGGGATTGGAGAGATGGGGAGAAGGTGGACCAAAGGGAAAAGCCTACAGTTTTTCTAAGAACTTGGGTAGCTTGGGAGTAGGAGACTGCTTGGAAGTCTGGGTGGAAACAGAGGGCACTACCAAAAAAAAGGGGGGGGAGAAAAGGGGTAAAACTAGAGAAAGATTCATTAAAACAATCAATTTGTGATAAGCTAAATAACACGTGTCCTGGCTGGCCCAACAGCAACCAAGAACTGCACTTTGTTTTGTTTTGTATCCACATTGTTGCGCACATAGACTGGCACAAAGTCAGGGTTGAGTCAACTCTGTTCTAACAAACCTCAGCTCTGCATGTCACGGGTGGAGTGTGCCATTCCAGATCCTCAGAACTTTGTAGGTCTCACTATTAAGGAATTGTTTGCAGGCATTTAGAAACTGCCTGAGACATTTTTACAGAGCATGGCTTAACATTGCACCTACAACTAGGAATTGAGCCTTTGAGATTCCCTGGCAGGTGATAATAATTTGTCTTAAATCTTAAATGCAGCAGAAGAAAACAAATTTAAATGTAAGTGAAATGTGGAAATGAGCTCCCTAGAAATTAGTGGAATCTCTGTCTCAAATGATAGTTAATAATGGAACACTGCCACAACTGCCAGGGTAAACTAACTAGATAACCTGCCCATAGGCAATAATAGTAACTACCAATTATGGAGCATTTTCTACTTGTCCAGGACTGTGCTAAATCTTTATGATAATTCCAAAAGAATTCTTATCCCTTTAATTGGGAAAGAAACAAGGTCGAAGAGGCTAAATGACATGCCTATGGTCAGGAAACTGATAACTGGTAGCACTAGGATTCAAACCCAGATGGGAACCTACAGGGAATCCAAAAGAATGCCAGGCTGTGGATTCACTGGCTGTGTGCCAATCTTCCGAGAGCATGAGAATGGCGTGCCCATAAATGGGCTGTGTAGCAACAAGGAGAGCTGGAACGGGCTGTGTGGGTGCCAACCATGTACAGCTGAGCCCTGCACAGTTCTGTGGGAGACTTTACTGCTCTGTGAAACTAGCATCCTTCAGGGTGCAGAATCACTAATCACTATGTGATGAAGCATTTTGATAGGCTTCCCGCCCTTCTGCTCTCCACTAAAAGCAAGTACGATATAACTGAAGCATGCTCAGTTAAGTCCATCCATGATTTAAGACCAGCCTGATTTGACCTGAAAGATTTTCAAACTGTTCAACTACCTAAACTAGAGTTTTCAGGTTTACAAAATAACTTTTGGGGCAAAATCTAGGATAATGCAAAGCATTTTCTGCATCAAGTGCATATGATGGTCGGGATTTTAATTCTATGGGCAAAGTAAAGTGTTTTTCAAAGAAATCACAGTGTACATGTTCAATACACATGTGATTTCTCAAAGTTTTAGAATGTAATGTCATAGTTTTCTATGCCTCTGCCTAGTACTTTTTACGTAAAAGAAACCATGAGACTCAGTTCTCTGAAGGCACTTGTTATGCTACAATGCTCATAGTTACCCCCTAAATCCAAAACTCATTATTTAAAAATGTATAAATGTTTCCTTATAATCATAGGATTGCCGCAGAATCAGGTCAGCAAACGGTACTTAAAAGTACATGAAAACATCAGGCCAGATTCTCAGATAGGAAAAGATTAATTAGAAAATGACTGAGTTGGAAGAACCCACACTCTGTACTCAAATAGCTTGGCTATATCACAATCCTCTATTTTCACCCCATAGGGAGACAGAGTCATCCAATAAACTGAAAATTTGAATACCACTTAGTACCCTTTCTGAAATAAACTGTAACAGAAAGAACATATTTTTTAAAAAAAACACAAACTACATATTTGCAGTTGTCATTTGTCCCCATTCCTGATGACAGCAGTCAAGGTCACATATGAATATGTCTAGTTCTGTGCATGAAATTTATCCTGGAAAATTGGTCCAACAATTAGCGTTTTATTTCACCTCATGATTGTTCAGTTTGTTCCTCTTGCAGACTAGATGTAACATCTATTTTCAATGCAAGACACAGGTGGGGACCAAGTCAATAAAAGTTTCAGAAACAGCCAACTTATTGAACTAATAGCCTTACCAGCACTGGGCCACCCGAAGCCACAAAGGAGGCCACAAAAGTGAGTATGCAGATGGAAGAAATTTCAGCCTGAACAAACCTGACTTTTAGCAAGGTAAAAGAGGATAAATGATTGGGCAACCAATCAGAGACTGGGTAGGAGAGGCAACGAGTATTCTGAAAGCTTCTTTTATAAAAGCAGTCTTTGATAATTGCTACTCTTTTTTACCAGCATTCATCAAAGCAATATGTTTTTCATTAAATTTGATAAAATGTACTATATTGGCATAGAATTGTAAAGATGAAATTGATTTATAGAGGTGGAAGTAAAGCAGGATTTAGAGTTACAACAGATTTTCAGGATTCGTCGGTGGCTTTCACCAGTGATCAAACCTTAGCTGAAGTATATTATCACAGTGTCACTTCCCCTTCCTCAGGGTCAGTTCAGTGAATCCAAATTAGCCAGAGTGGCACATGGTGCCTCTTCCTCTGTGTGCTCTGCCCTGCAAGAAGGTCACAGGGAGCGTCCAGACTCCTGCTAAAGCTGGTGATTTATTCTGGGCTATGTGTCCATGTGAACTTGGGTGAAGCAAGATGTGAAAAACAGAAAGAGGAAACTTTATAAGAGGCTATTCAAAGAGCTTATCCTTTTTTACCAAAATGTATTACAGAAGCACCTTGAAATATTCAAATTAGATACTGAAATCCATGGGGGGGGGGAGGTGGGGATTCATAGAACACAAAGTCCCTTAAGCAGTTTCAAACCTCAGAACTCTCATTTTTATAGTTACCAGCTTACTGCTAGTGCCGGTTTCAGCTAAGTTTTGTACGCAATGCAAACCTTGCATCCTCGTCCAACTAATTCTGCATCCTTTATTGATCCTGCTCGCAACATGTGACTGATCACTGTGCTGGGGGAGGCCAGACTCCCAGGCAGGTTTTCTCAAGCTTCTGTTTGGCCAACCCTGAGGCAGCATACAAATACCCAGACAGACAATTGGATACTTGGATGTCCTGGACCAGTGTTTCTCAACCTGTGCTCCACAGCCCAATAATATAAATCTCCAGATGTTATTTAAAATGATGATTGCTGGGCTCCAGGTATAAGCATCTCCCTTGAAGGGTGGTGGAGGGCAGAAGCCTACAACTTTAACAAGGGCTACAAGTCATGATGATCACTGACTGTTCCATATGAGATCTTATAAATAAAATAATTAAGAACAAGGTATTATGACTGAGGGATCAGACCTTCAGAAATGTATTTTCAGGAAGCGTATCAGGCTTAGACCCTGCTGACCTGAAGGGGAGCTTTGACATCAAGGTGTAACAGATCAGGTACCAAAACTCTTCTGTTTCCCAGTAAATCCCATGCTGTTTGCCTTCATTAGAACACGTGGCAGCCTTTGTTCAGATGAAATTGATAAAATCTGAAATCCTCAGAAACTGCATTATGAGAAGTCTTTTGACATTCATTTAACATGTAATTACTGAGCACTTACCACGAGCAGCTATTGTTCTTAGCAAGAGAAATAAAGTTCAACAAGACGGATGATGTCTCTGGACTCACATAGCTTATATTTTAATGAAGAGACAAATACATACTTGCATACACACATATACAAATACACACACATATTTTCACCACTGCTGAGGAATGAAGGAATAGGACAATGACCTATAGAGTCACTCGGATGCAGGTCAGGGAGGGGGTTGGACAGCACCTTGAGAAAAGGACCAGCTGAGAGGTTTGATGTGAAGAATGAGTTAGCCAGACACATCAGTGTACAAAAACCTAAATACATGGAAAGGAGCTCAGTGTAGTAAGCCTGGTGGCCACTGGGAGAATGTTAGGTTTTGATAATTAAGAATGTAAGGCAAAAAGATTACTAGGTGATATTTGCAGTCCTCGTACTATATGTTACCTAAAAAGCTGCCTAAGAATCATCTGATCCTTGGAGATTGTAACTCACTTACCATTTATCATTGCATTGACTGAAGCCCAGGCATTTTACCTCTCTGCCAAGGTAGATATGAATTTTCAGGAAACCGATAACCTGATTTTGCCTCATAAAGCAGAAAATCCCATAGGCTATGGTTTTATTTCTCTGTAGTACTTAGCCCATATTATATCTAATTTAGCATTCTTATTCCAACTTTCTTTGCTTTTATCTTTCCACTGATCTTCAATACATGTGTGTGTTGTATCCCTCTTTGAACAAACTTTGTTAGCTCACTGTTTTCCTCATTAATGAGTTAATTCAGTGTTTGAAAATTATACATTTGCACTTGGAGACGTAGGCAAGAGCTGCCCACACAGGGCCTGGTAGGCCTTGAAATGATCATTGGGTGCTTTTCAGAGAACGGCTGTGAAAGAGGGATGGTGGTAACAGAGAGACCGGTAGAGGCTTAAGCAGTCCCAGCAAGAGATGAAGTCAGGCACAAAGGGGCAGTGTCTGTGCAGACAGAAAGAAACAGATAAAATTGACAATAAACTTTTAACCAGCTACTTAGTGAGGATCTGACTGAGTAGGACTCATGGTGGTAGATAAGTTTTGATCTGGGAATAGTGGAATGAAAGAGAGGAAACACGAAGAAACAATTCTGTTAGATCATGAACATCACAGAGGGGAACTCGAGTGTGAGATCATTTTATAAGACATGAAACAACACAGCTTTATAAGGGTGAGAAATAAGAAACTGTGTCCCTTCTTTTCAATACTATGTGAAATACATATCCAGAGAAATTGGTATGATAAAAATAAAATATAAACTAAATTTGTGAGAGGAGAAACAGAATACATACTAAAGTTCAGTGTTAAAGTAAAACAAGAGACTTACATAGACTACAATAAATGCATGAGCAGAAAAAATAGAAGGCCGCTTTTTTTGTAATATGTAATATAAAGCTCTTTATAGACCAGGAAGATGTTTAGATATGCAAGAAATCAATTTTATTAAATATGTTTAGGAAACATATGAATTTGTGACTCAGCATATTCCCCTGGCCATGATTTTCAGTAATAAATTTAGTAAAGGAATTATGGAATTTTCCATTTGCTTACCAAACCACTATGAAATTCTATTTTATAAGATTCATAAAATCTCCAGATCACTATCCCAAAATTCATTTACCTTTTTGGTTGAGTTCCAACACAATCACACAATTATCTTTTGTATTCACTTCTTTTCTCTAAGCAGCCAATCAATCCATTTTTTCATTCTACTACTTTAGTTTTGGCTTTTCTGACAGCAAAGCCATAGATTGTTAGGAGGGATTACTGTATGTACGTACCACACTAGAATATAATGAAAGAGAATTTACTCTCATTAATAAATTAAATTTTGTCTTTAGAAGCATGCATACCCTCAAACACTTAGAATATGACTTAAAAATGAGAAGTTCTTATTCAGATTAATCCCCCATGCATTATATGTCAAAGTTAAAATAAGCAATCACAAATTACAAAGACAGAATAAAGATATCCTGTCATTTTGGTACATGTAGCAGGGAAACTATGAAAGAAAAAGCTCATATATCAACAGTCTCACTGTGGTATACTTACTGCACCTTCATAAGCAGGAGTCCCTAAGTGATTCTTCAGCGCTGAAGGTCTGGACTTGTTACATAAAGTATTCATCAGAGCCAAGAAAAGGAAGGATAAGCAGCTTCTGTGTGATTAATAGGCACAAGAACACAAAACAAGGAGATTAAGAAAGTCAATGGGTTTTATTGATAGAGTCAACCTCAGTTCTCAATGAGGCAAAATACTCATTCAACCAGCAACCCATTAAGCTGCCTAGAAAAACACTTCTATGCCCCAGGTTAAGTCATACCTGAGCTTGTATATTAAGCACAGTTAGTGAAAGGAAAGGAGTGACACACAGCAGCAATTCACTGGAGAATTCTGCTTTATTAGGGAAAGGTGCTGGGTTATATAGGAAGGGGAATGGGGTGATTGAGGTGTCACTTCTACGGGACTGGTGGCTGTTGGCTAGGTGCTGGGATTGGGAGGGGGGAGAGAGGTGATTGGGCTTCAGGTGGCGCCGGCGGGAACCGAGGACCCTGAAGAGAAGCTGGAAGTTTGCCATCTTACTGGTGGGGGCCCTTCATTCCCCCCTTTCTCCTCTATGGGGTTGTGGACGTTGCTTTCTCTCTGGCTGCTTCCTGCTGAACGGGGGCGGAGAAGGGAGTGAGGTCTTGAGGATTGGGAGGAAAGGGTTGATAGGACTCCCCACAGTAAGGACGAGTAGATGTGGACTTCTTCAGGTAGGAAATCAATGAAGGTTCCCTGTAACCATAGGTTGAGGACTTGTTGATTCTAATGGTGCCAAGAGGACACGGGTGCTAGAAGCCAGGCGTCTGCGGCCATTGTTTCTAGGAACAGTTTCCAGTAGAGAGAGGGGTCCATCTCAGCATGTGGTGAGGAGGTTACGTGAGGGTGAGGGATCTTCTGTGGCCAGAAGCTGATAGTTTCTGAGAAAAGCTGGCTGAAAGTTTCATTAGAGATTTTTCTGACTTGGGATTTGGTGAACTTTATTATACAGGGTAAGAAGAGACAGGCGAGAAAAATGATTATTATGGGGCCTGCAATGGGCCAGAGCCAGGTGAGGAGGGGGTTTGTTAGTATTGACGAGAATGGGTTGGAATTGGAAGCAGAATGGAGGCTGGAGGCAAGGTCAGTGAGTTTGGTAATGTCAGTTTCTACAATGCCGGATTCGTTGATGTAATAGCAGCACTCCTCTTGAAGGAAGACGCAGGTGCCGCCCTTCTCGGCTGTAAGCAGATCTAAGGCCCGCCGGTTCTGAAGGGTGACTTTAGCTAGCGAAGTGACCTGTCTTTGGAGAGAGGCTAGGGAATCGGCAGTGGATGTCAGGGCTCCCTCAAGTTTGGCATTGAGATCTCTAATTGCCCATAGAGAGTGACCCAAGGCTCCCCCTGAAAACCCTGCCCCAATGGCTGAGGTGGTCAAAGAGATACCGACCATGATGGGAAGGAAAGCAGCCCTTTTTGTGCGCGAGGGCAAGGGAGGTTGGAGCTCAAGAAATTCTGCCATGCTGTAAAGTGTAAGCTGTGGGATTAGGGTGACGAGAATGCAGGGTGTATCGGAGTTGAGAGGCAGTGAGTTGAAAAGACTGCCATTACACTAAAAGAAGTGTCCTGGTTGTGTAAAAGTCTTAGAGCCGGAGGTAGGGGTGTAGATAGAGAGGCAGTGAAGTGCGCTGGAGGGGGGTGGAGTTGGGCCTACACAGTGGTGGATGGTGAGATTATCTGCGTATTCTGGTTCCCATAGGGGTATGTCTGCCAGGGGGCAGAGGGGTTGTCTTTCTGCATGGAAGGAGTAGTTGGAAATATTAAGGGGCACGGCGGCCAGCAGTGGGCGCTGTAGTGATGCACACAAGAAACAATTGGCTGTGTTAAGGGTGTGGTTGAGAAAGATGGTGGTGTCCAGAATGAGCTGTAATGAAGAGTAGGAGAAATGGGAAGAGGGGCGGGGATAAGAAGATGAAGAGGCGCCGTCAAGAGTTTGGATAATGACTTTTTCAGAATGTCTGATATCTGATGCAACTTGAGAGATCTGGGAGCGAGAGGGAGCATACTCTCAAGAGATATGAAGGGTACCGTGGAGGGTTGAGGACCCCCCGTAGTACACTGAGGCTGTGACTCCGGCGGCCCATCGAGAGTCCCAGGGATCTGGGATTGATAAGGAGAATGAGCCGTTGGGATATTTCATGAAACAGTTGGAGGAGTAATACTGTGGGTACTGGAAGTTACCCATGTAGTGAATGGTGCAAGACCAGTAGGGACATCCCCCGTAGGTGTCTGGCCATCACCTGCAATAGGCTTGTTTTTGGTCATAGAGGAAGCAGAGGCAGGGAGAATAAGGGTAGCTGCTAGTGAACACTTCAGTGGAGGGAGGAAAGTGGAGGTATAAAGGCTCAGAGCAGCCTTCCAGAGGGCAGTCTGATGTGGCAATGAGGGCAGTAATTTTTGTTTGATGCTATGTTTAAGTCTGTCTGACTTTGAATCGCCATACAAAGGAGGCTGGGGTGGCGGGGAAGACAATAGGAATGAGGTAAAAAAGCGAGAGAGCAGTAAAGGAGGAAAACGTCATGATTCGGGTATGGATGGCAAAGGGGGTGAACGGGATTTTGGAGGAAAGAGGACAGTAAGGTCAGGAGTCTGGAGGGAGGGAGAGTCTGTAAACTTTTGTAGGTTAAGAGATCTTTTAGGTGATGTGGGGACAGAATGGTAAAGGGCGCCCTGAATGTCAGTTTATAAGCTTCTTTCTGCAAGAGCTGTCCAGTGGCTAATGCCCGTAGGCAGGGGGCCCATCCCTAAACTGTGGGGTCTAATTGCTTGGAGAGATAAGCTACTGGGGCAAAGGATGGGCCATAATATTGGCCTAGGACTCCTAGAGCTTGTCTGGACCTCTCATGAATGTATAATGAGAAGGGCTTCGACAAATCAGGAAGATGGAGAGCTGGGGCTTCCACAAGGGCTTGACAGAGCTTAATGAAGGAGTGTCGGGGTGAGGAGGATAATGGTTCTTCAAGGGGGCTCTTGCTGAGGTCGTATAGGGGTCTTGCTAACAGGGAGAGGTTAGGGATCCATGCTCTAAAATACTCAGCCAGGCTTAGAAAGGAAAGGATTTCTGTCTTGGTTTTGGGAACGGGCAGGTCAGAGAGGAGCCGTTTTCTGTCTAAGGTAATGGACTTTCTTTGTTGAGATAGGAGGAATCTGAGGTAAGTGACAGGAGGGGAAGAGATTTGAGCTTTGACGGGGGATACTCGGTAACTTCTGGACGCTAGAAGGTTAAGTAGGGAGGCAGTGTCAAGTTGAGACTGTTCTCACGAGAGACTGCAGAGTAGAAGATTGTCCATGTATTATAATAAGGTGGACTTGGAGTGATCATGATGAAACTGTTTGAGGTCCTGAGCTAGGACCTGTCTAAAAATATGGGGACTATCTCGGAAGCCTTGTGGCAAAACTGTCCAAGTGAGTTGTTCAGAATGTCTTGTGTATGGGTCCGTCCAGGTGAAGATGAAAAAATCTTGGGAGGAGGGGTCTAGAGGGATAGAAAAAATGGGTCCTTGAGATCTAGGACTGAGAAGTGGGATGCCGAGGCAGGGATCTGTGATAAAAGGCTGTATGGACTTGGAACTAAGGGATGGATAGGGACAACGGCCATGTTCATGAGGCGAAGGTCTTGGACAAGGCGGAAAGATCCGTTGGTTTTTTTTTAACAGCTAATATGGGGGTATTAAACGGGGAGTGAGTGGGTCTGAGGTAATTTTTGTTTAAGAGATCTTGAATGATGGGTTGGAGGCTTATGAGGGCTGAAGTGCTAAGGGGATATTGGGACTGACAGATATACTGAGAGGGGTCACGTAATTTGATAGAGGCAGGGGGACATAGAGCACGGAGGGGCTTATAATGTCCCCAACTTTGGGATTTACAGGGTGTATGAGGGCCAAAGTGGAGCTTTCATTGGGTAGAGGGGGGTCTTCAGCTATGAGGGCCATCAGAAAGGGAGTACTGGGGGCTGTG
This sequence comes from Manis javanica, assembly GCF_040802235.1. Classification (NCBI taxonomy): domain Eukaryota; kingdom Metazoa; phylum Chordata; class Mammalia; order Pholidota; family Manidae; genus Manis; species Manis javanica. The sequence goes on from NC_133169.1 coordinate 78,441,311, forward strand.
GGAGTGGATATAGTTATGGAAACGTGGAGGGAAAGGATGTCCCATCCTAGTAAAGGGATGGGACATTGGGGCATAACTAGGAAGGAGTGGGAGAAAGGTATGGGATTGTCTTGGATTGTGCATAAAAGGGGGGGTTTAATGGGAAAATCTGTTTACTTCTTACCCCGACTACAGGAGTAATGGCAGGCGTGGTAGGGCCCCGGTATTCTCGCAAGACTGAGAAGGTGGCTCTTGTATCTAGGAGGAAGGAGATGGGGCGACCGTCAACTATTAAAGTAACACTGGGCTCCTGGTGATGGAAATGGTCGGGCGAGAAGCCCCCGGGCCCCGTCAGTCTTCTTCTGCCAGCCCCACTACGGCAGGCTTAGGATGGGGGTTGTTCGTCCAGCCTCCCCTTCGGGTGGCTGGGCAATCAGACCCCCAGTGGCCCTTTTTGTGGCATCTGGGGCATGGGGTGGTAGGAGATCTGGGGGAGGGGCACCCCTTGACAAATGTTGTTCTTGTCCGCACTTGAAACAAGCTCCTGTAGGGCGCTTGTTTGTAGAAGGGCGCCCAGGTTGTGGTTTTATCAGCTGGGCCAACATTTGGAAATTGGCCCTTCAGTCTTTTGTTTACAGCGTTCTTTCTCCTCCTCCCGGTTATCAAAGACTTTAAAGGCCACTGTTAGGATCTCAGTCTGTGGGGTAGCAGGGCCCTGTTCTAACTTTTTGAGTTTAGCTTTAATGTCGGGGTAGCTTTGAGCTAGGAAGTATGTCATAAGGACATGTCTTCTGTCAGGCGTTTCTGGGTCTAGGCTGGTATACTGTAATAGGGCTTGAGTGAGTCTGTCTAAGCTACGTCCCAGAGTGGGGGGGCGATAATTTTGGGAGGCCTTCAGGACCGAGTCTGAGGGGGAGTGAAGGGTTCTGGCTCAGTCTGTGGGGGAGTGATGCGGTCCAGCTGCGCCTAGTAGAGCAGGTCCTGAAGTGCAGAAGGGGGACGAAGAAAATAAAGATAGAAAGAACTGGGAGGGCTGACACTCCCACGTGTCGCCAGCCAGCAGCCCAGCTGCTTGCCTCTGCCGCTCCAGTTGGGCTTAAACTCACATCTCTGAGGTTAAGAGTCCCATGCTCTACTAACTGAGCTACAGCAGGGCTCCTGTTAGTTGCTTATGGAATGCATAAACAGAATGTTCTTTTTTTCCATTCCTGCCACATCGGCAAGTGGGGGAAGGGCATAGCTAGAAGCAGGGGCAGTGTTTCTACACATCTTCAAAGTCTCCCTATTTTCAGAGTGAGAAGTCTTGGCTCATCTTCGAGGACAAGATATGTTTTTGTGGACAGATAACTTTCAAGGACTGCACCGGTTGTTCTCAAGCTTGTGATTTCTCATGCTGCGTTCGGGGAAGGTGCTTTCCCATTCTCCTTACAAACATGTGAGAAGACAAAGGCGGTCTCTAACAGGGGAGAAACAGGTAATGAGGGCAAAGACGGAGGAGGCCCCCGGGACATAGTTAAAGGGGGGCTGAAAGGCTCAAGCTTAATCCACTAGGGATGAAGGCGGAGGAGGTGAGATGGGGGAGGAGATGGTGGGGGAGGAAGGGAGAAGGGCTGTTGTAGGAGAAGGGGAAGGGAGCGAATGGGAGGCTTCTGTGGGGGCAGTGGCTTGCAGGCTAGGAGAACTTGGGAGGGGGCAGGGGGGGGAGGAGGAGGCAGAAAGCTTAGATATAGGGAGTCTCCTTCCATTTTTTCAGGCGCTGGCAGTAGTTAGAGATTGCGAGTGACGTTAGGATCAAGAGTTCCCCCTGCGGGCCCTTGGTTGTTATTGTCTAGGGGGTATGTCGGCCAATCTTGGGAGCAGTATTTACAGGGAAGTTTTGGTTTTATATCAGGTGTCAGGGAGAGGGCAGCCAGATACTTAAGCAGGCATTCAAGAGGTGAACTTTCAGGGAGGGATGAGGAGGCTCCCATGGTTAAAGGACAGAGAAGGAGACAAACAGAAATCCCCGGACCGGAGGCAGACGGCAAGGAGACAAAGGGTATCCCCGATGATCCTTGGTGGTCTGCGGAAACTCATATGTCGGAATTTCTTAGGAGGTGTGGGTTGTCACCCAGACTTCCCTAAGAAGGCAGAGTGCCGGGGTCACGAGGTACCTAGTACTAGGAATTTTCGGCGGACGGAACGGATTTCGGCAGGCAGAACGGAAGGAGGAAGGGGAAAAGGGAGCGTTCTCATCCACAAAGAGTCACCTCGTGTATGGCTGTTGGAGGAGGGGCCTGAGGGTCTGCTGCAGCCATGAAGGCCAGAGGTGGCAATTTATGGCTGTTGGAGGGGGGCCTGAGGGTCTGCAGCAGCTGTGAAGGCCGGAGGCGGGGAGAGTTCCCTCCTCGTCCCCAAGCGTCAGAGCCTTGCCAGGCGATCACGGTCAATGGCACTGCGATATCTCGAGGAAGAGTGGCCCACTCCGGGGGAAAACTTACCTAAAGGCCAGAGAGGAGTGGTGAGTGTGATGAGCCAGCGCCAGAAAAAGAGGACAAGGGCAAGCTGCTGCTGGTGTCGGTGGGGGAAGACGGGGCCCAGTTGGGGTGTCCCGTCTCCCGGGTTTCGGCACCAATGAAAGGAAAGGAGCAACACACAGCAGCAATTCACTGGAGAATTCTGCTTTATTAGGGAAAGGTGCTGGGTTATATAGGAAGGGGCATGGGGTGATTGTGGTGTTACTTCTACAGGGCTGGTGGCTATTGGCTATGTGCTGGGATTGGGAGGGGGGCGAGAGGTGATTGGGCTTCAGGTGGCGCTGGCGGGAACCGAGGACCCTGAAGAGAAGCCGGAAGTTCGCCATCTTACTGGTGGGGGCCCTTCCTTTAGCACGTTCATTCATGAAGGTCATGAGAAATATATGCTTGAATTAAAAATCTTTGTTTCTTTAAAGAGACCAAATCAAGAAAGTCTGATAATGAAGGGATAGGATTTTATTTCATCTAGAAAACCCCTTGAGTTTAGTTGTAAAGTTATACTGAAGCTACTATAGGTCAGTAAGAAGGAACTGCATAAATGATACTAATCCAAGAATCTGCTTATAGTTCTTTCTACTTGATTCTGTCTGTGTGTGTCTGTCTGTCTGTCCTAGGGTAGTCAGATTTAGCAAGTAAAAATACAGAACGTTCAGTTAAATTTGAATTTCAGATAAACAACAAATAATTTTTACAGTCTATTTTGTCTGACAACATAGTATGCTTATGTAGGCATGTATCTGTGTATTCAATTTTCTGGTTGTAACTACTGTTCTTAACACAAGAACAGACATTTACACAGATGACATCCTTAGAATTACAGAATTCAGAGCAGGAAGAGACTTAGACATAACACAGTCTAACAATTTTATTCTGTAGTTAAGGAAACAGACTCAAACAGATTAAAAGACGTGTCAATATCCCACAGTTAGTTAGTATCCAGAGAAGGAAGTGGAATAAGTTATCCCGGCTCTCAGTTCTTTCTTTCCTAGTATATATTTTCTCTCTTAAATCTGAATTACCAGTTTGTTTTTCAAGGACACATGTGAACCAGACTGATCATTTAATTTAGACAGGCATACGTATATACAAATCATTTTAGTTTCTGCATATAGGATGAAACACACACACACACACACTCACATGCACAAGGAGGAGTTTCAAGGCAACATATTATATAAAAAGAACACTTGTTGTTTGGGGCTGCCCAGCATCCCCCCCTTCCAAAGTAACTATTAGCACCCAAAACTCCTTTTATGGAACGACCTTACCTCCAACTTATTATAGTCCAATGGGGCTTATTGATCAGGACACCCTTTGCTGGCCAAGGAGTGGGCACAAGCCCAAGCTAAATCAGTTGATACTTTTTGTTTTCCAGCCACCTCCTAATCTTCAGTTTCAATTATGAGGCAAGTAACTAAAGAATATTTCTCCATCCCTACCTTCCCCCCAGATGGCAAAATGGTTTCAGGTCTTTTACTGCCATGGAAGCAACTAGACCAGAAAATGGAGCAGTTCATACTTCTCAGACTCTTTGGAGCTAATTATTTCCTTGTATTTAAAGCCTGGCTCTTCAGCTCCTTCATAGCCTTACAATAAATTACCTGTTTAGCTTAAACAAGCTGAGTTGGTTTCTACTGCCTGTAACCAAGGGATTGGGATTGACACACAATTTTTATTTCAAAAAGAAATTGAGTTGTAATGCTGGCATTGAAAGAACTTTTGGTGTCACAGGTATTCCATGAACTGAGGAACACAAAAAAAAAGGTCACTGAGTCACTGAGAATTTAAGATACGTATCTTTTCCTTGTGTGGGTATAAAATTGGTCTGAAAAACGTTCAATTCTCAAATCAAATCTAAACCTCAAATTGTTACATAGATTGTTGTTACTAAACATTCAAAGACCTAAATATAAAAAATAAAATTATAACACTTCTAGAAGAGACAGAGGAAAATTGTTTTTACCTTGGGTTAGGCAAAGATTTCTTGAAAAGTGACAAAAAGCATGAACCATATGAAGAAAACATTGATAAACTGTATGTCATTAAAATTACAAACTTTTTCTCTTCAAAAGATACTGTTCAGAAAAAAAAAAGATTTTTCTCAAAATCCAAGAATATGACAATTTGAATGCAAGCTTGATGACTTAACAGAACACTGGTTTGCTTATCATTTCATGTTTTCAAAAATTATAAATTTACTGTATGTTTGGAAGGATGTTTTTCCCAACATTTTGAAACCATGATTTCCTATGTGACAGACCAGGGACTCCATCATGTGGTTACAGTATTTTTGAAAAAGTGATTGCTTTTATTTTTAAATGTGACTTTTCTTGAAAAAAAAATCAGTTCATGCTTTTGGGAATTTCACTGTTATATTTTGGGGGAACATGTTCTAATAAAGGATTCCTTTGAGTTGAGAAGTATAAATAAGTGCCAGAATAAACTATTGATCTCTTAAGAAAAAAAAAAAAAGATACTGTTCAGGAAATGAAAAGATAAGCCACAAATCACTAAGTGGGAGAAAAGCTTTGCAAAGAGTACATCTGATCAAAGGTTTGTACCCAGAATATTTAAAAAATAAAAAAATCTCATCAATAATAAATAAATAATGAACAAAAGATTGGAATAGACACTTCATAGGAGGAGATATACATATGGCAAATAAGCGCATGAAAAGATGTTCAACATCACTAGTTATTAGGAAACTGAAAACACAATGAAAGTATCTCATAAACAAGAGGATCCTAAGTATCCATGACAATTCAATGTAATTTAGTATTCGAGTTAGCATCCTAGTACAGAAAAACAAATTTGGGAAAAAGTGAGGGAGTTTAAATAAAATATGGAATTTAACTATGGTAATGCATCAATACTGATTCATTAATTGCAACAAATGTACCATACCAATGTAAGATGCTAATTATAGGGGATACTGGGTGCAGGGTCTTTGGAAATTGCTTATAGTATCTTCTCAATGTTTCTGTAAATCAAAAACTGTTCTAAAAAATAAAGTCTTTTAATTTTAAACACACACACACACCCCTATTAGAATGGCCAAAATTAAAAGGCTTACAATACCAAGTGTTGATGGGATGTGGAGGAATTAGCTCTCTTACATATTCCTGGCAGGAATGTAAAACTTTGTAAGACAGTTTGACAAAACAAATATCTAATAAAAAAAACCTACATCCAAAATACATCTTTTAAAACTCTTTCAGGAATTAGAAGGCAAACAATCCCTAAAAAATGGGCAGAAGATTTGAACACACACTTTACCAAGTATATAAATGTCAATAAGCACATGAAAAGATACTCAACATCACCACTTATTAAGAAGACTTAATAACCACAATTACCACTACATTACTAAAATGGCTAAAGTGTAAAAGACATGATTCCAGTTACCGGTGCATAGCAACTGGAACTCTCATATACTGTTGGTGGAAAGCAAAATAGTACCACAGTATAGCCCATTTGGAAAAGTCTGTTAGTTTCACATGAAGGTAAATAAACATTTGCCATACAAATCAGCAATTCTTCATGTAACTCCAGGGGGAAAATATGTTCCCACCCCAGGGCAAATAACCTTTGAAGCCAAAATCAGTCGAAAGAAGAAATAAAGTTGGAGAAACCCATTTATTGCTTATAAGCATTTGTGTACTTCTGCTTGCCCACGTCTCTTGCAACATGGATGCAAAAGGACCCCACCAAACCTCTCCAGTCCTGGGCACATTCGCTCTCCACCCACTTTGTAATCACCTATTTATATGGAGATGCACTAAGGCCAGGCGAGAGATTCTGGAAATATTGCAATTTTGCCCACATCATGTCTATGTAGTTATCCAAGAGAAATGAAATGAATGTCCACACAAAGACTTGTATGTGAGTATTTACAGCAACTTTGTTCTGAGAGCCAGAACCTGGAAACAACCCAAATGTGTATCAATAAATGAATGGATTGAATAGATAAATAAACTGCAGTGTACCCATACAATGGGATATTACTCCAACATAAAAGAATGAACTACTGATACACGCAAAAATATGAGTGAATCTCAAAACCATTATGCCAAGTGAAAGAAGCTGGATGATAAAAGCTATATACTATATATTCCATCAACATGACATTCTGGAAAAGGCAAAATTGTGGAAATCGCACCAACGATTATCAGAGGCTGAAGAATGAGAAGAGTAAACTGACTATAGAGGAACATGAGTCACTTTTTGTACTGATGAAAATATTGTATATCTTGATTGTAGTGGGGGCAACACACGTGACAAAACTCACCTAATTACCCACCCAAAAAGGGTAACTTACTGCATGTAAAGAATATCACCAAAAACTTGAAAAAAAAAAACCTGGGGCAAACATTAGAAAGAACACAGTTCCAGGAGAGATGTTAAAAAGGAATTTGATATGTTAGTGAAAACAGAAAGGCTTTCCCAAAGTATTGAAGCTGAAGGATTCTGGAAGATAAACAGCAATTTATGTGCTAAAGCGGGGTGACAGGTGTGTGCAGAGAGCACACCAAGTGCCGCAGGCACAGAGGACTGATGGCAGCAAGGAATAACAGTACATGTGGCAAAATGATGGTGGGCTCAGTGGCTGGGCACAGAAATCAATGCTAGACAGAATCTCACAGTGTCAGGTACAAAAGATGGGGTACTGGTTTCCAGCATACTTAGCTGAATAGACAGTGGGATATCTCCTAAGGCAGAGACACCAGCTTTGCGAGAAATCATGAGTTTGTTTTTGCATATGTTGAGTACAAGGATCTACAAGGTGCTGTGAATATGCCAAGTAAGGCCATTGGAGAATGGAAATTACACCATATGAAACTGCTGACATTCAACCACCTTAATCTACAAAAGGCAACTCATATGCTGGATCTAGTAAGTTCCTGCAGCTCCTATATGACCAAGAGTGACATAAAAAATGCCTTTATAATAAGGCATTTATTTAAAAAGAAAGCAAACACTGAATATTTTTCAATCAAAATGATTATAGCAATTGCACTTCATGATTTGAAGCCATTTATGAAGACCATGTAAGTTTCATATAAGCTGCATATGATGTGAAATACTCTATGCATCAGGTATTTTGGGTAGTAGTTATTAATCAATTTTTATCAAAACAAATTAAAGTATTTATGACCCATCATAGTAGTTCATATAAATAACTATAAAGGAATCTGAAAAAGAAGCAATTCACCACTGGAGTTTTGCCAAGAAATAAACTCTTCAAGTGTGACTCATGATTGCTTCTCTGAAATCAGTTTGTTTCTACAAATCAAAAGCCAACTTTTGTAAACTCAAAATATCCATCACGTTCTTTCTGTTGTAATATCATTTTGTTCAAAATCTTACTAACTGTGGGTATGCAAATTCAATCTAATCACCAACTCCCTAACAAGAAAAGTTTTCAAGAGACTATTAATAAGGGGAACAAACAAATGTATAACTCATTAAATCACAAGCATGAAGTTTGAGCTATAAACATGTCATTTTCACTCTACTGTCAAAGAAGTAGAAAATATTACAAGTGACATTTGAAAAATAAAATTCAAGTTGTAATATTTGTCCTTTCTCTCCCATAATAATTGTGTTTTGGATTATCATAAATTCGTAGTTACAACTTCAAAGGTAACAACCTATAAAATCAAATGTTTCAAAAAGCAACTTCCATTTGAGTTTTATTTGAGATAATTTATCTTTAAACATCAACAGAAACTATTTGTCACACAATATATCAGGGATGACTTTTGAATTTCTTGGAGAAATAAATTTTCCATCTGCTATTTTTATAATTTACAAGTTAGAATGATCAAACCAAAGAGATAATAACACTATATAATAATATGTATAACATTTTCTGCCATTATTTTAGCAATTATACACTTAAAAGGACAATACTGGAGTTCTGGATATCTGGGTTCTGGCTCTGCCCATACTGGCTTTCTACATTATTAAGTTTTTTATACTCCCAATAAGCTGATTAAAGGGTAGTTAACATCTAAATTTCCTTCCATTAAAAGATTCTGTGATGCCCTCAAAGTCTACAAAACTAGGAACAGATAAATGTAAGATTATTATATGCGTACTGCTCTCCTATAACTTTTTCAGCAAAGTGACTCCAGTGGGAATGACTGTACACGTCGCTCCTGAATGACTGCCCATGGGCTGGTGGGGCATAGCCTGAGGCAGCTGCCCAAAGCAAAATTTTCTTTTATTTCTAGATTTATCTTTAAATCCATTACTTATTGTATTCCAGAATAGATCTACATTGGATATAATATAAAAATAATGTGTTTTCTAAACCCTAAAGTGCAACTCACACTCTGGAAAGGTCTATTATGTTCACTGAATGACACTGAGTGTGCCCCACAGACCCCTTTATAATCCACTAATCCATATCCCATTTTGAGAAATATATGCAAGTGGCAGAGAAAAGGAGTCTAGGCCAAGGTTGAAAATTCACATGTTCTGAGCAGGAAACACAAATCAGTGGCCTTAGCCCAGTAGTGCAGTAGGACTATGACAATCTTTGGAGGATCTAAAGAAACACTTGCTCCTCAGCTCCAACCAGACTGCTGCTCACTGTGGCCAAATATTCTAATTCTTCAAGAGAGGTGAAAAGATAAACTTTACGTGAAATCTCTCCTCTTTGTAAAACACAGTGCACATAAAATAAAATGGGTCAGTGCGCCAGCTGCAGTGCAAAGCCTGCCTGGTTGTGCGAGCTTAGATCCAGGGCTGCTCCAGGAAAGGAGTCCAGTTACGCAGGACTCCAGGGAGTCCATCTCCAGGGAGGACGGAGTAGAAAAACATTTTCAAAGCATCAGAGTGAAGGCTGTGGACTTCTGAGGGCAACTGAGGAATTTCCTTCCTTTCACTTGGATCATTAAAAGCAGAAAAGACCAATTTTTCACGATCGTCGTGGGCAGCTTCTCCTGGAGGCAGAGGCTGGATCAGACTCAGGAGACTCACTTCCGGGCTGATGGGAAAGTCACGCATTTCACATTTGCCTTTAACCTTGGAATCATGAACACATATTTGAAAACCAGGTCAAAAAGTTATGACTTGTAAGTGAAATACACTTAAAAGCCACAGGAGTGGTGCAAACTCCAAGCTATGTTCCATATAGCAAATTAGGATACGGTTGCCTCAACTTTTACACTCATGTGAGGAAACAAGGTTGCTGTCACTGACATTCAGAAGCTAGTCTGGCACCCACAGTCAGACCATATGATTCTTTTATTGAACATTAACAATCTCACAGCATACCAATCTCAGGCAAGTTTACTCCAAGACTGTGGGTTTAAATGAGACAAAACTAGGCCACTACAAGATTTTTTCTAAGCAGAGACAAAATCAAGGTCACTCTGCCACCCACAAAACACAAAATAATCCCTCTCTTGGCTACGATGAGTGATGGCTATTTCTTTACCAGTTCAAGCGCTATGTTCATTCAAATCTCCCCTCTCTGTAGGTAAGATTTAGGTACCCAATTGCAGAATTGCCCGTTTTATGAACCAATTTAGAGAAAAGCCCAGCTTCCTCAGACCCTCTCCCCAATCTCTCAGTAAAAGCCCCAAAATCTGTAATAGGCTCTTTCTAATATCTTCTTACTAAGACACCCATCATTCCCCACGGTGTGCGTTCTCCCTCATCACGATGGGTAATGAACCCAACTGGTTTTAAACTGCAGGTGTGCTCCTGCTGGTCTTGGGTTGAAAGCTGTTGACACGAGATCAGTCAGCATGGCTGACCACACAACCAATCCGTTCAAGTCAAGGGGTGATGACTTTAAAGGTGGCTGAAGTGATTCTACCTAGCCATAATACACTTGTCCTGCCAGGTACAGTCAGCTCCTATTTCATTTAATTTCTGCTCCCTTCATATCACTTGACTGGCAATTTTTCTGTCTCTGATGCAGAGCAGAGGGTGTGTAGGGCTTTCTGAGATTCATTATTCAGACAGCAGAAAACTAGTGTTTACATATTTACGTGACCTTACTCGAAAAACCAATGAAGTATAAACATTCCTCTTAAAATGATCCATTTGAAAGTAAAAATAGTATTGTTGGGAGAACAGCAAGGCAATGTGTGATGCAATGTTTTCTGCATTCTCTTTTAGCTGCATAAAAGACAAGCAATTAAATTCCAAAATGCTATTAAGCATGGCATTTAACAGCAAAATATGTTCCGCTTTGTGTGACTTCAGAAGACAACAATGGAGTCATGTCTAGAACAGCATATAATCTGGCAAATTTGTAAACACAAGCGAATCATTAGATTCAGTTTGAGTAAATAAGTGTTAAGACAGTGAAATGTAAAACAAGGACAGACAACCTAAGACACCTGCAAGCTTTTCTTTGACATAAATTCTGGTGTCAGTGAAGTGAGATAGGTAGGTTGACATTTACTTCCAAGTGGAAATAACAACAGAACTGTTAAACATGTATTATGGATTTTAAAACAGGAATGTACAGATAAAACCAAAAACAATGGCCCATAATTCTGCTGACCTTTTAAGTGTGACTTATACACATAAGAAAATCCAAACAAAACAGAAAAGTTAGAAATAAAATGTTTACTCTTCCCTTCTGTTTCCAAACTGTTTCCCTCAATGTAACCAGTGTCAGTAATCTCTATGTATCCTTTGAAAAAATGAAAAATGTCTCAAGGAGATAGAAAAGCTAAAAAAAAAAAGATGTAGTGTAATTCCAAATGCTGGTGACTGCAGAGAAACCAAAATTCTCAGGCATTGCTGGTCAAAATGTAAAATGGTAGAGCCACTCTGGAAAATTCTTTGGTAGTTTCCTATAAAACTCAACATGTACTCTCTATAGGAATTAGACATCACACTCTTAGGTATTTATCCCAGAGAAATGAAAACTTATATTAACACAAAAAATAACATGTATATGAATGTTCATGGAAGCTTATTTATAATAGAAAAACTGAAAACAACCCAAATGTCCTTGAAGGAATGGATGGTTAAACAAATTCTGGTATATCCATATAATGGAACATACTCAACAATAAAAAAAGGACAATCTATTTATACATGCAACAACATGAAGGTTCTCAAGGGCATTATGCTTAGTTAAAAAGCATAAAGTTGCATAAAATAAAAAAGTCACATAATATCTGATTCCATTTCTAGAACATCCTCAAAATGACAAAACTACAGAGGCTAGGAACATATTAGTGTCTGTCAGGGTGCATGGAGTATGGAGAACGTGAAAGAGGCCCTTTGTGCTGATGGAAAAATCCTACATCTTGATTGTGGTGGTGGCTACATAAATCTATAAATGAGATGATTGCCTAGAATCACTCATTTGTGCATGCACACACACACACACATATACATAGAACTGTATATGAAAATAGTGAAAACGGAATAAGATCTGTGGTACCAATACCAGTTTTGTGGTTTTGATATTCTATGGTTGCACAAGATGTTATCATTGGGGCATGCTAGATAAAGAGACTGTGGAACTCCCTACACTATTTTTGCAACCTCCTATGAGTCAGTAATGATTTTGAAATAAAATGCTTTTTGAAAGTTCTATATATACCAGCTATAAAAATTGGGATGCATTTGGCTACAAGTAGCAATTCAGTTAGCTTAAGAAGTAGAAATATCTTACTATCGCATATAATAAGAAATATGGAGATAATTAATTTATCCCAGAGCTAAACTAAGTGCTCATCAACATCATGAAGGATCCAGGATTTTCCCTTGTTTCTGCTCTGGCACATAAGCTTGATCCTCAGGCTAGCTGGTGTGTCACATGGCTATCAAAGTTGATGCAATTCTGAAATCTTTATGGTTTCATTTTCTAAAATATCTAAATGTCTTCAGGAATTTATTTGGAGAAAAGAGAATTATCAGGATTTAAGTCAGTGATTTCTGTGTTTTATTGGGAACACCGACCACCTTAAGATTCAAATGCAAGTTAGTGAATCTATCTCCAGGAAAATGAACATGTGGAGATAAGACAGAACTCTGAAACTTAAATGCCAGTGGCATGAAATAAACAATATACAAGTAAATCATAAATCAAGATAATTTCTGGTGATGTAACAGTCTAGAAGGAACTGAGACAGACTTGTGAGACAGAGACTGACTCTAGAAGATGGAGGTGGGCATCCTCACTTCACATACAGCAGACGAAAGCCCTTTTGGGGAGAGGACACTGGAGCTGAAAACTTCCGATGAATAGTGATGAATAGGAGCCAGGACCCTGAAAAGCTGGATAAAAGTCATCTCCAGGTGAGGAATACCAAGAGCAAAGACTTGGAGGCAGGAGTTAAGTTTTACCCCTGAGAGGGCAGGAAAGATGTCTGGGGTCGTTAGAGCCTGTGACCCAAGCAAGGGTAGCCTGCGATGAGGTTGGAGGACACAAGGGCCACACCTTATTTCAGTTGCGAACTATGACAATGAAGCTTAAACAGGCTGAGCAAGCAGACAAAGTTCATTCATGGTTGGAGGTGGCAGAGCTGGGACTGCAAAGTCCCTCTCCCAACCACTGCACACTCACCCTGCGGTGCCCTTCTGATTCCAGTCCACTCCTCTGCTGCCTAAATAACTCCACCTGACACGGTCCTTACTTTCACTTCATCTCATCTCTTGGCCCTGATATCTCCAACCACTAGCATGTCCTCAGAGAAGCCATCCGGGCTTTGCTCTAATAGCTCCTTATGCCTGGAATACCCTCCTTTGCCTTTTGCACCTGAAAGTTACTATGTCAGCTGCCATATTGCTTCTGATCCTTGAACTTCTGCCCGCCCTGCAGCCCACCCTGCGGTCCCTCCAGGTACACAGACCCCTTCCCTTAGAGCCCACTGTGGCCTGTGAATACTACTATGGAATTGCTTATGACACTGGATGGCACATTTTGAATATTTTGTTACCTCCAACTAAATCTCAATTCTTTAATGCCATAGATGATGTCCTACTCATTTCAGTACGTGCCCTGACACATACATTTTTGAATGAATGACTAGTTAATTTACACAGAAGTTTAATTTCCGTAAGTGCAGAAAGATATACTCTCCTTGTTATGAACATGATGAGCACATTATAGGGCTCAGCTGATAATGGGTTCATTTATCCTGAACTGTGAATCTGAAGTCTGATTGGTGTTTCAGCCACTCTGTTGACTTCCTGATATATTAAGAGAATGCTTTTGATCTCATATTGTCAACTTACATGCTATATAATAAGGAACATATCATTTTTATCTTTCCCTTGAGTTCTCAGTTAATAATCATTCAATTATTCACTCACCACATTCTAGAAAGCCGAGTCCATTATTGTCAAAACCCACCCAGCCTTAATGCTTTGTCTTCATGTTATGTTCAACACTCAGGAAACTTGGGAGATTTTATACTTGATTTTCAAGCCATTGCTTGAGTATCTAACATCAAAATCACTGCCTCACTTAAAGAGGGATTCAAACAGCTTTGTCTTGAATGACTCATGGTGTGGTATCCAGCTTTCATTTTCTATGTCATGACTTGGTTTAATTTAACATTGATTGAGCAAGCTAAGAACATATAAATTGATTCTTTCAAGAATGATGCTTTGATCATTTAGCTCTATATGTGGCTTATACCTATTAGTCATTATGGAAAGAAATCAAGAGACAGAATTGAAGCAATGTTATACTCACTAGAGAATCACTGGTCCCCTAATATATGCATACACAGTGACCTTGTCAAATCAACAAAGGAAACATTAAGTGCTGTGAAGTTTAAAAGCAATGTCATCAAGTATGAGAGCCAGGGTCTACCTCAGACCAGATGACTTAGAAAAAAATGTTTGTCATCACCTGATTTCTTCGTTTCAGTGTCTAGTCTACTTGTAAGAGTAGAGTAACATTTTTGATGATGTCGTCTGGTTGGAAAGTTTCATAGCACCATAATAATACCTTCTAATTAAAGCACTTCAACTGGGGAGAGCCAGCAACAGCTGCATGTGGAGTAAGGTCACTGGAGATGCAAAGTGTTCCTTAGGTTGAATATTTCATACAACTGGCGTATTTTGCCCAGAATAGAAAAGATTCAACATTTGCTTCCAATATGACCAAGTAGTACATACTGGACATGACCTTTACAGACAACAACTGTAAACTGGACAAAATACAAAAACAAGACAAAGCAAAAGAGATGATCTAGCTACAGTGGAATGAAAAGAAGGCCAAATCTAGAGATGAGTCACTTAGAAGAAGGGGGTAGCAGTGCAAGTGACTTATTTTTAAAGTGTTTGGCCTGGGAACTTTCATAGTTCATAGTCAGAACCATGCCTTTCTTCAATCATACCTTTTTCTTGCTCAAAATGTGCAATGGTTCACTATGTCTTATATGATAAACTCAGAACTTTTAAGGTATTATCCAAAGCCCTTCTTGATAAAGCTGACTTTACAATTTTATTCTTTTACTCACAAGGTCTTACAAGTTTCTGGGCCCCCGTTCAAGCCAACTCCTTCTCTTGGGCACTAGATAGCATCTCCAGCTACAAACATGGTCCCTGTAGCTGTCCCCTTTCCTACCTGCCTCATCCCTTTTCTCTTCTAATCTCTGTATCCCTCCAGCTACTGCTCCATCCCTTGGATCTTCTTTATAACAGAAGTCCTTAAAAGAGCTATTTACAGGACGGAGGGAGCCAAGATGGCGGCGTGAGTAGAGCAGTGGAAATCTCCTCCCAAAAACACATAGAGCTATGAAAATATAACAAAGAAAAATCTTCCTAAAATAGAGACCACAGGACACGGGACAACATCCAGACCACATCCACACCTGCAAGAACCCAGTGCCTTGTGAAGGGGGTAAGATACAAGCCCCAGCCCGGCGGGACCCGAGCGCCCCTCCCCCCGGCTCCCGGCGGGTGGAGAGAAACTGGAGCAGTTTTTTTTTTTTTGGAGAGCGCTTTTTGGAAGCCTTAGAGGGACGGGCCCCCGTTGCTGGGGAGGCAGGGTGGCGGGACCGGTGAGGAGGTGCCTGGGAACGGCGCCGGAGGACAAAGAATATCCCGCGTTTCTCCCTGCGAGACCTGGGGGCGGGTGCCTGAGACCAGTGCCTGAGGACGGAGGAGGTCGCGCGTTTTTCCCCTTTTTTTTTTTTTCTCTTTTTGGCAAGCGCTTTTTGGAAGCCTTGAAGGGACGGGGACCCCAGTGCTAGGGAGGCACGGTGGCGGGACTGGTGATCGGGTGGCTCGGACCGGCGCCTGAGGACAAAGAATATCCCCCGTTTTTCCCTGCGGGACCGGTGGGCGGGTGCCTGAGACCGGCACTTGAGGACAGAGGAAATCGCGCGTTTTTCCCCTTTTTTTTTTCTCTTTTCTGCGAGTGCTTTTTGGAAGCCTAAAAGGGACAGGGACCCCGGTGCTAGGGAGGCAGGGCGGCGGGACTGGTGAGCGGGTGCCTGGGACCGGCACCTGAGGACAAAGAATATCCCGCATTTTTCCCTGTGGGACCGGTGGGTGGGTGCCTGAGACCAGCACCTGAGGACGGAAGAAATCGCGCGTTTTTCCCCTTTTTTTTTCTCTCTTTTTGCCAAGTGCTTTTTGGAAGCCTTGAAGGGACAGGGACCCCGGTGCTAGGGAGGCAGGGCGGCAGGACTGGTGAGCGGGTGCGTGGGACCAGTGCCTGAGGACCAAGAATATTGAGCGTTCCTTCCCTGCGGGACCGGTGGGTGGGTGCTTTTTGGAAGCCTTGAAAGGACAGGGACCCTGGTGCTAGGGAGACAGGGCAGCAGGACCAGTGCGCGGGTGCCTGGGACCGGCACCTGAGGAAAAAAAAAAAAAAAATCGCGTGTTTTTTCTTTTTTTTTTCCTTTCTGTTCCCTCTCTCATTGTTGCTGTTGTTGTTTTGGTTTGGAGAGTGCTTTTTGGAAATCTTAAAGGGGCAGGACAGGTCACTTAGACCAGAAGCAGGGAATCTGGGGATCTCTGGGCACTCTAACCCCCTGGGCAGCAGGGAGCACAGAGGCCCCTTACGGAGATAAATAGTCTCCTGGCTGCTCCCCCTCTAACGGGGCTCCACCATTTTGGAGGAACAGCCCCAGCCAGGCCAAGCCCACAGCAACAGTGGAGATAAACCCCAAAGCAACTGGGCAGGAAGCAGAAGCCCTGTCTGCGCACAGCTGCCCAGCACAAGCCACTAGAGGTCGCTATTCTCCCAGGAAAAGGCTACAAACCAACAAGAAGGGAAGCTCTTCCAGCGGTCACTTGTACCAGCTCTGCAGACTATCTCTATCACCATGAAAAGGCAAAACTACAGGCAGACAAAGATCACAGAGACAACACCTGAGAAGGAGACAGACCTAACTAGTCCTCCTGAAAAAGAATTCAAAATAAAAATCATGAACATGCTGACAGAGATGCAGAAAAAAATGCAAGAGCAATGGGATGAGATGCAGAGAAAAATGCAAGAGCAGTGGGATGAGATGCAGAGAAAAATGCAAGAGCAGTGGGATGAAGTCCGGAAGGAGATCACAGATGTCAGGAAAGAGATCACAGAAGTGAAACAATCCCTGGAAGGATTTATAAGCAGAATGGATAAGATGCAAGAGGCCATTGAAGGAATAGAAGCCAGAGAACAGGAACGTATAGAAGCTGACATAGAGAGAGATAAAAGGATCTCCAGGAATGAAACAACACTAAGAGAAATATGTGACCAATACAAAAGGAAAAACATTCGTATTATAGGGATACCAGAAGAGGAAGAAAGAGGAAAAGGGATAGAAAGTGTCTTTGAAGAAATAATTGCTGAAAACTTCCCCAAACTGGGGGAGGAAATAATCGAACAGACCATGGAATTATACAGAACCCCCAACAGAAAGGATCCAAGGAGGACAACACCAAGACACATAATAATTAAAATGGCAAGAATCAAGGACAAGGAAAGAGTTTTAAAGGCAGCTAGAGAGAAAAAGGTCACCTATAAAGGAAAACCAATCAGGCTAACATCAGACTTCTCAACAGAAACCCTACAGGCCAGAAGAGAATGGCATGATATACTTAATGCAATGAAACAGAAGGGCCTTGAACCAAGGATACTGTATCCAGCACGACTATCATTTAAATATGATGGTGGGATCAAACAATTCCCAGATAAGCAAAAGCTGAGGGAATTTGCTTCCCACAAACCACCTCTACAGGGCATCCTACAGGGACTGCTCTAGATGGGAGCACCCCTAAAAAGAGCACAGAACAAAACACACAACATATGAAGAAGGGAGGAGGAGGAATAAGAAGGGAGAGAAGAAAAGACTCTCCAGACAGTGTATACAACAGCTCAATAAGCGAGCTAAGTTAGGCAGTAAGATACTAAAGAAGCTAACCTTGAACCTTTGGTAACCACGAATCTAAAGCCTGCAATGGCAATAAGTACATATCTTTCAATAGTCACCCTAAATGTAAATGGACTTAATGCACCAATCAAAAGACATAGAGTAATAGAATGGATAAAAAAGCAAGACCCATCTATATGCTGCTTACAAGAAACTCACCTTAAACCCAAAGATAAGCATAGACTAAAAGTCAAGGGATGGAAAAACATATTTCAGGCAAACAACAGTGAGAAGAAAGCAGGGGTTGCAGTACTAATATCAGACAAAATAGACTTCAAAACAAAGAAAGTAACAAGAGATAAAGAAGGCCACTACATAATGATAAAGGGCTTAGTCCAACAAGAGGATATAACCATTCTAAATATATATGCACCCAATACAGGAGCACCAGCATATGTGAAGCAAATACTAACAGAACTAAAGAGGGAAATAGACTGCAATGCATTCATTGTAGGAGACTTCAACACACCACTCACCCCAAAGGATAGATCCACCGGGCAGAAAATAAGTAAAGACACACAGGCACTGAACAACACACTAGAACAGATGGACCTAATAGACATCTATAGAACTTTACATCCAAAAGCAACAGGATATACATTCTTCTCAAGTGCACATGGAACATTCTCCAGAATAGACCACATACTAGCTCACAAAAAGAGCCTCAGTAAATTCCACAATATTGAAATTCTACCAACCAATTTTTCAGACCACAAAGGTATGAAAGTAGAAATAAATTCTACAAAGAAAACAAAAAGGCTCACAAACACATGGAGGCTTAACAACATGCTACTAAATAATCAATGGATCAATGAACAAATCAAAATAGAGATCAAGGAATATATAGAAACAAATGACAACAACAACACTAAGCCCCAACTTCTGTGGGATGCAGCGAAAGCAGTCTTAAGAGGAAAGTATATAGCAATCCAGGCACACTTGAAGAAGGAAGAACAATCCCAAATGAATAGTCTAACATCACAATTATTAAAACTGGAAAAAGAAGAACAAATGAGGCCTAAAGTCAGCAGAAGGAGGGACATAATAAAGATCAGAGAAGAAATAAACAAAATTGAGAAGAATAAAACAATAGCAAAAATCAACGAAACCAAGAGCTGGTTCTTTGAGAAAATAAACAAAATAGATAAGCCTCTAGCCCAACTTATTAAGAGAAAAAGAGAGTCAACACAAATCAACATAATCAGAAATGAGAATGGAAAAATCACGACAGACTCCACAGAAATACAAAGAATTATTAAAGACTACTATGAAAACCTATATGCCAACAAGCTGGAAAACCTAGAAGAAATGGACAACTTCCTAGAAAAATACAACCTCCCAAGACTGACCAAGGAAGAAACACAAAAGTTAAACAAACCAATTACAAGCAAAGAAATTGAAACAGTAATCAAAAAACTACCCAAGAACAAAACCCCGGGGCCGGACGGATTTACCTCGGAATTTTATCAGACACACAGAGAAGACATAATACCCATTCTCCTTAAAGTGTTCCACAAAATAGAAGAAGAGGGAATACTCCCAAACTCATTCTATGAAGCCAACATCACCCTAATACCAAAACCAGGCAAAGACCCCACCAAAAAAGAAAATTACAGACCAATATCCCTGATGAACGTAGATGCAAAAATACTCAATAAAATATTAGCAAACAGAATTCAACAGTATATCAAAAGGATCATACACCATGACCAAGTGGGGTTCATCCCAGGGATGCAAGGATGGTACAACATTCGAAAATCCATCAACATCATCCACCACATCAACAAAAAGAAAGACAAAAACCACATGATCATCTCCATAGATGCTGAAAAAGCATTTGACAAAATTCAACATCCATTCATGATAAAAACTCTCAGCAAAATGGGAATAGAGGGCAAGTACCTCAACATAATAAAGGCCATATATGATAAACCCACAGCCAGCATTATACTGAACAGCGAGAAGCTGAAAGCATTTCCACTGAGATCGGGAACCAGACAGGGATGCCCACTCTCCCCACTGTTATTTAACATAGTACTGGAGGTCCTAGCCACGGCAATCAGACAAAACAAAGAAATACAAGGAATCCAGATTGGTAAAGAAGAAGTTAAACTGTCACTATTTGCAGATGATATGATACTGTACATAAAAAACCCTAAAGACTCCACTCCAAAACTACTAGAACTGATATCGGAATACAGCAAAGTTGCAGGATACAAAATCAACACACAGAAATCTGTAGCTTTCCTATACACTAACAACGAATCAATAGAAAGAGAAATCAGGAAAACAATTCCATTCACCATTGCATCAAAAAGAATAAAATACCTAGGAATAAACCTAACCAAGGAAGTGAAAGACTTATACTCTGAAAACTACAAGTCACTCTTAAGAGAAATTAAAGGGGACACTAATAAATGGAAACTCATCCCATGCTCATGGCTAGGAAGAATTAATATCGTCAAAATGGCCATCCTGCCGAAAGCAATATACAAATTTGATGCAATCCCTCTCAAATTACCAGCAACATTCTTCAATGAATTGGAACAAATAATTCAAAAATTCATATGGAAACACCAAAGACCCCGAATAGCCAAAGCAATCCTGAAAAAGAAGAATAAAGTAGGGGGGATCTCACTCCCCAACTTCAAGCTCTACTACAAAGCCATAGTAATCAAGACAATTTGGTACTGGCACAAGAACAGAGCCACAGACCAGTGGAACAGATTAGAGACCCCAGAAATTAACCCAAACATATATGGTCAATTAATATTTGATAAAGGAGCCATGGACATACAATGGCAAAATGACAGTCTCTTCAACAGATGGTGCTGGCAAAACTGGACAGCTACATGTAGGAGAATGAAACTGGACCATTGTCTAACCCCATATACAAAGGTAAACTCAAAATGGATCAAAGACCTGAATGTAAGTCACGAAACCATTAAACTCTTGGAAAAAAACATAGGCAAAAACCTCTTAGACATAAACATGAGTGATCTCTTCTTGAACATATCTCCCCGGGCAAGGAAAACAACAGCAAAAATGAGCAAGTGGGACTACATTAAGCTGAAAAGCTTCTGTACAGCGAAAGACACCATCAATAGAACAAAAAGGAACCCTACAGTATGGGAGAATATATTTGAAAATGACAGATCTGATAAAGGCTTGACGTCCAGAATATATAAAGAGCTCACACGCCTCAACAAACAAAAAACAAATAACCCAATTAAAAAATGGGCAGAGGAACTGAACAGAAAGTTCTCCAAAAAAGAAATACAGATGGCCAAGAGACACATGAAAAGATGCTCCACATCGCTAATTATCAGAGAAATGCAAATTAAAACTACAATGAGGTATCACCTCACACCAGTAAGGATAGCTGCCATCCAAAAGACAAACAACAACAAATGTTGGCGAGGCTGTGGAGAAAGGGGAACCCTCCTACACTGCTGGTGGGAATGTAAATTAGTTCAACCATTGTGGAAAGCAGTATGGAGGTGCATCAAAATGCTCAAAACAGACCTACCATTTGACCCAGGAATTCCACTCCTAGGAATTTACCCTAAGAACGCAGCAATCAAGTTTGAGAAAGACAGATGCACTCCTATGTTTATCGCAGCACTATTTACAATAGCCAAGAATTGGAAGCAACCTAAATGTCCATCTGTAGATGAATGGATAAAGAAGATGTGGTACATATACACAATGGAATACTACTCAGCCATAAGAAGTGGAAAAATCCAACCATTTGCAGCAACATGGATGGAGCTGGAGAGTATTATGCTCAGTGAAATAAGCCAAGCGGAGAAAGAGAAATACCAAATGATTTCACTCATCTGAGGAGTATAGGAACAAAGGAAAAACTGAAGGAACAAAACAGCAGCAGAATTACAGAACCCAAAAATGGACTAACAGGTACAAAAGGGAAAGGAACGGGGGAGGAGGGGTGGGGGGGGAGGGATAAGGGGGGGGAAGAAGAAGGGGGGTATTAAGATTAGCCTGCATGGGGGGGAGGGAGAAAGGGGAGGGTGGGCTGCACAACACAGAGAGGACAAGTAGTGACTCTACAACATTTTGCTAAGCTGATGGACAGTAACCGTAATGTGGTTGTTAGGGGGGACCTGATATAGGGGAGAGCATAGTAAACATAGTATTCTTCAGGTAAGTGTAGATTAAAAATTTAAAAAAAAAAAAAAAAAAAAGAAAGAAAGAAAGAAAAGGGGGATTACTCCTTAACAGGATAAAACTATTGGTAAATCAAAGATCAACGCATGCTTTAAATATCCTTAATGTTGATCACTTAAAGGGTGTCAGATGATCAGCTATGGAGGTACTCTTTTCTGATAATATTCCTTTCTCTTAATTAAAAAAAAAAAAAAAAAGCAGTTACTGTGTGCTGACCTCCAATGAGTTCTGCACAGTGGTATAGAGGGCATGTCAAAGTGTGGGCAAAGGGTCTGTTTGTCTCTACGCAGAAGATCAAGGCCTAGCTTGGATACCCAGAAAATGAACTAAGATACGATATGAGGAGGAGCTTCCGGCATCAGCACTCTCTGGAGGACTCGTGCCGGGGGATGATCATCAAAAAGCCTCCACAGGGATCCGGACGATGCTGCGGTTGTGGCTGCATCCAGCCCACCGTCTCCTGGACTTGCCATAAGAAGGAGGAGGGAGATGTCTAGGCTGGCATGTGCATACAGTGAGACAACGAATTTGACTGGATCTGTACTGTTGGAACTCAACCAGGAGTTGGGAGGGGTGCAAGTTGTAGCACCCCAAAATCTCATGACTATAGACTATCTATGGTTAAAAGAACATATGGGATGTGAACAGATCCCAGAAATGGGCTGCTTTAATTTGTCTGATGGTTCAAGTACAGTTGGACAATATCCATCATATCATAGATAAATTTTCACAAATGCCTAGGGTGCCTAAATGGTTTTCTTGGCTTCACTGGAGATGGCTGGTAATTATAGATTTGCTTTGTTTATGTCACCGTATTCCTATTATGTCAATATGTGTGTGCAAATTAGTTAGTAGTTTAAAACCTATACATACTTAAGGTACTATACAAGAAGATATGTCAAAGAAATAATCAATCCTCCCAAGTTTCCTTCATATGCTACATCTATAGCTTTTCTTCTTCCTTCCTAATTACAAACTTTAAATAGAATTCGTGCCTCATATCGAATTTACCGAGTATCATAATTCCTCCAGGTGGTAAAGATACCTCGAGACAAGTGCTGGGCATAGAAGCCACAGGGCATAAATCTGCAAAGAAGTAAAAAGCTAACCTTTGCAAACAATATGGCTTCTCTCTCACTTACCAACTTTACATTTCCCTGTATGGCCCCGGAAGATGACTGGTTAGCCAGAGACGGGTAAGATTCCTCAAGGGAGGAACAACCTAAGACAGGCACAGTCGCAGGGGGGCCATCAGGTGAGAATTTGGGGGTCAACAGAGGTGAGGCTCAGAACCTCACCCCCCCTGCTTTGAGAGAAATCTTCTGCATCCGTGGATGTCTTGCTGCCCTTGTCTAGCCTGGATTAATACTTAGTCCATAGGCACACACCTGATCATCTGATCATCTACATTTGCCTTCTTACAGCACTAAACTATGTTTTCTACCTTTATCTTGCATCTACCTACCACTTCAGCATTTTATTAAAAATAAAAATAATAATAATAATAGGAGAAATGTGGGATCAACATATAAATCAAGTACAAAAATCAAATGAATATTCATATTTGACCTGATGGTTTATAGGTCATATTGCATGATCAAAACCGAAAGTTTCTGTGATGACTGCCCTTGTACTGTTCACCATGTAAGAATTTATTCACTCTGTAAGAATTCGTTCACCATGTAAGAACTTGTTCGTTATGCTTCAGAAGATTGGAGACTGACGAGAATTAGGCTTGAGATGGATTAATGATTGTACATTGAGCATTGACCCCCCTATACTGAATTTTATTGTTGTTAACAACCATTTGATCAATAAATATGAGAGATGCCCTCTCAAAAAAAAAAAAAAAAAAAAAAAAAAAAAAAAAAAAAAAAAAAAGAGCTATTTACAATCTTTCCATTCAGTCTCTCTTGAACTTATTCTATGTTGTATTCCTCCAACCCTCCACTGAAGCTGCTCTTGTTAAGGTCACTAATGACTTTCCAGTCTCCACCCTATTTGAACTACCTAGAATACCATTTGTCACATCCGATCCCAGCTTTCTCCTTAAATCACCGTATTCTCTTGACATCAGAGATGCCGCACTCCTCAGTCTCCTTTTCCTCAATATTGCCCCATCTCTGTCTCCTTTACGGGATTCTCTTTACCTTCTGGATCTGTAAAGATTGGAATCTCTGAGAGGAATTCCTCATTCAGTCCTAAAGTTTTAAATATCATCAAAATAATCAGGGATCATAAGTCTATTTCCAGCTCTGACCTCTTCCCTTAACTGCAGTGGGTGGAATCCAATTGCCCACTCAGCATCCTTAATTTGGACATCTGATAGCTGTATCGACTTTACGAATCATAAACTGAATTCTTGATTCCATCCCTACCTCCACCTTGCTGCCCAGCTTGTTCCTCTGGCGACCTTCCTGTCCCGGTAAATGACTCTGTCCCTCCTGTTGGAGGCAACATCTTAGCACTCTCCAACTCCATTCTTTGTCTCATACTTCAATATCCAACTAATTACCAAAACCTATTAGCTCTACGTTCAAGATATACGCCGAATCTGACCAGTTCTTGCCACTAGCCAATCTGAACTTCATTACTTATAAACAGCAGAACCAAATAAGCCGTGCTTCAATGAACACCGCCCACCATCACCAAGACAAAGGGGAAATGCCCTTTACAGAGGAAACATCAATGATGTTGCTACAGGGCAGGAAGTTCCTCACTAGGAATCTGGAACCTATGCTCCTCCTGACAGGTGCGTGTGACTCAGACAACCCAGCTGTCTCGCCTGAGGGTTTCAGCCCCGGGCATGTTCACTCGGATTCAGGGACACCAAAAAATGACAACAGAACATTAGGGGTAAAGGGTTTACACCCAGTTTTATTCTCGTGGTGGCAGATCAGGAGCTGGCATCCCGTCTGCCTCAGGGCAAGTCTGCATGCAGCCAGCCAGTATCTGCCTCTGGGCCTCTCTGCCTCCTGGCAGCCCTTGCCTCCTCTCTAGGTTCTACCTTTGCCTCCCACCTTTGCTCTGTGCCAAGCACTGGGCAGACCTCTTTATATAACAACACAGGCAATATTGGTTTACTGCTAACTGGTGTGTGAGCACTAACCTAGCAGTAAACCAATTACATCATCCAGTAGATTAGGGTCAGGTGAAGATCCCAGCCACGGGATTCCATTTTCCCTACACCAACTCACACTGCATTCCTATCTCCAGCATTGTACTTATCCACTGACCACATTGCATTGTGTTTACACATGGGTCTCTTGAAAAGATATGGTCTTCCAAAGACAGGGACCATTATTTCTTTCTGATGGAACTGAAGTAGGTGCTTAATAGATGTTTGTTGAATGAAAAGTTGTTTTTGAAGATTTTAATTGGATTGGGTGAGAAGCCTATTGAATTAAGACTAGATAATAAAAAGCTGAGAAAACCAAGAAGATCAGTTAAGGAAATATCTCAGGAATCCAGACAGAGCTGATAGGGAACCAGTGCATATAGAGATTGAGTGGAAATAAATAAGCAATGGTGTAGATGAGTTTCCATAGACATGATAGAATTGGATGAGAAATTTAGGTATAAGTAAGGAATCACTAATGACTCTGATGTTTTTAACTTAGGAAAATAATGTGTATGTGTCTTGCCAATGGGTTTTAGCCCCGGGAAAATTGGGTATGGATTCAGTGTGACAAAGAATTGACAGCAGAACGTTCTTACTTGGCTTGTTCTCCCAGTGGTAGGTCGAGCACTAGCATCTCTGCCTCCCCCCAGAGCACTGGGCCGAGCTCTCTATATAGCGCAATAATAGCTTATCGCCTACAGGTGAGGAAGCAGTAGCCTAGCAACAGGCCAGTTACATCATCGGATGGTTTAAGTTCAGCGAGGATCCTGGCCATAAGAACCCCATCTTTCCCACAACATGGTATTGCCATGACCCAAGATAATTTAGGCAGAAGGATGAGATTTGGGAAGTGTAGGTATGGATAAAATGAAGGTTCCTGGGGCCAGGATTCTCACCCGGCCCTGGTTGGCTAGCTCACCACACATATGTGGGCAATGCGTTGTTACTGACTTTACATAAAGAGCTCTGCCCAGTGCTCTGGGCAGCATGTGGCATAGCTGCAAGGCTGCAGGAGAGCAGAGGCTGGAGTGGTGGCAGCAACGAGGACACAGGCCCAGAGGACGGCTGTGGAGACAGAGAGGCCCAGGACAGAGACAGGCTTGCTGCATGCAGACTCGCTCTGAGTGGATGGGATTTTAGTGATTGATCTGCCACCGTGGGAATAAAGTTACGTATAACCCTTTCACCCCAAGAACATTCTACTGTCATTTCTTTGGTCACATTGAATCCATAGTGAACTTGTCTGGTGCTGAAACCCATTGGCAAGACAGTAGGGATTAGAAAATTACTGAGATACATTTGAAGTGCTTTGGAGCATCAAATTGAAAACACTCACTAGCAAGTTTGGAGAATAAGTGTGAAGCTGGGAGTTGGGTGTGATGACTGGTGATAGCAGTGGTAGGTAACACGGGGTGGATGAAACTAGCTAGAGAATGTGTCAGGATAGAAGAAAGGGCAGTCTTAAATTCTGGAAGACACAATTCAAGGATCAGGTAGAAAAGCTGATCTAGCTGAGATAGTGTCTTGCCAATGGGTTTCAGCCCCAGGCAAGTTCACTATGGATTCAATGTGACCAAAGAAATGACAGCAGAACATTCTTGGGGTGAAAGGGTTATACCCAACTTTATTCCCATGGTGGCAGGTCAGTCACTAAAATCCCGTTCACTCAGAGTGAGTCTGTGTGCAGCTAGCCAGTCTCTGCCTCTGGGCCTCTCTGCCTGCACAGCCATCCCACACAGCTGTCCTCTAGGCCTCTGTCCTCAGTGCTGCCACCACTCCAGCCTCTGCTCTGCTCTCCTGCAGCCTTGCAGCCGTGCCACCATGTCACCCAGAGCACTGGGTGGAGCTCTTTATATAGAGTCAACAGCCATGTATTGCCCACACCTGTGTACTGAGCTAGCCAACCAGGGCCAGGTGAGAATCCTGGCCATAGGAACTCTCATTTTATCCACACTCCACCCCTCCAGGATTCTCTCCTCTCCGTCTATGTGCCCTTAATCCTCCACAATGGTCCCTGTGTGAGAAAGCTGGAGCATTGTAACCAAATTCTATAATAACAATAGCAGCTACAACAATACACAAATAATAAAAATTACAACAAATTATAATAACCCTCAAGCCTGAGGAGATCCACTGCCACCAGGTGATCACACATCCTGGCTGCATTCAAACCAGTTCTACTCAAATGAGTTAACCTAAAGGACCCTGGGGGCGCCTTACAATACCCACCTTCTCCAGCCTCTCCAGCAAAAAGTCTTGAAGACACACAGGCCAATCTTGTTGCTTTGTCCCTGCCTTCTGCTGCGTCCTCAGCAGCCGGAACCACTGCTCTGGTCTCAGTTGCCACGGCTCCAGTCATCCAGTTTCTCTCTGTCTGCTCCTGCCTTTTCAAACCAACCCACATCTGGGTCCTCGCGACTTTCATGGGCCCTTTAAATTCTTCCTTTGAGAAGCAGACCGTATGTCCTTTTGTGCTCAAGCCTGGCAGCCTGCGCTCTCGTGCTACTGCCTCTCGGGCCACAGCACTTTGTAGGGACGCCATTTCAGTCAGCTTCCTCTTGGGGTGGACCCCAGTCCTCCACCCCTTCACAGTACGACATGCCCACAGGGGACACTCGGATGTCTCCCGTCCACAGGTGCAGCCTGATGAAGCACTCCTTCCATGAGGGCAGCCTGTTCTTTTTCCTTGGTCAACAATGAAACCTGCCCACTGTTGCCAATTGTCTTGCCAGTGGGTTTCAGCCCCAACCAAGTTCATTATGGATTCAATGTGAGCAAAGAAATGACAGTAGAACGTTCTAGGGGTGAAAGGGTTATACCCAACTTTATTCCCATGGTGGCAGGTCCATCACTAAAATCCCATTCACTCAGAGTGAGTCTGCATGCAGCAAGCCAGTCTCTGTCTCTGGACTCTCTGACTGCACAGCCGTCCTCTGAGCCTGTGTCCTCACTGCTGCCACCACTCCAGCCTCTGCTCTCCTGCAGCCTTGCAGCCCTGCCACCATGTTGCCCAGAGCACTGGGAGGAGCTCTTTATAGAGAGTCCACACGTGTGTAGTGAGCTTAGCCAACCAGGGCCAGGTGAGAATCCTGGCCACAGGAACTTTCATTTTATCCACAGGTATAAACCCTTTCACCCCAAGAACATTCACCTGTCATTTCTTTGGTCTCACTGAATCCATAGTGAACTTCTCTGGGGCTGAAACCCACTGGCAAGACACATGCATACCTTCAAAACACATTTATTGAGCATCTACTATATGGCAGGCACTGTTTTAGATGCTTGGGATATACCTATGAAGAAAACACATAAAGAACCCAGCCTTTATGAAGCTTTTATCATAGCAAGGTTGATAAGACAGGAAACAGAGAGCAACAAAAAATTAAAAATCTATAAATCATCTGTAGAGGGTGGCAAGTGCCACAGAAGAAAAAGAAAACATTGGAAGGAGATCAAGAAAGTCAAAATGAGGAGCTGGGTTGCAATTTTTTAAAAGGGTTGCCAAAGCAGAGCACAATACAAAGGCGAGACTCGAAGGTAATGAGGGGATTTGCCATGTGTTATACGAGCAAGAGAAAAGATGGGCACAGAGATATGCAGGGAGAGAGAAAGAGAGAGTATCAGGGAATTAAAAAGTATTTTTTAGTATCAGAGAAATAAAAAGATAAATTCGCCGCCAAAGGAAAAATATTGGTGCAATGTAGCTATATATTTGTTGGTGGGAGGAGCCAGTAAAAAGCATTTATCTCTTTATATGAGCTCTGCGGGGAGGCAGCATGGCATCTCCGGTCTCAGCGTATTACGCATGTATCAGCAGCAGGATCATAGAAAGGGCGCAGACGGTCCTCAACTAATTAACAGGATCTGCTTCCATCAGTCACATCCCCCCAAGAGGTTCAAGCTCATTATCACAGAACAGCCAAGCAAGGAATGTCATAGTTATTACTCATACCTCTTCATTGATTCATTTGGCCAGCAATAATTTATTTATTAAGCTTAATTTATTAGAATTGTTCATGCCCATAGTAAATAAGGCCTCTTAACTCGCCTATGAAACAAATTTAACTAAAATTACACACTACCTAAGGAATTCCTCTTCAACTAAAAGCAGCAGCCCCACTAAGGTAAAGTTTGTCTACAGAGGTAGGAAGTTTTTGAGATTTCATCAGACCAAGAAAGGATGATTGTATAGTTTATGTCCAAATTTCTCACATGTTCGGTATTTTCAAGGACCAGGAGAGTGTGACTCCCAGAGGAAAGTGGCATCATCCTGGCAGAACTGATGTGTGCTCAAAACTTCAAAGAAAAGATGAAAACTCAGATTGCCACAAAAACCACTGCAGAAACTGAGAGGAATTTCCATTTACTAGGAAAAATCATGGGGTTATTCTGACAAAAAAGTATTCCTACTCACCACCTGTCTGAAAGGAGGTAAATGGTACTGTCTTCCTCCTTTACACTAGACCCCTTGCCTGGAGACCAACTCTGAAAACAATTCCTAAATATGACCCGTTAGTCCTTAACTGTGTTCCTCAAGTCAACAGATCACCACCCACTTTGTCATTTTTCTATGTCCATTCACAGGCTACAAATCAGACCAAACATGGCAGGGCAGGTATGCATGGACAGTGGCCCCACGTAATGCAGGACATGTAGCCCCTGCAGGGGAGCACTCTAAATGGACATGGAGATTCCCGGGCAGAAGCAGCCCTGGCAGTGGCTCTGCCCGTGATTAGAGCTTCTCATGGATTGCTTCTGCTCAGAGTGTCCGACAGCCAAGAACTGGGAGCAGGGGAAGCTCCCGCCTCATTCAGTCACGCTGCATTACACAAATGTTGCTCAATGTTAGAAACTTGGCTAGATGCTGTCCACATCACTCTCCTCTGAACAGTAAATTGGACAAGGGGATTTGGCCAGTACCCAAGTAAACAATGAGTAAAGCCACGGGAATTCCATTCCTCTAGTCCATTGACAAAGATAGAGTCTGGATATTTCCTGCCTTGTTTAAATAAAAGCAAGAAAGAATCTTTGGACCAATGAGAATATGTTCAGAATAAGGGCAAAGTAATACTCTCCTAAACATTCAGAGTAATAGAAGGTGAGTGAAATTACTTATTACAAGAAATAAACAGTCATTTTGGAAAATATGCATCCCTCAACAGTCCAAGAAGCTATCATCTATATAAAGAAAATCACAAGTAAAAGGCAAGGTAAAAATACAACAGGATGAACTGCAAAGATATTAAATTAAAATTCAAAAGAGCTCAATGTATTGCACAAGAATATAAAGAGATGAAATTTCATACATGAGGTAGAAAATCCTAACCACAGGAAGGAAAAGCAGAAGTATTGTTACAGAATTAGAAATCATAGATGTGGACAAAAATCTTGGAGAAATGAATCAAAACCTATGAATGGACACCCTCCTTTGTTGGGAGAGAGAGCATTAAAAAGGAAATTTAATGGACGTGAGAGAAGAGAGAGCAGAATCCAGACCATATATCTAAACCCTCATTCCCATATTCCCATATTAATTCCCAAAGCCTCCAGCACTGGAAAAGCAAGAGGAAAAGCAGTCGTATGGTGTTTCTGCAAGTATGCCGGCTGGGTGTCTCCCACCCACCCTTCCCTTCTCCTGCTTCTCTGTGCCCTGGAAGGTTGATCTTTAGGCACATTTGCCTTCCCATTGGAAGACACCTGCAGAAGAGTAAAGAAAAGGAAAAGACTAAAGTACTATTCCCCACCTCTCTCATGTGACCACGGAGAAGCCTGTCTCTCTATAGAAGGCCACAGTTCCTATGGGGTGGCCTTTCCTGTGGCTTCCTTCTCTGGGATGCAAGAGCCATGCCCTCTTCTGGCCTCTGCATGCCTGGGGGTGGTAGAGGTTCCCTGCTGTTGCTGAGCTACACTGAGGGGTACTGCACAAACTTTTGTTGAATTGGGCACCCTAAATCCTGCCTATATCTTTATAAACAGTTTATTAAACTTTCCTCAATTATCCAGTTTGCATGCACCAACCATTTCCTGCAGGACGTTGATTGAAAGATATGCACCACAAAACACTCACCAAGATTAGTGTAGTTGCCATCTGTCAACATATAAAGATATAATATTATTTATTGTATTTCCTACACTGTACTCTCAGCTCCATGACTAATGTATTGTATAATTGGATGTTCGTACCTCCTCATCCTCTTCACCTACTTTGCCCACCCCTTACCCACCTCCCGTATGACAACCACCAGTCTGTTCTCTGTATTTTAAGCTTATTTCTGTTTCATTTGTTTGTTCATTTGTTTTGTTTTTAGATTCCACATTTAAGTGAGACCATATAATAGTTGTGCTTCTCTGTTTGATTTATTTCACTTAGCATAAAATATATAATGAACTCATAGAACTAAATACCAAAAAAAAAACCCAAATAATTCAGTTAAAATCAGCACAGCGCACAGGGAGGGCTGTTCAACACAGAGAAGACAAGTAGTGATTCTATAGCATCTTACTACACTGATGGACAGTGACTGTAATGGGGTTTGTGGGCGGGCGACTTGGTGAGGGGGGAGTCTAGTAACCATAATGTTGCTCATGTAACTGTAGATTAATGGTACCAAAAAAAAAAAAATCAGCACAGCACAAGGAAGACAATGTAGCTCAGAGAAGACAAACAGGGACTGTGTGGCATCTTACTACATTGATGGACAGTGACTGCAATGCAGTATGGAGGGGACTCAATAATACGGGGAAATGTAATAACCACATTGTTTTTCTTGAGAAACCTTCATAAGAATGTATGCCAATGATACCTTAATAAAAAAATTAATAAATATTTTTTCAAAATAAGCAGAGGACTTCAATAAACATTTTTCCAAACAAGACATACAGATGACCAACAGGTACATGAAAAGATGCTTTGCATAACTAACCAGCAGGGAAATGCAAATTAAAACCATAATGAGATAGCACATCACACCAGTTAGAGTGATAGCATCCATAAGACAAGAATTAACAAGTATTGGCAAGGATGTGGAGAAAGGTTAACCCTCGTACACTGCTGGTAGAATTATAAACTGGAATGGCCATTCCAGAAAGCAGTATGGAGGTTTCTCAAAGAACTAAAAATAAAAATACCAAATGACCCAGCAATTCTACTTCTAGGAATTTACCCAAAGAAAACAAAATCAGTAATTTGAAAAGGTATGTGTACCTCTATCTTTATCACTATATTGTTTACAATAGCCACAATATGGAAGCAACCTAAGTGTCCATCAGTAGATGAATTGATAAAGAAGGAGTGGTACATATATACAATGGAATACTACTCAGCAATGAAAAAGAGTGGAATCTTGCCATTTGTGACAACATGGGTGGACCTAATGGCTATCCTGCAAAGTGAAATAAGTCAGGCAGAGAAAGACAAAAACTCCTTTTACCTTTAAAACTTCTAGGTAATCCAGGTTACCTTCCATGGATCAAAATACAAAAGGTCCAAAAAATAAAATCAACTTACCAAACGTGTTGGGAGGTAAAGCCCTTTACATGCAGCATAGGTGCGTACCTGCTGTGACCTGGATTAGTTGCTCTAGTCTCCAGGAATCCACTAGGTTTTCAGGCTCTAAATAAAAGTGACTATACATGAACGAAGTCCAGCTCTTTGTAAATCACTTCCTTCTTTCCTTTCTGCTTTGTTCCTCAAAATAGTTCACCAGCACGGGTCAACTAACAGTTACCTCTTATATGTAAAACAATTACATGCTTACAGTTTGGCTTCTGCATTCATGTTAACCACTGCTATGACAATAATCGCTGTCATATTTTTACCCATGACACTTCACAGAAAAAAATCACTCCCTAATTTGTCAAGAAAAGAAACACTGTAAGGCTAATGAGCAAGGATTTCCTCACATTACAAAGGATCTTTTGACCTAGTTTCTGCACGACAAGGTGTGAGAATATCAAGGCTGCCAGTCCCTCATGCACTTCTCAGTTCAGTTCAGTGTAACAAGCATTTTTTTAACATCTTAAATATACACAGATTCAAAAGACGTGGCCTCCGTCACCCAAGGACTTGAAGTAAGAACAAGAGAAATAGGAAAAGGCATTTTGAAGGAAATACAGCAAGTGCTGACCAGAGGCAAGTTTATGAAGCCAAAGCTTTCACGTTCACCAGTCATTCTGAGAAAGAAGGTTCTTAGCAATATGTGAGCTTTTGTAGATTACAAAATGAAGATATTTGTGTGCATTGCTTCTTAAAAAATAGCACCCTGAACTGTATAAGCTGCAGGGCCTATGCAATTAGAGATTTGTCCTGATGCTAGTGGTATTCACAGGGTACAATGGGTTTTGACTGGTAAGAACTTGGAATCCCATCCTCAAGCCTCATCCAGAATAACCAAGGCAGAGAGGACTGGTGACATGAATAGTAAGTCCACACCGGTGTGACGCTGCTGTCAGCAAAGACCTCAACATGGAAGGAATTTTTTTCTATGTGAAATCAAGACAGAATTCAATGAAATAAATAGTCAAGGTTGAATCACTCATCACTGAAGCTATTGTAAGGATTGGCCATGTTCTAAAGGCTGTGAACATCACTGGTAAAGTGGCTTTTGTACAGAGAAGTGTGTAAAATGCCAGCTTTTTCAAGTGGAAAACTTTCATGTAAGGCAAGTTAAAGAATTCATAGCACTAACTTGGATGTTATGAACTTAGAATCAATAAACTCCCCAAAGCTATCTATATATAAAGTTAATTGATATATTTAGATAGAGAATTCAGATATATTTATACACACATGCACATATCTGAATTTAATTATGTCAACCCAAATTCGAAGCATATAAATAACTCTATCTGAAACAACATGTTCTCTCCCCATGTTAAGATAAACAGAACTTATGGTTGAGAACTAAGGACTCAAAACTTCATTCCATCTTTACCACCATACTTAGAATCCTTACTTTGAAATATAAAGGATCAAGAGCAAAAAATTAGATACATTTAAGTTGCTATTTGTTAGCTGAATGAAAAAAAATAGCAATGGCTATTGTAGGTCATATTGTTAACACCTTCAATTTCCAGTTTCCAAATATCATGGCCTTTTCTCCAAGGCTACAGTTTCCCATCTCAAAAAGTCATGCTTTAGAATTACTGTAGGAGACATTAAGGCTGCCACCTACTGCTCACCAGCAATGGGCCACTCTGAGTATCTCCTTCAGAAAGCAAACAAGCACAGACTATTTTCTATTATCTTTGTTGCTTCTAAAATTCGACCAGCAGCTGTTATCTCCATGCTATCTTCCCTACCATTCTATCTCCTTTTCTCTTGCCTTGTCCTTTTCAAACACTTGCAAAGCTTTGGCATCTTTTCTTTATTCATCCAGAAAAAACAGTAAGAATCTTAACCTGGTTTTCAAAGCTTTTGCCATTTTGTTTTACTCATCTAAAAAATGTTGATGCCAGTGGGAGGTACAAAGTTGAGTCAGATCTGGTCTTTGGACTCCCATTGTGTTCGGTCTCCGCCTCCCGTGAGGTCCTGCCCATGTCGGAACATGGTTACTGTGTGTTCGTCCGATCTCTACTGTTCAAGCCGCAGGCTCCTGGAGGGCAAAGCTACTGCCTGCCTAGCCTCCCAAGTCCTTTGCGGGCAGAGTGCTTTTCACTTGGGAAGTATGTTCCAAAATTGTTTGGGCAGGAGGGGTCAAATTTCTCAGGTTTCATTCTGGTAAACAGCACTCGACAGGACTATTCCCATCCCTTTAGAAGACAATTAAAGTCTATTAATTGTAATGTTCCTGTTTTGAAAAATCATCTAAGTAGAGAAGCAACCCTCAGCTCTGCAGCTAATTAGCTATATGATTTTAGGCAACTTAACATCATTGAAGATCGGTTTCTTCATATGTAATATGGAGATAATATTCTTACCTCATTGAAATACTGTGAAAAATAAATGTAAGATAATTTATGGAAAACATAGTATCCTTCACCTAATACAGAGTCAAACAATGCTGCTCTGTTAGGATAAAAAATGCAAAGTATGATGCCCGGTAAGAAGTAGGCTTCCTCACTGATATTGTTAGCTGTATTTATTGCCAGGCAGTTAAGAACCTCTGTCTGAGGATGTATGATGGAGTCTTGTGTAATGGTCAGCTCTTTTCTAGGATGCAGCTTTCAGAAAGGTTCTAGAAGCTGGGCTTCACTGAAAACTTTTTGGTTTAAAGAACATTTCCAGGAGCATGAATGCTCTATGGAAAGGAAACATTACACCTAATTTATGTCCAGTTTTTTTCTCTTTTCCAGTGGAGGCTAAATAGAGGATTCTAGTGAAGTTAAATGAGTATGGAAGAGGAGCAAAATGAATTAAGAGCGTTATTAGGCCATTAACTGATAGTATCGCTCACCTCGGCCTTTTAGGGAGGCGGCATTATTTGATGCCTGAAGCATGTGCTTAGCAGTGAGACCAGTACCAGTCCTCAGTCCATCACCCTTTAGTTCTATGACCCAACACAGCTTACTTGGGCCAATTAAATTAAAGTTTTCACATCTCTAAAATGGGGTAATGATGGCATACACCCACACCCACACACACTCTCCATGGGGTCATTGCCATAACTGGATTAAATAATGTATGTAAAGCACAGGTGCTCAGTACATGTCAGGATCCCCTTTGGTGAGGGCAGCAAAGAATAAAGATAGACTATTAAACATGTTACATCAAGAATAGACTGGATACCCATTCAGGTTTCCAATATTTAATCAAATTCTGCAAAGACACACATGATGAACAAATGTCAACAAGAAACTTTGAAGTGAGATATAGAGCAGTAAAGATTCTTCCTACCCATTATCCCAGAATTATACAAATAGTAAAAGAAAAAATTAGCCTGCCTTAATTCTTCCATTCTCATTCTACCTAAATTTGGAAATAACATTAATTCTCTCCACACTGACTGCCTCACTAATGAGTTTACCTAAGTATCTGAAAAGGAGACAGATATACATAACTGAAGCAGTCCCATGAGGGTAAAAACAAATCTGATCAAGTTCACAGAATAAGGACAACTACTAAGTCACCGAAGAGGCAAAGAAAAAATAATTTTCTAATTTAATTGGTTTATTTAAATAAATTACATATTAAATTGTGTACCCTTCCCAACATTGCAATGTACACACACACACACATGAACTGAATTATGCTTTACGCTAGAAACTATTATCTATGTGTTATGCATTGCTTTCAGTCCTGGAACACATGATTCTTTGCCAAGATGGTCTCATTAGTAAGAAAAAGATTTTAAGTCACTTTATCAGTTTGTGTGTACGTGTGTGTGTGTGTGTGTGTGTGTGTGTGTGTGTGTGTGTGTGTGTGTTGCAGTGTTGGGTAAAGGAACACGAAAATTATCCTTGACCTTATATGGCTTTAGCATGTGATTACTTGACCTGCTAGTGAATGAACTGGAAGAATGAACACCTATTCCTTTTATCACCATGTTCTCACTTTCTGAGGCCAACAGGGAGCAAACAGCTTACACATCCTCTGGTCATTCTCAGGGCTCTGTGATAAAAAAATGCAAAGTATAATGGCTGGTAAGAAGTAGGCTTTCTCACTGATATTATTAGCTGTACTTATTCCTAGGCCCTTAAGAACCCCTCTTTAATAATGTATCAGATAGGCTTCTGAAATTCACGTTATCTTTTTATCTTCTCAGTTAAAATTAAGAGGCAAGAGAATCTAATATGGAGTTTATGGGATTAAAGATGGCAGCATGAGAGGTGAGACAGAAATCCCCTCCTAAAACCACATATAATACGAAAATATAATAAATACAACTAATCCTGAAAGAACAACAGGAAAGAAGGCTGCACCACACTGCATAAACCTGGAGAAAAGAGCAGGCCTCATGGAACAGGGTAACATACCAAAGGTGTGACCCAGTGGGATCCAAGCCCTTCCCCGACCCCAGCGCACCACGGGAGGAAGAGAAACAGAGCAGGGAGCGGGTGGAGGCCTGGGAAAGCTGAACACCTAGTCCTGGAGATCTGCTCTGGGAACACAAACCTACATTGCATGGTGCTCTGGTGAGTAGTGGGGTTGGAAAGCTAAGACAGGCAGAATATCTGGAAAGACAGATTCCAGCTGCTTCTGGAAAACAGGAATTCATATCCAGTTGATCTGGGCGGGCGGTCTGAGAGACTTCCGAACAGCGAGAGGGCTGCTAAAGGGGCAAGGATTGCACAGAGCTTGCTGCTCAGGAGAAAGGACAGGTAGACAAAATTGTCTGGGTGCATTCGGCCCAGCAGGTTGGGAGCTTTAACGATCTTCAGGCGCTCCATCCCCCTGGATTAAAAGCAGGGATATTAAAAGCAGATTAGATATGGTGGAGACAATAAATGAAATAGAAATTAGGGAAGAGGAATACAAAGAAGGAGGTGCAAATACAGGCCATGGAGGTGCACAGATCTCCCAACACAAGGGACCCAAGGAGGACAACACCAAGACATATAATAATTAAAATGGCAAAGATCAAGGAGAATCTAATATGAACCAAGTCATAGATCTATTTTATATGCATATTATAAGGATATTATAAGGATAAACATGGAAGAAAAGAAACTAGGCTAATAAAGATGAAACAAAACAAGAAATGCAGTGCTTGGAGTGGACTTTCTTACATTTTATTAGTCCCAGTAGTTACAGGTTGGTAGAAAGAGGGACAGCCTTTTATGTGATGGTGGGAGTCACCATAGGGGATGGGAAGGAATGTGGAAGACAGGTCGGAAGGCCTGAGTGCAAGTTCCCAGCCGTGTCCCTGGGGGACTGAGTGACCTTGCATGTGACCTCAATGGGGCTCAGATTTCTGTTCCTTAAAATATGAAATTTGGGCCAAAAGATGCTTAAATAATTATAGAGATGACTTCTAACATTCCTTTCTACATGGATATGTACATGTCTAGACCTGTAAATCCACATTTTAGCTCCAACGAGAAGACTGAGCCAAGCTAAACGCTGGTTGGAACTAGTGGCCCTGGGTCAGGCTGTCCAGAGCTGGTGGAGAGGGGGCTGAAGGATGATGTCCAGGGACGTCTCTGCCTATAATAAGGGGATGAAACAGTGCAGAAGAGCACAAGGCCCAGACACCACAGCTACTGCTATGATCCACTGGTGGACTCCAAAAATCACCAAAAGAAAGGCAAAGGCCACAGAAAGTGCAGAGGTGGGAGGCAGGCTGGGGGGAGAGGGATGAGGTCAAATGTGAGGATGAAGCAGCCAAAGGAGGTCAGTGGTCAGGGTAGTTGCATGGGGTACAAATAGAGTGAGGAGACCCTGGGGAATGCTGTGTAGCCCATCAGTTTAACCACACACACCTAGCTTAGAAAAGGAAGAGGTGATACTAACATAAGGCAGCAGAACCCTCAGAGTCATAACCCGCTTCCCACACCCTTCCTCCCTCAGTGATGGCCCTGAAAACCAGGGGAGAGGTCCAATTCCAACAGCACGCTGTCAGAGTTGGCACGACGCCTGCACAGCTCATAGGCCCTGCTGACGGCTGCCTGTCGCCCTGTCTAAGAAGCAGGTCTCACACAACTAGAGAGTGGAGGGGAAGGGGAGGCAAAGCCAGCATCAGCCAAGACCCAGGCAAGAGGCACCCTGTGCCCTGGCCCGGCGCCTCCTCAGGGCTTAGAGGCCCCAGGCCCTATGCCGCCTTCCTTCAAGATCATGTTCCTCTTACCCTGGACCCAGAGATATTTCTCCCTGAGCCTCCTTCCATGGACTGACTCTTCTTTGGTCTATCCATCTAAGGAGAAACCACACCTCCAACAGATCTACCTCTAGGCCCAAGGGGCTTTTTCAGGGGTTTGTGGATAGAGCTTAAGACACACGTACTGGTGTCCATCTGTGCGTGTGAAACAACATGAAACAGGGCAGGAGACGAGATGACCCAGGGCCTGCGCTGTGAGCTGGGCAGTGCAGTGGGGATGCTAAATGCCAAGGAAAAGGGGCCGTGGATTGGGGCCTTGTTAATCTATTACCTGGACCCCTTCTGGCATGGAAATCCTGAGTCTGGCAATAATATTAAACCTGACTACTACTAAATTTCTAAATTGTTAAAATATGGTATTGAGCCTCCATCCCTACTTTGCAGGTGTTAGAAAGGGCCTGGGCAAAGGAAGTCAAATCTGCAGTGTTGATTTGATTTATACTGACAGCAACAGGTTTGGTCATATCCAGAGAGGTTCTCCAAAACACA
This sequence comes from Manis javanica, assembly GCF_040802235.1. Classification (NCBI taxonomy): domain Eukaryota; kingdom Metazoa; phylum Chordata; class Mammalia; order Pholidota; family Manidae; genus Manis; species Manis javanica. The sequence goes on from NC_133169.1 coordinate 78,480,720, forward strand.
TGCATAGCTTTACATGTTTAAATAGAATCAGCTCCACCCTTTTGTTATTCCCTCATCTGAGTCTATTCAGGCTTTCAGTCCATGTGAAAATAATCTGTTCTATCCCATGTGTGGGGTGGTTGGTGGGGCAAGAGCAGTGGGGTAGGGGGACTGTTCCTCAGAGCTCCTGATTCTGTGATCAAATTTGGATAGCCTGGCAGCATTTTTTTGATGATAACCATAATACTAGTTGGTTTTCTTCCAAATGTGTGTAAAGAACATTATGTTTGTGTTCCACTGGGCTAAGAACAAGATGCTTACTCTGTGTTGTAGCTTGATCTGTTGAAGTTAACTATGTATGCATTTTTCTACTATCTTTGTATTAGTGGCGCTGATTTTAGTGCATACCTACCTTATCTCGATAGCTGTTTACGTATTCTAAAATAGTTTTTCAATTTCAACCTTCTAATGGTCAATTTTACTCCCCATGTCTAATGCGACCCAACCCTGTATTTAACCTATGTAACCATTCCCCAGTCAGAGCTACCAAATACGAAGGGGGCCACTTTTGCCTTCCAAAATCACGTAGACAGGCCCTCATCTAAGACCATGGTGAAAATGCACAGTCGGATTCAGGGCCTGGGTCCTGGTCGGGGCTCCATGATCCATCTACTCACTTGAATGATCTTGGCTAAGTCATTTTCAGTCCCTAGGTCTGAGTTTCCCTGTCTGTCAAATGAAGGGATTAGAATGTTTAGTTGTAGGTAGAGTAAAAGCCAAATCAAATTGAAAAAAACCATAGTGTGTCATGAGCGTGTCTGTATGCACGTGTGTTTGCATGTGAATATGTGATTGTGTGTTAGGGAGGGAGGAGAGTGGTTTCTTGCCTAGTGAGACTAAAATGTCCTGGAGTGCAAATGGCTCTAGGTGCAGCTTGATGTCTTAACTGGACCTGCTGTCTCCAATCCACAGCCCCCCTCTACTCCGCAGTGGCTTCACTGTCAAATAGCAGCTTCAAACCTCCAGCTTCCTAGGGACTTCAACCCTCAAGTTCAAGGACAAAAGAAATCTATTAACACTTAAAAGTGTTGAGCCCATCCTTAAGCCAGTCAATGAAGCCAGAGAGATAGAAAATGCTAATGGCCAGGTCTGAATTCTGCATTGAACCCCCACCTTGAGCCATGGAAGGAGAGTCTACTTCCCCCAAACCACCTGGGCTGAGAGTTGGGACAAGATGGGTCCCAAAATAGAAATTCAGGTGCTTTTACTAAATACAGTAAGAAATACCCCATAAAGACTGACTGTTAATGTTATGTCTAGTTCCAAACTTATGTGACTCCATAAGAGATTCTTCAAAAAGTGCTTGGAAAGATGCTCCACATCACTTGTCATCAGAGAAATGCAAATTAAAACCACAATGAGATCTATCACCTCAGACCAGTAAGGATCGCCATCATCGAAAAGACAATCAACAACAAATGTTGGTGAGGTTGTGGAGAAAGGGGAACCCTCATACACTGCTGGTGGGAATGTAAATTAGTTCAACCACTGTGGAAAGCAGTAAGGAGGTTCCTCAAAATGCTCAAAATAGAAATACCATTTGACACAGGAATTCCACTTCTAGGAATTTACCCTAAGAATGCAGCACTCCAGTTTGAAAAAGACAGATGCACCCCTATGTTTATCGGTGCACTATTTACAATAGCCAAGATATGGAAGCAACCTAAATGTCCATCAGTAGATGAATGGATAAACAAGATGTGGTACATATATACAATGGAATATTACTCGGCCACAAGAAAAACACAGATCCTACCATTTGCAACAACATAGATGGAGCTAGAGGGTATTATGCTCAGTGAAATAAGCCAGGCGGAGAAAGACAAGTACCAAATGATTTCACTCATATGTGGAATATAAGAACAAAGAAAAAACTGAAGGAACAAAACAGCAGCAGACTCACAGAACCCAAGAATGGACTAACAGTTACCAAAGGGAAAGGGACTGGGGAGGATGGGTGGGAAGGGAGGGACAAGGGCGGGGAAAAAGAAAGGGGGCATTACGATTAGCATGTGTAGTGTGGGGGGGGTGCACGGGGAAGGCTGTACAACACAGAGAAGACAAGTAGTGATTTTACAGCATCTTACTAAGCTGATGAACAGTGACTGTGAAGGGGTATGTAGGGGGGACTTGGTGAAGGGGGGAGCCTAGTAAACATAATGTCTTTCATGTAATTGTAGATTAATGATGCCAAAATAAAAATAATAAAAAATAAGTGGTTGGAAATAAATGTATGATATTTCAAATATTATTAAAATTAATTTGAGTTAAAAATAAGAGGGAAAGTACTTAAAAAGTGATGTGATGAGTAGAGATGAGGTATGAAGTAACGGTTACCACAGTCTAACTGAAGGCAAACTTCACAGCAAATACATGAATTCCTCTGGAACAAATAAGTCAGGCAAGACCCTTTGACAGATCTGCTCCTATGATACTGAGAGGCAGGCTCCATGCATAACAGACATACCAGGGGACATTCCCCCTTAGTATTGAAAATGACAGAGAAGCAAATATGACATGGAACTCAGCAGCAGAAAAATCCCCAATGCAATTAGGTGCTCCTTGTTTGGGGAGGAGGACAATAATTAAAGAAGAATCAAAGCTGGTATGAAAGGGGAGAGACCGATATTTGAACAAAAAAAATGTTCCAACCCAAAAATGATCCGTGAAATGTCTGCTTGTTTGTTGTTTTTAAACACTGTACAACAGCAAAAAGGCTGCCCCAAGGGAATCTACAGGGGGAAGCCTTTGCTGTCTGTCGCCAGATTCTGCAGCCAGACCAATGGGGTCTCCTAGGGCTCCAGGACACAAAAGGGGTACGGACTGGGTGCTGGGCTGTGGGAAACGTCGTTTTCAGAAGTTATGGCTGCAGATGTGGTCCAAGAAATGCATGGACCATGGCTTCTCTGACAGTGACGGTCCAGAGCATGATGGTGCAGCTTCCTGTCCCCAAGTGGGGCCCGACACCCCTTTCCCGCAGCAACCTGTGAGGTCGTTGACAGGTGCCCTGGCAGCTGACACAAGTGTAGGAGAATGGGAGGAAAGCAGAAAGATGAAAAGGCAGGCAGTAAGTGAATCAATGTCATTCTCTCCTCAGTTCTCAGGAAAGCTCTGAACAAGTCCCAGGGTGTTATGTCTACAGATGTTATGCAGACAACACCCTCCGTCAGAGATGCACGCTGTGCTGCCACAGAGCGCTGGCTGGGTAAGAGAGGGTCAGGACTCAGGTGCCCACACTCTCATGTCAGGGTCCGTCAGTGACTCCTGGGAAGACCCAGGAGAATCCCCTGACCCCCAGGGCTTGGTTCCCTCCGCCTTGTCTAGGTATGTTGGGCTGCGTGGAAAGTGGTTGCCGAGCCTCAGGCCGCTGCTAGAAAATAGGGCTACAATGATGCTCCAGGAACTTGAGATTTTACCTTTTAAAGTTGTGTTTAAGCTTGTGCTAGTCCCACACGCTTTGTTCACAGGAGACAGTTGTCAGGACGCAAAGGCAAAACACTCACAAGAGCTGAGAGCAAAGAACTCACCCCTTGGCCGCCTCGCTGGCCCCTTAGCAGCTCCTCAGGGTCTGAAGAGGTGAAGATTTAGAACCGTCTGGCTTCCCTTTCACAGATGGGAGTCCTGGAGCTGAGAGGCAGTAATTAGCCAGCTTGCAGCTAGTTAATGGAAAGCTGAGATAATAACTTCTTGACCTCTGGCCGAGTGTTTTCTGTTAGACACAGGGGACACCTTTAATGAAGATTGGCAGAACCCAGAAGGCACAGTCTGACACTAAAATGAGCCTGGGACGTGTGTTCCCACATTGTTTTCTAGCTAATCTGAAAACCCCCCAGCTACAATTTCAGATACTGAGTAGAATATAACAAATATTGTTTTAAATGCAAAGTTGAGCTCATAAGAAAAAGTGAGTGTACTTGTTGGCAAGGATTGCCACCACAGTGTCAGAGATGGGGGGCTTAAGCAGCAGAAAGCTGCGTCCTCACAGTTCCAGAGAGTACAGTCCGGACCGAGGTGTGGTGGGGCTGGTTCCTTCCGTGCCTCTCTTCTCGCCTGTGCATGTCACTGGCTCCACACATGGTCTTTTCTCTTACTTGTCTATGTCCAAATTTCCTCTTCTTATAAGGACACTGGCCATACTGGGTTAGGGCCCACTGCATGACCTCACTGTAACTTAATTACCTGTTTCAAGACCCTATCTCCGCATGCAATCACTGTCTACAGACTAGAGGGCTAGGACTTCAACATACGAATTTGGGGGGTTGTGAGAGAGGACAAAATTCAGCCCATAACAGTGATTTCCTAGTTTCCAAAACTGAAGAAAGACTAAAATCACCATTGTTAGTATCTCTGAGCTGATGTAGCAGATGCCTTCCACAGGATGGAAAGATGAATGTCCCGGCAACTAAGGGCTTTGGCTCTGATTTGTCCCAGATGAGAGATGAGGCCCTGAACCTAAACAAGACAGTGTTAGAACCAAATTTTTCAAAAAATTGCACCTTGGCGAAAAGTGAGCTTAAAATAATCTACTTACTATCACAGGCCAATGACAAGAAACTCTGTCTCCACCTGGATTTTGGAGGGATATAGGGAGGGAGGGCTCCACGGGGATTTATAAGCCATGAAAAGCCTCCTAGTCTTGGAGTTAATTTATACTGTCAGTATAGCCCAAGAAGGTTCGAGCTTAGAAATTAATAATAAGAAATTTTCAAAGAGTAATTGGGTAAAAATACCCTTAATTTGTCAACCTCTAGTCTAAAACACATTCTAAGACTGTTCCTGGAATTTGGAAGAGCTTGCTTATAAAATCATCTGGTCCTAGTAAATGTGTGTGTGTGTGTGTTTGTGTGTGTGTTAAGTATATAACCTTAACTATAGTTTCAATTTCCTTAATGGTTATATATCTCCTGCATGTCCTATTCATTCTTGAGTCAAAACAAGTACTTTGAGTAATTTTACCTCTTAAATAAAACATGAATTTCATCCAACTTTTCAAATTTGATTAGACTGCCGTTGTTTACATTCTATTGTGATTTTTATATCCCTGAATGTAGCATTCCTTTTTATGTGCCCTATTCCATTCTTCATGATGTTTATTTTTCCCATGATTTTTGTGATTAATCTTACTAGAAGTTTATCTTTTTCATTAATAAGTTTCAAGAATTAGCTTTTGGTTCTCTTGGTGTTCTCTATTTTCTCCTCTTTTTATTTCATCAATTTTTACTTTTGGTTTTATTATTTCCTTCCTCCTACTTATTTTGGATTTACTCACTTTTTCTACTTTCAAATACAGGCCACCCAATCTTTGCTGGAACTGTGATGTCACACAAGAGCAGCCACAGGCAATACCTAGACAAATGGGCAAAGCTGGGTTCCAACAAAACTTTACTTACAAAAACAGGCGATGGACTAAATTCAGTGAGCAGGCCATAGTTCATCAATCCCTGTTGTCGACAATAAAGAGGAAAATCTCTTCAACTAATTCAATGAGATTTTTACTACCATAAAAACAAAATCAGGCAAATAAATGGAGGGGAGGGGAGGGGAGGGGAGGAGTGGGGGGGGGGGGGGAGGGGGGGGGAGGAAGGAAGGAAGGAAGGAAGGAAGGAAGGAAGGAAGGAAGGAAGGAAGGAAGGAAGGAAGGAAGGTTGGTTGGTTGGTTATGTTACTTGTGAAGACCAAAGTAAAAAATTCCATAGAAAACATCAGCAAACTGAATGCAGCAATATAGGAGAGTAACAATACGACACGGTGAAACAAGGATTGTACCAGGACCCTAAAGATCATCTAATACTAGAAAATCTATTCATTGTACTCAGTATAATTTCAATCAAAATGTCAGCAGAGCTTTTTAAGGAACTTGAAAAATCGATCCTCAAACTCACTCATTAGGCCAAAAATGGCCAAACTGGTTTTGAAGAAGAATAAATGAGGGTTCCTTTTATAGATATCGACTTACTATGAGACTATAATAATTTAAGCAATGTGACACTGGCTCTGGGAGCCCATATGCGTACCGGAGCCAGTACCTGACAGAGCAGATATTACAAATCAAATGGGGAAAAAATACACGATTCAGTAAGTGGTGCTGAAAACTTCAGTAATCCACATAACAAAACACAAAAGTAGGTCTCCAGCTCATATATAAAAAGTAATTCATAAGTGTAAGGAACAAATCTCTAAAATTTTGGACACTATCTTTATGACTTCAGGATATAATTTCTTGAACAGGACCCAAAAATCCAAAGCTGAACGACAAAGTATTAACTTAAATTAATTTAAATTAATTAAAATATAAAACTTTATGAAAAAAGTCACAACAAAGTAAAAAGGCAAGTCACAGACTCCAAGAAGAATTAATATGTCTCACAAATTAAAATTTATGAAGAAAGACAATCCATGGGAAAAATGTATGATTGATAAGAACTGGCAAATCATAGAAGACAACAACCAAATGGACAATGAATGTATAGAACACTGATTAACCTCACTAATAATCAGAGAAATTCTATTCATTGAAAATTCCATAGAGCTATTAAAATAAGTGACACTGGCAACATCAAATGCAATTTATACCATCAGAATAGCAAAATATTTAAATACCTAATAAACCTAAACTGATGCTTGAGAAGGTAGGAAATTTTTTAAGAGGCATAGCATTTGGTCATGCCCACAGTGTTTTGGGAAATTCAGAAGTGGGGGTGCCAAAAAAATTGGAATTCTTCAAACAGTGGCCAGTGGCAAGTATGGCCTCTTTCACCATTGTATCTGGTTTGGTACAATCTACTTGCCAGATCCATAGAGCCATTCTTTTATACTGTGGGTAGAGCGTAAATTGGTTGAATCTCTTCGAAGAGAAACTGGATAATATCTAGCAAAGTTGAAGATGTGTATAGGTAGTAGGTAGGTAGGTAGATAGATGATAGGTGAAAATTGATAGATGACAGATAAATAGACAGATATAGATAGATAGATAGATAGATAGATAGATAGATAGATAGATAGACAGATAGATAGATAATGACCCACAATGATCAGAAATTTCCTATTACCTATCCTAGAAAGATGTCACAAATAATCTCAAAGAAACATTGAGTTCTTTATGTTCATTACCCTATAGCTTATAATAGAAAAACTGGAAAAATCTAACTGTCCATAAACCAGAAAATAGATAAACTAATTCAAGTGTGCAATGAAATTCTAAATAACTATTAAAATTAAAAACACAGCTCATGAGTCAACATGAACCGACCTGAAAAAGATGATGCGAGATTCAGAAAGCAAGTAGCAAAATACAGTATTCACAAATGCATAAATGTATAATAAAAGCATAAATACATGCTTGGGGAAGATTAAAACACACTCCTGAAGTCTGAGGAAGACAGGAAAGGAAGGTGAGGTTTTGATCCATTTGTAATGTTTTTCTCCCACAAAGTAAAAAACAGAAGAGGAAAGAGAAAATTCAGGTAAATACATCAACAGTTTGACATCTGTTGAGTCTCAGTGATGGGTATATGATATATACATTCTTTCTTTTGACTTTTCAGCATGTTTGAAATATTCCATAAATAAAATTAATTTTTAAGGGAGCTTGGAATTAGTATATGAAGTTTTAATTTAAAAGTGCCTTACTGAAGTTCTTAGTTATTTCCTTTTTAATAAATAATTTTCCCAAAGAAAACTGGCAAGAGCAAAAATAAAATGAGGAAAGATGTTTAACAAGGTTGATTTATTCATCCAACCTACATCCATATTTACCTGGTAAAGAATAGCAATAATAAAGAAGAGATGAGGAAAGAGAAAAGAAAACAAAGCCCAGTTTGAGATGGAGACTCCCAGATGGTGAGAGTTTTCCATGCCCACGGGAACATAGCCAAGCACAGAACTCTCAGGTGAGTGCCTCTCCTTAAATGACTTCTTTCATCCCCTCCATGAGGTTCAGGTCCTGACTTTCCCCGTCCCTCCAAGACTGGGGCTTTTTACCCCTTGTCCCTGGCTTATAGCCTCTCTCTCCTAAAGACAGGTTTTACTTAGTTTTATGGATAATTTTTGCTTAATATTTACACTAAAATCTTTGTACATTATCCTAACTAATTTATAAGAATGAATTTATGTAGATGCATGGATGAAGGGGTGACTAGCTGACTAGATGGATGGATGGGTAAGTGTGCGGGTAGATGGATGGGTGGATGAGTGAATGGATGACTGAGTGGGTGGGTAGGTGGATGGATGGATGGATGGATGAGTGGATGGGTGGATGCATGGACAGAGAGCTTACAGATAGGTTAATAAGTCATAGAGAATAGAAGTAAATAAGTGTGATATCACAGATAACAACTAAGTCCCCCAGTTTCTGGTTCCTCTACTATAAGGCCAATCAATCTGGGAAGGAAGGAGTTAAAGCAGTAGGCCATTTTCTATTTCTGAAAGGAAAGAAGACAAATGACCCAGACTAATCTGCTTGTAATCATGTTGATGTTCATGTTCCAAGTAGACAGACTCATAATATTTGCTAGTAGAGTCCTGTTCTATGGAATGTTCATAGCAGGAAGTCTCTGAATTAGGATTGTGAAAGGCAGAATCATGTTCCTGCCAAAGAAAGTCATACCCTAGTGTACAAAGATCACCTTTACTCTACCAGGCAAATAGTCCACAATCCTTTCCTTACCTCGGGGCTGTGTTCACGCACTCCCAGTCTCCTCCAAAGTATAGTCTCTAAAGAACTTAATCACCCTGACTGCCTACAGTACAATCATGCTGACTCACTATATTGACAACTTGCGAATTGAACTTGATAAGCAGTGACAAGAACCCAAGATGCTCTGATAAGACAGGTGCATACCAGAGGGCCAGCCACAAACCTGACATCAGGCACCTGTCACATCAGTGAAGTTTCCAGGGATTCAATGGCCTGGGGCACTCCCTCTAAAGTAAAAGACAAATTATTGTACCTTATACCTCCTACCACTAATCAAAAGGCATAGCATTTAGTAGGGCTCCTGGAATTTGGGGGGCAATATATGCTGGACTTTAGAAAACTGCTCCCACTTACTAATCAGATAACTCAAGGCTACAGTTTCTTGCAGCGTCTCATTCAAAAAAAAGCTCGGCAGCAGATCCAAGCTGTGGTGTAAGTGCTCTATTCCCTTGGGTTGTATGATTCAGCAGGTATGACCGTATGGGAGATATTTGTGGCTTATCAAGTTGCTATGTAGTCTCTGGCAAGCCCCAAGAGGAAACCTACAGTACAAATTCTGGGCATTCTAGAGTAGGGGCAGGCCCTGACAGCAGAGAACTACTCCCCACTCAAAGAAGAGCTCAGTTAATAGGCCCCAGTGGAGACCATGGGCCTGAGCACTGGACGCCACTAACTATACAGCCGAGAGTCCCTTAACAGCTTTGTGTTTGCTAAAATAGCAAGTCATAAATTCAGCAGCATGCCGTGGTACCACAGAGGCAATACATTTGAGACAGGACGTGAGCAGGTCCAGAAAGCAAGAATCAATTGTGTGATCAAGTAGCTCAGGCTCTTAGGAAATCTATTTAGGTTGCAATACCTTCAATCAATCCACACCAATGACCTCACAGGGGATTGATTCCCTTTGGATTTTTCTTCCTCAGGCCCAAGAGGAACAAAGGAAAGGTACCAAGTCATACAGACTATTTGCCAGAAAGTTAGAGATCAATGTTCTCCTAAATTCTTTTGTCTGGACTAATGAAACAGTCACCTACTTGACCCCTAACTTCTACTTTTGTTCCCCAATAGTCTGTTCATACAATATGCAAAGTGATCCTTCTACACAGCATATCAGATTGCCAGTTGCTCCACTCACAAACCTGACCACTGTGACTGATTGCCATCACATTCAGAACAAAAGCCCAAGTCCTTGCCACCAGCCAATAAGACCTGTGTCATCTGGGCCATGACTAGCTCCCTGACCTCCTCTCCCTCCCTCCCTCGTCCTGGGCCACTCTGCCTTCTGGCTATTCTTTGAACATGTCACTCTCTTTGTCCGGAACTTAATTCTTTCTGCCCCCATCTTTTCATGGCTCCCTCCTTTGCTTGATTCAAATTTCTGCCGAAGTGTTGCCTTTTCAGTGAGGTCTGCCCTGACCGATCCCATCCCCAGTCCCACCCCTATAAGCTGCTACAGCTCTCTCTGTCATCACTGCTCACCACCAGGCTTATACAACATTTTGTTAATATCTGTCTCTTCCAGAAGAGAAGGCAGAGACTTTTCCCCATTAGCTGCTGCACCAGTACCTGGAACAACACCAGCCAGTACCTGGGACATGGTAGTGGCTACTTAACATCCACTGAAGGAATGAACACTACTGGTTTTGCAGTGACATGAGTGAGCAAGATTCCATCACCTTTTTCTTCAAGAAGCCCTCCTTCCATTTAAGTTTTAAGTTTTACATTGAGTACAAAAGGATTAAAAAGTCTCTGATTATGTATTTCAATATGTTTGAAATCCCTTTTCAAAAAGCACAAAATTAACATGTTCTTTGTGATTAATACAATTCAAACAATTTTAATTAACCAGCCCTCTCCCATCTCTCTGGCTCCCCACCACCACCTCAAGACACCAGTGTTAACCACCAGTGTGTTTCACTCTATGCATTTCTCTATGAAAACGCTAAGATTTAGATCTTTTTAAAGCCTGAGTAATCTTAGTTTTTATAAAAATGGGGTCATTATATATTGCTGTACTACAGTTTTCTCACTTAGGTAAAACAAACCAAAACCCTAGGAGAACTGCATAAGGAACATACAAATATTCATATTTCTGAACATTTATTACAAGATGATCACCACGTTTCTCACTGGCTTCTGTCGAGAAAGTCAGCTCTTTCCATGTAAGGGCATTTTTGGCTAGACATTTTTGCAAATTGAAGGCCCAGCTGTCATCTGTAATAGTAGAAAGTAGGGGGCTAATTAGATGTAGAGTCCAAGACCAAACTGTCAAAAGCCAAAGTGAGTGGTGGCCGCAGCCGTGAGCCCCGGGACATGCCACATGGTGGGCATCTGCTCACGATTCAGCCGATGAAGCTCCTGCTTTGCCTCCTGTGGATGCCAGAGGGTCAACTGGTAGCTGATTCCTAGCAAATATACATTTAAACAGCTCCCCCTGCCTCACACAGTGGCAGGCCCCCAGACTCAAAGCACAGATGGGAATTGAAGAAATGCATCCATGAGTGTCAACTTTTATGCTCACTGTATTCAGATTTCTCCAAGGCCAATGTCTGGGCTCCCTTCCCAGAGGCTTGACTTAATTGGTCTGCAGTGAGAACTAGGGGGTGTGGATATGCTATGAATTCTTGATTTTTGGTGGATGCCCATGATATTTTCATATGTAACAAAGAGATGCTGCACTTGCCCAGACCTGAATTCAGAGCACTGTGTGTATTTCCTCATTGAGTTCCTCATATGATCACTTCCCCAACTTAAATGTTGGGCTCCAAATGGTTCTTCGAAAACACCTAGACCATAAAGTTTATCTTTTATTGCCTTGTTCCTCTTATATCCTATTAGCAGAGGGATAAAGAACATTTGCAGGAATGAGGCCACGTAGGCATCTGAGGGTTTGTAAATCAGAACACGCCAAGGTTAAGTTTCACGGACCTTTGACCATATGGCTAAATTGTCCCATCTCCTCTGCCTTGTCCAGCATTTGATAAAGACCTTATGGTGAGTAGATCCCACATCATACCAACCCGAGCCTCTAGCCTACAGGTAGCCCCTAAACAGTACTCTATGGCTAGGGAGTAGCCCAAGGTGTATTTGCAAAGATTAATGAATCTGAGATTATATTGAGAAAGACATATCGTATTGGTTTTACTTCAAAAATTCCAATTGAGACGCTTCTGTGATTTCCACCAAACCTGCCTTATCAACCTGTCTTCCAACCAGGGACTAATTAATTAAACCAATATAATTCATTAGTTAGAGGACCATTTTACACTATTCCCTCTTTCCTCCAACCTCTAACTTTTCTGCCTTCCTGATCCCTTATTTCCAATTCTCTGAGAAGTGGAAAGAACTTCCACATATTCCCACAATTACCTTTACTAACAAAAAGTCACTTGCATCTGTATGTCCTGCCTTCCATCCTATGGCAGAGATTGGCTAGAAGTCCATTCAGTCTCTCTTTCATTCATTCCTGAAAACACAGGAAGACTGCATTTTCCAGCCTTCCTTGTCACTGGGTTAGGACATGAATGGCAGCCAAAGGAATATAATATGTATTATAAAGGTTAAGATAAAGGACACATAAGCCATTTCCATACCTGGCCCCTAAAATCTCCCTTATTCTTGGCTCATACTCTACCCCCTTCGTCTGGCTCGAAGGGAAGGATCCCAGCACAGCAGAACCACACCATGGACAGTATTCCAGGTCTAGAATCATCTAGAATCACCACTGACAGGGTACAGCCTCAGAGAGAGGCCTGACCTGCTCTGGACTGTGACACATGCGATTACTTCACAGCCTCCAACAAATGTTCTGCTAGTACAGCCCTGCGTCTGTGGATGAACCGTCCACACTCCGATCTAAGGCTACTCCTCAAGCTAGATGCACCCATCTTCTCCCGCCTGCTTAAGGACAAAGCTCCGAAGATTGCCCCTCTCTCTGTGACATTGAATTTCTCTCTACTGGATCCACCCCTGTGTATAGACATGCTGTAACAGCTCCTGTCCTTAAAAGAGGACAACAGTGCTTTTATCTGGGGGATGACACTTTTAAAAGAGACTCTTAACTTTTTGCTTTCTCTCTGCTATATTGCTTAAATGAATCCTTTTTGCAGAGAAAAAAAAAAGAAAGGAAGGAAGGAAGGAAGGGAGGGAGGGAGGGAGGAAGGCAGGAAGGAAAATCATCACCGCTGAAGATGTGCTACTGGATACACGGTATTAGCAAGTGTTTCCCGTTTCTTTCCCATGTCAGGCATTCCCTGGGCCTCCTTCAGTCATCATCAGCCTGCCAAGAGTCTGACTCCCAGAACTTCTTGCTCCATAGAGTCTCTCCACCCAGCATTCCCCAAGGACATCAGGAAATGGAAGTGAGACACGCTAGCCACCCGCCTTCCCATGGCCAGTCCTCCTACTCCACAGCGTAAAGCAGGCGGCCTTCATCCCCAGCTGCCGCTTCGCCCCGCCAGCGGCACTCTGTCTTCAGCTGCTGACTTCCTGCTCTCTCTCCTCCATCCGAGCCATATGTATGATTCAAGTAATTTACATCTCATTAATTTCAAATAAATCCTATTTAAGTCCATCCAAATCAATGAATTCTCTCTCCTTGGGTTTACAACCTAACACTCTGACACATCTAGCTCTTCAAAAATGTAAGTGCTTTTTATTTCCCAGGATTTATTAAAAAAAAAAATCTAAAGTGAAAGTGTTTTCTAAACGGAGACAAATTGATCTTTTCACATTTCCACGGCAGTAATGGACACCAGCTGCTGTTGCCTACACACTTACTTCACAAAAGCACTTCTTTGGGGGAGAATTGTTGAACTGCTTGCCAGTCCTGAAATCAAGCTTTTCTGCTCCGCTTGGACAGGGACCCGGGTTTCTCTCATCTTCCTAAATGTTTCACTGCGGTGTGAGCGGGGCCCAACGTACAGCAGATTGGTCACCGCAGAAATTCTGAAGAATGTCAGCCTGTCACTCGGCCCCACATGTTATTCAGCTAGAAGTCTCTTTGCTGTCACTCTTTGGACAGAAAGAAGAGCTTGTGGAAAAAAACAAGTCAGACAATACCCTGCTGCCCTGAAGGATCCTGCTGTCAACAGCCACTCTGGGCCGCACCGAATGTCACTCCTAAGGGAACAAACAAGGATTTGGAGAGCAGACATGGCAGCAGCCTCTATTTCAGTGACATCCCTGTGCATAAAATTATTGGCTAAAAACATCAGCTTAAAAAAACAGCCTGTAAGGTAATAACTCTTTGATGTTTTTTTTTTTTTTACTGTCTGTGTTTAATTCACTTTAATTTAAACTCAGAAAAGAGAGTTTAATTAGAACCATGGAACTGTATCCAGTATACTTTTGGGGACAATAAATTATATCTTCACCACATGCCTCAGAGTTTGTGTCCAGCAGAGATGATTACTCCAAATGTAGGGCCAGACATATTCTCATGGAAAACACCAGAGGAAAATGCCTGCAGGTTTCCAGTTTCCTTATTAAAGAGAGTTAATCAATTTTAATTCAGTCATTCAACAAGGTATGAATCAAACACCTGCCATGTGTCTAACATGAGGATTTTGGAACAAACAAAGCTTCGAGCTGGACTTGAATCAGAAACCGCCAGCGGCACCATTATTCCAATACCAGCAGCTGCCGGGGAGAAGAGCAGAACTGATTTCTCTCCTCCCAGAGTTTAATGGAATATAGTTACGTATTAGGAGAACAGAGAGGAGAAAGAGAGAAAAAGCTAGTGAGAGAGGTCACTTACAGCTTGCATATTATATGGCATCTATGTTTTATGAAATTTTACTGTTCCTTATAATAAACACATGTTATTATTCCAAGTAAGTATAACATATTCTATAAACTTTGGGGTCAAGTGGCTACATTCTCCAGTTAAGACAGACTTTGTTGCCGCAATAAAACAACTTGACCTTAAGAATCTTTCTTTGCTGTAAATGTCAGGAAAACACCACAGAAAAAGTCTCTAACTGAAGATAAGAGACAGATTTAATCTTATCTAAGACCACTACAATCTAATGAATCAATTAATATGATTCTGGAGTTAACTCATTAAGTCAAAGACACTCTTCAAACTTCCCCATTCTTATCAAAGTGCTCAGACAGGTAATTGAAAACACACCTGGATACACAAAGGGATTGCTTCCTTTTGGTACCCATAACTGATTTCTTCTCCCGGCTAAAGAAGAAAGGTCTTATATACAATCTCATTTCACAGCTCCCTTCTGAAACACAACATTCTGACCTCACAGGTTCTGATTCTGTATCCTGAACAAAACAGAAGTGAGGCTATATTCCCTAACTTCAAAAAGCTCTGAGAAACCCTAACATAGTTAAGACAATGAGAAGTCACTTAAGGATTTAACTGTGGGGCCCCCCCTGAGTGAAACAGGAAATCAGAATAAGGAGATTCCAGTGTGGCTGGACAGGTGAAGATGGGTTTTTGAGCTGAGTCACAGTCGCTTTAATCTGGTTTCCTGGCTTCCTCCCAAGTGTCCTGGAGAGCTTTTTAACTAAGGAATTTTGGTCACACCTTCCTTAAAGCACACAGGCAATGACTCTACTCAATGTTATTTAAGAATCTGAAATACAGACCAAGCCAAATTCTTGTTATCCTTTAAGACCCATCTCTCTTTGATGGAGGCTCCCACCTATCTGCTATTGGCCTCTGAATCCCTATTATCTGGGGCAAAATAACATTAGGTGGTATTAGAAATGACACAATGAAGAGCTGTAATCATGTTCCCAAAATCTTGTCTCCCTCAGAGTCTCCCAGATGGCCTCCTGGCACCACGCCCCATCTGGTGCCCGTAAGGGGATGCCATGCAGGGCCATGAGCAAGAGGCTCCAGCGGGAGCTGACCATCCTCATGAAGTCTGGCATTAAGGCAATCTCTGTCTTCTCTGAGTCAGCCTATGGGAAGTCAACTGCCAGCCTGCCAGCAGCCACGATGAGCCAGGAGTTATCCTTCACTCACGTCACTGACTTAAACCTCCTGGCAATTTTAAGAGATTGAGTGGACACATGAAGAAATGGAGGGCCGAAGAGGTTAAGAAGCCTGGCCAAGATCACATAGCTAATAAGCAAGGACCTCGAACTCCAACAAAATTCTTTCTAACCACAAAATATTTTCTTTCCAGTAGATTATGCCCTAATGTAATCCAGTGTTGATACGTGAGTGAAAATGGCAGTTTTAGTTGCTCTTTGATTCTGTTCCCATTCGGAATGGGAAAATGAAACCAAACACTGCCTCCTAACCCAAACAGAGTGTGTCCTTCAAGAGACCCGGACTCCACAAGCTTGTGTTTGCCAGGCTCCTAGTTCGAGCAATCAGATGCCTTCCAGACATTCCCGGGGTGCTCCTTTGGAAATAGAGTTTGGCT
The DNA here is from genome assembly GCF_040802235.1 of Manis javanica. NCBI lineage: Eukaryota > Metazoa > Chordata > Mammalia > Pholidota > Manidae > Manis > Manis javanica. The sequence continues at coordinate 78,496,848 of NC_133169.1, forward strand.
ACTGGGATAACCAATGGATATTCTTTCAAAGCAACAAATCAGACGAGAAACTGCTACCTGGTGCTCAGGAGCCTGTGTTATGTTTGGGCGATGGGGGAGGGGGAAGGAGGATGGTTCCCTTGACTGAAAATAACCAACCAAAGCCCAGTTTGTTATTCATATTTTTGCATGAATCACTGATCAGTTCCTTCTGCAGAAAACTATCAGAGCCCTCTTAAGAGTTTTATTCTTCAAATATAAAAAGTAGTTTCCACTGAAAGTGTAACTATCAAGGGAACAGACACTTTACTATGTCTCAAAATCACATATCTGATCTGGGTTACGACCCTACTTTAAAATGCTTCAGTGGCTCCAACTGCCTATTACATCAGATCTGAATTTTTTAGTGTGACATTCAAGGCCTTTTAATATTTGAATCAAACCAATTATTTCAACTCCACTGCCTTCCATTCTCTCCATGTACTGTCCTCTTAACATATGCCAAAATATACGCCATTCTGCAAATTGGCCCTACATTTCATATTTCTGTGTGTCTGCAGACACTGTGATCCCTGTCTTTTCACTATGCCTGTTGAAATTGTATTCATTCTCCCAGATCCATTTCAAAATAAACTCTACCCTAAAGCCTTCTCCAACTACAGCCTAGACAAGTGAAAACCAAAGTTTTGAAACAGTGACATTATTATTATAAAAAAAATAAGGGAGTCCTAATATAAGATTGTACATTTTTACTTTGACAAGTAAGGTCACACACGTACATACACCTATCATAACACAGAGGACAAATGAGAACCAAAAAAAAAAAAATCCCAGGATAAATCATAGTTTTTCAGTTTCATTAATTGGGCTTCCTGAAAATTTCACTCATTTGGTTATCCTTAATTTTCTCATTTTGCTGCAGGAAAAATAAACAGCCATGGACTTGGAAGCCACTGTCCTAGACTATAAATGGAGTTGTTTGTTCCATTAATTGTCCTCTGTATACAGATTTGCTACATTGAGTTGTAATTGTTTTCCTGGAGCTCTCCTACCCTCTTCTCACTGATTTTTGAGTTTTTGAGTATAAGGATGGTGATTATTGCTATTCTCCACACTCCAAGCAGCTGAAGCAGGGGCTCGATAATTGTCTGTTAAATTAATTTTTACACAAATGACTGCATGGAAAAGGAATGCCACAGCAGACTGGTACCAGAGAGAAAACGGACCACATCACTCACTCCCTAAGGGACCATACCTCCATGTTTGCATGTTAGTCATCATTTGATGGTTCTGCACCATTAAATGGCATCCTTCCTCCACGAGGCTCTTTTGGGAACAGCAGGGTAGACAAAGTTCCTCCTTTAGGCTGTAAAAGAGAGGAACAACTGCATCATCATCCTCAACAAAGAATGTCCCCCACCCTGTAGTCAAGAGATCTTACAAATCCAGAATTTCATGTGCTCTTTGAGGCCACCTACACATTAGTGAGGATGTTCTAAGTTACAAATAACACAATAGCCCATCAAACCAGATTAAATGAAAAGGTAATTTTGGGGATTCACATAACTTAAAACTTGCTCAGGAAAAGCTTGATCCAGCAGCTCACTGATGCCCTCTCAGAAAGGACCTTTCTGTCTGGCCACTGCCTTCAACACGGCCTGCTTTATCTGGCTTTGGTCTTGAGAGTAGAGCTGTCAGCAGCTCCACAGGCTGTGTTTTTCCATCTCCATGTTGCAGAAAAGAAAATATAATTGTCCCTACATTCCCACAAATTCAGTCTGAAATTATAATGGTTTTGGTTACCTGCCCATAGCTGAACTGAGACCAGTGGAATTAAACCCACTGATTGTCTTACTACAATCTCAGGCTCTAGCTCCGAAGCTAGGGATAGAACCAGCTTGCCAAGAAACATAAATTCCCACATGGAAAACTGGGGTTGTAGGAAGAAATAAAGAAACAGTAGTTGTTGGCACCAAGTGTCCATTATTGTTTATACCACTGATAATTCTCTGAAGACACGGGAATCCTCAAACACCTTAGGATTTTTACAAATAAACCTGTGGATGTTTAAAAATCTCTCTCTCTCAAAAGAAAAAAAGGTGCTCTCCCAAAACTCATATCCTTCCCCCCAAAAAGCAGCCATTTTATTCTTTCTTTAACAAAAGTAGAATTTAAAGATCCCTTCTAGAAAAAGATGGATGATGATAAAGGAGTTGTTTCAGGAGCTGACCCAGAAAGTAATGATTAATTACATTCTTGCGGGCTGAACTGTCCAATGTACTAGAGGACATCATCTTTCTTCCAGCTTCTAAGGAGGTCGAGAGATTTTTTTTGCTTGTGGCAGTGAGATACGAATGGAAGGTCAGTCACTTGATCCTTCTGCAGAAGCAATAACTCACTGTCTCCAAGGCAAGCTCTCCAAAGAGCACATTAGAGGGACTGAACCAGACCAGCGCACTCAGCTAAAACAGATTCTCAGAAGTTGTTTTCATGGGAAGCTGCTTTAGGTGGCTGAAGAACTCAGGTGGCTACCCACGTAGACTAAATTCCTCTCATTAGTAGGTCAGACTATCACAATCTAACAAATGACTAAGGCTTATAATCTTGAAGGGTAAGACCCAAATTTTATTTGTCATGCAATTCTTCTTCACTGAGATTTGGTTAACTGACATCAACTCCAGTTAGAATTTTAAATACCCTTGAGGTAAAGTTACTGTCATGAGCCCACAGAATCACATCTTCCAATACATCAGCCAATACGATCGCATGCTGGGGTAACACCGTCACTTTGGTGCTGCCTCTGTGGAGAGAGTCAGGAATGAAGGGGAAGTAAAAAAATAGGCATCAAGCTGATATAGTAGAATGTCAGTGTTTGCTAATTCAGGAAAGGGGTTAATGGTGACATTTCAAATTGATTATGCTGTCTTATAATTCAAAATCTTTGCTCATTTTAGAAAGAGGGCCAAGTAGACAAAGGAGCCAGCCTGCTCTGTGGGTTTGGGTCTGCATTTCCTCCTCCTCAGTCCTCACAGTCAGGCAGCCAGCATGACACCAAGGCTCTTCTATGGGTGCACGTATGTGGCTTCAGGTGAAGCTGATCCCTGTAGGGAGGGGCACTCCTAGCAGCTTGTCTTGATGTGTGTCTCCTAAATGCTGACCTCTTGTCAGAGCATTGTCTAGTGGACATTATATTACCTGGTTGGCATCACTGAGGGATGATGCTTGATATGTTTCCTGGAAACTGAACAGTGGAGACAGAAGGTCTGCCTCTGTGAAGGGCAGACAGACACAGTGAAATCCCAGGCTTCTGGACAGCAGGGACCACGGCAGGGAGATGGCTCAGTTGCTGCTTCCTGGCTGGGCAGGGCTGTTGAGTGAGGTTGTCACAGACACACTATTTGCAGTCTCTGCATCCCTGGGGACTCAACACCCAAAGCTCCTCATTAAACAGACTTTCATTATTATTCAGGTCCCAGGACAGTGCAAACCCTTAAAGACCAAGACTCTAGAACGAAGGCATTTGGGATGGCTGCTTCCCTGTGCTGTGAGGCCAGGTGTTTACCATCCCTTTCTCTCTCTGCATTGCACACACCTTGCATGTGTGCAAACATCAGCTTTCTCTATTTGGACCCAGTCTGCATGCTTTTGGTAGAAGCTATGGCATCCAATCCAGTTACTGGTATCAGGAAACCAGTTCTAAATTATAAATTTTGGATATTAACCCCTTATCAGATAAGTCAATTACAAATATATTCTCCCATACTGTACAAGGCATTTTGTTTTGCTGATGGTGTCCTTTGCTGAACAGAAGCTTTTTAGTTTGATGTAGTCTTGCTTGTCATTTTTTATTTTGTTTCCCTTGCCCGAGGAGATGTGTTCAGGAAACAGTTTCTCATGTTTATATTCAATACATTTTTGCCTATGTTTTCTTCTAAGAGTTTTATGGTATCACGACTTACATTCAGGTCTTGGATTCATTTTGAGTTTACTTTTATGTATGGAGTTAGGCAATAATCCAGTTTCAACAGTGACTGTAATGGGGTTCGTGGGGGGGATTTGGTGAAGGGGAGAGCCTAGTAAACATAATGTTCTTCATGTAATTGTAGATTGATAACAAAATAAATAACAATAATAATCCAGTTTCATTCTCTTACATGTAGTTTTCCAGTTTTCCCAGTACCAGTTGTTGAAGGGAGTGTCTTCTGCACTGTATATTCACAGCTTCTTTATTGAATAGTAATTGGCTATCTATGTGTTGCATTCTGTTTCCCCCTTTAGTTCCGTTAGTGCTTGTTTTACATATTTAGGTGCTTCTATATTGGGAACATAGATATTTATGGTGGTTATGGCCAAATAGAGAAAGCTGATGTTTGCACACGTGCAAGGTGTGTGCAATGCAGAGAGAAAAGGATGGTAAACACCTGGCCTCACAGCACAGGGAAGCAGCCGTCCCAAATGCCTAGTGAACATAGTATCATTATATAATGTCCTTCTTTGTCTGTTGTGACTTTCTTTGTTTTGAAATCTATGCCTGATACAAGTACTGCTACTCCTGCTTTTCCCTCCTATTAGTCGCATGAAATATCTTTTTCCATCCCTTCACTTTGAGTCTGTGTGTGTCTTTAGGTTTGAAGTGAGTCTCTTGTAGGCAGCATATAGATGGGTTTTGTTTTTTTATCCATTCAGTGACTCTGTCTTTTGATTGGTGCATTCAGACCATTTACATTTAGGGTGATTATCTATAGGTATGTACTTACTGCCATTGCAGGCTTTGGATTCATGGTTACCAAAGGGTCAAAGCTTCCTTACTGTCTTACAGTCCAACTTAAATTGCTAACTACTCTATTCTTTTTAAAAAGGTACTTTTTTCCCTCCCATTCCTCCTCCCCCTCGCATTATATATATGGTACCATATTCTTCACTCTGTGTATCCCTTGACTAACTGTGTGAGTGGTTGATCTAATTTTGTATTTCTTTAGTAATTAATCGGTCTACTACCTTTACTGTGGGTTTATGTTCTCTGGTGGCAACTATTTAGCCATAGGAGCACTTCCACCTAGAGCGGTCCCTGTCAGATGCCCTATAGAGATGGTTTGTTGGTGGTGAATTCCCACCACTTTCGCTTACGTGGAAATTGTTTAATCCCTCCTTCAAATTTAAATGATAATTTTGCCAGATAAAGTATTCTTGGTTTGAGGCCCTTGTGTTTCATCGCATTGAATATATCATGCCACTCCTTTCTGACCTGTCAGGTTTCTGCTGAGAAGTCTGCTGATAGCCCGATGGGGTTTCCTTTGTAAGTGATCTTTTTCCTCGCTGTCTGCTCTCAGCACTCTCTCCTTGTTCTTGATCTTTGCCATTTCAATTATTATAAATCTTGGTGTTTTCTTCCTAGGGATCTTGTTGTTGGTGGATCTTTGTGCTTCTATGACTTGAATGTCTATTTCCTTCCCCAGATTGGGGATGTTTTCAACAATTATTTCCTCAAAGAGACTTTCTATCCCTTTGTCTCTCTTCTGCTCATACCCCTACAATGTGAATGTTGTTCCATTAAGATTTGTCACACAAGAAATTGCTTTCTGTTTTTTGGCTTTTTTTCCATGCTCCCTAATTTCGAGATACCCTACAACTTTTTCAACCTGTATAAGCTGGCTGTTAATTCACTCTGTTGTATTTTTCATTTTAAATACTGTATTCATCAGTTCTGAATCACTTTTTTGGAAGTCTTCTATCTTTTTGTTGAGGTCCTTCCTGAGCACTGGAATATTTTTCTGTAGGTCCATGAGTATGCTTATGACTTTTACTTTGAAGTCTTTATCAAGAAGATTGGTGATTTCAATTTCACTAAGCCCTCTTTCTGGTGTTTTCCCTTGTAGATTTGTTAGGACCAAATTCCTGTGCTCTCATTTTTTTTGTTTCTAATGGAATAACAGTTTTGTGTAGGAGGCACCCTCTAGTGTCTAGAAGCTCAACTACATGTGTAGGAGCCCCAGCTGTTGGTGTGCAGTGGGTATAGCACCCTTCTGTCTCACTTGCAGAGACCTGATTTCAGGTGGGCTCTGTGGGCCATCAGCTGATCCTGTGAACAGGGAGAATACTCAGAGATGTGCTGCTGGAGCTGCCATGGGTGGAGCCGCCCTCCACCCAGGCTGCTGCAATGGCAGGGGTCACAGGCAAGCAGGACCAGCACCTGCCACATGGACAGAGCTCAGCTGGAAGGATTTCCTGCCTTCTCAGCTACAGCACCTGCCTCCACTGCCAGGTCAAGTGGGCCTTGTGTGTTGGGAGGAGCCACAGTGCTGTGCTGCAGGAGCTTCTCAGGGCAGAACCACCCTCGGCCAGCCTGCTGCAATGGCAGGGGAGGCATGTGAGCAGACCAGCACCTGCTGGGAAGGAGTGGCAGGAAGTGCACTGTGCACTGCAGGGGGTAGCCTCAGGGCTGCATTGCCAGTAAGGGGGATGGAGCATCTGCAGCTCCTGAGAGTTTCCGTCCTTCTGGGATGAGTGCAGGCCAGGGAGGTATTGCCCACCTGCCCTCTATCCTGAGAAGAGAACTCTGTAATCTTTTGCCCTCTAGCACTCCTCTCATGGCTGGGAAGTCCTTCAAACTGCTTGCTCTGCTTTTGTCTCAGAGGTCTGGTAGTGCATACCCATTCTCCACAAGTCACTGGAACCCCGCCTCTCTGATTGCTCTGTCCATTTTTGCTTTCTAGCCCCACTAATCTCCAGAGCACCATGTCACGGGAGTTTGGGTTCCTGGAGCAGATCTCTAGGGCCAGATATACAGTGGTTCTGAGCTTCTCCTCCCTCCCTGCTCTGCTTCCTCCATCTGTGGGCTGGGAGGAGGGGAGGGTTTGGGCCCCAGCAGACCCTGGCTTTACCCTTTTCTGTGAGATCTTCTCTTCTACCCTATGTGTAGGCAGTATGTTCGACAGCCTTCAGGTCATTTTTAGGTTTAGTTGTATTTGTTGTATTTTTGTGTTCTATGTGATTTGGGAAGGAGGTTTCCATCTTGCTTTCTTATACCACCATTTTTTTTGCAGAATCCCTGTATGTATACCATATATTATTCATCCATTCATCAGTTGGTTGTCAGCTGGCCTGCCTCTAATGTGTGGCCACTCTGAATAATGCTGCTATGAACATGGATTGACAAACACCTGTTCAAGTCCCTGCTTTCGTTTCTTCTGTGAATACAACTGAAAGTAGAATAACTTGATCATATGATGACTCTATGTTTAAATTCTCAGAAAATGTCATATTTTTAGCACATAAGGTCATATAAAAAGTTAATACAGAAAAATTAATTGATCAATGCATAGACACATTAACTTCACTAATAATGAAAAGTTCGTAATGAATGTTTTTCCCATAGAATAAAGATGCTTCCCAATAGGCAATGGATCAAAGACCAAATAAAATCAGAGATCAAGCAATATGTGGAGACAAATGAAAACAACTCAACAGCCCAAAACCTGTAGGCTAAAGCAAAGGCAATTATAAGAGGCAAGTAGATAGCACTACAGGCATATCTCAAGAAATAAGAACAATCCTAAATGAACAGTCTAACCTCACAATTAATGAAACTAGAAAAAGAAGCACAGATCAGGCCCAAAGTCAGTAGAAGGAGGGACATAATAAGATTAGAGCAGAAATACATAAAATTAAGAGGAATACAACAATAGGAAGAACCAATGAAACCAGGAGCTGGTTCTCTGAGAAAATAAACAAAATAGATAAACTTTTTGCCAGACTTAGCAAGAAAAAAAGAGAGTATACACAAATAAACAGAATCAGAAATGAAAAGGAAAAATTACAATGAACACCACAGAAATATAAAGAATTATTAGAGAATACTATGAAAAATCATGTCATCTCCACAGATGCAGAAAAAGCATTCGACAACATTCAACATAGAATCATGTTAAAAACACTCAACAAAATGGGTATAGAGGGCAAGTACCTCAACATAATAAAGGCCATATATGACAAACCCACAGCCAACATCATACTTAACAGCGAGAATCTGCAAGCTTTTCAACTAAGATTGGGAACAAGACAGGGATGCCCACTCTCCCCACTTCTATTCAACATAGTACTGGAGGTCCTAGCCACAGCAATCAGACAACACAAAGAAATACAAGGCATCCAGATTGGTAAAGAAGAAGTCAAATGGTCACTATTTGCAAATGACATGATATTGTACATAAAAAACCATAAAGAATCCACCCCGAACTACTAGAACTAATATCTGAATTCAGCAAAGTTGCAGCATACAAAATGAATACACAGAAATCTGTTGCTTTCCTGTACACTAACAAAGAACTAGCAGAAAGAGAAATCAGGTAAACAACTCCATTCACAATTGCATCAAAAACAATAAAATAACTAGGAGTAAACTGAACCAAGGAAGTGAAAGACCTATACCCTGAAAACTATAAGACACTCACTCTTAAGAGAAATTAAAGAGAACATTAACAAATGGAAATTCATCCCATGCTATTGGGTAGGAAGAATTAATATTGTCAAAACGGCCCTCCTGCCTAACGCAATCTACAGATGCAAGGCAATCGCTATCAAAATACCAACAGCATTCTTCAATGAACTGGAACAAATAGTTCTAAAATTCATATGGAACCACAAAAGCCCATGAATAGCCAAAGCAATCCTGAGAAGGAAGAATAAAGCAGGGAGGATCTCACTTCCCAACTTCAAGCTCTACTATAAAGACACAGTAATCAAGACAATTTGGTACTGGCACAAGAACAGAGCCACAGACCAGTGGAACAGAATAGAGTCTGGATATTAACCCAAACATATATGGTCAATTAATATACACTAATGGAGCTGTGGATATACAATGGGGAAATGACAGCCTCTTCAACAGGTGGTGTTGGCAAAACTGGACAGCTACATGTAAGAGAATGAAACTGGATCACTGTCTAAGCCCATACACAAAAGTAAATAAGAAATGGATCAAAGACCTGAATGTAAGTAGAAAAAAACATAGGCAAAATTCTCACGGACATAAACATGAGTGACTTCTTCATGAACATATCTCTGGGCAAGGGAAACAAAAGCCAAAAACGAACAAGTGGGACTATATCAAGCTAAAAAGCTTCTGTACAGCAAAAGAAACCATCAATAGAACAAAAAAGATATCCTAGAGTATGGGAGAATATATTCATAAATGACAGATCCGATAAAGGGTTGACATCCAAAATATATAAAGAGCTCACGTACCTCAACAAACAAAAAGCAAATAATTCAATTAAAAAATGGGCAGAGGAGCTGAATAGACAGTTCTCTAAAGAAGAAATTCAGATGGCCAACAGACACATGAAAAGATGCTCCACATCATTTGTCATCAGAGAAATGCAAATTAAAACCACAATGAGATATCACCTCACACCAGTAAGGATCGCCATCATCGAAAAGACAATCAGCAACAACTGTTGGCAAGGTTGTGGAGAAAGGGGAACACCCCTACACTGCTGTTGGGAATGTAAATTAGTTCAGCCATTGTGGAAAGCAGTATGGAGGCTCCTCAAAAAGCTCAAAATAGAAATACCATTTGACCCAGGAATCCCACTCCTAGGAATTTACCCTAAGAATGCACTAGCCCAGTTTGAAAAAGACAGATGCACCCCTATGTTTATCACAGCACTATCTACAACAGCCAAGAATTGGAAACAACCTAAGTGTCCATCAGTAAACGAATGGATAAAGAAGATGTGGTACATATACACAATAGAATATTATTCAGCTGTAAGAAGTAAACAAATCCTACTATTTGCAACAACATGGATGGAGCTGGAGGGTATTATGCTCAGTGAAATAAGCCAGGTGGAGAAAGACAAGTATCAAATGATTTCACTCATCTGTGGAGCATTAGAACAAAGAAAAAGCTGAAGGAACAAAACAGCAGCAGACTCACAGAACCCAAGAATGGACTAATAGTTACCAAAGGGAAAGGGACTGGGGAGGAAGGGAGGGTTAAGGAGGGAAAAGAGGCATTATGATTAGCACACATAACATGGGGGGGGCATGGGGAAGGTTGTATTGTACAACACAAAGAGGCAAGTAGTGATTCTATAGCATCTTACTGTGCTGATGGACAGTGCCTGTCAAGGGGTACGTGGTGGGTACTTGATAATGGGGGGAGTCTAGTTACCGCAGTGTTGCTCATGTAATCATAGATTAATGATACCAAAAAAAAGTGAAAAAAAATTATATTCCAATGAATTGGACAACCTAGAGGAAAAGGACAGTTTTCTAGAAAAATACAACCTTGTAAGGCTGATCCAGGAACAAACAGAAAATCTGAACGGACAAATTACCAGCAATAAAGTTCAATTGGTAATCAAAAAACTACCTAAGAATAAACCTCCACACCAGATGGCTTCCCTGATGAATTTTATCATACATTTGAAGAAGAGTCCTCCTACTTAAGTGCTCCAAAAAGTAGAAGAGGGAATACTTCCAAACTCTTTCTATGAGGCCACCATCACTCTAGTATGAAAACCAGAAAAAGACACCACAGTAAAAATTACAAGCAAAAATCTGTAATGAACACAGATGCAGAAATACTCAGCAAAATATTAGCAAACCAAATCCAAAAAACACAACAAAAAGATTATCTACCATAACCAAGTGGGATTTATTCCAGGGATACAATGATGGTACAATATTTGTAAATAAATCAAAATCATACAACACATCAACAAACAGAAGGACAAATATCACATGATCACCTCAATAAATCCTGAAAAAATTTCAACATCCATTCATGATAAAAACTGTCAACAAAATGGGTATAGAGGTAAGTACCTCAGCATGACAAAGGCCATATATGACAAACCTATAGCCAACATCATACTTAACAGTGAGAAGATGAAAGCTTTTCCTGTAAAATTGGGGAACAAGACAAGGATGCCCACACTCAATAGTTTTATTCAATACAATAATGAAGGTTCGAGCCGGGAAATCTGACAGCACCAAGAAATAAAGGCATCCAAATTAGCAAGGAAGAAGTTAAACTGACATTGTTTGCAAAGGACAAGTTATTTATTATATATAGAAGCCTTAAACACTCCACCAAAGAACTATCAGAACTAATAACTTAATTCAGCAAAGTTGCAGGATACAAATTAATACACAGAAATCTGTTCCTTTCCTATATACTAATCATGAACTAGCAGAAAGAGAAATCGGGTAAACAACTCCATTTACCCTTGCATCAAAAAGAATAAAATACTGAGGAATAAACCTAACGAAGGAAGTGAAAGACCTATACTCAGAAAACTACAAGACACTAATGAGAGAAATTAGATATAAATAAATGGTAACACATCCTGTGCTCAAGGAGAGGAAGAAGTAATATTGTCATAATGGCCATCCTGCCTAAAGCAATCTACAGATTCAATGCAATCCCTATCAAAATACCAACAGCATTTGTGAACGAACTAGAGCAAATAGTTCTAAAATTCATATGGAAGTATAAAGGACCCCAAATAGCCAAAGCAATCCTGAGAAGGAAGCATAAAGCTGGGGGGATTACACTCCCCCACATCAAGTTTTACTACAAAACCACAGTAATCAAGACAATTTGGTACTGCCACAAGAACAGAGCCACAGATCAATGGAATGAATAGAGGGCCTCGATATAAACCCACACATATATGTTCAAATAATATTCAATAAAGGATCCATGAATACAAAATGGGGAAAAGACAGCCTCTTAAAATAACTGGTGCAGGGAAAACGGGACAACTACATGTACAAGAATGAAATGGATTACTATCTAACCCCATAAACAAAAATAAACTAGAAATGGATCAAAGGCCCAAATGTATGTCATGATACCATAAAACTTTTAGAAGAAAACCTAGGCAAAAATTATGTTCTCTTGAATATAAACATGTGCAAGATTTTCCTGAACACATCTCCTCAGGCAAGCAATACAAAATCAAAATTGAACAAGTGGGACTACATCAAACTGAAAAGCTTCTGTAGAGCAAAGGACACCATCAGAAGAACAAAAAGGCACCCTACAGTATGGTAGAATATATTCACAAATAATTTATCCAATAAGGGGTTAGCATCCAAAATACATAAAGAATTCACATGCCTCAACATCCAAAAAACAAATAACCTGATTAAAAAATGGGCAGAGGTTCTCAACTGCCACTTTTCCAAAGAAGAAATTTGGGTGGTCAACCGGCCCACTAAAAGATGCTCCATATCATTAATCATTAGGGAAATGCAAATTAATACCACCTCACATCAGTTAGGATGGCCAACATTCAAAAGACAAGTAACAACAAATACTGGTGAGGATACAGAGAAAGGGGAACCCTCCTACCCTGTTGGTGGAATGTAAATTGATACAACCATTGTGAAAAGCAGTATGGAGATTCCTCAAAAAACTCAAAATAGAAATCCCATTTGACCCAGGAATTTCAGTCTTAGGAATTGACCTGAAGAAAACAAGATCCCTCATTCGAAAAGACGTATGCGGCACTGTGTTTATCACTGCACTATTTACAATAGCCAAGATATGGAATCAACCTAAGTGTCCATCAATAGATGACTGGATAATGAAGATGTGGTACATAAACAAAATGTAACATCATTGAGCATAAAAAGAAAAGAAATCCTGCCATTTACAGCAACATGGTTGGAGCTACAGGGTATTATATTCAGTGAAATTAGCCAGGCAAAGAAAGATAAATACCAAATGATTTCACTCATTTGTAGAGTGTAAAAACAAAAGAAAAACTGAAGGATCAGAATAGCAGTAGACTCATACTGAGAAGTGATTAGTGGTTACCAGTGGGGAGGTGTTGGGCAGGGTGAGTGGGGATGGAGAAGTGGATTAAGGGGCACTATAATTTACAGTCACAATATAAGTAGGTCACAGGGAAGGCAGTACAGCATGGACAATACAATTACTGACTCTGTAACATCTTACTATGCTGACAGTGACCGTAATAGAGGGGATGAGGACTTCATAATATGGGTGAATGTTAAAACCCCTGTGTTGTTTGTATGAAACTATCATAAGGTTGTATATCAATGATATTCTAATAAAATCTTTTTAAAAAGAGAACAGTTTGTACTGATGAATAAAATGGACTAACATGTTCAATTAGGAATTAAGGTTGAGATCTCTTTCACTCCACTGACAATATGGATTCACCAGCACACAAGTGCTTTAGCTGTGAAATCATAATTTCTCATTACTATATTCAAGTGTGAAAATTTTGACTCATGATCTTATAAAGTGACAAAAATGTACCCTCTATTGAGATGAAATAGGAAAAGTGTTTGAAATCTCAAATATGTCTGTATTGATGACACAAAGAAATTATACATCAGAATCTGCAGCATGAAATAGAATGAAGATTAAGATCCAAGAATATTCAGGGGATCTTGAATGAAACACCAGAGTGTTTCCATTTTACTTTTATTTAGCAGTACTTAACAAATGTATTTTATAACGAAAATATCAGAAATATTTTCACACTGAAAATTAGAATCATTTTCCTGATGTCTCTAATTGGATTAGATGCCATACCTTCTACCAAAAAATATGCAGACGGGGTCCAATCAGAGAGAGCTGGTGTGTTCACAACTTGCGTGAAATGGGGAGAAATGGATAGTGAACCCCTGAACTTGCAGGGTAGGGAATAAGCCATCGTGAATGCCTCCCTTCTAGAGTCTCGGTCTTCAAGGGTTTGCACTCTCCTGGGACCTGAATAATGAAAGTCTGTTTCAGGAGGAGCTTCGGATACTGGGCCCCCTGGGATGCGAGACTGCAAACAGTGTGTCTGTGACCACCTCACCCAACAGCCCTTCCCAGTCAGGAAGCAACAGCTGAGCCACCTCCCTGACAAACGTGTTTCAGGTTTCCTTCCCATGGAAGTGACAAGACCCAGAAATGAAATACTTCCTTTTCAGTGTTTCCTGTCCATGTACCTGGTCAACACAATGGAAAACCTGTTCATTTCCTGGATGTCTTCTCTGACTCCCAATTCCACACCCCCATGTCTGAAATCAATGTGTCAATAGCCTCTGAAACCCCCTCTGGAGTTCTAGAAGAGGATCCTTCTTTGCCTCTACCAGCTCCTGGTGGCTCCAGACATTGCTTGGCTTGTGGCCACATCACTCCACTTTCTGCTAAAGTTCCAAGAATTTGTCTTCACGTGGCCTTCTCCTGTGTGCCTGTCTCTTCTCCTCTCCTGTCTCTTAAAATTTAAAACCTGTCATTGGATTTAGAACCTACCTAGATAATCCAGGATGATCTCATCTTGAGACCCTTCATTATATCTGCAAAAACCCTTTTTCCAAATACGGTCACAGTCACAGGCTGGGGGATGGCGAGCCCATTCAACCCAATACAACAGAATAAAGGGTTACAACAGTAGTTCTCAACTGCCCTCTGGTGACACTTAGTGACATTTGGAGACATTTTTAATAATCACAACTCAGGGAAGGGGTGCCACTGGCATGGAATAGGTTGAGGCCACGGGTGCTGCTGCTAAATGTCCTAAAATGCAAAAGACAGTCCCTACCACAATGACCTGGCCCAAAATGTCAAGGATGATGTATTTTGGAAGTGCTGGGATAAATGAAAGCCCTGGTAAAGTTGGAATTGCCTCTGTAGCCCAGCACGTTCAAATCAGCTCCTCTGAGGCTCCGTGCTTCACCGTGAAATGGGATAAAATTGTACAGACCTTGTAGGGCTCTTCTAAGAACAGGAGCCCAGCAACTCATAAGCCATCACAGAAAAGGTCTCTATTGTTGAGATCATTTTGCTCTCGGTGAATTTGACTTCTTGAATTCACAGTATGAGATTTCCCAGTTTTGGCAGTTCCCCAGACTGGAATATCTGACCAGGAAATCTTTTTCTAGACACAATGTAACAGGGATGCTTCAGGAATGGGAACATTCACAAAACCTTGACAATATGAATCAAACTCTTGAGGATGAGAATTTTGTGGTTTCCCTTTCTTTGTGTTTTCTTTCAGTTTCTCCCATTTTCCTATGCCCAGAAAAATCCTCTAGGACCTGGTGTTCTGGTTTCCTACTGCTCTGTGACAAATCACCCCAAACTGAGTGGCTGCAGTACAACAGTGAGTGGCTGTTTCTCAGGACCCCATGGTGTAGCTCCAGGCCGAAGGGGGTTTCAGTTCCAGGCAAGTTTACTCTGGATTCCCTGAGACTGAATAACGACAACAGAACACAGCAGGTAGAAAAGCGCTCATACCGAGCTTTATTCTCGATGAGGTAGTTTGTTAGAATCACATCTGCACCCAGAAGTCTCCAGGCTCGTAGGACTGCGGGGGTAACTTGTCATGGGCTCCAATACCCAACCAAACCAAAGCCTAACAGGTATACTTTAGGATATTTACACAAAAACAAAAGGATTCTGTGCGAGTGGTGCGCGAGCCTGACTGCCCCTCCCTTTATGCTGCCGCAGAGCCCGGAGGGCCTCCCAGACAGCTGGGTGGGGGCCAGGCCGCTGCAGTTACCAGTCCCTGTGGATTCTCTCTGATGCGTATCCTCATTCTTCTTTGCTGGGTGCTGGGCACGTGGAGCACACAAGTCCATTACCAGCCAGATAAGGACATTGCAAAGGATCTTGCTTATAAGCCCTTATCTCTCTTAGGATAAGAATTGCAAGATTCTGTTTGGAGTAGGTACCTGAAATCAGTAAAGTACATTCTGGACCTCTACGACTGGTGCTACTGCTAGAAACCAGGGCATTAAACTTACCGTGACTCTGAACTTAGGCATGTATTCTCAAGAATGTCATAATGCCCAAATTTATGGGCCTGTTTTGACAATAGTTCTTTTACTATCTCTGAACCAGAGTCCTCAGACTCAGCATTGGGCTCCGAAAATTAGAAAGGATGGACTCAGAGGCTAAATATACCTTAGACCTGTCTTGCTTCTCAGTGTCCTTGATTACAATTTCTTTTTCTTCTGGATATTCCAGGTTTAAGTCACCTTACAAACTGCAACCAGCAGCATCCTGCGGACTGAAGGGTGTGATTCTTCTCAACAGCTGCTTTTTGAGACTTCTACAAGCTACCCCACCCCCTGCCTCTAACCACTTCAAAGCATGAATGTCATGTCTCCTATTACTCCTTTTCTTTATAAAGGAGAGGTTGGATTGTCGAGCACAGTAGTGTTGGAAGGAGATAAAGTTCCCTTCCGAATGGCTCCCCTCCTCCTCCCCTGCCTCCTTCCCGAAGCCCTCAGTCTCAGGAACCATATTCCATGAATCAGCAAACTTTTGGACAGGGTTAGGTCTGTCCTTCACTTTCCCAGCATGGTATCCTCCAGGCTTTAATTCTTTTGGCCCTACCAGCACCTTCAGGGGCTTCTAAAACGAGACTTTGTCTCAAGAGTGACAGCAGATTCTGAATCAGGGATCCCGGGCTCATGAGAATGACGGCTCTCCGCCTGAGTCCCCTGCACCTGTCTGCCCTCTGCCACAGCCTTTCCCTTTCTCATGCTGTCCCTGATGGCCCTCCTGCAGTGTCCCACCCAGCCCAGCTCAGAGGAGCAAACAATACCGACCTTGGAGTTTTCATCTTCCACATTCAGGGTGCACACGTCAACAAAACATATCTGCAACAAATTAGGAGGGTGCATTTAGAAAACCTCTAAAGACCAGAATTCCTCTCTCTGGGAGATAACAGCACCTACCTGATAGGGTTCTTGTGAAGACTGACTGAAATAGTGCGTGTAAAGCTTTTCGGAGAGTGCCCGTACACACTAAGCAGTCAATGAACGCTAATAATATTAGGCAGGCAGAATTTTCACATGACTGTATTTCATTAATGAGAATACCCATCTGTAAGAGAGAAACAAAATACAATGATCACATTTTTTGAGAAAACTGAGAAGTGGGTTGTCCAAGTAACACAAGCCCAAAGGTGGAACTTGTATTCGCACTTGATTCCCCAGGCTCTCAGTTTAGAGCACTTTCTACAGTGGTGTTCTCAAAATGTGGTATTCCTTCTTATAAACTATTGATGATATAGAAGATTAAGTGGTACATGGATAAATCTTTCTGTTTAATAGGTACATCTATTAGGAAAAACATACTAGATCAAACTTGTGATGGACAATATTGCTTACGGTGACAGTAATTTTTAAACGTAAAGTTCATTTTAAAATGGTTTAAATACATATAAATAATAGTATGAGTGGCACTTGAACATAGTAAAAAATATGAGGTACTATATGCAAAGCACTTGAAATTTGGGAAACCGAGCCTGATCTTTTTGCTCCCCCGCCCCCGCCCCAAGGGAGTCCCACTCTAGCACACCTTACAGGCAGCGAGGTGGCATTATGGTTTCAGCCATGTGAGGTCATAGAGGCCAGTGACCAGGCAACCACCACTGCCCCCTCCCCTCAGTCCGCTCTCCAGCCTTCCCTCCCTCAGCGTTTCCCTCACTGCTCATCCGGCCCCTCCACCGATCTGCCCCTGTGCGATGTAGAAGTGCTCTGGTCCCTCCACAGACCTTACTCAGCTTGCTTGCTCACAGAAATCCCAGTATCACCCTCCATTAGTCTGCCCTGAGCTCTAGGACATCTATCCCCATACACCAATTCTTTCCTTTCCTTGGGAGGAATCATTTTGGGTCTTACCACATTCCTGTCATGATCTTGGTGTCCTACGGGGCTGTACAAATCTACTTTGCACACATGCCTGCGACTGCATAACCACTCAATACCATCAGACATCTGGAGAAGGAAAGAAAAGAAACCCGAAAAGCTCTATGGTTTTACAAACTGTCTCAGGTTGGCTGAGCACCTCTCGAGACCTTCCTGAAGTGGGTCTGTTTCCTTCTGGTTTAGGCTAGAACCGGCGGGGCGAACAGTGCCAGGACACTGAAAATGTCTGAATTTGATGATCAAGTGTGTGGACAGAGAGCCGGGCCCTCCCTTCAGGGAAGGCTTGTTGGCCAGAGGGGCAGGTGGCCACAGGAGGATGGGAGGCCCTGGCCTGCCTCTGTCCTGTTCGCAACACAGAAACTATAGGGAATGGAGCTTCTCCCCACCTGGCCTGATTCCACCCTAAGCGAATAAGGCACTCCTGCAAGCAGGGACACCTGGCTCTCCAGGATGCTGGGCCTGGGAAAAGAATCGTGTGTACGGGGACGTGGATAGCCAGACGCTCTGCCTTCACCTGTCCGGGTGTGCTCAGCACTGGTGACAAGTGACCACCCTCTATGCTCAGCTGGCCAGGTTCAGTTCTAGGAAGTTGTCTGTGGCTGTTCCCCAGGAATCTTCCCATGAGGCCCAGGAAGGAAGGGGCCTTTGGGCTCAGGCTGTCAGTCAACACGCAGAAGCAGTGGGCTCACCCACCTGGGTCCTCAGCCCGTCACAGCAGCACCTTGAGCGCTTCCCCAAGCAACAGGTCCCTTGAGTCACTTTTGTAAGTAATCCCTTCGAGGAACTGGTGTCAGAGACCCAGGCCAGCTAGGGGACGGTATAGGGCTATAGAGCAGGTTGGCAAGCTGAGGGGTAGCAGTCCATCATGTGGAACTTGGCAGTCTCTTGAACTTCCCCCAGTGCCCCATCCTGGTCTACATAAGCAGGAGAGCTACTGGTTTTTACGTATCAAGTCAATCAAACCCAACCACATTGTAGACACTGCCCTGGGCACCGGGCCTGAAGAATGCCCCCCCTCAGAACCTAAGAGGGCTGAGCTCCTGGAGTCTCATCTGTCGTGGCCAGGAGGAGAGTGGCTGGGTTAAACCACACGATTTTCCCAGGGTTGGCAGCTTAGGCCCTTAGTCTGAGAGTGGTAAGGCCACACAAAGGTTTACATCAGAGTAGGACACCACCCTTTTGTGCTGCAGGCTGGGAACAGGATGTGGGGTCAGGGCTGGGGACACTTTGGGAGTCCAGGGAAGGATGGCCAGGGCCGGGCAGCAATGGAGGTCATGTTTGACAACGGCTGGGGATGGGGGCCATCTCCCTCACCTAATTGGCGGGACTCCTCACTTGCCTTTTCTCCTGTTTCCTGGGGAGAACAAGGAACGGTCACTTGTCTTCTTGCCATGGGGCTGTAGGTCTTTATGTATTGTAAATACATGTCCTTTGTTGAGACATGACTTGCAAGAATTTGCTCCAAGTCCGTGTGTGGCTTGACTTTTTTTTAACATGACTCATGAAGGAAATGGAAGTGAAATGTAGGTGGAAAACAGACAACGCACATGAGAATGGCTAAAATTTAAAAGCTGAATGAGAGAAGACATGACCATAGTATCAGAGTTCCAGGGCATTGTGTGGAGAGGGGGCAGCATGGTGGGATCCATACACAGCCAGCTGCATACCCAGCCCGCTGCACAAGGCAGTAGGCACTCAGCAACAGCATGAGCTAACAGGTTCCCAGCAGGAAGGGCCAGCTCTGGTACTCACAGCACAGAATGAACTGAACGACTGGCAGGGGCTGGGCCAGTACAGGCTGACTCCTGGGATCTGCAGCCTCACCTGTTCACTGAACCGGAACCTCAGTGAGGCCCAAGTTGCTCTTTTGCCTCTCTCGTTTCTGAAAGTGTGAACAAGTGTAACAGCAGGGGGAGCAGCCTGGAAGGCAAAGTGGAGGCACTGGGCTTCCACGCACTGCCCCCTTGGCTCCTGAGGCCTTTGTGGACGGAGTGGGGCAGTAGTTCTGGACATAAACGTGTCTGTGGGGCCCTCTTCTCATTTCCCCAACTTGTTGATGTGCTTTAAGTGGGGAAGCGGCTCTTGAGAAAATTCTGCATGCGAGTATTAAATGCAAGGCTGCCAGCTCCAGGCAGTTGCAAAGGAGACACTCCCTTGCTGATTCTAACAGCAACATTTGCAAAATTTGAACACATAAGCCAAGTCCCACTGGAAATCTGAACCGCAGATGGCAGTTCCTGTCTTGCCAGCCAGCACTGATATTCCAAGAACCGCTTAGAGCTGTGTTTTTCAACTTGTGCCTATCTTCAAGAAATTAAGTCAGAAACTCTCCCTCAAGGTATTTCATGTTTTGGGACAGTTAAAGCTGAAAGCTGATTTAGTTCAACCCCAAGCACCCAGTCCCCGGGGCCTGAGGAGGAGAACAAAAGAAAAAAGGCTAGTGAATCAGTGCAGGAATGTCTGCCTTGGACCCTTGCAAGCTACTTCATGTGTCTGCACCCCAGCCTCTCTCCTACCATTTCCCCTCGAAAAGCCCTGCTTGTGTCAGGACGGTGATTCTTTAATGCAGGCGCCTGCCACTCCCTCATTTGCTAGGAAATCAATAAACTGTTCTTTCCTTTCCTCAAAACCTTCTCATTGTGTTTTGTGATTTGACCTCAGGAAAGAGGACCAGGTTTTGCTAGGAGCAGCAGCAACCCACCCCCACCCGCCACCCCCCGCTGACCAAGTGCCACAGTGCCACTCCTTCAGTGTCAGAGGCCACACGGCTGAGTTGTTCAGGGACGTAGAGCTCCCAGCTTCCTCCTTGCTAGCCACAGGACTGTGCCAGCCAGGAATTCATGCTGTGGCAGATCAAGTACAAGCCTCTGGAACTCCCTCTAAAGTATACATTGAAAGCAGTAACGTCTTCCAGGAGACATTACAGAAACCAGTGTCACCACCAAGGATTTGAAAGAAGTGGGGGTGTTGATTTCCACATACCCTTATTGAAATTACTCATTTGGCCTACTCAGAAAATGGATGAATCTTGGAGATGACAGTGCAGGATTGTCAATGCAATTGTAGTATCTTAAATTGCAGTTACTACTGTACATGGGGGAGGGGGGGGGCTTCATCACTTGATCCCCAAGCACCCAGTGTGTAACTATTGATCAGGAAAATGCTCTCTGCTCTCTTCCGGTTAGTAAAGACCAGCAGGGCAGTTCGTTTTTAGCCGGCAAGGAGAGACAACTATCTCAGAGGTATAACAAATCTCCAGACGTAGGTTGTCATTTAGACAGAAGGAACCTTCATCATCTATTCCTTCCATAAGCCATCACACTGACCCATCCCATTGATGGTATCATGCTGACTGGACCCAGTGATCAGGAAGTCCAGCTCATCTAGGCATACTGATAGCAGTCACGTGTCAGGTGGGAAATAAATCCAACAAAAATTCAGGGACCTGTCATCTTAGTGAAGTTTCTAAGGCATGCAAAGCTCTCCCTTCTAAGGTGAAGAGGCAGATGCTGTACCTGCACCACCCCCAACACACACACACACACACACACACACACACACACACACACACACACACACACACACACACACACACACACACACACACACACACACACACACACACACACACACACACACACACACACACACACACACACACACACACACACACACACACACACGAGAGCACAGCAACCACCTCGGATTTCAGAGGCAGCATAGGCTTCATATCGAGTGTGCTACTCTGACCCATTCACTGATTGGTCTGAAAAGCACCTAGTTTGAGAATCCTGGACCTTTGGAAGGTGGATGCCAGTAGATAACACCGCCTGGATGTCCTTTCATTGCTGCCCCTTCCAGGTGCACACCAGAAAAAGGCCTAGAAGGGGAGTGACTTGCCCAAGATCACAAGGCCCAGACCCAGCCTCACTTCTGTGGTATTCCACACTCCATGCCAAGCCTGGTTGGCATTCTTCCATCTGTGCGTCAGACACACGTGACACGAGGCCGCAGGAGTTGGAGGTGTCATCCATATATCCCTGAGGATGTCCCTAGGGAGGAATCTGGCATGACCCTGTCTGTGCAGGTTGGGACATTGGGCAGCTCCTGGGAGGTACCGTGGCTTCAGCAGGACAGGGAACTGGTGAGAAAAAGCGGTCTGAGCTCAGCTCTTCTCTCCTCAGAGCTGGGACTCTAGTGATATTGCCAGAGAGTGAGGGGAGGGCTCTAGCAGAGATCTGTGTAGTGCTGCATTGCAAGGGCCAGGACGGTGGGCAGTCAGCAGCCCAGAGGGACATGTGGCCATGTCTGAATGCAGGGAGGGGCCCAGGAAATGGACCATTGAAGAAGTGATGTCACTGATGACAACACGCCCAGGAGAACCTCAATTGTGACCCGGACGGATGGAACCCAGCTCCTGGACGCAGACCCCAGTCCAGCTCACTTGACCGCAGGCGCTCGACAGAGCAACATGCGGTCTTGTTGTGCAGAACCTTCTTGTGCGGAATCTTCTGAAGGCGTAGGAGTCAGGGAAGCCGAGAGGGGGAGTCTTCCTGCTCACCGTGGGTGTTGGCTCAGTGACCTCCTCCAACGCCTCTGTCCGTGTCTCCCGAGGAGCCCTAAGGTAACGCAGGGCAGCCCAGAGCAGGCCACTCCAGTGCCAGGCCACAGTGTGACCCATCCCGGGCTGACCTTACTGCTGGCCCTTCCTGTGTGTGTGCAGTGGGCGTGGGGCATGGGTGGGACGGAAGGGTAGAGAGGACGGGGCAGTTAGTGTCACAGCTCTGGTCTCATCATTCAGGATGTGGAGGTGTTGGGACCAGGTACTTCCACCCACATGTCTATCCTGAGCCCGGGGGTGACCTTTCCTTCCCTGAGCGACTGGATGTCTACGCAGGCTGCCCTGTGTGCCTGTTCTTGGGGGCAGGGTTGGGGACCCACATTGCCCTCTGCGGGGAGGCCCACGCAACCGTGGGTGCCTCCTCCCCAGCTACCAGGTGCTGGCTTTGCAGAGCTCCACCCTGGAGAGCGTGGAGGAGCTGGTGGATGGATTCACCTACTCCGTCTCCCTTGACCTGGGGCAGGCTGTCTACACACCAGGACCCCGTTCCACACCTGGAAATCTGCCATGGCCCTCCCACGAGAGTGGCCAACAGTCCCAGCCCAGAGGGCCTGGAACCTCGTTCCCGGGGGCATCCCGTGCCTCTCCTTGTTCACATCCCAGGGGGCTGGGGGATCTCGGGTGAGCTGCAAGCCTCCCTCGTCCTGGGGGGTTCTGGGTTTCCCACTGACTATATCCCTGTTGCCCCCTTCAGCGTGAACCTGAGCCAACTGTCCATGGGACTAAGGTCCCCACGTGCAGGGCTCCCCGGACAGGAGTGAGGAGGAAGGGGAGAAAGTGCTCGGTACGAGTGCAACCAGCTCCAAATACCAGCCGGAGCACTCCTGAGCTCACACTCCCTCCCAAGGACACCAACCAGCTGGCAGCTGTGAAGGGGAAACAGGGACTGTTCAGGGGAAGAAAGCTGTCTTCAGGGACAACCCTCAGCCAGAACATTTCTTGGTCCGTACTCCCTGCAAAGGATGCTGACCAGCCGGCCACGGGCCAGCTGCTCCCCCGGTGAGCACCCACCCCCTCCTCGGCACAGTCGGGCCTCTGCCCACAGCCCGCTGTGTCTTGCATGTCTCCACGTGTGTCTGAGCCGCAGCGTGCTCCTCTGACAGGCAGGGTGGGTGGTGATCAGCCTGTTAGGGTGCCCATGGGGAACACGGGAGGCGCCTTAGAGGGGATCCCCTGGCGCCCGGCAGCGCAGACAGGACTGCCGGCCAAGCTGGGCCGCTTCAGGGCTTACTTCTCTGTACCTGATGAAAGCCTCTGGTCTCACCCGTCAGTGGCCTGGAGCCTGGCTCATTTGGAAAAGCACATGGAAAGCAGCCTTTGGAACAGAGGCTCACGATTCCCTGCGGTTGAGCTGGGTCCTTGTCCTCACTGTGGCCACATGAGGGACCTCTGGGGGCAGGAAAGGGGTACCTGGACAGGTTCTGGTAGGACTTCCTTAAGCAACAATAGGTACGCGGTGCCCACTTTGCGCAGACCCTTTGGGGACACTTACCATAACTGAGTGAAGAAAGCACACACAATACTGGGACCCCATCCCGGGGGGACTCGGGCACTCACTTCAGGCATCATCCGCAGGTCACGGCCAAGGAGTGTCACAAGTGATGCCCTCACGGCCTCTTCAATCAACAGGGGGCATGGCGAGGGACCAGAGGAGGAACTGAAAATGTGAGCATTCACTGGGTCCAGAGCGGGCACTGCCCGTCTCACAGAATGCGGGGAGGAGTTTGGGGCTTGGGGCAGGGGGAGCCCAGCAGAGCCCAGCAGGTCACTCATCTTCGGATTCCCATGGGCGGGCTGAGGACTGGAGACTCCCTCATCGGGAGGATGGGAGAGGATGGGGTCCCAGGACAGACACGCAGGGTCAGGAGTGGGGAGGGGGAGGTGCCTGGACAGGCAGGGGAGTGCACAGCGGCCAGGCCCACACAAGGGTGGGCAGGGAGGGCAGTGTGGCGGGTAAGACCAGGCTTCTTACTCTGTCACCCCCAGGCCTACCCCCAGGCCTCCCCCCAGACCCTGGATGGGAAAGGCTAGGCGCCTTGCCTGGGAGCCCGAGCATGTGCCCAGCGTCGTCCATGGCAGCCAGTCTTCATCCACCCTGGAGGGACAAGTCCTCCACCACTTGGTCCAGAAGGAGCACCTGGGACCCACGGTGGCAGAGCTGGAAGGTGAGGGGCTGCAGCCAGGGGACCGTCTAGGGTGGGCTTCCCGGACTGGGGTTTCCTTCAAGGCAGTGAGGGCTCTTCTGTCATTGTAAGGTGCGGGGAATCAGGCCCACAGTGACCCTTTCTCTGTGTCCTGCTCCAGAACCACGGCAGATGCAGCTGTCCCCAGACTCACAGAGAGGGCTGGCTTTGTGGGTACAGCGAGTCCAGGAGGTCCTTCAGACCAGTGTGCTGGAGCTACGGCCGGTGTCACCTGCTTCAGCCCCTGCAGAGCCGGAGGACATCCCAGCAGAGGCCTCAGCTCCGAGGCAAGGCCCCGAGCTGGAGCCCCACGAGCCCTCGCGCATGGGGCCCGGAGCAGCTGCCATAATGGTACCAGGCCTTACAGAGCCAGAAGCATGTCCAGACCCCATGAGCCCCTGGGACATCCCAGGAGTGGTCTCGGCCCCAGTGCCAGGCCCCGAGCTGGAGCCCCATCAGCCCTCACGCATGGGGCCCGGAGTAGCTCCCGTAATGGTACCAGGCCCTCCAGAGCCAGAGGCATGTCCAGACCCCATGAGCCCCGGGGACATCCCAGGAGTGGTCTCAGCCCCGGTGCCAAGCCCCGAGCTACAGCCCCATCAGCCCTCGGGCATGGGGCCTGGAGCAACTGCTGTAAAGGTACCAGGCCTTGCAGAGCCAGAGCCATGTCCAGACTCCCCGGAGATACAGAGAGGACTGGCTTTGTGGGTACAGCGAGTCCAGGAGGTCCTTCAGACCAATGTGCTGGAGCTACGGCTGGTGTCACCTGCTTCAGCCCCTGCAGAGCCGGAGGACATCCCAGCAGAGGACTCGGCTCCAAGGCAAGGCCCCAAGCTGGAGACCCATGAGCCCTCGCGCATGGGGCTCGGAGGAGCTGTTGTAACGGTACCAGGCCTTACAGAGCCAGAGGCATGTCCAGACCCCATGAGACCCTGGGACATCCCAGGAGTGGTCTCAGCCCCGGTGCCAGGCCCCGAGCTGGAGCCCCATCAACCCTCGGGCCCAGGTCCGGTGGCACCTGCAGGAATGGCACTGGGCATGGCAGAGCCAGAGGCGAACCCGGAGCCCACCAGTGCCTGTGTCGAGATCAAGCGGGACATGCCGAGGACGGAGGAGCGGACCATCCTGCAGTTCCCCGCCCTTCTGGTGGCCGAGCAGCTGACCCTGATCTGTGCGGTGAGAGGAGCGGGCTCTCGGGGTCGGGGGTGGGCCTGCCCTGTGTCACGGGCTGCCCCAGACCTGCCATCCCCTGGCGTGGACTCCTGTGATCTGGGCCCAAGTCCCAGCTTCCCCATGGACTCACCATGTGCCCTGAGACTCCCCTCACCCGCAAGCCCTCCCTGACCACGGGGGCACAGAAGGGTTGGCACTTAGGGATCCTTACAGACCAATGAGGAGGAGCAGAGGGAAAGTGTGCAGGGCCTGGCCGGGCTGGGAGCGGCAGGGCAGGGAAGGGGAGGGGTGCTCAGGGAGGTGCTGCCAGGGCCTTAGGTCCTTGGGCCATTGGCCTGGCAGGCCTCCGCACTTCAGAGGCCCCTACCATGGACCTGACGGTGTGGGAGACACAGATACCAACAAAGACCATGGGTGGAGGTGTTTCCGGGGAAACTGCACCTGAGCGGGGAGCGGGATCCACGGGGAGGCAGAATGGGAGGCAGACGCCCCAGGATGGGCAGGTGTGAGCTGCCTTGTGCTGCAGAGAGGAGGTGAGTGAGGGTGCCTGCGAGCAGAGCCCCTCCGTTCCCCACCACTGTGGGGTCCTGTGCATCCGGTCCTGGGTGGCTCAGTCGATGCGGTCTGAAGTCTGGATGGCCACAAGGCTCATCGCACGTCCCCAGCTGCCTGGGCCCCAGCTCTGACCGGTGACCCTGCCTGGGAACAGGGGCACCAGGGGCAGAGCTGGATGACACCCCTTGTCATCCCCAGGAGCTGTACAGCAGGATTGAATACGGCGAATTCAAGGAGAGCCAGCCACTGATGGAAGGCTTTGAGCTCCTGGCCCCCAATGTGCAAATGGTCATCAGGCAATTCGATGCCATGGTTAGCTTGGTCATCTCCTCCTGCCTCGGGACCGTGACCATGACGGCCCAGGACAGGGCCCAAGCGGTGGAGTTCTGGATCCGGGTGGCCGAGGTGTGTCATGGGTTGGCCCCTGGGGTCCCTGCTTTGCCATATCTCAGGATGATTGTCTGCGGTCTTCCCTGCATGGTCCTTGAGCGCCTCATGCCAGGGGCATGAGGACGTGGACTCGCAGGCCCCAGGGGTGGGACAGCCATGCCTGGCCCCTGCCTTGGGTTGAGCTACAGTCCTCCACCCAGGAGGGCTGCTCAGCAGGTACCAGGTGTGCTGGGTTCCCTGAGTGTCTGTCTCCTTAAGGACAGGAGTTCGTGGGGGGACAGAAGCAGAGAAGCAAGCCAAGCTCTCAGCTCTGTCTTCCCTCCCAGGAGTGTCTGGCCCTCAAGAACTTCGCTGCCCTCCGTGCCATTCTCTTGGCCCTGCAGAGCCGTCCCATAGGTCGTCTGGAAAGCACCTGGGGACATGTTTCCTGGTGGGTGGTCCTGTCTCTGGGACAAGGGCACCTGAGTGGACAGGGACACCCCTACATCTTGCAGTGTCCCTCAGTGGGCTGGGACTTCCTGGGAGGCGGCAGAGCCTAGGGACAGGGATGGCGGGCTCTTGGGGCCCCCTGTGGGTTAGGCCAGGGGTACCCCTGCAGGAATCAGTTTCCTTCAATGTCAGGTATGGATTGAAGCCCACTGGAGATCCTGAGCTTGTGTTCTGCAGCAGGAGGTCTCTGCCCCAAAGCAGATTCGCCCCAGGGAGAACTGGGAATGGAGGCCCTGGGTGGAAAGCCTCATGCAGGCTAGTGGATCTCTTGGGTGCCCCAGGAAAAGGGGTCTGCCCCCAAACTCTCCACCTGATGGCCATGTTTCTCCCTAATCCTCTCCCCTCCCCTTAGGAAGAGCTCCAGGACCTACAAAAAACTTAAGAAGAGGGACGAGGAGATTAACAGAGACTGGCTCCTCAAGGTAACCGGAGGCTAGAGGTCTGGAAGGGAGGGGTCCTTGGGGCAAGTCCTCTGCCATGCTGTGGCCCAGCCTTGGGGAAGACTCGAGGTGTGCAGGGTGAGGGGGGAGCTGACGGGAAAGTAGGGTCCCCCAAGCCCCCAAAGGCTTCGTCTGTCTCCCTCCCTGGCTCCACTTGACTGGGGGCCTGGCATCCAGTGAGGACCCAGAGGACAGGCCCCTGTCAGGGCTGGGGTTGGCAGCAGGGGTGGGGCCTGTGGCTGAGCAAGGTCGGCTTCTCCCCTGGGTCCCCTGAGCCTGTCACTGCCCCTCTGTGACCTCGGGCTCCTCATGTGGACATGGAGGGTTGCCATCACCCTGGGGTGTGGGCATCCCTGGTGAGCAGGGTCCAGGGAGCACAAGACGGGCTTCAGCTTTGTGCCCCCCCCATGGTCATGTGAGGGGAGCCGTGCTGATAGCCAGGTGACAGTGAGTCCTCAGGGCACCCTGGGAGGCAGAGGGATGTCCCCTGACACTCTCAGGGCGGCGGCCGAGGCCCAAGGACCCCCATGAGTATGAGTGTGTCCTGGAGCTGGGGTCGCTCTAGGCTGAGAGCCTGCTGGAGGTGGGGACAGCATGGGTGGCAGGGGGCTCGGGCAAGGCATCCTTCAACCACGGTCTGGTTGTGGGAGGCCACGTGGGAGGGGAGCATGAGCACCTGAGTATCCTGGTCCTTGCAGGAGGCGAGGGCCATCGTGAAGCAACAGCTGTGTGCCCTCACGGGATGCCAGCATAGGAAGAAGCAGGTGAGAGTGGCATGGCGCGGGTCACGGGTGGTGGGGGCGACCCTGTACCTGCCCCTGGTGCCACCAGCCCTGAGCTGCCAGCACTGGGGTGACCAGGAGGGCGAGAGCAGCTGGGTACAGGGGGAAGTTGGAGGACAGGTGTAGGGACCACAGGTCCTGGGATTGGCCAAAACCCAGCCCTGGGAGGGACCGAAAGGGGAGCTCAGGGTGAAGGGACGGGAGGGAGGCAGCACAGGGTGGTCCAAGGGAGCTGGGGGCTGCGGGTGTGGGGTTCAGGGGAGGCTCTGTGGGCGCCCCTGAGGCAGGCAGGGACTCATCACCTCCCTACCCCGGTGGCACAGGGCATGGTCCCATTCCTTGGACTGTTTCTCCGTGAGGTGCCCGTAGACCAACTCCCGGAAAATAACGACGTGAGTGACCCAGCAGGGCACAGGGGGGCAGGATGGTGAGGTTTAGAGAGGAGAGAGCCCCCAGTGAGCCCGGACCTCTCAGCACCGGGCCCCGCCTCAGTCCCCCCCTCCACCCCAGGAGCTAGGCTTCTTGGAGAGGACTGCCAGAAGGACCGGCTTAAGCCCTGGTCCTGGCCCCAGGGCAGGTGGGGCTGAGGACTCCACGGGGAAGCATCTGGGCAGAACTGGCCTCCCCCTCAGGCCCTGCCCAGGGGGAGGGATGTTGCTCCTTCAGGGCAGGAAGCACATCAGAGGGCTGGCAGTGCCTTCCCCCCTGAGGCCCCAGTCTCCCTGTCTGCCATCACACAGTTGCGTGGGAAGCTTGGCCTCAGCTCCCCAGTACACTCCCCGCTTCTCGGTAGCCCCGATCCCGGGCCAGCCCCGGGTGCTGTTTCTCGGCAGGCCTGCCCCTTGGAGGGCCCTGGAGGTCCTCCAACTTGAGAAAGGGTAGGGACGTTCCGTCCTCGTTCTGGGCTCAGGGGCTGATGCACTTTGGTTGCCTTCCTGCCTTCCAGGGTGATGGGATGAGAGAGAGACAGTTGAGTGCCCAGTCAGGGAAGGTGAGGGATGGAGTCAAGACCCCCCTGGGCAGGACCCTTTCTGGCCCATCCCCTGGGTCTAACATGTCTTGAGAGAGTTAAGACACACAGAGCTGAGGATACTAAAGGTTTTGTCAGGTGGGGGGTCGCATCAAGGCCTCCTTCCTGGAGGAGCTGGAGACCCAACAGTGGGAACAGGCAGGGCTGGATGGCATTGAACAGAAGGCGGGTTCCCGTGTAAGCAAAGATCCAGGACCATCCCAGTGCCCCACTCCTCACCCCCTCTTGTCTGCATCCTGTCCTTCCTCTGCCCCAGATCACTGTCATCCTACATGAGTTAATGATACATAAGCACGTGGCCAAGCTGTATGACCTGGAGCCTGAGGAGCACGTCGTGTCATTTCTCCAGGCCGTAGAGCCGCTGGATGAGGAGGAGAGGTGAGGGCTACGCGAGTCAGGTGTGGGCTACAGCTGCCAGCAGACTCTGGGGGAAGGGCCCCCGACGTATGGCTCCAGGGGCTCACAGGTGTCCCTCTGTCCTGCAGCTACAGCCTGTCCTGCCAGCTGGAGCCAGAGAGCCAGAAGGCCAGCAGAAAGGGGCTGCTGCAGTTCTTCAGGCCCCACAAGACATAAACTTATGGGCCGGCCAGGGCCAGGTGAGTTTCTGGGCCGAGGCGATCGGCAGGGGGTGGGAAGCTTTGGGCCATGTTTGGTGTGGGGGCGCCCTAAAGACCAGTGGGGCTGGGGTCCCAGCTCCACGGCCAACCAGTCCTGTCAGACTGCAGGGTGGTTCCCCTCCCACTCTGGGACCCAGCATCCTCCGCTGTAAGTAGGTGACGCTCAGGAGCCTTCCCGTGACAGGGACTCCCCGGGTGCTGGTGACTGACAGGACCCTCCACACAGGGCCCAGAGCCCAGAGGGCAGTGGGGACAGGGTGAAAGTGGGATAATGGGGGAAACCCGGGATAACCTGTCTCTTCTGCTCACCCGCGTGGCCCTGTAGCTGCTGTCATGGCTGGTTTCCTGGCTGCACGCAAAGGAGAGCTTCCTTCCCTTCGGGCAGGCGGCACCTGGTGCCCCAGGACCCCAGTCTGCCGCTGTTCAACCTGAGCCTCTGCTGGGGCAGGTGCTCTGGCACCTCCTTCGTCGACAAACTCCGGCAGCTCCCCAGGCTGCCGCTGTATTGTCAAGGACCCATACGTAGCTGCAGCCAACCTGGCCACCTTTGTGCTGTGTCGTCCCCTCTGCTCGTGGCCCACTCAACAGAGGCAAACCACCCCACCATCTGGAGGATGTTCCCCTTCGTGCAGGTGGCCTCCCGCCGTGATGCCAACTCCTGCCTGGGTGCTGTCAGCCACCGAGTCATAGCCACAGGGTTCCAGGAAGAGATGGGGGCCGTCCTCACCAGGCCTGGCCTTTCCTGGGATAATGGACACGGCGCAGTGCTGACTGGGACCACGGCCCCCTGGGTGTCCAGCGGAGGCATCCGAAGATGCAGGGGTGGCCGGCCATCTCAGGGTTCCGGGGCTTGCTTCCAGGGGAGCCCCCTGTGCAACTCCTTCCCCTCATCCCTGAGAAATAGCCTCCCCAAGGCGCAGTGTGGTCTGGGTGTTGTGTCTGAGGTTTATGGTTCCTGGGGGTTGGGGTCATCCCTGTGCAGAATGTAATAAATGATGAACGATTGCCACCACACTGCTCTTTCTTCTCAAAGTGCCCCAGCCCTTAAACTCTCTGACGCAGGGTGGCCCTGACCTCCGCCAGGTTGTCCTTCATCCTCTGTCCTCCCCCCATAAGGTGCTCAGGGAGAGCGGGGCACTCTAAGCACCAGGATGGCACAACTTGGCTACACTGGGGGGGCTGTTCAAACAGAAACTGAACCTTATTTCCTGTCACCTATACATTATGATCAGACACAGAAACTTGTTGATTAGAAGCCCCAGGGTGTCTCTTCACGTCTTGAACACCACTGCAGATGTACCCATATAGATCCCACAGCTGCAGGGCACCAGTCTAGCACTCGTCCCATTTAATGAGACACAGCTGCTCCACACATTCCAGAAAATTCCTTTCCAAAAAACGCTGAACTTGGTCTCTCAAAGCACCTCCAAGAGGTGCACTCCTTCCATTGGGGGACTTTCTGTGAGCCCAATTTCTCCACGCTTCACACCTAAGAGCACCCCCCAAAGCTCCCAGGTCCCCAGTCCTCCTCCAGCCCCTCAGCCATCCATCCCCAGGCCAGGCTGGTGTGAAGCCCTTGTTGTCCCGCTCCTGGGTCCTGGCTAAGCGGCCTGACGTCTGTGACAAAAGGCTCGGGAGGCTGAGCAGAGGCACTTGGCTCTAGTCTCCCCATAACACTCTCCTAGGGCTCTCAGGATGTGTTCACCCTCCCAGGAGGGGAGGCCTGGCCTGGAGGGGAGTTCCAGGATCAGCACAAACACCCCCTTGGGGGGCTCCAGGCTGGAGACAAGTCTCCAGGTCTTATGCTGCAGGTGGAGCCCCAGACTGGGAATAGGGAAGCAAGGAATTCATGCTGTGCGGCAGGTCAAGTACAAGCCTCTAGAACTCCCTCTAAAGTACATATTCCAGGAGAAGAGATTACAGACTGATGTCCCCACCGAGGATTTGAAAGATGTAGGGGTTGTGATTTCCACATACCCTTATTCAAGTCTCTCATTTGGCCCACCAAGAAAACAGATGAATCTTGGAGCTGACAGTGCATGACTGTGGCTTCCATCCTACACTAGATCCGGATGCAAAAGCACTTGGCTGCGCTGTATGACCTGGAGCCAGACAAGCACTTCATGTCGTTTTACCAGGCCATGGAGCCCCTGGATGAGGAGGAGAGGTGAGGCCCAGCAGGTGTGCTGTGTGGGCTCCAGCAACTGGTGAAGGAGCTTGGATTTGAACCCCTGGTGGTCTGTCTCTAGGACAAGCACATTTCATTCCCAGAAAGTATATCGGGGTAAGGGAGAGTCCTCCCTGAATGGCCACAGCGGCTGTCCCAGCTTTCCTTTCTTTCTTTTTGTTTTTTGGATCTGAAATCATACCTTTTATTTACTCAGTGAGTGAGTGGTGTTGGTTCCCTCTGTCTCAGTTCTCCACAGGGTAATGCAGTGAGAGGCAAAAATACCCTATGTGCACACTGGGGTTTGCCCCACAAGGAACGAATTCTGAAATCATGCAACTTGGAGCTTACTTTGATAGCTGGCACTTTGGTCCATCTGCATTTCTGGAGATGGAAATAGAGATGTTTGCTCTGGAATGTAAACAGATCCTCAGTCTGGAAAAGAAGGAAAGGGCTCCTGTATTTCTTAAATACCCTGGAGTGTACACATAAGGCTCTGGGGAGAGAGGAAACTTTCTATCTGTCTGGTGGGCTCTGTCTTTTGGATCCTTATGCAGTCATATTTAACCCAGATACCAAAGCTGTTTGCTCAGAAAGTCCTGACCATACAGAAATGTAAGAATATTCATGAAGCATTGTTTCCTGACAAGTATATGTTCTGCAGTGAGCATCTATGAGATGGGAAATGTGATTCTGCAGTCATGTCATTAGTCTCATTTCTTCATGCTTTGGGTGGCTCCAGCTAAGGGTGATTTTGGTGTTTAAAGATGAGCAAACCGGCAGCTTCCTCAGGTACGTAACTGAGGACACAGGGCTCTACTGCAGTTACGTAAGGAAACACTGCGAGGTTTATTAAGATGCACGTAGGTCTCTTTTTCCTAAGAAATTTGAAGTGCAATTTTGTCAATTAAAACCACAATGAGATATCACCTCACACCAGTTAAGATGGCAAACACCCAAAAGATAAACAACAACAAATGTCGGTGAGGATGTGGAGAAAGGGGAACCCTCCTACACTGTTGGTGGGAATGTAAATTAGTTCAACCATTGTGGAAAGCACTATGGAGGTTCCTCAAAAAACTAAAAACAGAAATACCATTGGACCCAGGAATTCCACTCCTAGGAATCTACCGTAAGAATGCAGCAGCCCAGTTTGAGAAAGACATATGCACCCCTATGTTTGTCGCAGCATTATTTACAATAGCCAAAAAATGGAAGCAACCTAAGTGTCCATCCGTAGATGAATGGATAAAGAATATGTGGTATATATACACAATGGAATATTTTTCAGCCATAAGAAGAAAACAAATCCAACCATCTGCAACAACATGGATGGAGCTGGAGGGTATTATGCTCAGTGAAATAAGCCAGGCGGAGAAAGACAAGTATCAAATGATTTCACTCATCTGTGGAGTATAAGAACAAAGAAAAACTGAAGGAACAAAACAGCAGCAGAATCACAGAACCCAAGAATGGACTGACAGTTACCAAAGGGAAAGGGAGGGATAAGGGGGAAAAGGGGGCATTATGATTAGCACACACATGGTAGCCGGGGGTGGGGGGGACCAGAGAAAGGCAGTATAACACAGAGAAGACAAGTAATGATTCTATGGCATCTTACTATGCTGATGGACAGTGACTGTAATGGGGTATGTAGTGGGGATTTGATAAAAAGGGGAGTTTAGTAACCATAATGTTCAAGTAACTGTACATTAATGATACCAAAATAAAAATAATAAACTTAAAAAAATGAAGATAGTCTAATAAAATAATTACTCTTACCACTTTCCCAAATGCTAATTTAATTAATACCTTAGAACACTTTCAATTCTCCTACCCTTCCTGACTTTTATTTCGGTCATCACGCACTTTAGTTCCACATAGTCTAATTTCCATGAGAGCTCACTCTAGAACTCACAGGCTGACATTCACCTCTTTTCATAAATTGCCTTGTCCTTTCCTCTTCGTTTCTCCCTGCATTGCCGGTTTTCAACTTGGGGTTACTTTCCTTTGGACTTAAGAACTCACTCTAGTAGTTCTTCTAATTCAAGGCTACCAACTATGAAGTATCTCACTTTAACTTTTTCTTAAAACATCTTTGTGGTTAATACTGCTGATGGGTGTAGAATTCCGGTTTGACATGAAAATTTCTTTGACCATTTTAAAAATGGTGCTTTTTTGATATACATTATGCATATATGTTTAGACATCATCTGTCAGCCTTTTTCCTGCTTATTTGGCCTCTGATTTCCCTGAAGTCTGTTATGTTAATTCTGGTTTTCGATCAGACTGTAACCCCTTATGGTTTACAGTGTAAATACCGTGCTTAGGGAATGTTAACTGCATGTGTGGATTGCTGTCCTTCATCCGTGGGCTGCATGCTGTGTATTTTCACCTGTGGTATCAATTCCTTACCCCGCATTCCCTCTGCTCCTCTTTCAATCACATCCCACTTCTCCTTCCACTCTGTCCTGACATCTCCAGTATTGTTCACACTGCGCTTTTGTTAAGAGACTTGTTCTTCAACTGTCTTGCCATTCAAGAATCCAGCATCACTTCTTATTTTAATTTCTTAATTTAAGTTCTAACATAAACACAAAACACAGCCTTAATTTGGAACACAGCAGAGCTCTTTCACAATGAGGAGAAAAAAAATTTCCTTCCTCATACAGAGAAACACAGAGAGGAGAAAACGACAACCTGGATCACACTAAGATATATTATGAGCTGGTGTTTATCAAAGTTCACCAGTGAGAGAGAGCAGTGGAAAGCCTCAGTGGGAGAGACTCAAATTACCTGCATCTGGTAAAGGACATCAAGCCAAATTAGGTAAATAATTTCATCCAATAAAACAAAGTACTGAAAGTCCACTAGAAAAATATGGCCAAAGCTAGAATAGACATTAGATAAAAGAGAATAAGCAAATAACTGAACTATTTTTAAAAAGCTTTATACCCTGTTTAATTTCAGGGAAATACTAAAAGTTGCAATGAGCTGTTTTAAGACAGAAATCAGGTTAGATGAATGAAAAAATACCAGGGATACCACATGCTCCCCAGGTTCTCGAACCATCAGATCATTCATGGAGGGCTAGTGAGAATTTAAATTGGTAGAATCTCTTTGGAAAATAGCTGGCATCTACTAAGACTGTATACATGCCAACAGTGGTCCCTGCACACAACTATCCCCAATATTGTGCACCTGTTTGGTCCCAACAACCGGAGTCAAAATCAGTGTTCTAGAAGCTAACCAAATGCTCATGAACAGGGAATGGATATACACAGCGCTCTCTGCAGTCCACGGAACCCCACACAGCAATCAGAATTTACAAAGAATTACTGACAGAGGAAGAATCTCCCACATCAATTGTTGAGACACAGACAGATACAGACACAGCCCAAGGATGTACAAGGATTTCGATTTTTCTACATCCCTGCCAACACTTCTTTTTATAATAGCCATTCTACATGAGGAGTGATTATATTTTGGTTTTGATTTACAGTTCTCTGATTATCAGTAATGTTGAACATCTCTTCATGTGAATTTTTCCCAGTTCTCTGTCTTTAAAGAAGTATCTATTCAAGTTCTTGGCTCATGTTCCAATTCTTTTCCCTCCTGAGTTGTAGAAATTACATACATATTTTGGATATTAACCCCTTATCAGATAAACGATTTCCAAGTATTTTCCCCAATCTGTAGGTTGCCTTTCCATTTGATTATTTCTTTTGCAGTACAGAGCTTTTTAGTTTTATGCAGCCCCTCTTGTTTGTTACTTGCGCTTTGGTGCATCTGACCTGAAGTCATCAGCAGATACAATATTGTCCCGATAAATACCACAATGATTATTTTACAAAAATATTTTTTTTAAAACTAAGATTCAGATGGAACCAAAGACCCAGAAGAACTAAACAATCTTGAGAAAGAAGAAAATGGGAGGAATCATACTTCCTGACTGCAAACTATATTACAAGTTATAGTAATTCAATCACTACGGTCCTGGCATGATGCACATGTAGTTCAACAGAATAGAAGAGAGAGAGCCCAGAAATAAACATACACAATCAACCACTAAGGAACCAAGTGTGAATAGGAATGGGGCAAGGATAGAATCTCTGACAAACTGTGCTGCGAAAACTGGATAAACCCGTTCAAGAGCTCTCCTGCTAGCTTATGCTCTCTCCTCGCCCTCTCCCCTCCAACCCCCGCCTCTCTCTCTCTCTTTCTCTCTCTCACTCTCTCTCTCTCTCTCTCACACACACACACACACACACACACACACACACAATCATTAAATACCAGTGATCCTTTGCCATAACCTGGATTTATTAAATCTTGTATTTTCAGATACCCTGAAGTTTTAAGTGGAGTGTCTCCAGCAGGCAAGTAGAGGGCAAAGGAAGATGGGATATGGAAACCTCAAGCTGATCAGCAGAAATGGAAGCGGGGTCACCTCAGCGCTGTGCAGTCCTGGCAGGTGAGGTTAAGAGAGCCGAGCCTGGGTCCTGGCCAGGGCTGGGGACAGACATCCCTGTCCCTGTATGCAGGAGCCCCAGCCCAAACTAGCTGTGATCAGAAGGGCAGCCACACAGGCCCCCCAGAAGCCAGGCAGGAGAGAGGGAACAGCCTAGACTGATGAAATCCACCTCTCCCACCGAGCATGGGGGGAGCCGTACTGCTTGCCTTACAGCAGCGGGGGTGGGCCAAGTCCCCACCCAATTCAGGGAGAGGGAGAAGTGGGTTTGCTTTGTTACGCTCTATGGTTCACATGCTGGTTATTTAGTAAACCGGGAAGAGAATTACAATGGCATTTTCTTTCTTTCTTTTAAGCCCTCTGAAAACATCTTGTCAGAGAGGCCACATGATGGGGCCCAGAGGTGTGCCTGCAGCCGCAGGTGCAGGTGAAGCTGGTCACTGCCCGAGCCCCCTCCGCAGCAGGTACGCAGGACTCCTCCAGGCTCTGGCCCTGCCCCTGCTCTTCCTTTTCAATCTGACCCACCTTCAGGCCTCAGAGGATGAGCCAGCCTCTCCCTGGACCAGTCCTCAGCTACCCAGCCCCACAGCAGTGCCAGCTCCCTCTGCCCCTTCACCTGCCTTTCAGCTCAGGTGCAGGACGGAGCTAAACACCTTCTGCGCTGCTGTTGCAGTGGTGAGGACGATCCCAAGGAAGGAAGAATTCAGGGCAGATGGCAGCACGTGAGGAAGAGAGCAGAGTAACAGGAGTGCATTTTCGGGCAGCGTGCTCCTTGGTCTCAAACACGGATTCCTCACAGCAAAGCGATCATGCCTGTTGCAGCCCTTACATGTGGCATAACATTCATACAACAGATAGAAAGAACAATAGTACCAGTGCAAACAGGCCAGACATTTGGAGATGCCAGTGTGGGGTGGGGGCAGATTTACACTGATAACTCACTTGACCTATAAACTCATTACAAGCATTTTATATTGGTTCAGTTTGTCAACGTTATCTTATGACCAGAGTCTCTCCCAGAG
Source organism: Manis javanica (assembly GCF_040802235.1). Classification (NCBI taxonomy): domain Eukaryota; kingdom Metazoa; phylum Chordata; class Mammalia; order Pholidota; family Manidae; genus Manis; species Manis javanica. The sequence goes on from NC_133169.1 coordinate 78,534,461, forward strand.
TCATGTAACTCTGTTTTGCAGGCTGCCATTCAACCTTGCCAGGCTGCAAACGCAGTGGCGTTGACAAACACAGAGCTTCACCCTTCGGGGCGTCTGTTGTGCTTTGGCTGACAGGTACTATTTTCTTGGTCTGAGGCTGTCTATTGAGGTATTAATAAAATGTTGGATTTCTCTCCAGACATAACCCACTTATCCACCCCTGTACCCTAAGCTGTAATTTCTTCTCTCTTCATTTGCCATTTATCTTTACCCAGACTTTTCTGCCTGTGGAGTGGACAGCAGGTCTAGCTACTGTGCTGGTCCAGATGGCTGACAGCAATACCGTCTCACAAGTGCCTCCCCTCAGCCACCTCCCACCCATGGAAGGTAGGGTTACCCAGAAGAGCCGGGGGGCTTTCCTGGCCACCAGGAAGCACAGCTGTGCTATCAGCTCTGACCTGGCTCCCTGGGGTCAAGGCACCATTCACCTCAGCAGGCGCTTAGGAATTATGGCATAAAGATTTAAGGGTATGGTCACATCTTCTTGCTTAATTAGTAAAGTTCACTGCTTTTGGCACCCTCAGAAGCAGCTGTGTTCCTGGAACCATTGAATGGGTTAGGAAAAAACAAAGTTGTGGTGGTGTGGGGAAGAACAGAATAGTGCACTAGCACCCTCTCCCAGACCCACTTTCCCCAGACCCCTGGAGAAGCAGACGAACCTACCCTCCCTTACCCGCCTCATGTTGAGTGTGAGCACCCGCTCTTGAAGGTATGTAAGCCAGCCCCTCATGCCTTTATCTCTCATTTTAGACAGCCAATGTTCCCATAGCCCGCTCCAATTTTATATTAAACCATTGCTCTGAGAGTGACATGCAACACTGTACATCCGTCTGATGGGATGTTTCTCGGTCCACCGTGAAACACCATGGTCGGTAAAGCGTGTCCCCTGCTCGGAGATCTAAGAACCCCACAGTCCGGGTCGTAAGAACCCCAGCACAAGGGGCTTTCCTCACTGCTCCATTCTCCCATCGCTGCCCAGAAAAGGGCATGGAATTCAGCCCACTGAGATCATTTTTTTCTCCTTCCTCCCAGCCAGTCTTGCCATCCTCTGGTCTTACCGCAGCAGCTCTCCAACCAGGATACTGTCCATGCCTCCTGGAACTGCCATCTGTAAACCAAGCAGCTCTCTGTTGTTCAGCTGAAAGCTGTTCCTAGGGCACCGTCCATGCAGCTCCCTGGGGGCTCCAGCGTCAGTCCCAGGGATGAGGCTGCCTGCTCATGGATCCATGGGGGCCTCCTTGCATCCCCCCGGCAGCCTGCCCCTGCAGGAACCATATCCATTTGATTATGGGACTCTTCTGGGCTCTGCCTTTCCTATTAGGGTGTTTCTTTGACATCACCCAACGCGTACGGGTATCTCAGGTTTCAAAATTATCTTATGTACTTCGGTCACTTAAGCAGTCTTGATTATTTCCCAGTAGCATGTTAATAATTGCCTCTCAAGTGGTGTGTACCAGGCAGCAGCATGTGGGAATTTTCTGGTCCAAAATCCCAAGGGTCACAGCTGGGAGGTGCTCATTTTCTCTTTATTGCCACAAGCTGCAGTCTCCATGGGTGTGGGGGGCAGACACTTCCAAAATCCTGTCTGAGTGGGGGTCACAAGGGCCTGATGGTGTCAAGTGCACAGCTGCCATGTGTAGTTCTGACATGGCCCACTTCTGTTCAGGACCCCACTCAGATGCAGCTTTCTTTCAAGGAGTCTTACACACAGGAGCTAGAAATAGTCCCCGGTGTGGAATATGAGTCCTCCGAAATCCAAATAAACCAAGCAAGTGCTGGGCTTCTTGTTTGGACTTGGTGGGGTAGTGGCAGCAGTTTATTGATAGTCACACCTCTGGAATATCCTGGGTGGCTCCCGCCCACGTTATTCCTACGAATTTCACTGAGCAGGACCTTGGACCTTCGCTGGATTTATTAACCAGCCCTGGTTGGTCACGTATGTCCTTGTTGCATTCAAATGAGTCCTAGCCAGCTCCTCCATTTCTGGTACTACCATAATGTCACCAACATCGTGTATTATTACACTCGAGCACTGCACCAAGTCCAAATCCTCTTGACCACGTAGTGACAATAAGCTAGGGAAAACAGATCCCCGCCTAGCACAGCACAGGCAGACTGGGATCCTTCCCATCTGAAGGCAAACCGGGCTTGGTTCTTTTCAGGAACTGAGATGGAGAAGAAAGCATTTGCAAGGTCCATCCAGGGGTACCAGTCTCCTTCAACCTGCTGTACTTTCTGTACGGCTGAGTCCTTACCTGTGACTGCTGGGACTATGGGCAGTACCCACTTCATCTAAGCTTGAATAGTCTCTATGTGCCATCCACCTTTGCACAGGCCACACAGGACTACTGTACAGCAAATCTGGGCACACCAGCACTGCAGCTTCCAGCATGTCACTCCTAAAAATGGTGATATGTTTGTCAAGTTCCAGCTATTCCCAATTTTGCATGTCCGACTAAACAGGCCTTAGGGCAGGCTTACATGCCTTCTGTGTTACTGTATTAGGCAAGGGAAGCCAATCCCAGTCAGACATAGTATCCATCCCAATAATCCTTTCAGGCAAAGGGGATGCAACCACCTCAAGCAAAACCTGCTCAAACACCCAATTTTCATCCAAACTTCCACCTCAATACCATCACCCACTGCAACTCCATGTCCTTCCAATCTAACCTTAGCCCCTGCTAAGACTTCACCAACAGCTTTTGGTATCATAGTGCATTGGGTTCCTGTACCAAGGAGTCCCAGGTCATTTTCCTCCTCCCCCTGGCCATTTTTCTCACACATATGCGAATGGTCTCAGGTCCCAGGCTGGGGTGTGGACAGAAGACCCTGGCACTTTTGTCTATCTTTAAATTGATTAACCTGCCTGACCACCACTCCCAGGGATTCCTGGTCAGGTTTCTCATTGTAATCATGGCCCTCAGGCTTTTTAAATTCCTCCGAACTGTGGTACACAGAGTGGAGTTTCTGGGCTGCTGTAATGTTGGAGCAACAACAGGGTTCCCACCGGCTCACCCAATTTCTGGTAGTGCTGCATTAATACCTTTTTTCAACCCCAGCAGTGTCTGCTTGATTCATACAATTTTTCAATAACCATCTGAAAACTTCCACTCAGCTGGGCCGAGTCCCTTGACTCTCCCCTTTGTCTCTCCCCATCTTCCTAGTTACGCTCATGTTCTTGGTATCGTAAGACCCACGAGGGGAAGCTGAGGTAAGAAATCTGAGAAGCCTCCTCAAACTGCTCCATTTTGTAGCAGTCGGGTTACATGGGCTGCCCATGTACAGGGGCCCTTAACCTCAGCGCTCACCACGACCTGTGTAATAGGAACATTCAGTGGGCACCTACCTCGGTCACTGCAAAGCCAGTCCCACATAGGAAGCATTATCAGGTCTTTCATCTGGGGTGTTCCATCTGCATTTAGAGGGGTGGTTGGGCAGTCCCCCTTCTCAGGACATACAGACCTCACAGTGGCTTTTACACAGTCCGCCAGGCAGGCTGTTCCCTCAGAAATAACCTCCCGTGTATGTGGATCACTCCCAGCCCCCTGTGACTGCCCAAGAGTGAGAGAGGGTCCTGCATCAGCCCAAACACGCTCTGCCACTTGGAGGCATTCAAAACCAGACACAGCCCCCAGGTTGGTGCCCTCACGATGAACTTTACTAAAGGTTCTTCAGGAAACTGGGGACACTGGTCCGCACAGGGAGCCATTTCCCTTACACTATGTTCCCTGGTTTCACACATTTCCTGGCTTTTGCCTCCTCCTACATTATTTTCTTGGTGACTAGAGGTCTTAGAGGTACTTTGTGTTGCTTGACACCATTTTCCCTTTCTAGGCGGTTTTGAGGCTCACGGCCGAGGCTCAGATTGACCCAAATCCCAGCTTGCTTCCGCATCAAGCCCTGACCCAGCACTTCCTTGTATTTTCATTTTGATTATTACAGGTAACAACAACCAGGGAAAGGATATTTAGCCTGCTTCTTACTCATCTTAAATGTAAGACCCGATACCACAAAACTCCTGGAAGAAAATATGGGCAGCAAGCTCTTTGACTCTGGTCTTAGCAACACTTTTTTTTCTCTCTCCTGAGTTGATGACAATAAAAGCTAAAATAAACAAATGGGACTACATCCAACTAAAACGCTCTGTACTAATAAGGACACCATCAACCATACAGAAGAATAATGTACTGAATGGTAGAAGATGTTCGAACGTGACATATTCAGTTTGGGGTTAACATATGAAACATACAAAGTACTCCTACAACTACTACTGAAAATGTAATCCAATTAAAAAAATGGGCAGAGGACCTAGATAGGCATTTTTCCAAGGAAGACATGTAGATGGCCAACTGACACATGGAAAGAGTCTCAGTATCACTAACCATCAGGGAAACGCAAATCAAAACTACAATGAGATCTCAATTCAAATCTTTTAGAATGGAAGTTCGAATTGGAGACAAAAAGTAACTAGAAAAAGATGTGGAGAAAAAGGAACCCTTGACTGTTGGGAATGGGAATTGATGTATCCAATGTGAAGAACAGTGTGGAGGCTCCTCAAACAATTCAAAATAAAACTCCCATATATCCCAGCAATTTTGCTTTATGTATTTACCCCAAATGAAAATACTAATTTGAGAAGACATATGCATCTCTATGTTCACTGCAGCATTATTTACAATAGACAAGATAAGGAAGCAGCCTAAATGTCTGTAGATACATGAATGAACGTGTGAAACACACAAACACACACACACAGCTTTAAGAAAGAAAAAAAAATCCGGCCTTTTCAGAACATCAACAATGTAAGTCTCCTTCAGAGCACTTGCCTTGACATGAGGTGCTGTGAACTGTACTTGCCCTCTGTGGCCTTCTTCCCCATAAAACACAACTCCAAGTAATCACAAGAGAAATGTCACTTTGAGTGCGACTGGGGAAAAATTCTACAATATTAATGGCAAAGAATCTTGAAAATGGAGAAGATCATCCAAAACAAAGAATGTCTCAGAAACGGCAACAACAAAGAGTGTCTGAAGGAGACGAGGTCACTGGATGTACTGAGGCGTCCTGAACTGGATCTTCAAGAAAGGGTCCAAATATGGAAATCTGAGGGAAAGAATGGATGGCGGATGGTGACAGTGCAGCATCACTGTCTGGAACTGTAACAACTGTAACAATGGTAGTAAGAGGAGAAGTGATCTGAGCAAATTGGGAAATCCTGCCCTGTCTTTGCAAATTTTCTGTAAATCTGAAACTATCTTAAAATAAAGACGTACTAAAACACTTTTCATAGTTTAACACTTATCTTTAAACTATCTGCTAGCAACTACTATTAATTTTGATTGTCAACTAGTTCTACTGTTATGTTTTTTAAAGATACTATTTATGTCACAGAGAAATAATTAACCCCAGAAGATATATCACTGCCAAACTGTGTTACAGTTTCCACATTTAATGAAGAAGGCATGTGTGTTATTTACTTATTATACATAATCTTATTTGGCAGGGTATTTTTTAAGTCATTGTTTCACTGGTATGGCTGTATCCTGGGGTCCCTCTGAAAAAATGTCATCATAAATATATGTAGAGATTCAGATACTATGGGTGTGTATTTCACTTCATGGCTGAACACATTCAAAAGACTGCTTAAAAGAAAATAAAATAAAATGGTCCAGTGTGACTGGCTCACAAATTCCAAGAATATCTCTATATATTCATCAGTAATGAAACAAAATCAAGTGTCTGTAACTCAAATACTCACATTACAATAATGAGAACAGAACGTGTGACCATGAAGAGATTCTATGTTTCATGTCAATATTTTCTAATCAGAAAATGTCTAAAACATATTTAAACATCAGTTCCTAGGTGAAAATGAGCAAACTGAAAAAAAAATCAAATTAGAACTGGCAGACATTCCTGCAAATGATGGTAGGTGCTGGTAAACTGTGTGCTAAGACGTAGGTGATTCTTAAGCGATCACACAGAATTATTCAAACCTAGAACACTGGTATGTTCCACAATTTGATAAAACTTACACATCGATCTAATTCTTTATAGCTAATGATGTGGGTGAACATAAAAAGTGATCTGTTGCTTTATGCTTACAATTCAAAAGGAACATATAATGTGCCTAAGAAATCGGGTTAGATCTGAAATACAACTGAGAACAGAAAAAGCTAATGGTTTTTCTACAATTTTGATTGCATAATAGAAGTAACCCCACGTGAATACTTCAGAGGACAAGCTATGTTTAAGGTAAGAGCACTGCCGTCACCACAGAAGCACAGCCCCTGAACAGCCCCAAAGGCTCGTCTAGCAGAGATGCACACCACTGCCCCTCTCGGTCTACAATCACAGGAAATGCAGAAATAGGAAAGGAATGGGACAGAGAGAACAACTGGCAAACAAACAGTGATCACAAAGAGTAATTTCTCCACTAGCCTCTGGGGATATCCTGACAAGTGTTTCTATGCAGTTTTAGAAAGATTTTGCTTGAAATGTGTGTGGATGGGACCACTCTGAACCATGAAGTTAGTTAAGGTAATAAACCAGGACAGGAGAGCAAAGAGCGCCAATGGTGTGTCTCCTATGTATCAGGCCAAGGTGTAGGGGCTTTATTTCTACTATATCATCACTTCATCTCAACATGATTAATGTGACTTTACTCATCACCTTCATACATGAGTAAAAAATTACTTCAGAATCACTTCCCTAAACAGAAATGCAAGGACATAAATATTCTTAGAATTCCTGCCACTTTCACCTGACTCCCTAGGCTCAGCACCTTTTTCATACGAACAGAAAGAAACATAGCTCTAAAAGCTACTATTCCATTTCAAACAGACCTCACTCACATCTAAGTGCCTAAATGCAGTGAAACACCATGTCCACACCTTGATAGCAGAGAGGGGAGCAGTTTCCCAGCAAGCTAGCTGGCCTGCCACCTCAGCAAGCCAAGGGCCACTAACCAACACAAGCCCTGGGTGTCCCCAAAAGGAGGCTCCCTTACCTGTGACTTCCCATGCTCTCTGGAGATGGGCCACCAGGCAGGACCACGGGGGTGACATCAACGCACAGGCACAAAGACCTACAGGGCCTGCACCTGCCTCGGCCCCCGCAGGCCAGCCAGGGTGCTCGCAGTGTGGGGCCTCACATCCAGCACCTGGTCAGCCTCTCTCTCCGTGAGGGCGTCTCCTTACCTTGGAGCCTGGGTGACAGTGGTCAATCACCTCCTCTGCCAGGCCTACTGGGTTTCACCACTGCTTACCACCATGGCCTGCACCATGCCTTCATTTCCCTCTTGCCTTCCCACTAAGCAAGAGTCACCTCAGAACTCTGGATTTTCAGTGCGACCCTACCAGTGTGCTCCTACTTTACGTCTTTTGGGAGTTGTAATCTAGATTCTAGTTTTCTTTGCACAAGCTTTAGCATAGTACACTCGGGATCATTCCTTGAGAGCCCCCTGTCTGTCCAATAAGTGCAGGGACTGTGTGACATCTCGCTGCCAGAGCCTTGGTCAGAGTCACAAGCCTGTTTCACTTCCCTGGGGCTACAGGTAGGGAAATGCCATAGCCCCAGGATGGCTGCCTCTAAGGAAGGGAGGTCAATAGCATAGAACCATTTACATGTTGGACTCAGGTTTCAGCCTGAACTACTGCACAGACTTCATTTACATTATACAGGAGAAAGTGGTGCAGCCCTAAGAGGACGGCTTTGAATGAGGAGCAGGGGAACTTTTTCCAAAGCCAGAGATAAAATTCAGAGGCTGCCACAGACATTTATGGGGGAGCAGGGGGTCTATACACTTATACACCAGTTTCTACCACTGCCTGGGAATCACCCTGCTAGTCACCCACTGTAAGAAATCTGACCTGTGAGACAAGAGGTCGGGGGTCATCTGTGACTCTCCCATAGGCAGCAGCCTAGCCGGAGGTTCACTCAGCGCCATCGGATCCATCGGCCGGAGCCGAGATCCAAGGACCACTGTCTACTAGTCCGGTCTGCCCTCCCAGTCCGCAGCTTACAAGAGGAAAGCAGGAGCTCCGCGCAGACACTCCCTGACATTCCCATCTATCCAGAGGTGGAAATCATGATTGGCACACACTGGGAAACTTTCAACACGACTTAAGACTGGTAGCCGATGATAATGGTCTTTTAGGTGGCTAACGGGTGCACAGACACATTTTTATTAGATAAAAAGAACACCATTTAGACAGGAATAAAAGTGTAGGTCTCCTACTTTGCAGTTGGGAACATCGGGGTCCGTGACACTGATGAAGTTAGAAGAGAGTTGGGAACACCTCCTGCCTCACTCAGAGGCCAGGGCGGCCTGAAGAAGCAGGCTGGATGTCAGAGAGAGACAGAAAGAGGGACACTCCTCATGGATACCCAGTCGGGCTGTCAGGGTCTGATTCCAAACATGTGGGCCTTTGAGAGGCCACTGAAGCACAGCCTCAGCCTAGGCTCTCGCAGGTGCCCACAGCCTTCCTCAGCTCCTCGCGTCCAAGGAGATGCCTCTGAAAGGGAATCCTGGCCTCCACTCAGGGGACTTTCCCGGCTCCCAAGGGAGATGGGGATCCTGTGAGGGAGACGCAGGGGAACCTGTCACTCGAGACTTTAAGATCGGCAGCCGGGCTAGTCCCATTTAAGGGGCTGATGAGCGCCCAATGCTGTGTGCCGTAGACGGCTTCCTTCTATAAGGACAGTGAAAGAAAAGGCAGGCTCGGATGCCTATACTCACCTCTGAAGTTATCCTGGATAAGCCCCCAAAAATGATGCAGCTTCTCACACCACAATGGTATGAAACTAGAAATAAATGACGCAAATAAAACCAAAAAGCGCACCATCACATGGAGGCTTAACAACATGCCCTTAAATAACCAATGAATCAATGACCAAATAAAAGGAGAGGTCAAGCAGTATATGGAGAAAAATGACAATAATTATTCAGCGACGCAAAATCTGTGAGACAGAGACAAGGCGGTGCTAAGACGGAAGTATATTGCAATACAGGCCTACCTCAGGAAAGAAGGACAATCCCATATGAACAGTCTAAACTCACAATCATCACAACTAGAAAAAGAAGAACAAATGAGGCCCAAAGTCAAGAGGAGGAACATAATAAAGATTAGAGCAGAAATAAATGAAACAGAAAAGAATAAAACAATACAAAGAATCAGTGAAAGCAGGAGCTAGTTCTTCGAGAAAATAAACAAAATAGATAAACCCTTTGCCAGACTAACCAAGAAAGAGAGAGTCTGCACACATAAACAGAATCAGAAATGAGGAAGGAAAAATCACTATGGACACCACAGAAATATAAAGAATTGTTAGAGAATACTACAAAAAATTATATGCTAACAACCTGGATAACATAGAAGAAATGGACAACTTTCTAGAAAAATACAACCTTCCAAAGCTATCCCAGAAAGAACAGAATATTGTAATAAACCAATTACAAGTAATGAAACTGAACTGGTAATAAAAAAACTACCTAAGAACAATACACCTGAACCAGATGGCTTCAACGCTGAATTTTATCAAACATTTAGTGAAGATCTAATAGGCATCCTCCTTAAACTTTTCCAAAAAGTAGAAGAGGAAGGAATACTTCCAAACTCATTCTATGAGGCCTGCATCACCCTAATACCAAAAACCAGGCAAAGACACAAGAAAAAAAGAAAATTACAGACCACTATCCCTGATGAACATAGATGCAAAAATACTCAACAAAATATTAACAAAACTGACTTCAAAAATACAACAGAAAGATCATCCATCATGATCAAGTAGGATTTATTCCAGGGATGCAAGGATGGTACAATATTAGAAAATCTATCAACATCATCCACCACATCAGCAAAAAGGAGGACAAAAACCACATGATCATCACCATAGATGCTGAAAAAGCATTCGACAAACTTCAACATCCATTCATGATAAAAACTCTCAACAAAATGGGTATAGAAGGCAAGTACCTCAACATAATAAAAGCCATTTATGATAAACCCACAGCCAACATCATACTTAAGTGAGAAGCTGAAAACACTTCCCGTAAGATCGGGAACAAGACAAGGATGCCCACTCTACCCGCTTTTATTCAACATACTACTGGAGGTCCATGCCACGGCAATCAGACAAAACAAGGAAATACAAGGCACTGAGATTGGTAAAGAACAAGTCAAACTGTCCCTATTTGCAGATGACATGATATCATACATAAAAAATCCTAAGGACTCCACTATAAAACTACTTGAATTCAGAAAAGCTGCAGGATACAATGTTAACACACAGAAATCTGTTGCATTGCTGTACACTAAGGGTGAACTAGCAGAAAGAGAAATTTGGAAAACAATTCCAGTAACAACTGAACCAAAAAGAATAAAATACCTAGGAATAAACCTAACCAAGGAAGTTAAAGAGCTACTATACCCTGAACACTACAAGACACACTTAAGAGAAATTAAAGAGAACACTAATAAATGGAAATTCATCCCATGCTCTTGGCTAGGAAGAATTAATATTGTCAAAATGGCCATCCTGCCTAAAGCCATTTACAGATTCAATGCAATCCCCATCAAAATATCAACAGCACTCTTCAATGAACTAGAGCAAATAGTTCTAAAATTCATATGGAACCACGAAAGACCCCAAATAGCCAAAGAAATCCTGAGAAGGAAGTATAAAGCAGGAGGACTTATGCTCCCTGACATCAAGCTCAACTACAAAGCCACAGTAATCAAGACAATTTGGTACTGGCACAAGAACAGAGCCACAGACCAGTGGAACAGACAAGAGAGCCAAGAAATAAAACCAAGCATATATGGTCAATTAATACACAATAAAGGAGCCATGGATATACAATGGAAAAACAACAGCCTCTTCAACAGTTGCTGTTGGCAAAACTGGATAGCTACATGTGAGAGAACAAAACTGGATTATTGCCTAACCCCATATACAAAAGTAAACTCGAAATGGATCAAAGACCTGAATATAAGTCATGAAATCATAAAACTCTAGGAAAAAAATATAGGCAAAAATCTCTTGGACATAAACAGGAGAAACTTCTTCATGAACATACCTCCCTTGGCAAGGGAAACAAAAGCAAAAATGAACAAGTGGGACTATATCAAACTAAAAAGCTTCTGTACAGCAAACGATAACATCAGTAGAATAAAAAGACATTCTACAGTATAGGAGAATATATTCATAAATGACATATCCAATAAGGGGTTGACATCCAAACTATATAAAGAGCTCACGCACGTCAACAAGCAAAAAGCAGATAAACCAATTAAAAAATGGGCAGAGGAGCTGAACAGACACTTCTCCAAAGAAGAAATTCAGATGGCCAACAGGCACATGAAAACATGCTCCACATTGCTAATCATCAGACAAATGAAAATTAGAACCACAATGACATATCACCTCACACCAGTTAGGATGGCCATCATCCAAAACACACACAACAACAAATGTTGGCGAGGATGTGGAGAAAGGGGAACCCTCCTACACTGCTGGTGGGAATGTAAACTAGTTCAACCATTGTGAAAAGCACTATGGAGGTTCCTCAAAAAACTAAAAATAGAAATACCATTTGACCCGGGAATACCACTCCTGAGAATTTACGCTAAGAATGCAGGAGCCCAGTTTGAAAACGACATGTGTGCCATGTTTATCACAGCACTATTCACAGTAGCCAAGAAATGGAAGCAATCTAAGTGTCCATAAGTTGATGAATGGATAAAGAAGATGTGGTATATATACACAATGGAATGTTATTCAGATATAAGAATAAAACAAATCCTACCATTTGCAACAACATGGATGGGGCTAGAGGGTATTATGCTCAGTGAAATAAGCCAGGCAGAGAAAGACAAGTATCAGATGATTTCACTCATCTGTGGAGTATAAGGACAAAGATAAAACTGAACGAACAAAACAGCAGCAGATTCACAGAACCCAAGAATGGACTGACAGTTACCAAAGGGAAAGAGACTGGGGAGGATGGGTGGGAAGGGAGGGATAAGGGGGAAAATGGAACATTATGATTAGCACACATAATGTAGCTGGGAGGGGGACACGGGAAAGGCAGTATATACAGAAAAGACAAGTAATGATTCTATACCATCTTACTATGCTGATGGACACTGACTGTAATGGGGTATGTGGGGGGGGACTTGATAATAGGGGGAGTGTAGTAACTATAATGTTGCTTGAGTCATTGTACATTAACGATATCAAAATAAAAATTTTTAAAGTACGGCATTTAGTGAGGAATAAAACACCTGAGCCAGATGGCTTCACTGCTGACTTTAATCAAACACTTTGTGAAGATCTAATACTCATCCTCAAACTTCTCCAAAAAGTAGAAGAGGAAGGAATATTTCCAAACTCATTCTACAAGGCCAGCATCACCTTAATACCAAAACCGGGCAAAGACACCACAAAAAAAAGAAAACTACAGACCAATATCGCTGACAAACATAGATGCAAAAATACTCAACAAAATGTTAGCACACTAAATTCAAAAATACATCAAAAAGATCATCCATCATTATCAAGTAGGATTTATTCCGGGGATGCAGGGATGGTACAGTATTAGAAAGTCCATCATCATCCACCACATTAACAAAAAGGAGGACAAAAACCACACGATCATCTCCACAGATGCCAAAAGAGGCATTTGACAAAATTCAACATCCATTCATGATAAAAACTCTCAACAAAATGGGTATAGAGGGCAAGTACCTCAACATAATAAAGACCATATATGACAAGCCCACAGCTAACATCATACTTAACAGTGAGGAGCTGAAAGCTTTTCCTCTAAGATCGGGAAAAAGAGATGCCCACTCTCCCCCACTGTTATTCAACATAGTACTGGAGGTCCTAGCCATGGCAATCAGACAAAACCAAGAAATACAAGGCATCCAGATTGGTAAAAAACAAGTCAAACTCTCACTATTTGCAGATGACATGATATTGTTCATAAAAAACCCTCAAGACTCCACTCCAAAACTACTCCAAAACTACTAGAACTAATATCTGAATTCAGCAGAGCTGCAGGATACAAAATTAATACACAGAAATCTGTTGATTTCCTATACACTAACGATGGACTAGCAGAAAGAGAAATCAGGAAAACAATTCCACTCACAATTGCATCAAAAAAGAATAAAATACCTAGGAATAAACCTAACCAAGGAAGTGAAAGAGCTACTATACCCTGAACACTACAAGACACTCTTAACAGAAATTAAAGAGGACACTAACAAATGGAAACTCATCCCATGCTCTTGGCTAGGAAGAATTAATATTGTCAAAATGGCCATCCTGCCAAAAGCAATCTACTGATCCCCATCAAAAAACCAACAGCATTCTTCAACAAACCAGACACATTTTTATCAGAAAAAACGTACAGCATTGCATCAGGAATAAGAGCGAAGCGTACATCTCCTACCTTGCGGTGGTGAGCATCGGGATCCGTTAGAAGAGAGTAAGGGATGCCCCCTGCCTCACTCAGAGGCTAGGGTGGTCTGAAGAAGCAGGCTGGAAGTCAGAGAGACAGAAAGAGAGACAGTCCTCATGGATACCCAGTCGGGCTGTCAGGGTCTGATTCCAGACACGCGGGCCTTTGAGAAGCCACTGAAGTGTAGACTCAGCCTAGGCTCTCACAGTTGCCCAAGGCCTTCCTCAGCTCCTCGCGTCCAAGGAGATTCCTCTGAAAGGGAATCCTGGCCTCCACTCAGGTGACTTTCGCGGCTCCCAAGGGAGACGGGGGATCCACTGAGGGAAACGCAGCGGAACCTGTCGCTCGAGACTTTGAGGTCGGCAGCTGCGTTAGTCCCATTTAAGTGGCTGACGAGCGCCCGATGTTGTGTGCCACAAACGGCTTCCTTCTATAAGGACAGTGAATGAAAAGGCAAGCTTGGATGCTGATAACTCACTTGCGATGTTATCCCGGACAAGCCTCCCAAAATGATGCTGGGGTTCTTCTTGTCTGTGGAGGCGAAGAAGGAACTCAGCGAACACCCAAGCTAAGGAAGCTTTTAGTGAGATATACAGTTAGAGGACAGAGCTCCTGGCTCCCCGCGCCAGGAGGGGACAAGAGAGCCCATAGTTGTGCATTGTCTAGGGGTTTTAGAGGCAGTTGAGGATTTTTGGGAACCGGATAAAGGCTTAACGGTGTGGACTTGTTAAGTGGTCCCTGAATATTTAAAATTAACCGAACACATGAAATTTACTGCTCTGGTTTCTCCCTGGGAGACCGGCATCTTGGTCGGGAGCATATCAGACAAGACCGCCCGCCCAGTCCGCAAGGTGGGCTGAGTTATTGCCTGTCTGCTAAAGCATAAGTTAAGAATCTTACTACTTCTTCACTCTGAAGCGGAAAGGTAAATCCCAGATATCACAGTAGCTCCTCTCCTGACAGTAAATTAACTACAACCAACAGAGCCATACAGATTTGACAAGTCAGAACTCCAGTTCTGGGTGGAGCATTAAAACAACTGAGACTGGATTGAAGATGGTGGCGTGAGAGGTGAGACAGAGAACCCCTCATAAAACCACATATAATACGAAAATATTATTAACACAACTAGTCCTGAAAGAGCACCAGGAAAGAGGCTGCACCAGACTGTATACACCTGGAAAAAAGAGTGGACCTCACGGAACAGGGCACCAGAACCACTCCCCTGTGAGCCCGGACATGGCTCCAGCGGCTAAGCAGCTCCAGAGAGAGCTTCTGGGCACCAGAGGGCGCCACATACAAATATGAAACGTCAAAGGAACCTGGTTCAAAACAAAATCTCAGCACCAGAGAAAGGACTGAGACTGAATTAATAAATCTTCCTGAAAGAGATTTCAAAATAAAAATCATAAACATGCTCATGTAGGTACAAAAAAATATTCAAGAACTCAGGAATGAATTTAGGACAGAGATCAAATTGTTGAAGGGAACAATAGATGGTAATTAAAAGTGGACTAGATTTGGTGGAAGAGACAGACGATCAGTGAACACAGAATCTAGGGAAGAGGAATACGAAGAAACTGAGGCCCAGAGAGAAGAAAGAATCTCTAGGAATGAAAGAATACTGAGAGAACTGTCTGACCAATTCAAACAGAACAATATTCGTATTACAGGGGTGCCAGAAGAAAAAAGAGAGAGAGGGACAGAAAGTGTCTTTGAGGAAGTAATCGCTGAACACTTCCACAATCTGGGGAAGGAGACAGTCTCTCAGGCCATGGAGGTGCACAGATCTCCCAACACAAGGGACCAAGGAGGACAACACCAAGATATATAATAATTAAAATGGCAAATATCAAGGATAAGGACAGACTATTAAAAGCAGACAAAGAGAGAAAGAAGACCACATACAAGGGAAAACCCATCAGGTTATCATCAAACTTCTCAACAGAAACCTTGCAGGCCAGAAGAGAATGGCATGATATATTTAATGCAATGAGACAGAAGGGCCTTGAACCAAGGACACTGTATCCAGAAAGACTATCATTTAAATTTAAAGGAGGGATTAAACAATTCCCAGACAAGCAAAAGTTGAGGGAATTTGCCTCCCACAAACCACCCCTACAGGATATTTTAAAGGGACTGCTCTAGATGGAAGCACTCCTAAGGCAAAATAGATGTCAACTGAGAAAATAAAATCACAGCAAAGTAAGCAGACCAAACAAATACTAACTGAAGGCAAAAAAAATAAAATCAACTATCCACAAAAGCAGTCGGAGGAAACACAAAGGAGTACAGAATAGAACACCTAACATATAAAGAATGGAGGAGGAGGAATAAGAAGGGAGAGAAATTAAGAATGATCAGACTGTGTTTATAATAGCCTAATATGAGAGTTCAGTTAGACAGTCAGATAGTAAAGAAGCTACCCTTGAACCTTTGGTAACCACTAATCCAGAGCCTGCAACGGCAATAAGCACGTATCTTTTGATAACCACCCTACATGTAAATGGACTGAATGCACCAACCAGAAGACACAGAGTGACAGAATGGATAAAAAAGCAAGACCCATCTACATGCTGCTTACAAGAGACTCACCTCAAACCCAAAGACATACACAGACTAAAAGTCAACAAGGGAAATAGTTATTTCACACAAACAGGGAGAAAAAAGGTGTTGCAGTACTTGTTATCAGACAAAATAGACTTCAAAACAAAGAAAGTAACAAGAGATAAAGAAGGACATTACAGAATGGTGAAGGCGGCAGTCCAACACGAGGATATAACCATTATAAATATATATGCACCCAACACAGGAGCACAGACACATGTGAAACAAATACTAACCGAATTAAAGGAGGAAACAGAATGCAGTGCATTCATTCTACAAGACTTCAACACACCACTCACTCCAAAGGACAGATAGACCAGACAGAAAATAAGTAAGGACACAGAGGCACTGAACAACACACTAGAACAGATGGACCTAACAGACACCTACAGAATTCTCCACCCAAAAGCAGCAGGATACACATTCTTCTCAAGTGTACACGGAACATTTTCCAGAATAGATCACATTACTAGGCCACAAAAGGAGCCTCAGTAAATTCAAAAAGATTGAAATTCTACCAACCAACTTCTCAGATCAAGGGTATAAAACTAGAAATAAATTATACAAAGAAAACAAAAAGGCTCACAAACACATGGAGGCTTAACAACATGCTCCTAAATAATCAATGGATCAATGGCCAAATTAAAACTGAGATCAAGCAATATATGGAGACAAATGACAACAACAGCACAAACACCCAACTTCTGTGGGTCGCAGCAAAGTCAGTTCTAAGAGGAAACTATCCAGGCCTACTTATTAAAGAGGGAAGAACAATCCCAAATGAATAGTCTAAAGTCACAATTATTGAAACCGGAAAAGAACAAATGAGGCCCAAAGTCAGCACAGGGAGGGACATAATAAATATCAAAGAAACAAATAAAACTGAGAAGAATAAAACAATAGAAAAGAATTAAAGAAATCAAGAGCTGGTTCTTTGAGAAAATAAACAAAACAGATAAACCCCTAGCCAGACTTATTAAGAGAAAAAGAGAATCTACACACATAAACAGAATCAGAAGTGAGGAAAGAAAAATCACAACAGACCCCGCAGAAAGACAAAGAATTATTAGAGAATACTATGAAAATCTATATGTTAACAAACTGGATAACCAAGAAGTGGACAACTTCCTAGAAAAATACAATCTTCCAAGACTGACACAGGAAGAAATAGAAAACCTAAACAGACCAATTACCAGCAAACAAAACTGAAGCGGTAATCAAAAAACTTCACAAGAACAAAACCCCCAGGCCAGAGGGATTGACCGCAGAATAGAGAAGACATAATACCCATTCTCCTTAAAGTTTTCCAAAAAAATAGAAGAGGAAGGAGCACTTCCAAACTCACTCTATGAAGGCAGCATCACTCTAATACCAAAACCAGGCAAAGACCCCACCAACAAAGAGAATTACAGACCAACATAGATGCAAAAATACTCAACAAAATATTAGGAAACAGAATTCGAAAATACATCAAGAGGATCATACACCATGAGCAGGTGGGATTCATCCCAGGGATGCAAGGATGGTACAACATTCGAAAATCCATCAACATCATCCACCACATCAACAAAAAGAAAGACAAAAACCACATGATCATCTCCATAGATGCTGAAAAAGCATTTGACAAGATTAAACATCCATTCATGATAAAAACTCTCAACAAAATGGGTATAGAGGACAAGTACCTCAACATAATAAAGGCCATTTATGATAAACCCACAGCCAACATCATACTGAACAGCGAGAAGCTGAAAACTTTTCCTCTGAGATTGGGAACAAGACAGGGATGCCCACTCTCCCCACTGTTATTCAACATAGTACTGGAGGTACTAGCCATGGCAATTAGACAAAACAAAGAAATACAAGGCATCCAGATTGGTAAAGAACAAGTCAAACTGTCACTATTTGCAGATGACATGATATTGTACATAAAAAACCCTAAAGACTCCACTACAAAACTACTAGAACTATTATCGGAATACAGCAAAGTTGCAGGATACAAAATTCACACACAGAAATCTGTGGCTTTCCTATATACTAACAATGAACCAATAGAAAGAGAAATCAGGAAAACAATTCCATTCACAACTGCATCAAGAAGAATAAAATACCTAGGAATAAACCTAACCAAAGAAGTGAAAGACCTATACCCTGAAAACTACAAGACACTCTCAAGAGAAATTAAAGAGGACACTAACAAATAGAAACTCATTCCGTGCTCTTGGCTAGGAAGAATACCGTCAAAATGGCCATCCTGCCCAAAGCAATATACAGATTTCATGCAATCCCCATCAAATTACCAACAGCATTCTTCCAAACAGAATTTGGAACAAATAGTTGTAAAATTCATATGGAACCACCAAAGACCCCAAACAGCCAAAGCAATCCTGAGAAGGAAGAATAAAGTAGGGGGGATCTTGCTCCTAACTTCAAGCTCTACTACAAAGCCACAGTAATCAAGACAATTTGGTACTGGCACAAGAACAGAGTCACAGACCAGTGGAACAGAATAGAGACTCAAAACATTAACCCACACATATATGGTTAATTAATATTCAATAAAGGAGCCATGGACATACAATGGGGAAAGGACGGTCTCTTCAACAGATGGTGCTGGCAAAACTGGACAGCTACATGTAAGAGAATGAAACTGGATCACTGTCTAACCCCATAGACAAAAGTAAATTTGAAATGGATCAAAGACCTGAATGTAAGTCATGAAACCATAAAACTCTTAGAAAAAAAACATAGGCAAAAATCTCATGGACATAAACATGAGTGACTTCTTCATGAACATATCTCCCTGGGCAATGGAAACAAAAGCAAAAATGAACAAGAGGGACTGTATCAAGCTGAAAAGCTTTGGTACAGAAAAGGACAACACCAATAGAACAAAAAGACATCCTACAGTATGGGAGAATATATTCATAAATGACAGATCCGATAAAGGGTTGACATCTAAAATACACAAAGAGCTCATGCACCTCAACAAACAAAAAGCAAATAATCCCATTAAAAAATGGGCAGAGGAGCTGAACAGACAGTTCTCCAAAGAAGCTATTCGGATGGCCAACAGGCACATGAAAAGATGCTCCACATCCCTAATCATCAGAGAAATGCAAATTAAAACCACAATGAGATATCACCTCACACCAGTCAGGATTGCCAACATTCAAAAGTGTTTCTTTAGCACAATATCCAGAATAGGCACAAAATACAAATGTCCACTATAATGTTCCTGGAGCACTCCACCAGCCCACTACTTCCTCCCCAACTTAAATTGTTCAACCCCTTCAAAAACAGGAATATAAATTCCTAATCTCTACTTTCCGAAGTCTTCCCAACTTTTTCCAGTATCTCTGCACTTAACCAGATGCAAACACACCAATGTTCTAAAATGCTGTCCTCTTGGAATAGAGACTTGCTGATACAAATACCTAGCTTACCTTCCTTCCACACTGGCTGCATCTTTCAAGAGAATAAACCCAAACCCTCTTGATCGGCCAGTGTTGGGATCCATTTTTATTGTACAGTCAACGACCTCTCCAAATTTGGTAAAATAATCCTTTAGGTCCTTTTTGCTGGTATCCCAGCTCAGGCCACCAACGAACATTTTTCTGAAATCGTAGGTTGAGAGACACACGACAACAAGTCTTGTAAGAAAACTGTTAACCTGGCCCTGACACAGCTTTCACTGAAAGGATTATACATATACCACTACCCAGGACAGAACAAGGTCCACCCTCGGAGTCCATAAGGGTCCTACTTTTTGGAAACATGTTAAACTCCACTACCAAACTCCACCTTAGCCTTAACTAATACTTTGAGAAAGAGGGCACCCCCAGGCTGGGCGAAGCTAAGGGACAACCTGGCCAGAGGTACGGGCCCTGAGCACGCACAACTGAAGGGATTTGTCTAAGCACCAGAAAGGCAACCGCGCGGGCACAACTTCCCCACGTCCGAGGCCTCGCTCTCAAGGAACTCGGGGCTTCCGGGCCGAGCCCGCCCTCCGACCGTGGCTTCATCCCGGGCAGGAGGCCGAGGCTGCAGGCCCCGCCGCGCGCCAACTCCTCCCACACCGCCCAGCCAGGGTCCGAGCGCACTCCGTCCCACGCGAGCAACCCTGGGGCGGCGCTAAAGTCAACCCAACCAACTGCAAACGGCGGCGCGGATCGGCGCGGAGGAGCTGCTCCGCGGGCCACGAGCAGGCCCCGGCCGCCGCCGCTGCCCCTTCCCCCGCCGCGTGGCGCCAACAAAAGGCGGACCCGGGACAAAGGCGGCGCCCCGGTCGGCCCGCGGCCGAACCTACCCCGCATCCTCCTCGTTTTTGCTGGCGTTTATCTGGTCGCCCTCGGCGCCATTCTGGTTTCTGGCTGGAAGCGCCGCGCTCCGCCTCCGGCGCCCGCTGCGACCCCTGTGACGGTGGAGGCTAGCGACTCCCCTTCGGGGGCGGCCTCATGTCCGTTCTCGGTGGCGCCCGTCGTCTCCATGGGCTGCTCCTCACTCGCTTCCGACATGCTAGGCCAAGGAGAGGCGGCTCCTGCAAAGAGAAGCCACATGCGGCCCCAGCGCGTCAGAACGGTGCGGCTCCCGCCGGGGCTCCCGCTCGCCGCCGATGACGCCGCGAGGCTCACTCGTCCCCGCCCGCCGGGAAGGTGTCACGGGCTCGGCGGCGCTCACCCTCGCGCTGCTGGGCCTCGTCTCCGCCAGCCGACGGAGCCGCTGCGATCTCGCGCCCTAGTCCTCGGCCGCAGCCGCACGGAGCCCACCGACATACAACTACGCATCACCCGCTCATTGCCGCCGCCTGACAATGCCGACTCGGGGCGTTCTTTATAATGCCGGAGCCGGGGACCACCGCGCAACAAGGTGCATGCTCACTGGCTGCGCTTGCCCGTCACTCATCCCCGTACCGGGGTCGCATTAGCCATGGCGGTGCGCACACGCCAGACCTGGGCGGGTTTTGTCCTCGTTTTAGAACGCGTGAGAGCCCCAGTCTTGCAGAGGGATCTTGGACCGGTCAGACAGACATCCTCGGTCCAAGGCTGCTAGGTCCGAGCCCCGCGGCAGAGACCCGAGTCAGAACCTCTGCCCTCTGAGGCGCAGTCTGTCGACCCGGAGCTTCCCATGGCGGCCTCAGCTACTCCATTTCCCAAAAGAGGTGACTGGGCTCGAGGAAGTCTCGCAAACCAAGATCGCCCGGCTGTGTATGGCAGAACCCCGGCTTCCGAGATTGGGCACCTAAGAGCCCCAAGGCCATCGGCACGACTAAGGACTGGGACGCAACCAGCCCTCCCCTTTGACCTTGGCGCCCTCAAAGGCCCGCACTCTCCAGTTTGAGCCGCCTGCCCCAGTGGCTACGAGAAGGGAGGGGGCGGAGTCCGCCAGGTGTCTGGTGCCGACGGTGCTCCTGCAGGATGTGGCAGGAGAAACGGACAGGAGGGAGGACTGGGGTGTTTGCTCCAGTCCTGGGTCACCAGACAGCACCTTGACGATTTGAATCACATTTATACACTTGATTACTTAAGTTGTTTTATTTAAGTTAGCTCATTTATTTCTTAGAAAAACGTACCACTTACGAGAATGTATGGGGTTTGGTGGAGGAAAAGGGAAGACTTTATTTTTACAGTATACAAACCCCTTAATATTATCTCCTTGACCACCAAGCTTGAAAGGGCTGCACAATCCCGTAATTCCTTTTAATCATAAAGTTGATAGGCCCCAGATGGACCAGGATTATAATCTCTGAAACCGGGGAATTAGCAAAATAGCAACAAAACACAAGTAGACTTTTCTGCCAGATTCCTGTAGCCAGGTCCACAGAGGCAGATGGAGCATTCTATTTTTTCATCTGATCTCCTAACAACCCTAAGGAAGGTCATCAAAGTATAAAAGAGGAACCTGAAGCCCAGGCTTTAGTGGCCCAAGGCTTACTCCCTAAATCCAGCCAACCAGTGGAGTTGCTGTGAAAATTAAAAATGTGACAACTTCAAAACTGGAAAAAATAACCAACTTCACAAAGTCTGAGGATTTACAATTTAATTAAATGGGCCATTTTCTTTTTATAGTATACAAACAACTGTGATGATCAATAAACTAGAGCTGAGGCACCTACTCTCAATGAGCCAATGTGCTCTGGTTCACCCCAAGGACCACCTGACCACTTCACTTTCAGGTTAGATTCCATAACAAGAATTCACATATCACCAAAAAACCTTAGTCATGTCACTGAAATCTGCTTGGGAACTCCTTAATAAACTCTCAACCCTACCCTCTCCCACCCCCAGAAATAAGGGCCAGAGATGTGGCTCATAGATGATGGGCATCTATGGATGGATGTGGAATGTGGCTATCTCTCCCCTACTCACCACAGCCACCCAGGTTGGCTTCTGTCCTTATCCTTAGTCAAGCCATCCACCTCAGATGCCAGTACCTGTGCTATTCCTTCTGGTGAGATCTTCTCCTCCACCATACAGTTTGTAATTATAAATGTTATTTGCTTATTGCTTGATTTGTGATTTCACCACCAAGTACAGGCTCCAGGAGGGCAGAGACCATCTCTGTTTTATTCACCACTAAATAACCCATAGTGCTTTAAACATGCTAAGAACCCATAGCTTTTTAATGACCCATAGCTTGGCCACTGTGCTGAGAATTCCCACTCACTTTACCCAGACAGCAGAACAAGCAATGGGATGAAAGTTACCATCAAGGCTGAGGAGTGAGAGAGAGGGAAGGCGGGGGAGGTCATAAGAGTGGAAGGAAAGATGAGTAGTAGCTTATAAACAGTCTGGAGCACCTGTCAAGGTAACAGCATCCTGCAATAAACCTGAATTCATTTATAACACTGACCATGATTGGGAAGTCACGGGAGTTGAGAGGGAGTAGTGTAGTCAGAGTATAGAATGCTTGGCTTCAGGCATCCAAAGGCCATACAATGCCAGGTGGGGACATTTTTTAACTGTCCACACTAGTACTGACAAGTCAACAAGAAGTTAAGTTCCCATTTGATTTCATTGACATCACAGAGTAGTGTCACCATACTGGAAAACCAAGTTCAACAATAAGACAACTGGAAACAAAGACTTAGACTTGAGTAGACTAAAGGGTATCTCACTGGGACAAACCTAATAATTTTCCTGTTAGGAAAGGAAAGATTGGAGGGCAGAGCCAAGATGGCAGCGTGAGTAGGACAGTGGGAATCTCCTCCCAAAAACATATATATTTTTGAAAATACAACAAATACAACTATCCCTAAAAGAGAGACCAGAAGACACAGGACAATAGCCAGACCACATCCACACCCTCAAGAACCCAGCACCGGGCGAAAGGGGTAAGATACAAGCCCCGGCCCAGCGGGACCCGAGCACCCATCACCTCAGCTCCCTGCGGGACGAGAGGAGTCGGAGCGGGGAGGGAGAGGGAGCCCAGGACTGCTAAATAGCCAGCCCTAGCCATCCACACTCAGGTGTGGGGTGCTGGATACTAGGGAAACAGGACAGTAAGACCTGTGAGCAGGTCCCTGCAGTCGGTGCCCCTGGGACAAAGAAAAGCGAGTGCTTTTTGAAAGTCTTAAAGGGACAGGGACCCCACAGCTGGATGGAAGCATCCTGGGACACTGAGCCCAGAAGCTGGGAATCCCGGGGAACTCCGGGCACCCTAACCCCCTCAGTAGCAGCTCTGAGACCCGTCACAGCGATAAACAGCCCCCCCCTCCGTTCCCCCCTCCAGCGCCCCACCATAGCAGAGCAGCAGCCTGAGGCTGGCCACGCCCACAACAAGGGAGCTTCCTCCATAGCGGCTGGGCAAGAAACAGACCCAGTCTACACGCAACTGCCCAACACAAGCCGCTAGGGGTCGGAGTTGTCCCAGTAAAGAAAGGCCAGGAGCAAATGGAAAAGGTCTTGGCTCTCCCAGCTGACAGATGAGTCAATAACATACCACTGCATCTATCAACATGAAAAGCCAAAAAAATTTGATCCAGACCAGGCTAACCCAGACACCTTCCACATCCTCTCCTGAGAAGGAATCTGGGGAGGTAGATTTAACCAATCTTCCAGAAAAAAGAATTCAAAACAAAAGTCATAACCATGCTGATGGACTTGCAGAGAAATATGCAAGAACTAAGGAGGGAGAATACAGAAATAAAACAATCTCTGGAAGGACTTCAAAGCAGAATGGACGAGATGCAAGAGACCATTAATGGACTAGAAAACAGAGAACAGGAATACAGAGAAGCTGATGCAGAGAGAGATAAAAGGATCTCCAGGAATGAAAGAATATTAAGAGAACTGTGTGACCAATCCAAAAGGAACAATATTTGCATCATAGGAGTACCAGAAGAAGAAGAGAGAGAAAAAGGGATAGAAAATGTCTTTGAAGAAATAATTGCTGAAAACTTCCCCAAACTAGGGGAGGAAAGGGCTTCTCAGACCACAGAAAGACACAGAACTCCCATGACAAGGGACCCAAGGAGGGCAACACCAAGACACATAATTATTAAAATGGCAAAGATCAAAGACAAGGACAGAGTATTAAAGGCAGCCAGAGAGGAAAAAAAAGGTCACCTACAAAGGAAAACCCATCAGGCTATCATCAGACTTCTCAACAGAAACCTTACAGGCCAGAAGAGAATGGCATGATATATTTAATACAATGAAACAGAAGGGCCTTAAACCAAAAATACTGTATGCAGCACAATTAGCATTTAAGTATGAAGAAGGGATTAAACAATTCCCAGACAAGCAAAAGTTGAGGGAATTTGCCTCTCACAAACCACCTCTACAGGGCATCCTACAGGGACTGCTCTAGATGGGAACACTCCTAAAAAGAGCACAGAACAAAACACCCAACATATGAAGAATGGAGGAGGAGGAATAAGAAGGAAGAGAAATAAAGAATTATCAGACAGTGTTTATAATAGCTCTATAAGCAACTTAGGTTAGACAGTAAGATAATAAAGAAGCTAACCTTGAACCTTTGGTAACCACAAACTTAAACCCTGCAATGGCAATAAGTACATATCTTTCAATAATCACCCTAAATGTAAATGGACTGAATGCACCAATCAAAAGACACAGAGTAATAGAATGGATAAAAAAGCAAGACCCATCTATATGCTGCTTACAAGAGACTCACCTCAAACCCAAAGACATTCACAGATTAAAAGTCAAGGGATGGAAAAAGATATTTCATGCAAACAACAGGGAGAAAAAAGCAGGTGTTGCAATACTAGTATCAGAGAAAATAGACTTCAGAACAAAGAAAGAAACAAGAGATAAAGAAGGACATTACTTAATGATAAAGCGCTCAGTCCAGCAAGAGGATATAACCATTATAAATATATATGCACCCAATACAGGAGCACCAACATATGTGAAACAAATTCCAACAGAATTAAAGGAGGAAATAGAATGCAATCCATTCATTTTGGAAGACTTCAACACATCACTCACCCCAAAGGACAGATCCACCAGACAGGAAATAAGTAAGGACACAGAGGCACTGAACAACACTCTAGAACAGATGGACCTAACAGACATCTATAGAACTCTACATCCAAAAGCAACAGGATACACATTCTTCTCAAGTGCACATGGAACATTGTCCAGAATACACCACATGCTAGGCCACAAAAAGAGCCTCAGTAAATTCCAAAAAATTGAAATCCTACCAAACAACTTTTCAGACTACAAAGGTATAAAACTAGAAATAAATTGTACAAAGAAAGCAAAAAGGCTCACAAACATATAGAGGCTTAACAACATGCTCCTAAATAATCAATGAATCAATGACCAAATTCAAATGGAGATACAGCAATACATGGAAACAAATGACAACAACAACACAAAGCCCCAACTACTGTGGGACGCAGCAAAAGCAGTCTTAAGAGGAAGGTATATAGCAATCCAGGCATATTTAAAGAAGGAAGAACAATCCCAAATGAATAGTCTAATGTCACAATTATCGAAATTGGAGAAAGAAGAACAAATGAGGCCTAAGGTCAGCAGAAGGAGGGACATAATAAAGATCAGAGAAAAAATAAATAAAATTGAGAAGAATAAAACAATAGAAAAAATCAATGAAACCAAGAGCTGGTTCTTCGGGAGAATAAACAAAACAGATAAGCCTCTAGCCAGACTTATTAAGAGAAAAAGAGAATCAGCATACATCAACAGAATCAGAAATGAGAAAGGAAAAATCATGACGGACCCCACAGAAATACAAAGAATTTTTAGAGAATACTAAGAAAACATATATGCTAACAAGCTGGAAAACCTAGGAGAAATGGACAACTTCCTAGAAAAATACAACCTTCCAAGACTGACCCAGAAAGAAACAGAAAATCTAAACAGACCAATTAACAGCAATGAAATTGAAGCGGTAATCAAAAAACTACCCAAGAACAAAACCCCCAGGCCAGATGGATTTACGTTGGAATTTTATCAGACATACAGAGAAGACATAATACCCATTCTCCTTAAAGTTTTCCAAAAAAGAGAAGAGGAGGGAATACTCCCAAACTCATTCTATGAAGCCAACATCACCCTAATACCAAAACCAGGCAAAGACCCCACCAACAAAGAAAGCTACAGACCAATATCCCTGATGAACATAGATGCAAAAATACTCAACAAAATATTAGGAAACAGAATTCGAAAATACATCAAGAGGATCATACACCATGAGCAAGTGGGATTCATCCCAGGGATGCAAGGATGGTACAACATTCAAAAATCCATCAACATCATCCACCACATCAACAAAAAGAAAGACAAAAACCACATGATCATCTCCATAGATGCGGAAAAAGCATTTGACAAGATTCAACATCCATTCATGATAAAAACTCTCAACAAAATGGGTATAGAGGGCAAGTACCTCAACATAATAAAGGCCATTTATGATAAACCCACAGCCAACATCATACTGAACAGCGAGAAGCTGAAAACGTTTCCTCTGAGATTGGGAACAAGACAGGGATGCCCACTCTCCCCACTGTTATTCAACATAGTACTGGAGGTACTAGCCATGGCAATTAGACAAAACAAAGAAATACAAGGAATCCAGATTGGTAAAGAACAAGTCAAACTGTCACTATTCGCAGATGACATGATATTGTACATAAAAAACCCTAAAGACTCCACTACAAAACTACTAGAACTAATATCAGAATTCAGCAAAGTTGCAGGATACAAAATTAACACACAGAAATCTGTGGCTTTCCTATACACTAACAATGAACTAATAGAAAGAGAAATCAGGAAAACAATTGCATTCACAATAGCATCAAAAAGAATTAAATACCTAGGAATAAACCTAACCAAGGAAGTGAAAGACCTATACCCTGAAAACTATAAGACACTCTTAAGAGAAATTAAAGAGGTCACTAACAAATGGAAACTCATCCCATGCTCCTGGCTAGGAAGAATTAATATTGTCAAAATGGCCATCCTGCCCAAAACAATATATAAATTCGGTGCAATCCCTATCAACTTACCAGCAGCATTCTTCAATGAACTGGAACAAATAGTTCAAAAATTCATATGGAAACACCAAAGACCCCAAATGGCGAAAGCAATCCTGAGAAGAAAGAATAAAGTAGGGTGGGGGTGGGGTTCTCGCTCCCCAACTTCAAGCTCTATTACAAAGCCACAGTAATCAAGACAATTTGGTACTGGCACAAGAACAGAGTCACAGACCAGTGGAACAGAATAGAGACTCAAAACATTAACCCACACATATATGGTTAATTAATATTCAATAAAGGAGCCATGGACATACAATGGGGAAAGGACGGTCTCTTCAACAGATGGTGCTGGCAAAACTGGACAGCTACATGTAAGAGAATGAAACTGGATCACTGTCTAACCCCATAGACAAAAGTAAATTTGAAATGGATCAAAGACCTGAATGTAAGTCATGAAACCATAAAACTCTTAGAAAAAAACATAGGCAAAAATCTCATGTACATAAACATGAGTGACCTCTTCATGAACATATCTCCCCTGTCAAGGGAAACAAAGGCGAAAATGAACAAATGGGACTATATCAAGCTAAAAAGCTTCTGTACAGCCAAGGACACCATCAATAGAACAAAAAGGTATCCTACAGTATGGGAGAATATATTCATAAATGACAGATACGATAAAGGACTGACACCCAAAATATATAAAGAGCTCACACACCTCAACAAACAAAAAGCAAATAATCCAATTAAAAAATGGGCAGAGGAGCTGAATAGACAGTTCTCTAAAGAAGAAATCCAGATGGCCAACAGGCACATGAAAAGATGCTCCACATCACTAATCATCAGAGAAATGCAAATTAAAACCACAATGAGATATCACCTCACACCAGTAAGGATCGCCATCATCAAAAAGATAAACAACAACAAATGTTGGCGAGATTGTGGAGAAAGGGGAACCCTCGTACACTGCTGGTGGGAATGTAAATTAGTTCAACCATTGTGGAAAGCAGTATGGAGGTTCCTCAGAATGCTCAAAATAGAAATACCATTTGACTCAGGAATTCCACTTCTAGGAATTTACCCTAAGAATGCAGCACTCCAGTTTGAAAAAGACAGATGCACCCCTATGTTTATCGCTGCACTATTCACAATAGCCAAGGTATGGAAGCAACCTAAATGTCCATCAGTAGATGAATGGATAAAGATGTGGTACATATACACAATGGAATATTACTCAGCCATAAGAAAAACACAGATCCTACCATTTGCAACAACATGGATGGAGCTAGAGGGTATTATGCTCAGTGAAATAAGCCAGGCGGAGAAAGACAAGTACCAAATGATTTCACTCATATGTGGAGTATAAGAACAAAAGAAAACTGAAGGAACAAAACAGCAGAGAATCGCAGAACCCAAGAATGGACTAATAGTTACCAAAGGGAAAGGGACTGGTGAGGATGGGTGGGAAGGGAGGGATAAGGGCGGGGAAAAAGAAAGAGGGCATTAAAATTAGCATGTATAGTGCGTGGGGGCATGGGGAGGGCTGTGCAACACAGAGAAAACAAGTAGTGATTTTACAGCATCTCACTACGCTGATGGACAGTGACTGTGAAGGGGTGTGGGGGGGAGACTTGGTGAAGGCGGGAGCCTAGTAAACATAATGTCTTTCATGTAATTGTAGATTAATGATATCAAAATAAAAAATAAATAATAAATAAAAAGAAAGGAAAGATTAAAACTTTGAATGAAATAAGATGACCTCAAGAATAGTAATAGGGTTCTTTCAGAGACTGAACCTAGTGGCCTTATTTAACTTTTCTTATCTAGGTTGAATATAGCAAAAAAAAAAATTTTGTCTGTGCTCATCTGGACTACATTGTCAGTTAAATCTGAATCCCTATTAAGATAATTAAGTTAAACAATTAGTTGCAAAACTGAAGTTGGCTTCGATTAAGTTGATCTGGTAAGAATTCATTTGACTTTGGTTGAGACACTAAATCCTTGATTCCTCCTCCTGACCAATAGGTGAGTTACGAAATAATCATGTATGTGATTACATCCACTAAGGGCCTTTAAAGGATGGTTATCCAAACTGAAGATATTATGCACATGTATACCTAGTGAATTCTTTTTTTTTTCTACATGGAAGAATGAAAATCCAAGGTCACCCAGCTACTAAGTGCCCAAATCACATTTTACCAGAATCAGGTTTTGCCCATTTGCCATTCCAACATATCCTCAAATCACACACTTAAGGTCACCATTTGAATGCAATCAATTCCTAAAAATATTCATAGGCAAATTTTTTTGTTATAAAATTAGGAAGCTAAGGTCAGTTTTATTAACATAGTTGAGAACCTTAAAATATATCTTTCAAGTTGTTTTTTCTTTCATTTAGTAGAACTGAAGTCTGTAAAAATAAGCTTTGTGTTCCCTTTACCCTGAAGAATTAAATGACCAAATGTAACAAGAAGGATTCCTCCCTGCCTCATTTTCTTCATATCTTTGCCCTCACCTCATGTTCACCACATATGACACTCAACAACTTCCTAAGCAATCTTCCTAAGTTCTCCTACCTGATAACCAGAACAAATTCAGGCTTTTGGAAATTTTAAATAAACTATATAGGAAGAAACTGGAATGATTGCAGGTGCAGGCACATTTCACAATTCCTAAGCTTACTGGATATAGGGAATGGGTTGATTGATGAAAAAAAGTTGAAAAGGTTCTGGATATTCACCCGTGTAAGTGATGGCTTACGGGGTCAAGGCACAGGAGACAGAAGCGTGCGCCTCAGTCAGGACAACCCGGCTGAGGACTGAAAACAGAGGTTCTCAATGAACTGTTACCGTGCCTTCCAGAGGACATCTGGCAATGTCTACAGACATTCTGGGTTATCACAACTGAAGTGCGGTGCTTCTGGCATCTGGTGGGCATCTAGCCAAGGGTGCTGTTTAATATCCTATGAGGCTCAGGACAGCCTCCCCCCCAGATGAGGAACTACATGGACCCAACTGTCAATCATAAAAAGACTGAGATACCCTGCTCTGAAAGAATCAGTGTGGTGATCCTGTCTCTTTTACATCCCCTGAATATATCAGAAATGATTTGCTTTGGGGTTCTTCCTTACCACTGTCAATAAATAGTTCTAAAGATTTCTGTGTTGGAGACCCATTTCCATAGCTAAAGTTTCCGTAGTGCCTTTAGCTTCCATAACACCAGTTAGATGGTAGGCTACTGGTCACCGTCTTTTTTCCCCTAACTCCACAGTACAACATAACTTACCAATACAACCTATCCTAATGTACATTTGGCATATTTATGTACCTGACAGCAATAAACAGGAAACAAACTTTTCTTTATCATATTTAGAATTCCTGGGAAACTGCTCAGAAACTAGACCATGTCATCCTCACATGACATTTTACACTGCAGCATCTGTTCAAGGGGTTCCAAGGCCCGGGTATAGCCTGGTGGTAGAAAAAGAAAGAAGGAAAGGGAGCAGACATATGGTCCCGACCCAAAGTCCCACCGGTTGTGTGAAGCAGAGACTTGGAGCCCAAAGCAGCTGTCAATCAGAGGACAAGTTTGCCATCTCCAGTCCTGCCCCACCCACTCCCCCATAAGTAAACTAGGTCATTCCAGAGCCCTCCAGAGTGTCTGGTATATGAGTCCCTGAGGTCCTGACCAGATTCATGATTATTAAGCTGTCTTTGTAACAGACAGAAGATAGGTGATAAAAAGAAACACATTATGTGTTATCTGTAGTCCTCCATTTTCCAGAATACTATTGGATCTACTTTTAGACTTTAAGTGAGAGGATAATCTCAAGCACTTTTTGGGAATAAACACTTAAAGGTTGTGTCCTTAGATTATGAAGATGTGGACAAATACCCACTTTATACCATTCTGCTTTGACTGGGAACATAACTGCTGCCATGTATCATTCACCAGCTGAAATTCCTTTAATGGCATCTGGCTGCTCCATGAATAAAATGCAAATTTCTAAAAGTCCCTTCATGATGGGTATTATTTCCCCTCTCCTGCTTGCTCCCTAAGCTCCAGCACCATAGGCTTCTTTCTGTCAGTCAGACATCCCAAGTTCTGTCTTGCCTCAGCGGCTCAGGACTTGCTCTTTCCTGCAGCCTACACGAGAGCATTCTTTCTTAAGGTTCTTCAGCATAGCTGATTACTCCATATTCTCAGGCATCATCTCAAGTGCTAGTTCTTCAGAGAGACCTCCCAGACCATCTTACCCACACGCCAGTCATTATACATGACCCTACTTATTTTCCTTCCAACCACTTCTTGCACATATCATTCATCTTTCAGCATGCTTCTTACTAGTTTGTTGCCAATCCCCCTCCACTAGAATGTTACCTCCATAAGCACAGGGATCTTATATGCAACATTGACTGCTTCCCAGAGCCTAACACAGTGCTTGGCACTCAACAGTGACTGACCATATTGCTGCATGAATTAAGGAATAAATCCATTTCAGCAAGACATTCTCCACAAGCATGGGTGATTCAAACTATACCTGCCAGAAATTTCAAATGTAATCACATGGCCTGAGCTATTTAGAAGAGCCAACATACAGAAACATCCACTCCACAAGCTTTAAAATGGAGCAGGACATAGATATTAGCCAATACGTCGACGTCATTGAATAAGCCACACAAATAACCCAGTGTGCCGGGTGAAGGTCATCAGCCTGTACTGTTCAGGCTGGTCTGTGAAACTAACCCAGAATGGTCTCCTTTTGTGTCAGCATAGATTGAGTTTGGATGTTGTTCATGAAAGTGAGCATATTATACATCACTTCCACCAAGTTGAGCTTACAAAGATATAAAATTGGAAATATTCAAAAGGATTCTATAAATGCCATGCCCTATAGGAAAGATAAATTTAACAATGTATTGAAAAAGGAAGATAATGGGGAGTCATCAAATACTCATTAGAGAAACACACATGCGCATTTGTGTCTGTATAAGCACACTGAGGAATTTCCAAGTTACGGCAGCACTTCAGAAGGGCAGCGGTCCGGGTACTGCAAGAAAGGAGGCCCCAACAATATGATGGCCTTAAACTACCATCTGACAAATTTCACTGTGAAGGGAAGGTCTGAGTAAGGCTTAAAATGTTTGTTAAGAGTAATAATACCCTTGGCTTTAGCCCCTCAACTTATTTGTCACTGGCCTCAAAGACATGGGTGATGGGATGTCCAGAGCTCCGCCACCAAACTGCAGGCTGTGCTCCCCAGACACTTCCAGAGAGGGTGTGCCCCCCTCCTCCAGGACCAGAGTGTCTTGGTCAAGGATTTCACGTGGGAGAGTTGGCCTGTGACATTACTGAGGCTTTTCAAGGTTTTTGTTGGTCTGAGGCTTTGTTTCTGCATCTAGATCCTTCTCTTACTCTCACTCCACACATTGCCCTCACCTTCGGTTGTAACGTTGTGTTTGTTTCATGGCATAATCAGAGACAGCCCCAGAAATATAGCAATGCCATGGTTAGGAGCTATCAGCAAAAACATATATATTAAAAGTTTTTATAAATTTTCTTTGTACCACAACCAGCTGAAGAACATCCAAGGAAGGGAGTTTTAATATCAGAATTCTACCACCGTCGTCCCCTTCCACTCCCAGTAGTTACTAATTTATTTCTTTCCATTTTAGGGTTCCCTGCTCATGATTAGTTAAGGACAATAAATCATTACTCATATAATAAATCATTATATACATATTATATAATATATAATCCATAATATATATTATGATATATTACATATTATGTAATGTGATGTATATCATGTAATATGAATCATAATATAGTATATACACAATGTGTAATAAATCATTACTTAAGGTGAACAAACCACCCTTTAAGGATGGGGTGCTGCATGACTGGTGCTACTATATCCAAAGAGACACATGAGGCTGGTTCTTAGACGGTGGATATAAAAGCTGGAGACATGAGTCAACTGTACCGCCAGGATAAAGGGGCATTGCTAGCAGGAACAGGGAGCCAACAGGACAGAGTGCGCACCTTCTCCTCCTCCAGCCTTCTGGTTGCTGTCTAGGGTCTCCTATACACATGCCTAACAGAAAGCCAGCAGGCAAAAAAGAAAGATGCTTTGCAGAGTCCTGGCCCCAGCATTACAAAGCAGGGTATCGGCAGGTGGCTTTGGAGCTGAGAAACAATAGCACCCTCTTCTCCCACTTGATCCCAGGGCTCCGCTACATGTGTACTCCACCTGCTGTGTGACAGCTACTTGAGGCTGCTCAGCTGAAGAATTCAACTTGTTTACCTCTGGAAATGAATATGGACTTCTGGTTATTAACACTGAAACAGAGCATACATGCCACCCACTAAATCTTCATGAATAGAAGCGATGAGGCTGATGCCAGAGATGAATAAACATAGCCTTGATAATATGAAGCATCTTAACTGACAAAATATCAATACAAATTGGGCCGTAGCTTTCTGAGACTCCAAAGAATAACAAAATCAATCCCACTAAGTCAATCCCTCCCAGTGTAAGTAGTGTGCCTCTCCTCTCTATTTTAAAGTGAATACAGATTCTCAGTAATTCAAGGACAGAGGAGCTGGTTGGTAGATTTCCGAGCTCATTCCTCTCCGCATTGCCACTGTGTACAGGACTTTGATAGCAAAGGAAATTTAGCAGACAGGGAGAGCCCATTCAGCTGCTTTTTCCTCTGCTTTTGGAAAGGTTCAATGGGAAAGAATGCAGAAGCATTAAGTGCAAATTCTGAGACCCACCAGACTCTGGATTCAGACAGGGGAGCACACAGAGCCCCAGACCCATGCCTCAAGCAAGATACGGAATTCCTCAAAAGTCTACAGCCATGACACACCTGGCCAGTGATCCTCTGACTGAGAGCTAGGGACATTCACAGTATCCTGGAGAAACTGGGAATGTTCCTATCGAGACCCACTCCAACACCACAGAAAAGAGGTAGGGGGCAGGACTGGTAGAGGAACCACATGACCAGGCCACTTCCGCTGCCCAAGCTGGAGAGTCCCAGCCCAGGGAGCTCCCCCAGGTAAGGTTGGGAGAAGGAGGGCCCCAGTCAGGAGCTGCCGAATCATAATACTGAAAGTCTATTACCTAAAGGACTCAAAAAGGACCCTAGTACCTACAAGGAAATAACAGATTTAAGAGGAATTTAAGACAGAAAACCAGAATAAATGTTGAGGACAATCCAGATCATTTCTCCTCTTTTACACTAACACCCTCCCCAAGTTCCATACAGGTGGCCAGGTAAACAAACTCAAAGATGAGTAACAATCAGATGGGAACCAACTTGGACCTGTGTACTGAAGATTTGTGAAAAAAATAGGGAGGTAGAATAAAATATAAGCAACAGGCAAATGGAGAGCACATTTCAAAGGGAGCTTCCAGAAAGAAACTCCAGAAGAGTTCAGAATGATAGTCATTTATAGCCTCAAAGCAAATTCAGAAAAATTACTAATTCTTTAAAAAACCCTTGAAGAAGAAAAGCAAGCATTCAAAGAAGAACTTATGAGTTAGCATGAATGGATGAAAATCAAGCAGGCAGAATGTGAGAAGGAAGTGAAAGAAAAAAATTAAAATATTACAGAGAAAAGCCACACATAAACCACATCCAACATAAATATAATGTGTG
This sequence comes from Manis javanica, assembly GCF_040802235.1. NCBI lineage: Eukaryota > Metazoa > Chordata > Mammalia > Pholidota > Manidae > Manis > Manis javanica. The sequence continues at coordinate 78,569,715 of NC_133169.1, forward strand.
TTCATTACTCAAGCCAGAGACTAGACTACAGAAGAAAAAATAAAATAACTATAATTTAAGTATGCAGTATACTTGAAATAGAGCAACATAATAAGAAAAAAAGTAAACATTGGTAGGAAGAAACTAGTAAAGTTTTAAATAGATAAATAAAAATAAAAGCAAATTTAATGAAAGAAAATACAAGTAATACAAAGGATAAATAAATAAAACAAAAGCTTCTTCTAAAAAAGAAAGTGCAATAAATCTACCCCTGGAAAAGGGAGAAAACAAGAATTAACAATATTAGGTACAAAGAATGAGATGAATCATAGAAGAGACCAAGAGTCTTATAAGAGAGTGTCATCTGCAATTCTATGTCAATATTTTTGAAAAGCTACAGGAAGTGATGGTTTTGTAGCAAAATAAACATGGTAGGTCTAAAAGCAATTTTTAAAATCTGCCATTTTAAAAAGACACTTGCCCCAGGTATTTTATGGGTGGTCCTTTGTAAGTAAATTAAATAAAACTTTATAAAACAGTTCTAGTCCTGTAATAATGAAAGTGTTTTAGACCACAGCACAGGCAATTATTTGTGAAGTTAGTATTACCTTAACACCAATATTAATTAAAGTATGTAAATTCCATTCATGAATATAGATACAAAAATTCAAAATAAAATATCATGTAATTAAACCCACCAGTATATTAAAATAATAATACACCATGGCCAAGAAGTATTTTATTAAAAGAATACAAAGACAGTTCCTGCAGAAAACCTACCAACATAATGCATGACATCATCAAATTAAAGGAGAAAATTTATAAAAATCCAATGGTAATTTTGGATAAAAACTCCAAGGCAAATGGGAATAGAAGGAAACTCCTGAAATACAAAAGAGACTACCTACCAAAATCAATATTGACATATCAAATATATGTTAGTATTTCTCCTGAAATCAAGAAAGATTTGTGCTTGCAACCCAAAATGTTATACCCTACACTATGAAAAAGTCTGAATGATCAACACTGAAACATCGATTGAAGAAACCACTAAGTTTCAAGTCTACTTAACAAAAAAATCCCATAGACATTTAACAAATAAAGCAAGTCACACAGAGTGAAAAAAAATCTAATTATTGCTATTGATGTCTACAGATTTCCAAGGGAAGAAAGTTTGATTCACGACTTCCCCTTGCAAGATAGACCTATTCAATTTATGTAAGAATTTAAGGGTTCCAGCTTCAAATATTCATTTTTACAAATACACATGTGTGCACACCTGTATGGACATACACACACATGCAGACAGAGAAACACTTTTGCACACATGCATATGCAAAACAGGCACATATGCAAACAACATCACACACACCACATGCATGCATATACACCTTAATTTTTCCAAATACCATACAGTGAAAAATATTTACTGGCTTTCAGCAATTCCTTCTGTTTAATTTTAATGTCTTCTAATTTTGTGTCTTTAATTTTAGGGTCTTTTTCACAAAATCAAGTGAAAGCCAAGGAAAGTTTTTATTTGGCATATTTTAATTAGGTTAGTATGTGTCAAATTATCTCAGTTTTCTAAATAATTTCTAATTATTTCTACAAAATTATTTCTATCAATTCTTTGAATATATGGATTACAACACCTATAGAATAGGTTTTCACCAAATATTAAGAACATTATTCCTGAGTGGGCTTTTGAGTGATTCCATTTTTCTTTTCCTTCTCTTTATTAGTTGAATTTCTTATAAAGCTTATGTCTTTTTAAAAAACGAATAAAGTCCGCTGTCTGGAAAGTGAAAAATAAGAATAGGAAGAAAATGAAAAGAAAAGAAGGAAACAATTAATATTGTCATGATGAGTTCCACTGCAATGTGTTCAGTGTGTCTCCTGGATGAGTCAAAGAAAATGCTATAATAGGGATTCCATTCTGTACATTTGATTTCGCAACATCAAACACAAGCCCAGACAATCATCCCAACCACTTAATGCATTTCCCTGTCTTCCTCTTATTCAATAATATAAATCAGAGCTGGAGAAGGCCTCCTCCCCACTGTCAGTGTTTCCTGTGGTGTGGTCTCTCTTGGTTCAGTATTAAAATGACTCAAAGTTAGGGTTAATCTATTTCCCATTATAGGAGCCAACCATTCTCTTACATCTCCAGGGTGCCAAATGCACTAAAATATAGGGAAAGATCCTTATTATTGAGTTCTAATGGGGTGTTTCCTGAGGACCGTCAGCCAGGCCAAAATTCACTGGTTCTGATTAAGCAACAGTGATGCCATATATTGGATTCATTGAAGGATATTTTCAGTAACAAGAAGAAAATCTGAGGACGTCTTCATAGCATTCATATATCCTTGGCCAGGCTGCCTTGCTATCATGATACAGAAACTTGTGAAATTATAAACAATCGTTGAAGAAAAAGAGATACAGAGATTCTTTCCTTGCACTATGTGGAAATAGATTTCAAAGCCTGTTTTCCATAGATCCTATGTCCATTTTCAGTTCACTATGCTTCTCCTTTCTAAGCACACACCCAAGCTTGCACATACACACACATACCTACCTACATACGTACATACATGCACACACACACACCACAAAGGTGGATGCCTTCCTGAGAAGCAGAAAGACCAACAGAGATGGAATGGGAATATGGTATTTGCTTCCTGTCTCAGAGACTAACCATGAAAATCCACAAAGTAAATGAGGAATACAAGACGGTGACAGTAAAAGTTGCTAAATCAAAGTCTACAGCACACAAACATTAGTAGTGATTATTGCTTTAAGTTTGGATTTTGGATGATGTTTACTTTTAATTTCATCAAACTATTCTACATGTTTTAAGAATAAATGTACTATTTGTGTAAGAAAAAGTAACTTTTTTTTAAAGAATTATTTTCTCACCTTTTCAGCCTCACTCTTCTTCCTCATCCTCTTTGAAGAAGGTTCCAGTAATTAATTCCTGTTCCTTTAATTTGAGTGACTCTAGTAGAAAGCAGACTATAAACAGCTCTAAAATGGCCTAGAAGCACAGGTACCCCAAGTGCAACGAGCACATTGAGTAGCCAAATCTTGGTTTCTATTACCATTCCCTGCTAATAGGAAGCAGGACATCTTGAGCAACGGCTGTTCCAGGGCCAGGGCAGAGAAGGCACAACATGAGCCTGAAACTTCATCTTCTGGCAGAAAATAAGGAAGTACTCAAAAAATAAACTGTGCATCATCTCACAAGGACACAGGCATCAGCTTTAAGGGCTACCTCACGTCAAATATGAGCCAAATAGAAAATTTAGGAGCCAAAACAATTAAAGGCACTAATAAATCAGAAGCCTTTGGGGGGAAACGGGACTCCATGAGTCTACAGTGCTAACAAACAGGGAAAGAAGGATACAGGCAGAAGGGTGGATGCTTGCTTATGGAAGAATGTGCCAAGTGGCAAATGTGCCGTGAACACTGGAGCTAACAAATCATGACTTCATAACCATCATAATACAGATTGATTCAATGAAGAACCATAAATGGATGCTAAATCTAGAAGGGAAATTACCAACTTTATAAGGCAAAATTTTCACATGATAAAACAGACCCATTATTTGTACAGCTCGATGATTTTTGACAAATTTATGCACCTGTGTAGCCACCACTAATATCAAGATTAAAAACATTATTGCCTTAAATATTTCATTGTACCTCATTGCAGTCAACACCCCCAAACCAACCTTCAGCCACAGGCAATGACTGATCTGGTTTCTCTCACTAGATATTGGTTTTATCTCTTCTAGAATTTCACATACATGGAATCAAACAGCACATAGTGTTTTGTATCTGGCTTCTTTCATGGACCATGTTTTTGAGATTCATTCATTCTGTTACATGTATCATAATGTTGGCCTTTTACTGCTGAGTAGCATTTTGTGGTATGTACATGTGGTCATCTGTTGACAAACATCTGGGTTTCTCCAATTTGGGGCTATTATGAATAAATCTGTCATTTCATTTCATGCACAAGTCTTTTTATGAACATATACTTTCATTTCTCTTGGAAAAATATCTAAGAGCAAATTTCTTGGGTCATATAGAAGATTCATGTTTAGCTTAGGAATCTGCCAGGTATTTTTCAAAGTGGTTATGCCATTTTACATTCCTACTGCAATGTATGAGAATTACAGTTACTTCATTCTTGGTATTGCCAGTCTTTTTTATTTAAGCCATTCTAGTGGGCATATAGGGAGTACACTTTGATGAAGAGCAGAATATATGCATGGTCTTAAAGTGTCTCACCACAGATTGCTTATTAGGAGCAAGGAAAAATAATAGTATCTAATAAAGCAATCAGGCAACACTGACCAAAATCGTCGCAAATAAGAGGCAAGTGGAAATTGTGTGCGTGTAGATAACACACTGGGAAGGACACAATATCAGTTTTGTAGCATCCTAATTAGGGGTATTTAACCTAGAACTGATCATAACAAAACATACATAAACCCCAATGAGGAATTCTGCTTTAAAAAGGAATTGCATCCTGCCATTTGCAACAACATGGATGGATCTAGAGGGTATTATACTCAGTAAAATAAACCAAGTGGAGAAAAACAAATACCATATGATTTCACTTATTTGCAGAATGAAAAAACAAAGCAAAACCGAAGTAGACTCATAGACACTAAGAAATGACTAGCGGTTACCAAAGGGGAGGAGTTGGTGTGGGTGGGGAGTGAGGAAGAAGGGAATAAAGGGGCACAATAATTCATAGTCACAATATAAGTTGTTCATGGGGACGGTAGTACAGCATGGAGAATATAGTCAATGATTCCATAACATCTTTCTATGTTAATAGATAGTAACTGCACTAGCGGGTTGAGGATTTGATAATATGGGTAACTGTTGAACCACTATGTTGCATATTTGGAACCAACATAAGATATGTATATCAAGATACTTCAATTCTCAAAAAAAAAGGAACTGCATTCTTCAAAAATGCCAAAGTCGTAAGAGAAAAGAAAGGCTGAGGAATTGTTCCAGATTAGGGACACTGAAAAACATGACAGTTAAATGCAATACTTGATCCTAAACTGGACCTTGCAGTGCAGGGTAAAATATACACATGCGCAGAAATGCTGTAAAAGGCCTTATAAAATAAATTGGCAAAATTGAAGGTAGATTAGTTAGAACTATTGAATCACTGCTAAATTTATTTAGGTTGTTTATTGTACTATGATTATATAAGAAAATATTTTTATTTTTAGTAAATCCACACGTATTTAGAGGTAAACAATTATACTACCTGCAACATTCAAATGATTCCAAAATTAGATAGATGATGATGATGATGATAGATGATAGATGATAGATGATAGATAGATAGATAGATAGATAGATGATAGACAGATGATAGAGATAGAGACATAGATAGATAGATAGATAGATAAATAGATAGATAGATAGATAGATAGACAGATAGATAGATAGATGATAGACCAATGACAAAGTAAATAGAACAAAATGGGCCAAAATATTAACAATAGGTAAATCTGAGTAAAGGTATACTGACATTATTTGTACTATTTCTATAACTTTTGGTGTTTGAAACTAAATTTAAGTAGTTAAGCCAGATTGTATCAAGATGGTACCAACCTAGTCTCATATCTAAAATCCCTAGAAATTAGGGGAAAAAAGATGAGGTTTTTTGTAATCAATAGCAGCCACAGGAAAAATAAGGAGTGACATCTGTGAACCAAAAGTGCTGAGGTCCTAAACAATAAGCAGGCGAGATAAACAGAATAGAAGTCATAACTCAAAATAAATACATATGCTTTCTACTCCTCCCTGCGATCACCAAAATCCAGACCTAAGTAATGGTCAACTGGTTCAAGTCAGATGCAAGTACATGAACAAGAACCTTGAGCTGGTGGAAGACCTGGACTCAAAGAGGAGCCATTTACAGATACCAGGGTTCTCAGGGATGGCAGTAATGCAGCTCCGTCCTTCAGCCCTGTTTCTGGCCACAGTTAACAGCTATGGGCCCAGAGCAACCACAACACACAGTGCACAGCACCCAGAGAATAAACAGCCCCTACGTGCAGAGCAGTGCTTACTTCCGTGTCCCTGCTGCCTGGCTCTGCTTTCCGAAAACCTCTCTGCCCTCATCTCTGGCCCTTAACCCCCTGGACTTTTCTTCTTACAGAATGACCACTAAATACCTGACAAACCCCATCTGCTCAAACCTGTCCTGTTACCCCCTAAGCCTTTCCCCGAGGTCACAGCTTACTCTGGTTCAGGCCTCCCCAGGCTCCCTGAGCTGTTGTCCTAGGCCTCACATCTAAGCTGCACTCCCTCCCAAGTACTTTCACTCTTTGGTTCTTGGCACGATAAATCTTGTTTCTCCCTTGCTTGAAGAAGTTATAAATCTTTTGTTAGCAATTTACAAATAGATCATCCTTTTCAGTTGTCCTCACAAGCCAACCTTTTCAATTTTCCAGATAGTCTTGAAGCTCTTCTGAGAAGTCTCTTCCAACACTTTGGAAGCCAGATACCAAGCAGTTACTTCTGATTCCATCTTAAGGTGACACATTGGGGCCTTTCTTAATTACAGATCTGGAAATGTGGAAGGACCACCTTTCCTCAATGTCCGAATGTGTCATTTCACATTAAACAGGCCAGAAACTATAACCAGGAAGATCAAGTGATTAATTGGCCTTATTTGTAGGAGTTCTTACACCAGCTTCCAAAAATCATATTGTGATCCAACCAAATCTAACTTAACTGTTTCCATGCCAGAGCTTTGAAAACTGATGCATTATCTGCCATGCCACTGATGAAATCCCCTGGCCTGTTTTTCGTGTTTGTTTGTTTTTAGGTCTTTCTCAGAAAGTGTAGATTCTGATCTTTGAAAGGGCAGTGGTCTAGATTTGTTTCTTTGGTAGAAATCTCTTTATCACTTCCCCCAGAGTTCTAATCCAGATTAGACGTATCAGTGAAACATCAGCCTGGAATCTGAACTGAAGCACTATCTTATTCATGTGCCAGTAAAGATCTTCAATGACAAGCCCTTAAGAAGCATCTCAGAGGCCCTGAACCTCTACTAGGCTACCAGCATAGGCCATACATTTAAAATGAAATTTTCAAAGCAAAAAAGCAAAGTTTTAAGGAAAGCATTTCTACCAGGTTTACCCCAGTTGGCTTGTGTATAATGGTGCACAGAACCAAGCCAGGTTCCCAGAGAATTAGAATTGAGCAATGTCAGTAAAATTACAGGAGACATTATTTTAAGCCCTTTATCTTTTATTGTTATAATTCCATCAAAAATATCCATTAACATGGACTTGGATGATTTCTTCTTTTATAATTCTTTTTAGATAATATTTATTGAAGGGCTCCACCTAAGCACTTTGTCAAGCTCATTGAATCTTCACAGCAACAATATTCTTGTCTTCATTTTACAGATGAGGAAACGAGGGCTCAGCAAGATTAAAGAAATTAGCCAGGATCACACAGCTAATAAATGACAGATTGAGGACTTAAAACCAGAGTGATTCACCAGTTACCTGGGCTCTGACCACTATCCTGGACTTTCTCCCCTCTTTTATCTCAGCATTTGCTCATATATCTCCATAATCAGAAGAGTTACATTTATTAGAACTTACCTGCCAAGAACCATTCTACTTAAAAATATCTCAGACTGCTCTCTCTTCCATAATATTTTCAGAATGAATTGCCAACAAGTATGTAAATTAGTCTAGGAGCAATCTTAGGATTGAAGAGCACACATCTTCAGGCTTTGCTGATTCATATTCATTCCAGTTTGCAAATGCTGTCTCTCCTGTGCTTTACTAATAACTCTTTTACAAGATATTCATTACTTCGTAATTGTTCAGGCTTCTACATTAAGTTTTTGTATCTTTCACACAGTGTCTGTGCCGCCATTTCTAAAAGCAAGTCACTTACAGAGGAGTTGAATAGAACTTTTTCCAAAGAAGACACAAGGATGACCAACAGACACATGAAGAGGTACTCAACGTCACTAATCATCAGGGAAATCAAATCAAAACCACAGTGAGATATCACCTCACACTTGTCAGAGTGGCTGTTAACAACAAGACAAGAAATAACAATGTTGGTGAAGATGTGGAGAAAAGCGAACCCTCATGCATGCATGGCAGGAGGGATTTCAAATTGATGTGGCCACTGTGGAAAATAGTATGGAGGTCCCTCAAAATTTAAAGATGGAAATAGCACGTGACCCAGTAATTCCACAGTGGGGTATTTGCCTGAAGCAAACAAAAACACTAATTCAAAAAGATATGTACACCCTTATATTTATTGCAGCACTATTTACAAAAGCCAAGATATGGCAGCAACCTGAGTGTCTGTCAATAGATGAATGGATAAAGAAGATCTGGTTCAGATAAACAATGGAATATTACTCAGCCATAAAAAGAAATGAAATCTTGCTATTTGTGACAACATGGATGGACTTAGAGGGTATTATGCTATGTGAAATAAGTAAAAGACAAATATCATGTGATTTCACTTATATGTGGAATCTAAAAAACAAAACAAATGAACTAAAAAAAAATAGAAACAGACTCATAAATTTAGAGAACTAACTGGTAGTTGCCAGAGGGGAGGAGTGGAGAAGGGGATGCTCAAAGTAGGTGAAGGGGATCAAGAGGTACAAACTTCCAGTTATGAAATAAATAAGTCACAGGGATGAAACATACAGCAAAAGGAATATAATCAATAATATTGTAATAACTCTATGTGGTGACAGATAGTAACTACACTTAGAGAGGTGAGCATTTTGCAATGCATATAAATGTTGAATCACTATGTCGGACATCTAAAACTAGTATATCAACTACATATAAATAATAAATAAATAATAAAAGCAAACCATACATACCAGCCTGGGGCTTAGAGGATCAAGCAAGCCACAGGGCCTCAAAGCTACAACCATTCTGACGGAGGGAAGAAAAGGAAATACATCTGGTTGTACAGAGGACAAAATGCCAACTTTACCTTTTTGGGTGATGAATATTTTTGTATTTCTATAAGTATTCTTGAGCTTTATTCTGGGATACGGTTACATTTCTTGGTATCATTGTGATCCTTTCTGATCTTATATTTAAGCTTTGCTTGGCAAAACCGGAGCAACATGAAATCTTAAGTTAATTTTGTCCTCAGATACTTTAGGGATGTTCCTTCCCAGAAGTGACAGCTCCTTTCCCCACATGCACTGATCAGTACTCTGCTGTAAACTAAAAGTAATTTCCACAGAGCTCCAGTGTGTTTTCTGTACTTTTTCAGTACTCTTCCCTAAAAATTCTTTCTGTTTTAGCCTCCCAGAACTCACAGCCGCATCTCCTTAACTTAGGGGAGACTACCAGGCTCACCTCTTTCTCCACTACAACATGGAAGTCTCTCCAGGCAGGACAATTATAGGACGACTTCATTGGTTTCCCATCTCTCAAGGGTCATTTTCCTTCATTGTCCAATGTTTGGTGTCTTGAGAACCACTCTTGTATATATATTGTTCAATCTATTAGTTGTTCCAGGTAAACCCTATCCCATTATTCAACCTGGATTCAAAGTGAACATTTCTCATTCTCCCTTAAAAATGCTATTTCCCAAGCAAACCTGAAGATGACCTCCATTCAGCGCCTTATTCACTCTGTACCTCTGCCTAGAACATTATTTCCTGCCTCTCCTCACATCTTCAACTCTTACTCTTCAAGGGAGACCCAGGTAAAATGCCACGTCCGCATGAAGTAATCCTTCACCAGAAGTAATCCCCCTTTCTGAATTCTGTAGACTATGTCCACCTTCAGTATATCATATATCAACATCCATATATGCTTTATTTCCCCACTAGGCAGCTATTTCCTTAAAGCAGAAATCACACCCTATCCATTTTCACTTCCTCAGCAACACCTACTAACTACTCTGCCTTATGAGCTGTTAGTAAACGTTGAGTGAGTGCACAAACAAAATGGCAAAAAGTGTTATCCCATCACAGAGTACTAGATTCCGATTCACTAGACATACTTGACAAAAAGTAGAGAGACAGACCCCAGTTTACTTGGGCAGGAAGATCCCTCACATCCTTCATGAAGTGAGCATAGCCTCGAAGTAAATATACGTGGGACACGTTATACTCTTTTTTCAGCCAGTCTCCATTCCTGCAAATCCCACCAGGTATTACACTAATGTTAAAAAGTATCATCTGATGAGATGGTCCCTAAATGGAAGTCCAATTTTCATGTACATAACTGAAGAAATAGTCGCCTGATTCAATGCTGGAAAGAAAACGTGTGGTTGAACTAAGAGATAGATACATTGCGCTGAGAGATGACGTACTGATTTCGAATATGGGGTCTTCCTAGGGAATTGTCAAGGGTAATTTTGACCTCGTGTTTTTTCACCTGAATCACTGACTTTAGAACTTAATGTTCACATAAGATGGGCTCTCTTTTAATTTTCTGAAGAATGGAACTGTGTGTTACCTATCTCGTATCCTCCAAACCTGGCAGAATGTCTGATACATAATAGGTGATCAATACATAAGTGATTCTGAGTGACCTGAATCTGACTGCAGAGTGAGCATTCATTCCAGGGCAGCTGTGCCTGGTGACTATGCCTCTTCCCACCAAGAATTCTGAAAAACCTTTGTCCAAAATGAGTCATGCATTGATTAATATATAATAGTTATTAGGTTGTTAGTACACTTTTTTGCATAATTTAAGAAGATATTTGTTATTTATTGAATACCAAATATCATATGTACATAATTCTTATAACTGCATATTTCAATTTTCATGAGAATGTAAATGAAGAGAAAATGAAATATAATTGATCACTATAGGTATCATTATTATAGCTTACAATAAACTATGCTGTGTGAAAAGGCACAAACATCCTCCAAGAAATATATATATACACATAATATATATAATTTCCTCATACAAGTAAGTGACCATTTCCAATTTTTAATGTTTCGTGCTTACAAACATGCAAACACTACTCCATAACCTCCAGTATGTTGTTTCTAAAATGGGAAATAACAGCAAGAGGAAATTTTTTACAGAATCACTACAATTTGGTTTAATTTTTATTTTTCCTCTGGTGTACTGGGATTATAAATACATGTGTAATACATACACATATATATGTACATGCATACATGTGTACCTATACATTTATATTTATACTTATATTTATGTATGTTTACCTACTACAATGAGAAAAGATTCATACCTGAGGCCCACCTATACAAAGAATTTAATTGTATAGATAATAAGAATCTGTTCAATTAAAAACAATTCCTAATACATAAATAATTAAATTAATGAAATTGATCAACTTTCTTTTTTGCTGGCACATCCTTATATTGACTTTTTGGGTTGGTGGGTGCTATGGCACGGTCTTTAGTTTTTTAATTGAAATACAGTTGATAAGTAATATTATATTGGTTTCAGGAATACAACATAGTGGTTTGACAATTATATACATTATAAAATGCCCACCACAGAAAGTGTAATTCCCATCTGTCACCATACAAAGATATTACAATATTATTGACTATATTCCTATGCTGCATTTTCATCCTTATGACTTATTTTATAACTTCAAGTTTGTACCTCTTGATCCCCTTCACCTACTCCTCCCACTCCCCAACCCTTCCCATAGCAACCAGCAGTCTGTTCTGTGTTTATGAGTTTTTTCTGTTCTGTTTGTTTGCTCATTTGTTTTGTTTTTTAGATTCCACGTAAGAGTGAAACCACGTGCTATTTGTCTTTCTCTATTGACTTACTTCACTTAGCATAACACCCTTTACATGCATTCATGTTGTCATAAATGCAAGTGTTTATTCTCTTTTATGGCTGAGTAGTATGCCACCGTATAGGTACCGCATCTTCTTTATCCGCTCATCTACTGATGGACACTTTGGCTGCTTCCCTATCTTGGCTATTGTAAATAATGTAGCAATAAACATAGGATGCACATATATTTTTGCATCATAGCATTTATTTTCTCTGGTTAATTCCTAGAAGTGGATTACTTGGTTATATGGTATTTCTATTCTTAGTTTTTTGAAGGGCCTCCCTACTGTTTTCCACTGTTGCACCAATTTGCATTCCCACCAGCAGTGTAGGAGGGTTCCCGTTTCTCCTCATCCTCACCAACACTTCTTTTCTGTGTTTTTGATAACAGCTGTTCTGGCAACAGGTACACTTCTAAAGTACCAAGCGAGGCAGCATACTTCAGGTTCTTCCTCAATTAATCTTTTTAATTGAAATACAGTTGATATGTAATATTATATTGGTTTTTCTCCTGCCACTTCCTTTATACACTTCGGGTTCCAGAGGGGAACCACTTTCAACTACCATCGGTTTTTCGAAAAATTTGAACTGAACTAAGCCATTTGTAAACAGCTTACTTCCAATTGGTAGGAGAGTATATGTCTGATTCTGTGTGATTAACATTATTGATACCATTCTGAGTTATGTACCTTCAGATGTAAAAAAGTGTCAAAAATCAGTAAACTCAGGCCAACTAGCAAAACACCAAGGCCTGGTTGCAGTGACAATGACCACAAACTTAGTGGCATAAAATAACACAAATTTGTTCTCTCTCAGTTCTCAAGGTCAGACATCTGAAATCAGTGCCACTGAGCCAAAATTAAGGTGCCAGCGGGGCTGTGCTCCTTCTGGAGGCTTATGGGAAAATCCGTCTTGTGGGGGCTGCTGACTGCCCTCGGCTTATGGCCACATCTCTCCAACCTCCAAGGCCAGCATCTTCAAGAGTCTCTCTGCCTTGTCTTCAGATTGCCTCCTCCTCTGTGTCTGCATAACCTCTCTCTGCCTCCGTTCTATAAGGATACATGTGATAGCATTTAGGACCCAGCTGGATAGTCCAAGATAACCCCCCACTTCAAGATCCTTGATCACATCAGCAAAGACTCTTTTTCCATATAGAGTAACATTTACCGGTTCCAGGGATTAGGACCTGTTCTCTTTAGGGAATATCATTCAGCCTACTACATCTTTGCAAAAGTTTCAATGAGTTAAGAATATTCTGAAAGATTCAAAGAATAGATGCTTACTACAGTTTAATAGTAGCTAATGATATGTCCATCGGTTAGATCAAAATTGGTTTCTCCTGCTCTTCTGTAACATATGTCAGGGATTAAAGGAACTGAATTCCTTGAATATACAAATATATCTTATCTTCCAAGAACAAGACTGGCTCATGGGCCCACCATGAGGCCACACTCAGCCTTGGGGCACACTCCCAAGCAATACCAATTTCCTTGAGGAGTAATACAAACTTCATTGAAGCTGAATGGGCGAGGTGGGGAGGTGGAGGGGTGGAAAAGATAATTCACAACATGCAACAAGATTTCATTCTTAAAAATTCCATTTTGGGGTGGGGGAAAGAAATAGTCAATAATATTGCATGGAAATATTGCATGGGAATTAGTCAATAATACTACAATGTCTTTATAAGGTGACAAATGGCAATACACTCATCATAGTGAGCATTTCATAATATATACAATTGTCAAATCACTATGTTGTACTCCCGAATCCAGTAAAGTATTATATAGCAAGTATATTTTGGTTTTAAGAATTATTTCAAATATTGTGTTTAAAATATATTTCAAATATAATTCTTGAAAAAGATAATTTTAAACTAAAAAATAAATTGCTTCTAAATCATTATAAAGTTGAAATAAATAAAAGAATTCCTCCTGTGACAATGCTTTCCTCATCCTTCTGCTCTGCTTACCTAACACTTCGTCATCCTTCTCATTTATTCTTCAAAAATCCTCTCTGTTGCTGTAAATACCTCAATTCCTGCACCAAGCTTGCAAATTTCAGTCAGCAAACCAAAGTCCCTGACGTCACCCAAACTTGCCATCCTCTGAAAATGATTTGACAGAAGCCCCAAGCTCTTGAGCCCCTTGGTGGTGTCTTACACACTAGCTCCAATTGTTTATCAGTATAGTCCTTCAAACAATACGGCTCTTCCTAGAAAGGAATATGCTGCTAAGTAAAATACAAATTGTAATAATAAAATCATGGCACTTAGTGAATCCTTGCTTGTACATCTCTTCATAGTTGACAATATCTTGCCCCCAGAAAAGCTGGAAAAAAGAAAGAACTCCCCCCACTTGGTTGAAAGACTCGAAACAAATGATGAAAGTTTACAATAGCTAATTCTTATTTCTCTTCCTGTCAACTAACCTTATTTACTTTTTTCTTCACAGTCCACAATAATCATGTTCTCAGTAAACCCCTTTTCCTATTAGAACTTTATGAGAGTTAAGAAAAACTTTGTCAGTGTTAAAAACATATTTCTGAACATTTCCTTTCCGAAGCTAGTAGGTTTCTAAGCATTTTCAAAAGTTCTCCAGATATGTCTGCCAGCATAGTGCACATAATAGAATCCTGGAATTATTCCTGGATCTAATTCACCATCTAGTTTGTAAGTATTTGGAAAAATTAATTTTTCCAATCAATAGTTGAGTAGCTGGCAACCTGTAACTAAAAAGGTTTTGCCCTTTTCAATTGTACATGAGTCATTTCCCCTAGCTCTCTGATACATGCACACTTTTTATATGAATTAAATCAAATTAGCAGAAATGCCAATATGTCTACCAGTCACCACAGAGGATATAAAAATGAGTGAGACCATCCTTGCCATCAAGAAGCCATCAAGCAATTTAGTAGTTCACCCAATACTGAAACAAGCACAAGGACATAAAGTCATTGGTAACAAATGACTACCCTGGGAATCTGTTTCAGGACCAAGCTATTCTACACAGATTAGAAAACTCTAATAATCAGATACTTTGAGAATGCAGCCTAGCACTTTTTGGCCAGATTCTCCAAAACATCTATCTGAGACATAATTACAGGAGTAGAAGTGGGTCATTTGTTGGCTTTAAAACGCATGGGATGGATTGAAAATGGTTCCTTGTTCTCAACAATGGACCAGCGGGAGCAGCAAGTAAAGAAGAGGAGGAAAAACAGGGAGGACTAAGAGGATCATAACTCTCGAACAGAGACAGCAGCTACAAGTGTGTGCATAGAACACTGCAGTGAGTCCAAACACTGCACCAGAAACAACCAGGTTCAGCTTGAATTCCTCTTTAGAGCCTACTGGAAGCATCAGAAGGGTGAGAGCCACCAAGCTTGAAAGGAAATGCACTTCCCTGCCACCAGGCTGGAGGTAGCTGGAAATGCAGGGAACACCTTTTCAAACTGTGACCCCCATGTGCCGGCTCTCTGGTCTCCACATAGGCTACCAGCCTGAAGATGAAACAATGAGGTCAGCAACCTCCGTGTGTGTGTGTGTGTGTGTGTGTGTGTGTGTGTGTAGTGGGGTGTCACAGACAGGAAGCCTGCAAATATTTCTAACAATCTCTGAAAATGAAAATGCCTTTGGCTTTTTGCTGAGTGTTCCAGAAGCTGTGCCACTGAAGAAGGACAAGGCGCTCTTCATGGCTGACAGCTTTCTGGAGCAGAACATAGGGAAAATGTGATTTCTCTTCTCCCAGAGAAAAGCTGGATGCTTCATGACAGTAAGCATCCAAAAATCGGATACCTCCAGGCATGGAAAGGGTGCCTGCACGGCTCCGCTCTTTGCTGGCCTGCTCCAAAGGACATTGGCAAAAGACAAAAGGTATTTTCCCTTCTGCAACAGAGAGGGGCCCATCTGTCATCCTACCCTGGCGCAGTGCCGGGGAAATCCTTCATGAACAAGAAGCCTCCTGCCAGAGATCTCTGGAAGCACACCCCAGACAATCCCACCCACAAGCAGGAGCACATGCTGCTTCCCAGCCTGCCTTTTTTGTATTTTTCCTTTTTATTGCTCCATAGAGCTGGGCAGAGAACGGCGCCTGTGATTTAAAACTAGCAGGAGGGTCTGCTGTCAAAGCTGTCAGAATGTGTATTACTGTTTCAGCCCCAGAGCAGCACCGACTGCTCCAATTCAGAGACACACATGACGAAGGATGGTGCTTCGCAGGCGCGCTCCGGGGACGTGGAAGCTAGCCAAGGCTATCGGTCTCCACATGTAAGCAGACACCCTCCAGAGACCACTGAGAAATGTAATCTGAATGGAAGTAGGGCCCCTAGAGTTGAGGGTAGGTCTCTGCCACAGCCACGTGTCTGCTGACGGCCAGGTTTCACTGAACCGGAGCTGAAATGCCTGTCTGGGCACACGGAGCAGGAAGGACCTCCTCCCTCCGGCCCCAGAGGGAGGAGGAGAGAGAGCCAGACGCACTAAAATCCTTCTCACCCAAGCATTCCGCTGGGGAGCCCTCAGAGTGGGGAGAAATGGTAGTTGTTCTACAGCTGGAGCCACTCAAGGCACATTTAGCTCCACCTGGAGGCAGGTGGCTGTGTCTCCCATCTGTGTCTGCACAGAAACCTATGAGCCTCTCTGCTCCTAGGCTTTGGGAATGCACAACCCCAACCACGCTCCGTGACCTGGAAAGCTCTACTCTCCTTGTCTTTTTCTTCAGGAGTTAGTTAATGTCTTCCCTGAGCTGATTTGTGCTTTGGGGAATGTTGGAGAGCTTTCTGGAATGAATGGAATCAGCCCTGAGGTTGTCTTCACAGATCAGACTATCCATCAGTCACGATAGCTCTGCCTGCACAGCTGAGGCAGGTACCTGAGGCTTCTCTCTGTAAACGCGGCACCAGCCTGCCAGTGCACCCGGTAATCTTGCGGGACAGCAGACACTTGAGCCAGGAAGATGCAGGCGGGTCCCTCCCTGACCTTTAGAGGTCATCGGCTTGGGTCATGGTGTTGAATAGCACTCTCCCCTTTCTTTACCTCACTGAAATGGGGAAAGCGCTGCTCTGTTTTGCTCAACAGAGAAACAAGAACCAGGCAGGAGCACCACCATTCTCAAACCTGCAGAACTGCAGGAGAGAAAGTGAAAGGAAACCTGGGGCGGACAAAAGACAGTCCTTTCTTTATTTGTACTTACGTGAAACTTTTCTCAATTTCCACCCAAATGACAGAAAGAAATGAATCATGTGGATCACTGTATAACTAGCACACAAAAGAAGAAAAGGAGAGTTTACTCATTATCCATGGAATTTAATCAAGACAAGAAACCAGTCTGGATATTCTGATAATAAAGCTACAAGAAACATTTACAACCAAAAGGTTTTCAGCATTTTAGTTATCCACTAAATTCAGCATAGCTGTATGATGAACACATCTTCACTTTATTTGATTCTGTGTAGACATAGCCTTTTAGGCCGCTGGAGGAAAGAGCTCTAAGAACAGAATTCATGCTTCTATAAAAATTACCGTTTCAGTTCCTTCACTACAGGCACAGTATCTTTTTGTAGAATTAGCCAGGCCAATCCCCAGCCCACAGTGGTATTTGGTACAGGGCTTACGGCCCTTTCAAAACAAAGAAAGTCTTAGAGTTGAGAAGTCTAAAGAACAGTGTTTCTGCCGCAGTGTGGGTCAGACTGAGAAAGTTCCACCAAAGCAGCAGATCCATAAAACCATCCGTCAGAGGATGTTTCTCAAAGTTTGTACAGATACTTTATTGATGACTGGATCCCTCGGAAACAGAACAACCACAAAGAGCCAGTGGTATGTGGGGAAGGAATGGCCCTTCTGAAATATATGAGTAGGAGGACATACCAGTGAAACATTTGCAAGAGATCAGAAAGCAATTTCCTAGTGCCGAGAAATATCTAACAAGATGACACTAAAAGGATATGTCATGTTCTCCCACATCGCTTGCTCTGGCATGAAAAAGAAATCGTGTTTTCCAAATTTTGGTGAGTCTCATGTAAATTCCCATCATTTGAACTATCCATGTGTTCCAAGCAAGGAAACTGGGCAATCGGCGACGTGAACACAAAAATGGATTTGCAGATCACGCAGCCCGACCCATTCATTTTCACATTAGGAAGAGAGGATGACTAACAAACACCAGAGCAGCATTCACCAGGCCAGAGATTAGAAGCCAGGTCTCCTAACCCAAGAGCTTCCTTCCTTCCCTCCCAGGCTTCCTCCAGCCCTGCCTGCCCTCCTTCTCCTCAGGCTGGAGGCCCCAGCCCGGGAATATCCCCTCCTTCATCTATCTCGTTTTTATCCCTAGGGCCTCTCTCAGGCCTCCCCTGCCCATTACCGACTCTTGCCATCTCTCTCTCCCCTCAAGGAGTAGTAATTCTTCCTCTCTTGCATATTTAGCTCTTACTCTGTACTTCCCTGTGACCTCTCAAATATCATCAGGAGCTAAATACCTACGTAACTGTTTCCGTAAGACGTGACCTCTCTATTTTGATTGCTGTCTTTTCCTGTCTTCCCCTGTAGACTACACACTCCTTGAAAGCAGAAAATATTTTATCTTTCTGTCCTAATACCTAACCAGTGCCCGATCAGCCATCCTTATGACATAAACAGAGCAGTTATGGAATGCCTGCTGGCTTAGCTATTTGACTTTTCATGGGTCTATGCATGATCTCTTTGGACTCTCAAGCAGTTTCTGGTTCCTTGAACTCAAGACTATTTGTTTTCTTTATATTCCACAATTATTAGGGTATATGATAGGAAGATGGAGTAAACAGTCAGAGGGAACTGTCAGATGCATATTTCAAACCTCATATTCTTTTGCAAGAATCTGAATGTCTGCTCAGGCTCTGTCTGGATTCTGCTACATCCTACCCCCACGGCACAGTAACAGGGAAATACAGTAACATTCAACCCCTCCACGGTGCATGCACGGATTTGTCCAGCAGGTGGCTCTGGAGAGGAACATGGTGCCACAGACCTGGATGAGTCAGCTTGGTCCACTGGCTGCCCCAGAGCAGCAGGGCTTGCGGTTGGGTGAGGCGAACTCCATTCCTTGGCCCTGGGAGGGGGGCAGATGGCAACCACTGAAGAAATAAAGGAGAACAGAAGACTTGGGTATAGGCCATTCCTCATTCCCTCATCCCAATTATGATTTTTCAGCAAGTGCAAAGGTGGGAGAATGGGGCTACTTTAGTGATATTTCCAGAGTAATTTATCTTAAGGTACACTCATAAAGCCGCTGTCTTATAGACTGCCTTGGTGCTAAAGAATCAGAAAAAGGATAATACACATATCTGTGTATGTATTTATTGAGCTTTCTCTGTAGCAGACGCTTTGCTAAATACGTTAGATATTTTATCTCATTTAACACATCTTGATGAGTTGGGCATTATTTCATCTGTTGTACACTAGAGAAAACCAAGGCACAATAACATTGGGTACCTTGTCTGAGATCACATGGCTAATAAATGGTAGAGAAGTCCTGAAATTCCTCACTTGCTAAACTGTAACCTCGATGAAACAAGAGCATATCTCCACTGTTTTCAGCTGGGAACACTCCCCCTAGGGCACACACACACACACACACAGCACAGTTCCTGGCACACAGATATTCACTAATATTTGTTGAAGGAATGAATAAATGAATGAGAGAAAAATGGGTTTTCCCAAGAGTAGGAAGACTAAGACTTCATAAGTAAATCTTTAATTTGGCCAACTTTTTATTTTGTATTTGTTAGTCTCTATTTTTGACACAAAAGCTTCCATATGTCTATCACTTAATAATTAATACATTTAAAAAGTCAGTGTAGACTTGTTTTTTTCTCAAACATAGTGGGACATAAATAAAATAACAAAAAAATGACCAAAGTTCTAAATCCCTCCCTACCAGGGAGGAAGGAGTTTCTGGGCCCTCAGGATTAGGAATATTTGAAATTTGGGTTTTATTAGGAAAATACTAGAGTTATACCACTTGAATAAATCTCACTGTCATCTAGACCACATCCTAGCTTCAAGAACAGAAATGCCTAAATCAGCCAATACAAAACCTTAGTTCTGGGAAAGAGAAATTTTATAAACAGAGGGAAGGAACACAAAAATAAGCCTCTTATTACAAAACCACTTCTCACAAAGTTGGAAGAGACCCTTAGGAATTAACAGCTTTTATTCGTCACATACTTGCAGTGCTGAATACTTTTTCTCATGGATATAAAAGTTACGTGCCTTTCTTTTAATAGCTGACAATTTCAGTTGTGAATTAAGAAAGAAAGGTCTGTGGTAAAGAGACCCTACGTTCTTTCAATCTTGAAGTTTGGAAGCTATGTTAATTGTACTTGCTGTATTTATATGCTTGCTAAAGTTAGCCAGAATCGGTCTCTCTCACCAAAGAACCTAATTCCCCATAGTGGAAATGCTGTTTTCAGGATATACACTCTGCTCTAGGACTAGTGAGTTCAATTTACCTCAATATGTTCCCTTAAGAAACCATATTACTCTTCTCTAACTCCCTGGAAATTCACTTACTACTTCACAGAAATCACTTAGAGAATGAGCTACAATTCTTCACTGGAAACAACTGATAAACAGTTTAAAATGTGGTACCCTAGCACTAAAACTAGCATTAATCAGTTATCACTTGCCAAATCCAGTTAGGAAGAAATTCCAAGTCAGAAATCTTCCACTGTTCAGCCCAATGTAAAGGGGCCCAACCTACATCCGATACTAAGAAATGGAGGTCATCTAAAGAATTTTCATGACAATAAATCCATATTTACCAGTGTTTTCTCTAAGCTCTCATCAGCCAAAGAAGGCCCCTCACATTTATTTTTGGGAGACCAGGGAGCCTTATCATGGGGCTCAAGATTCCATCCTGTTAATTAACCCCAAAACATTCCTTCAGCTTTTAGTGACTACCACCACAGCCATTAGGCAGTGCCACCTCATTCTAGAAATCCCGTAGTGTCTGCAAGTCATGTCTGCCACTTCCCACACAGACACCAAGGCACAGAGCTACATGGTGATCTGTACCACATAGTTACTTCTCTGCTTTTGCCAGCCTCTCCTCTATTAGCAAAGATGCAGATATGTATCTGTGGGGCTGGGAGGAAACAGCTGATGGATAGACTGTAGGCGATATCCCGATTCACCCCAAGGATGAGTTCCTTCCCAGAAGTCACCCCAATCCTTCATGCAAATGCCCTCCTGGCAGGCTGCCTCCCCCTTCTCTAGCCCAATCATCAGAATCAATGGCAGGATAAATGGAATTTCAATCCAACCACTTCTCTAATCACAAAGAAAATTTAATACCCAAGTTTTAGAAATTTCCAACCCATATGCGAGTAGAAAATGTCATCCTTTGTCAATTGGCAGAGAAAATACAAAAGGATAGTGAGTGAAGGGAAAGGTTCATAAGCAAAGAATGAAACCAGTGGGGCCAACTGAGGTCATGTTGGACAGAGGGACATACGCTTTAAAAAACTTTCTTGAACATGTAATTGGATTTAACGTTGAAAAATATCAAGTATGATAACTACTTATCTGAAAGATGAAAGTAAATGTTATATAATATTAATTGAAAGAAAAAAAAACCACCACTGAGAGACAGAAAGAATATATTCTTTGCTCAATGTGCCATACATACAGAATAGTGAATAATATCAGGAACAAGACCATATTTGAGAGCCCCTGGTAAATTGTGAATGCCATCAGACAAAACGTATTATTATGCAAATGCAAGATGTTACCATACTTTGAAAATTAATCATTTCTTTCTGCACTCAGATTTAATAAGGTAAAAAGGAAGTACCTAAAATATGTGGATACTTAGAAATAAAATGTAAGGGATCCACAGTTGCTTTTCAAATATCTACCTACTCTCTCAGCCCACAGACTACAAAAAGAAGGAAACAGGTTTACTGTTTCTTAATGCTTAGCTATAGCATATCCTTACAAGGTATCCTGTCTCCTCTTTTTCTTCTTTTTTAAATCTAGACCCTTCCCTCCATACATTGCTTAAAGAGGGGAAAAAAGGCAAAACATACTATGATCCTACAAAACCTGCCAAAGTTGGTTTTGCTATTCATTTCATTGCTATCCAAATTTCTGTTTCTTTTTTTTTTTGCCAGTTTTCTTATTTTTAGTTACTTTAACACCTGAACTTCAACAACAGACCTTTAGACTCCAGTCTTCTGAGGCTCTGAAGCCAAATGTAGAGTCCTCTGAAGCCAGATGCAATTCTCCCCAGGACACCTGAATTTTCTCCCAGTCACTTATCATAATAGTCATTATAATATTCCAAAAATATTGGGCCTCTTTTTATATAAATCATGTTAAAAGGCAGGAACAGAATACTTAACATAATTGGTTTTCCAATTAAAACCACAGTCTCCTATGCTAAAAAGTCACAATGTTGAAAATCATTCTGTCAAAATAGTCTTGGGCTCTAGATAAATTTGTATTTTTAGCTCTGACAAATGTTAATTGAAATCAGCATGAAAAACCTCAGCGGATCAGTGAAAGCTAGCCCATTATGACAGGTAAGTAAACTGAGCACCATCTTCAATAGTGCACCAGTATTTGCATCGTCTGCCCATTCTTTACATACTTACATGCAACAGGCAACCACTTTTTATTCTAAGCAAAAGCTGGTTCCTCCAAGATCATCAGCACAACGTGTCAATAAGACAAAGCTGAGTTTACTGCTTTTGCAAATGAGCTTTACTTACAAAGCTTTATAGTGTCTCAGAGAGGGCAAAAGAAGGACAAAATTTATTGAGAATTGGAAGTTTGCTTTAAGGCTTATCTTCCAATGCAGGGACTTGACTGGGACTGTGTAAGGACCACAGACACAACAGTCCAGGGTTGACTGAATCATGAAGGTGAGGACTGTGAGATTAAAGGGTTCAAAGAATCTTAAGGCTCAAATTGTTGACACTTTGCAATGAAGAGTTGATGAGTCTTTGGAGATGTTCTTATAATGAACAACCATTTGCTTGGGTATGACAGTGAAGAGGAAAGAAATGGTAATGGAAACAGTGGAAAAGGAAAGTCATGTCAGTGTAGACAGGAGGTATGGTTTCCATTCTCAGCAACCAGGCTGAGCAAGATTGTAGAAGGTTTTGGTCCTCAATTAGCTTCTTCTGCCTCCTTGCAAAGTTTCTCTGTGCAAATAAGATCAAGCATTAGTATCAAGCATGGTTCTTTCCTTCTTTAAGCAGAAGACTGCAAATTATACACATTCTTTTGAACCTTGCTTTTCTCATTTAATGATGTACCTTGGACATCTCCCAAACAGCTGTATAATATTCAATAGTACAGATGTACAAAAATTTATTTAACCAATCCTCTACTGTATTGCTCTCACACTTCTCATAATACAAAGAATGCAACAATGAATATCTTTTTACATATGTCATTTTATAATCTGAGGGATGCATTCTCAGAAATGGGATTGACCTTAAGGTCCATCTATTTGTAAATTCAATAGATAACTGTGAATTGACCTCCATGGGTTTGGGCTGATTTACCCCTCCACTACCTCCTCATTTTGTAGATTAAGAAAACTGCAGTTCAGAAAGATCCAATCACTTGGCCAGTTAATGAATGGGTGGCTCTCACTCCTAAATCTCCTCAATCCCCCTAGTGTCCCTATGGACCTGAATCATTCTGAATATGAAATTGGCCAGTACTGATCTCTGGGAATCCAAGTGGAAGATCCCTGAAACCACTTGACATATGAGCAATTTAGAAAAACCAAGCACATTTCCTAATCTGTGCTTCCTATCCCAGATGCAGTAGCTGAGTGGATCCTACCAGAAGGAAAAGAAATGTTTAAGAGGAAGGTAAGAAAAAGGGAAAAATAAAGCAGAAAAGGAGCAATGACATAAAAGTTACCTTGTGCTGTGAAACAGATTGGCTGTATCAGCGTGTCTTTAAAAATAGAAACCTCATTAACAAATGCATACTAATTTGCATTTTCAGGTATTTAAGAACTGACTTGGCTGAGTACAGTCTCCATCTCTTGCCATCCAAGTTGGTTTCACTGTCATCCTTGAAACCGTAGGTCACAAAAATTAGAGCCAGTAGACGTATCTTGGAAGCTGTAAAGTTCCATATGCACAGGTCGCTACGAGGTTTCCCCGTTTGCTTGATCTGCTTCTCAGTCTGGCCTCCTGAACTGTAACTGTTTTGCACCAGCTCATCAAGAATCAGTTCTTTGTGATGATAGATAGTTTGGCTAAAGGACCAAAAAAAGCCACAAAACACCCAGTCTCCTGCCATACCCAAAAATCTTTGCTTATCTGGTTCTGCTCAAGTCCAAAACTAAGAGTACGAAGTATGCATTTCTCCCTGGTCAAAAAGAGCCGGAAAGAAATGCGGAGTGTTTTACACAAAGGAGGCATTCAGTAAATGCTGGCTGATAAAGTCTTTAAAGCAAATAACAATACACATTATTATTATGAACCAACATTTGTTATTTTTTCAACAAGGCACTGTCAGTTGGCAGCCACCTGTTTTGGAATCAGAAGAAGTAGGAAGAAGAAAGGTGAGAGAACTGGTATTCATTGAGTGCTGACTGTCTACAGTTTACAAGACTCAGAAGATTCTTTAACCTAAAATGCAGCTGACACAGTTCCAGTAGGATTCAAGGCCCCCAAATCCATTTCAGCCTCCACCCTGCTCCCAATAAGCCCATTCTGAACTCTGGGGAAGACAGACGCGCAGAAGCATAGAAGCTGGAGAGCTTCTCCATGGTTTGAGGTGGGGACAGACATTCCACGGCAGAGGGCGGCCCAGGAGCCGCTGAGTGTCCAACTGTAGATCCACTCAAAGAGATCGCCTTGTGCAAACAAAACAGCAAGCAACAACCTACAGCACCTGAGTTTCCCAAGTAAAACCCGAATAAAACTAAAACTGACAAAATATTTAGTCTGTAATATTGTCAGTGGAAAATCATTCAGAAGACAATGCTCCTTCTCTCTTTCTTACCTGGTACACCGTACACACAGCCAAGCTATAATTTGAGGGATATGACTTCAATGGGAATTCTGTAGCTAATTCAGTTTTGTCCAGGCTTTAGATCTCTAAAAATTTGGCTTTAATATTATGCATGTTCTAGTTTGGATAATTAATTCAACTAGCTGTGATTCCTCATTAATGAACAGAAGATGAGGGAAAATGCAAAATTTAACACATATACAAAATGTGTTATTTCTTAAGGTATCAACCAGCCAAAGAAAAACAAGTAAGTTGCCTGCACTTCTTGTATGGAGGTATAAAGGTGTGACTTTGCAGTGATAAGACTGTGTGAGTTGTGTGGAATTTTTCTGATTACCTATGGTCCCATAAACCTCCACACTTTTCACATGAATAGCTTAAAAATCACCTTGTAGCATTAGGTTCCTTTAAATACCTAAGTAATGCAGGCAATTCCTCATTATACAAACATTGGGTTTTAGGTTGTAGATTACACAGTCTCTGTTCTCCTTCTTCCCCTTCATTTCGGTCATTTCATTGCTTTCAAAAATTCCAAGGAAAAGCAGATTTCAGAAAAACATTTGATCCAATTTATGTAAAAAATATAATAAAAATAAAAGCTATGTACATATTTACACATATGTATGCAAATATACGAGAACCATCTGGAAGAATACACTCTGAACCTTAACCAGTGGACCTCTCCTTTAAAAGAAGTGGAATAATTGGAAGGGGAAGATGCTTTTGATTTTAAATCTATGTGCTTCAGCCATTGCTTGAGTTTTTAATAGAGTAAGAATGTATTTACATATAAAGAGTTAATGAGAAATTAATTACCTAAAATACATTACAGAGAAAGAATGTATTTATGTATTGTTTGTAAAAAATGATCTAAAATAAAACTTATTTGATTAAATTCCTATTACAAAATAAAATTTCAGTCTACCCTGCAAAATTTTGATGCTGCACTTCACTCCCCTAAGAGTGTGACTTCCTAGGAAATTCCCCCCCACTTTTCTTTTTTTTGCATGTAGAGATATAATTTGTGTCTAAGGGAGGAATCCAAGAAAAGTCTTTTTGAATACATCTGTGGAAAAGTTCATCTGCTATAAACACTGGCTGCTTTGGTCCCTTGTATCTTCCTGCAGTGAGAGAGGAATATTATCCACGTTCAGTGCTTTCCACTTGTCTCCTCTTTTTACACAGCAGAGCTTCCATACAATCCATTTCAATCAAATTTGTTCATGTCCTTTTGGATTCTTTCAAAGAACGTTCTTTTTCAAAGCCAATGTCTTTGTGCTATTAACCTTTGAACATCCCTTTGCCAGAGCTGCACAGCAGATTGAATTCTGATCATTCACCCCTCAACCTATAACTTCTCTCTTATTGCTTTGCCTGGCTCTTTCCCTAGATTTTCAAGCAATGAGCCTGCAGTCAGACATTGGCAAGCCTATACAAACTATTCCAAGAAAACAAGCCTTTAAAAGCATTTGCCTGTATTCAACAGGAAATCCACTTACTGCTCTCTTCCAAAGATAAATCAAATTGACAAGTCCTGTAGGCCATCATCTAATCCAATTCAGCCAGGATCCACTGAGTCTTGCTATGTTTAAGACACTCTGACAGATAGTGCGGCACTTACTGTGACAAGATAAGGTTCCTGTCCTCAAACAGTTTACAATCTAGCAAAGCCAAATCAGCTTCCTTCAACTCTGGGTCTGTCCTCTATTAGAATGTACATACTCTTAGAATCTTTGGAGATTCATTTTTCTTTTTTTTTTTTCATTATGGTACAACATACATAAAATTTGCCATTTCAACTATTTTTAAATGTACGATTCAGGAGCATTAAGTATATTTGCAATGTTCTGCAACCATCACCACTATCAAGTTTCCAGAACTTTTTCCATTATCCCAAACAGAAACTCTATGCCCTTTAAACAAAAATTTCTCATTCCTTCATTCCCGCAATGCTTGGAAACCTCTGTTCTACTTTCTGTCTCTATGAATTTGTCTATTTTAAGTACCTCATACACATGAAATCATACAATATTTGTCCTTTCGTGTCTGGCTTCTTTCATTTAGCATAATGTCCTCCACATTCATCCATACTGTGGCATGTGTCAGAATGTCCTACTTGTAAGGCTGAATCA
The DNA here is from genome assembly GCF_040802235.1 of Manis javanica. Classification (NCBI taxonomy): domain Eukaryota; kingdom Metazoa; phylum Chordata; class Mammalia; order Pholidota; family Manidae; genus Manis; species Manis javanica. Next base: position 78,596,666 of record NC_133169.1, read on the forward strand.
TATTCCATTGTATGGAGAGACCACATCCTGTGTATCCACTCAGCCATTGATGGACACCTTGTTTTACCTTTCACTGGAGATTCTTTATTAGTAAATCTTTCTTTTTCAGATTTCTACAAACTCCACACTTAGTTTGATCTGAAATACCCAGATCAGTCTGTTTCAAGTGTCCTCTTCTCTCTGATGTGACCACACTACTCTACAGAGCGAGAAGCCAGCCATAGAGGAGGCTGGTTTCCATTTCGATGAGGCACAACTGCCTCTGATGCTTCTGACGCTTCCACCTTCCAAACGTACACACTACAGACAGATGTCCGATGAACGGCATGTCAGGTTTTCTTTTATAATTGGAAAAGGAAAGCGTTTCCCATCAGGAAATAACACCAGAAAAAATTTGTAGAGTAGAGAGAAGAGGGTGGTATGTTCTCTGTTTCTCTTGGAAGACTTTGACCCCTATGGTGAGGAGACTGTGGATTATAATAGAGAACATTATTTAGATATTTTGTTGCTTCCAGGTCTAAATGACACAGTGTGCCTCAAAACTGGGAAGACTTTCTCACCTTAGAAAAAAATCTAGCCTACAGATTTTGGAGACTATGGTGACAATCCCCAAAACAGACAGGGCTGTCCCGATGGGCAATGGCAGGGGTGGTCCGCTCTCTTCTCCCAGCAGCTCTGTGGGCCACATGGCGATAGAGCAAGAGCAGGGGAGCAGGGTGGGTATGACCTGGGGCCCACAGGTGACGGACCCCTGCAAGGGCGCATGCGAGGCACCTTTAGGGAAATTAGCGGTAAACACTTTAAGGAGAAATAACATGCCATTATGGGCAAGAATTATTATCCAAAGCTACAATGTCTTTGGCACAAATATGACTCCCTTTAGGTCTATTTTTACCCCAATTCTGGTATTTAAACATCGAATTCTGAGCCTATGTGAATCTAAATGTCTACAGAGACCTCCTGAGAGATGTGGGTCCCAAGGCCAGCAATATAAAGATCATTATTTTTCAGAGTCCTGTACTAAATCTCCTCTAAATGACAGTATAGTGACCAGTTGTCAATGTTATTTGCCATACACAAAATAATAGACATCTGGAAATGTTATCAGCAGCAATATAATGTAGTAGAGTGTGATGAATAATATTTTCCAAGCTTAAAAGATGGTAAACTGGAACCCTTTAAAGAAAGGCCCTTGAAGAAACAGTGAAGCTGTTTCAGTGAGAGATGCACTATACGGTGAAATACAAGGTGCGATGTCTTCCCAAACTTTTCCTGACTTACAGGGGAGTGACTTTATATTCCACTCTAGAAAGTAGGTGGTATGATAGGACATTCTCTCTATTGGTTTTTCTTATTTGTTTAGAGAAGGCATGTGATTGGTGAGGGCAGGCAAGGTCATGCTGTGATACCAAATTAGCACCAAAGTCCTTGTGGCTTAACATGACTTGTTTGTTTCTCACTCACACTACATGCCCCTCATGAGCTGGCAGACCTCAGTTCGTCACTTCCACACACTCAGGATTCCAGACAACAGGCTCACCATGTTGTAGCTGTACCATGTGGAACGTATGGCTTGTCAACAATGGTACCAGAGACTTGGGAGCGGAATGCTCCCTACCATATGCAGGGAAGACACACCACAGCCCCTTGTGTTGCACTGGCCAGAGCTCCTCACTGAATCTCGTCTAATTGCAAGGAGGCTGGAAAGAGTAGGAAAAGAAATGTGCTATTTGGTGAGCACTATACTCTGCCATATTAGGCTGACATGGTGGAAGTAAATGCTCGTTCGGAATGTGTCATACTGGTCAGCTGACAGAACTTGTTTCTTAAAAAGGAAAACAATCACTTTAACAGAAATTCAATTAGATGTCTTAATAAACAAACTGTTTAAAGATCACTTAAAAAGCAACATAATGACTGATTACGTTGTACAGATCTCAACTATACACTGAAAATAAAGTTTTAAAATAATGTTTTCAATTTATACAAATGGGTACTTAGGACCTGAGATAAAGTGTCCACTGACAGCATCATACAGGGGGTCAGAAAGATGTCATCTTTGATAACAAAAGCAGAAGTGAAAGCGGTGTTCTAAAAACATATGAGCCTAGAAAAATGCAACATTTCTAAAGTAATCTCATTTTATATACTTATTTTTAAATTTATAGTATAAGCAAAGTAATAATTAAATATTATAGCTACAGAATTGAATATTTTCTCAATATTCCTAAAATTCATATATTCAACGTGGCCTTAAAAACCTTTTAAATTCTTCTCTGAAGATAAATGGTAACTATGCCTTAAATTTGTGCTTGGAAGTTTATAAAATGGAAAGTAACAAGAGATTTCTAATTAATTGATTTAAAGTAGTAGTAGTATGTATATGTGTTTAGGATGCTAGCACCTGCTTCAATTTACCAGAAAAAGAAGCTGTAAGATGGGTTGGTTCATATTCTGAACCATACTATGCAGTGTTACTGTCCACTGTCTTGAATTATTGGCCACCTACCTCCCTTCAAATTGCTAAGTCCTGCCTCCGCAGATGGTTGTAAGCAGGAGTCAGGTTTGATGGAGTTCTATTGTCTTTTGATCCCGGCAGCTCTGGCACTAACACTGACCTGGGGGCAGAGCAATCTCTAGCCTATTCCTGTTTCTGCGGCATTTGCAGTGGTTGCTACTGACAAGTCGACAAAAGCAGCAACCCATGCAGGCCCAGCCATTCTAGATAAAGAGTGATTCCTAAGTAGATAGTCAGATGGATTGCCAAGGATTTGAAAATGCCAGTGGTACATGTTTTCATTATCTTCATTAACCATCCCTTGTACCTTCTAATCTCATATTTATCTTAATGTAATTCTTTGTTTCAAATATTCACCCTCCTGAGTAACTTTTCTTGAAAGGAGACCAAAAGGAGAAAAGGAATGAATATTTTCAACAGTGATTTGGGGTATTTTTAGTTTTTCAATCGTGAGAAAAAGATCAATGTTTTAGAAGCCAAAATAAAATCATTTGACTAAGCAAGGTATATCACCTACCATGCAAGTTATCCTGCTAACATGAACACAGAATTGTCTTTTTTCATTTATCAGTCTTTCTTCAACTTACCAAACAGATCAATGCTTGGTTCCTTTGAATAATTGGAGATATCTTTCTTTAAGAACTGTAGGATCTAAGGACATCTCTAAAAGAGACAGAGACAGAGAGAGAAAACTGCTTGATAAATATCACCTCTGCTGATGATTGCTGTCAACTCCAAAAAGTAATCATAGAGTTTCCCTCATTTATCTAAGAAAGGTAAAAGAATTCTGGTGGAATGGTGGTCACTAGGAAAGCACATAGGAAAATGAAATAACACACAATTCTTTCTATCTAAATATATTCCTGTAACTATAATATCAGTTTTTAAAAGGGAAGGAAATTAGTCCTTCCAGAGAAATTCATTGGTCCCACATGTTGCCTAGGACAAGAGAATCTGATGCTGCAATGGGATACACCTGAGCCCTCAACCCAACCACATTATTTACTAAACCATGTGACTGTGGACAAATTACTCACTGAGCTTCATTACTCATCTAGAACCTAGGAACAGGGTTACCAGATAAAATACAGGACACCTAAGTTTGCACTTCAGTCAAGCAACGAATAATAGTTTAGTCTGAATGATCTATTGTGCCAGAGAGGGATTTCAGCTCCAGACAAATTCATTCTGGATTCAGATATACCAAATAATGACAATGGAATATTAGGGGTAAAGGCATTACACCGAGCCTCATTCTCATGGTGGCAGGTCGCGCAATGGAATCATGTCCTCATCTGGCAAGTCTTCAGTTTGCAGTTCACCTCTACCTCCACCAGCCAGGTGGAGCACTGGGTGGAGCTCTTTACATCACAACACAGACAGTAATGATCCATTGCCAATACATGTGTAATCATGTGCCTACACGTAGGCCAATTACATGATGGCACATACATCATGGGCAAGTAAATTAGGGTCTGGTGAGTATCCTGGCCCTTGGAACTTCCATTTTCCCTGTACTCCACCCCTCCAGAATTTTTGCTTCACAGTCTAGGCATCCTCAGTCTTCTGTAATGATCCCTGTGCAAGAAGGCTGGAACCTTGTAACTGGATTCCACAACACCAACAGAAGCTACAACAACATGCAGATAACAACGAAAATGACAGTAACTGTCATCCTCAAGCCTCAGGAGATTGATTGCCACCAAGTGGTCATTCCAGCTCTATTCAAACCAGTTCTACTCAGATGACTTCACGACTTGCACTTTCTACAGGAGACCAGTAGCAGAGCAGGCAGGAAGCTCTGTGCACACCCAACAAGCAGACGTGTTAGCAGCTCTTGCTAGGGTGTGTGCGCAACCCATGAAGACATTGGAGATTAACCTTAAGGGCAATAAGACACATTTTAATGACACCAACATAGGCAAATCTTGCCCATCAAGTAGGATGCATGCAAGAGTGTGGTCCTGTGATAGGACCATGGCAGGAATGGGGTCCCATCCAGGTCTAGCATACCATACCTTTACCACTCTCCCTGTGGAGAGTACCAAATAGTCTATGTAGAGTGTTACTGGAGATACATGCACCGGCCATAAAGATAAAACAAAACTCCCTCGTAAGATGCTCTTAACCTTCTGGCTATTTAGGCTACCATGATCTTTGGGTTCCAACCACTCTGCTGTTACTCCAGGAACACACAGGAGGCAAGCCTCCAGGTGATGTCCCTAAGGTGCCAGGAGAATAAGCAATCACTGGCCCATGTGTCAAAACATCTAAGGGAACATCCACTGAACAGTCTCCAGGGCTTATTGCAGTTGGTCCTGGCAGCAAATTTTATTCTGATGGCCAAACCATGGCTTCAATAATTCCTCCTTAGCTCGTATTTGCAGTTGTATAGGGGATTCAGTAATGTGTCTGAGCATGTCTATGGAGCTCAACACCCCCTTCCGGGGCTACTCATTCAAATGCCGTAGCCCTGTCCATAAATGGGCTGACCATCCCCATAGACTAGTAGCATCTGATTTCAGGACAGATTTTAACACACCCATTGACCTCTCTATCATGCCTGCCATGGTAGGATTATTTTGAGATAGGGGGACCATGGGTTTAGACAAAGGAGGATGATGGCCCCCGGAAAAGAAAAGGCAAGATCATTACAGTCAGAGCAATATAACAATATGCAAGGAAACCCCCTACCAAAACTCTGGGTTAAACATTAAACTCCAGAGTCATTCTTCAGTGACATCAGTTCATAGTCCCCAGATAAAGGAAAGTAGCCCATGTTTTTTATTATGCTTATCATTTGTAATTATGTGTAAGATTCACTTCAGCATGCTAAAAGGCCCAGGCCTGTGTGCTGTTTTTTGGCCTTCAGAACTAATCGGGCGATTTGCACCCTAGGCAGTTAATTTGCAACCTGAGCAAGCAAGCCCAGCCATAAACAACATAGTAAAAGGAAGGAAGATTCCATCTCCAGTTTTTGTACAATGTAACTTACAGCCAAACAAATCTAACTAATAGAACCATTAGAATCTTTTCTCTATCTGCTAGTCCTTTACTTCTTTGAAAAGGGTAAATTTCTATGGATTTCTGTTTGCCACAGAATATGCATCTAGGATGTATCTAGGATGCTAAGACTGAGAGGTTGGTCCATTCCAGAAACATTGACGTCATCTGAGTGTACATGAAAAATACAGCATCTCAGGCCCCATCCCAAACATACAGAAATTCTCTGGTGATATGCATGTACATGAAATTTAAGAAACCTTGGTCTGAATAATTTCAAGACCCTTCCATGCAAGCATCTGGACAAGCTTGATAACAAAATTCCATGTAAATGCATGGCCAAGGACCCAAAAGAAAGAGAAAACCCCCAAAATGAAGAGGAAAATAGAAAAACTGGAATTCAGTAAAAACTGAAATGATAAATGGGAGCTGAAGCTTCAGTGTTAACAGAAAATGGAGGGAGGGAGGGTAACAGGAGGACCTGCCTACTAACAACCATAATGAAGTGAGTTTTGACATTGGGGGAGCAGAGTGGTGGGACAAACTCACACAAAGCTGGGATGCACCCTCAGGAAAGTGTGCATTAGGAAGAGATCCTCCCAACCATCAAAAAGCAAGGACTTATTTGTTGGAGTATTACAGAGACCTTTAGGAAAGGAACACCATATCCTAAAGCACAGGCAGAGCAGCAGATTAGAAGGCTGAAGAGAAACTCACCTAAGAAGAAAACAGATGTGGAGGGGTGATCAAGGATGAGACCAGGCCAGAGACAGAGATGCAAACCACAAGATGCGCTTAAAGCCGAAGAAAGAAGGAGAAGGTCCGACAGGAATCTTTTAGGAGAAGTGGAGGAAAGAGCGAAGGAGGTGGGAGAGAAAAGACAGAAAGATAATGGCTGTGAGTATTTCACAATTAGTAAAAGACAAAAACCTTAGTTTCAGGAATCAAAATGAGTCCCAAGTAGAATCAATACAATCAAATCTATACATCAGTCCTCATGGGAAAGCTACAAGAAACCAAAGCCAAAAAGTAAAAAAGGCCAGAACAAAATAATAAATTATTTTTAAAAGGGACACTAATTAGAGTGACAACAGACTCCTCAATAGTAATGACAGAAGAAAATAATTCAACCATATCTTCAAAATGCTGAGGGGAAAGAGCCCTCATTCCAAAATTTTTAAGGCGGCCAAAGCACATTTAGAGGTAAAGGTAATATGACATTTCAGGCACACAAAACTGAAGGAGGAAAGCTCTCCATGTTCTTTCTGTTTGTTTGTTGGACAATATAATAAAAATATATCTCATAGTTTATTGAAATTAATAAAGTTCTATTCCCTAAACCTGGACCTAAAAGAAAAAAGAGGTGTCATTGATTCTCTCCATCCATGCATATTTCACCACCCATCAGAAGCCAACAAGGCACCAGCCAATGCGTTCTGATGACAAAATAATGATTCCTACACTGGGCATTGTCTCTGGTGGAAATCATCCCTTTGTGCTGCATTTGTAAAATGGACGGACCCTGGGTGCTGAGTCAGGACATCTACTTTCAAGTTCTAGCTCTCCCACTAACTGGGTGCATGACTTGGCACAACTGATTCTGTTTCCCAGTGTATAAAATGAGGTAAATGAGCTAGTTCCTTGTGATGACTCCAATCTCCATTATGCTAAAAGTCCACTCTGCACCTTTCTGACTTGTGACTGGCACCCACACACAGTTATTCCACAGAACACAAGCGAGATAGCTGAGGAGTCTCACCTTTCACTGCAAAGATCTTAAACCTACAATGTAAACTCAACAAACATAGATTGGAAGGCCAGAAAGTGTTCAGACCAACTTCTCATATGAAAAACTCCTAAAAATTCAAAACTCTAAGTCGGTTCTCTCCCCACTCTCCATTCCCCTTGTCACAGATCTTCCAGGACTTAACCAAGACTCCTACGAGTCTGGAATTTCTTTCTGGCACGGCACTCTAAATAACTCAGGCTTCCTTCTAAAGACCTCAGCAAGTTTTTGTGGTTTCACTCTTACTTCCAACAGAGCATGGGAAGATGATTTATCATCATGCCTTTAATGACCACAAGAAATATGGAATCCTTCTGGCCCTAAAGAACATTTCCCATGGGGTATCATCTTCAATCTTAATTACACGTGTACGTATTATTCAGACAATGCTAAGCACTTAGCTCTGGGTCAGCATGATACTGTCAGTCTTCATTCCCTCTCCTGGGTCTTTCCCTCTCACCTCCAAATGGTGGCCACTCTGGTTCTCTTGCCTCTTTAATCACACTTCAATTAGAATCACCTTTTCCCTAGAGCACTGGGCTCTCTGGCAGAATACCCAAGATTTCTCTAACAAAAGGGCTTGGCTCTTGGCTGGGTTCCTTGCTGACAAGTGTTAGGGATGCAAATAGGCTCTCTGTCGCCCTGCAGATATCCAGCGGAAGTGATCTCTCTAGGAATGGATCATCAAGTTATGATGGCTCTCTTCTCATAGTGCACACATGCCACACACACGCACACACACACACACACATGCACACCATGCAGATACTCACACATACATTCTCCCATACACACACTTGCCCAAAGATTAAAATAAGGCCAGACAATTCTTCACCAGTTGCACAAAGATGCTGATGGTTTTAGCAAAACACCTAAGATTTGAATGAGAACAGCTTCTACCTATCACATGCACTCTGTGTGCAGGCAGGTGATTGGTCTGAACACCTGTGCCCTTTAGCACTGCTCCATGTACTCTTTGTTGCCTCCCGTCTGTGCTTCGGAAGTGCTCTGGGTTATGAGATCTTTGTGGTTGCATCTTCTTCATTTTTCTATGTATGATTAGGTGTGATGAACAAAAGTCCCATCCCCTTGCTCTCTCTGTCAAAAGAATTCAATTTGAAATTGATGTCATGCATCACAAGACACAAAATGGTCAGCCTAATAGCCACGAAGACTTCTGTTCGGTTCTGTTTTGTTTTGTGTGCTGTCAGCACCATCATGAGAATCTATTGTTCTTCTTGCTAAGCCAGAAATACACTAACAAAAGACATATTCTTTCTTTCTTTCTTCAGTTTTTTCTTTTTTGAGGTATGATTTATACACTGTAAAGTGTACATTCTCAACTGCACAGTTAGATACATTTTTACTTATGTGTGACACCACCACCCAGGTCAAGTCACTTCAGAAAATTCCCTGTGCCTCTCCCAGGGCAATACCCACCCCAACAACAACCACTACTCTTTTATCATGACCTTTTATATTCGCCTGTCTTTAACTCCATGTATGTGGAATCACACAGATACACACTCAGAACATTTTTGAGATTTATCCACGCTACTGTGTATGTCAGTCCTTCTTACTGTTGTGTGATATTCCATTTTATGGCAATACTACAATGTGTTTTGCATCCTTCTGTTGGACATTTGTACTGTTTCCACTTGGGGCTATTATGGCCAGAGCTGCGAACAACCATCTTTCATATGCCTTTTGGTGGATACATGGACTCATTTCTCTCAGCTTTTTACCTGGAGGTAGAATTGCTGGGTCACGTGATAGGAGACTGCTTAGCTTTAACAGATACCAACAAATGGTTTTCCAGAGCAGTTGAACCAATTTACGCCTCTAGGTGCTCTAGGAACTCACCAACATTTTGAATATTTTAATTTTAGCCTTTCTATGGGTTTGTGCTATTCTCTCACTGTGGTTCTAATTTGAGTGATATGCCTCATTCTCATTGATTAGAGGTGTTGTTGAATATCTGTAATACTGGATATGAGTCCTTCCTCGGGCATAAATATGTATTATGAAAATCTTCCCCCAATCTGTGGCTTACCAACTCACTCTCTTAATTATGTCTTTTGATGAACAGAGTTAATTTTCATGAAGTCCAATTTATTTTTTTCCCTTTTCTTTCATGGCTTAATGCTTTTTTGGGGTCTTATTTGAGAAATCTTTCCAACTCCATGGTAGTTTTCCTTTACTGTATTTGAGAAGCTTTATTGTTTCACCATTTACATTCAGATCCATAATCCACCTTGAATTAATTTTCATGTATGGTGTAAGACCAGGTTCCAGATTCACTGTTTTCCAATATTTTCATTTTCTCCAGCACCATTTATTGAAAAGTAATCTTTTCTCCCCTGAATCTCAGTAGCACCTTTATGGCAAATCAAGTTACAGACAGTACAGGTACACAGTTATTTCTGGGCTCTATCTATTCCATTGCTATATTTCTCCATCCTTGCACCAAAATATTATTTCCATGAGGTGGGATTAGCTTCTGTGTCTCTGATAAATGTCAATATTTACCTTTTCACATCTGCCCACTTCCCATCTCACCCTCACTGATTCAACATCTTCATTTTACGAGACTTTAACGCAATATTCACAATAATAGACAGATCAACCACACAGAAAATAAATAAGGAAACAGAGGCAATGAACAACACATTAGATCAGATGTACTTAACAGAGATATCTATGGAACATTCCACCCAAAAGCTGCAGGATACACATTTTTCTCAAGAGTACATGGAACATTCTTCAAATAGACCACATAGTAGGCCACAAAAACAGCCTTAATAAATTCCACAAGATTGAAATTGTATCCAACGATTTATCAGACCACAATGGTATGAAACCAGAAGTAAACTACATGAAGAAAAAAATACCCCACAAACCACATGAAGGCAAAACAACATGCTTCTAAGTAATCAATGGATCAATAAACAAATTAAAGAGGTAATCAAACAGTACATGGAGACAAATGAAAATAAAATACAGTTCAAAATATGTGGGACACCACAAAAGTGGTCTGAAGAGGGCAGTACATAGCAATACAGGCCTCAAGAGAAAGAGCAATCACAAATAAACAGTCTAAACTCACAATTAAGGAAACGAGAAACTGAGGAAGAAATTAAACCCAAAGTTAGTAGAAGGAGGGACACAATAAAGATCAGAACAGAAATTTTTAAAAATAGAGAAGAGTAAAATATGAGAAAAATATTAACAAAACCAAGAATTTGTTCTTTGAGAAAATAAACAAAATAGACAAATCTATCGCCAGATTTATCAAGAAAAAAGAGAGACTAAACAATTTTAAAAAATCAGAAATGAAGAAAGAGTAATCAAAATGGATACCACAAAAGTACAAAAATTATCAGAGAATTCTACAAAAAATCATATGCCAATAAACTGGGCAACCTAGAAGAAATGGACCAAGTCCTAGAAAAATACAGCCATCCAAGACTGACCCAGGAAGGAGCAGAAAATCTGAACAGACCAATTACCAGCAATGAAACTGAATCAGTAATCAGAAAACTACCCGAGAACAAAACCCCCAACCAGATGGATTCACCGCTGAATTTTATCTGACATTTAGAGAAGACATAATACCCATTCTCCTTAAAGTTCTCCAAAAAACAGAAGAGGAGGGAATACTTCCAAACTCAATTCTATGAAGCCAACATCACCCTAATACCAAAACCAGGCAAAGACCCCACAAAAAAATTAAACTACAGACTAATATCCCTGATGAATATAGATGCAAAAATACTCAACAAAATATTAGCAAACCGAATTAAGAACACATCAAAAAGGATCACCCATCATGATCAAGTAGGATTTATTAGTACAGTATTAGAAAATCCATCAGCATCATCCACCACATCAACAAAAAGGACAAAAACCACATGATCATCTCCATAAATGCTGAAAAAGCATTTGACAAAATTCAAAATCCATTCATGATAAAACTTCTCAAAAAAGTGTGTATAGAGGGCAAGTACCTCAACATAATAAAGGCCATATACAACGAACCAACGGCTCTCACATCAAACTCCACGGAGAAAAGTTCCTCTAAGATCAGGAACAAGACAAGGACGTCCACTCTCACCACTTTTATTCAACATAATACTGGAGGTCCTGGCCGTGGCAATCAGACAAGGTAAAGAGATAAAATTTACTCCCCACCTCTCCTCAATAGTGCCTTCCCTGCTGGGCATCCCAGGACCCTGACCCCTCAGCTATTCCTTAACCTGGCTTTATGTCCTGGAAGTATGGGTGCTCTCAGAGCAGTTAAAGATCTGCAGAAACCACGCAGGCTGATGGCCAGACACAGGGCCTGGTGGCTGTGGGGCGCCCCCAGAACCCCGGGTCTACCATCCCAGCACTCACACTGGCACAACTTACCGCGGGCGGAGGCCAAGATCACGGCTTGCAGCATCTCCGTGTCGAATGGTTGTTGGGCCAGGTGCCAGTTTCATCGCCATTTTGGGAGCTGGGGAGAGAGGGGATGAGAGCAAGGTCTCCAGGCTGGCCTGGCTCATGCCCCTTCTGTCCTCTCTCAGGCCTCAGATCTAGCACCCTACCCACACCCCGCACCCAAGACCTGCTCCCTTTCAGCGAGGAGGAAGGCAGTTTATCCAATCCTTCAGAAGCTGGACCCCCATTTGCCAGTCCCCCAGACCAGCTCTCTACTGCCTTGGACACCGTGGCCCTTAGAGGCGGAGAGCAGGGTAAACTGCAGCTTACCCCACTCGAGGAAGGGGGGGCTTCCTGCCACGGGGAGGGGGGTCAGGCCCCTTCCCGTGAGCCGTGGAGGTGGGAAATGGGAGAGATGGCGTAGGCACAAGAGAAAGGGGTGAGGACGCGGGCAGAAGCAGAGGGAGGGGGAGAGGTCCCAAGAGACCCTGCAGCGGGGAGCAGAGGTTTCTAAAACTCAGATCTAAGCCCTGCAATCCCTTCACTGGCTTTCTACACCCTCAGGATACCATCCAAGGGCGCAGAAGACCCCGTGCCTCCTATTCTGTAGAATGTTCCGACGTTCTATCATAACCTTTTCTGAGGCACTTCTCTCTTACAGCAAATTCTGGGCAGAGACTGTTTAGAATGCCAGTTCACAGCCTCTGCCGGGGTAACGTGAATACAGTTTGTCAGAGGGGACCCCTCAGCCCACCAGGCTGGGCCAGGCGCCCCAGGCAGCTCTAGGCCCGCGGCCGCTGCACTTTGCCTGTCTGCTCACCACCGGGCTGGCGGTGGGGCTGCGCCTTCCTGCGTCCTCTGGAAGCACCTACCTGGCACCTTTAGATGCTCTAAGCTTTGAGAAAAACATGCAGTGATTCATAATTGTTAAAATGCTGACCTGAAAACGAACCCTAAGGAATTCCAACCCAATTTGCATTTTTCCCAATGACTATTTCAATGCTTTTGGGGGGATTTCAAAGAACCAAATTATTTCTGTTTTTGAGAGGAGGGGAAGCATCCTGACACACGCAGTCTGTTAGGTGACCTTGGGCATCGTCTGCACACCAAAGTTCCTCAAAAAATATTTGTTACATGAATGAATGGGAAAGGCCCTTGGAGAAGTTAGGTCACTGTGAAGTGAGATGGATTTGACACCAGGGGAGAGGCTGTAGGGCGTGCCTTGAAGGCGAGAGAGAGAGAGAGAGAGAGAGAGAGAGAGAGAGAGAGAGAGTGAGTGTGTGTGTGTGTGTGTGTGCACACGTGCATTTTGCCATGGTGGGTGAGCACACAAAGAGCTGCTTTCCAATTGTCCCAAGGCCTTCCCCTGCTTACACTCTCGCCTCACCCGAGATTCCCCCCCCCCGCCAGTTAGGTGCACTCAGGCTGAGGCTCAGACCAGAGCAGGCAGCTAGCTGCTCTGTGCGCTCCACCCCGCCACAGCAAATGTGAGGTCAGGGTTGGGGGGGAAGCAGGAATCTCATTTCTCCCTCCCGAGAACGGGAAGAGTTAGAATTCTGTGTCCATTATTCAACCAATATATGTTGAGCAATTACAGTGTAAACACACTGGACTAGGCTCAGGGTTACTGCTGTGAATGTGACTGAAGCAGTGCATCTCTATGGTGCCCACGGTCTATTGAGAGACTGACAGTAAATAATCACACAGTGACCTAATTGCAGGCGTGAAAGTCTGGTGGAGGCAATGACCAGGGGGTTGGAGAGGAGCCCTGACTTAGTCACGGCTAGGGAACTCAGTCAGTCCTGGCTTCCCCAAGAAAAGGTGGGGAATTTAAATCCGAAAATTTATCCAGGTGATTTGCAGGAGAATTCCAGCTATGCAAATGTAGGAGGAATGATAGAAAATTACTTCATAACCACCGATGTAGAAACGAATTCAGGCAAGGATCATCAGTGGACACTAAAATACTAAAAGGGGGTGAATTATTGTTGCACCGTCTCAAATATCACCCACAGATTCCTTATTAATCACAAATATTTAAAAATAACTTTGGAAGGAAGAACCTGGGTATACCACTTTAACCAAGTGAACAGACTGAGCCTCACTGATAATGAGACAACCTAACACAAAATGTTTCCAAGGTGACACAGTGGGAAGCCACCCATGCAGGACTCTTACCAGACTGTTCAACCTGATCGCACTGAGAAAACGACCAGCAAATCCAGATGGTGGGACATTTTAAAAGACAATTGACCTGGACTCCTTAAAAAAATGTCTGTGTTATAAAAAACAACCATGTATTTTCTTTTAAGATTTACCATACCTTAAGAGCTCAACAGAGGTTGATTTAGAAACCATCTTTGGTCCTAAAGGTCACAGGAAACCAAGCAGTATACTTGGTAGTGGGCTTGTCTCTCACGTACAGCTGCCTTCCCTCCCCCCCTCCCCCTTCTTTCCTTCCTTCCTTCCGTCCTTCCCTCCCTCCCTCTTTCTCTCTCTCTCTTTTCTCTCTCTTTCTTTCTTTCGTCTCTCTCTCTCTCTCTCTTTTTCTCTTTCTGATCAGTAAAAAAAGATAATAAAGATAATAACACTTGCCCCTCCACCCCACACTTTATTTAGGAGTCTTCACCCTCTTTTTGGCCACACACCTTTTGGATATCACACCCTACCCCCTTTTTATTTTAGAACTTTATTAATGAACATACAAGAAACTGCATATATTTAGTGCAGTTTTTGAAGCCGCCACTACAGTCAAGATAACTAATATATCCGTCACCCTCAAAAGTTTTGCCCTGCCCCTTGTGGTCTCCCCTGCTCACCTCTCCCCCTGTGTCTGCATCGCCAGGTACTACTGATTTGCTTTCTGGAACTGCAGATTAGTTTGTATTATCGAGAAGTTCATATAAATGGAATCATACCATATGAACCCTTTTTCTGGCTTCCTTCAACACATGTGTTGTTACATGTATTAATAGCTCATCCTTTTTTATTGCTGAACACAATTACCTTGTATGGATCTACTATAATTTATTCATTTACCTGTTGATGGGCATTGGGATTGTTTCTAGTTTGGGTTTTTATTTTTCCTCTGTGTACAGGTTTTTGTCTAAACATAAGGCCTTCATTTCTCTTTTGTAAAATCCTCAGAATGGAATGACTAGCTTATATGGTGGGGCTATGTTTAACTTTTAAAGAAATTGCCAAGTTCTTTCCAAAGTGGTTGTATGACCATTTCACATTCCCACACACATTATGTGAGTTCCAGTTCCTTGTCTACTCTTGGTAGGAACAGTCTTAAAGTTTAGCCATTCTTGAAGGCAAGGAGTGTATCTCATTTGCAAATCCTATTCTTAATTTACATTTCTGTGGTGATGTTGAGCATCTTTTCATGTGTTTATTTGCTATCTGCATATCTTCTTTGAAGTGTCTGTTCAAAATTTTTGCCCATTTCAAACCTTTTTATTATAGTCTAAAATATGTCCTTTGTTGCATATGTGTTTTGCAAATATTTTCTTCCTCCTGTGACTTACCTTTCATTTTCTTTGTGTGTTTTGAAGGACAAACATGTTTAATTTTGATGAAGTCCAATTACTTTTTTTGCCTTTTGCTTTTTGTGTCGTATTTGAAAACTCATTGCTAAACTCACAGTTACTAAAATTTTCTCCTGTTTTCTTTTGAAAGTTTTATATAGATATAACCCTTACATTCTCTTTTCCTTTGTGGATACGTGAGTTACTTTCACATGTTCTCTTTGGGGTGCGAATTTTCACTTGTAGGCGAGACAGAACATTTCTGGTACTCTTAGAATCAGGGACCTTTGAGATTTCATTTATCCTGCAAGCATTTTCATCTTCTTATGTGATGTTAGAAACCTTTTGTTTTCTTGGACTTCGTGTGCTACAACTTGCATAAAGCCAATCTTCTTATCTATAAATATTAATAAATATTCACCATCTTTATAGATGGGAAGATTAATTCCATCCTTACTGTTAGGACAGGGAATAACAATAAGTAACAGTAAAAATAGCAGTTAATTATTGCATACTTACTGTAGCCCTAGCACTGTGGTAAAGAGCTTTAGATTTATTGTCTCATTAAGCTTTACATCAACCTTGCAAAATAGGTACTGTTGTTATTCCCATTGTATAGATAATTGAACTGAAACTCAGATGAAGCAACTTGATTCCGCTCACAGAACTGGGATCCAAACCTGGGTCAAGCTGATTAGCAGAAAAAAGTCCTTATCACCACATTGTACTGACAGTTTATGTACCTGTAGCATAAGAGCAGTCACTGCTAAAACTGAAAGAACGCAACAGCAGCAGACTCCCAGACTCCCAAGAAGGGACCAGCAGTTACCAAAGGGGAGGGATGGGGGAGGGGGGGCGGGGAGAGAGGGAGAAGGGGATTGAGGGGTATTATGGTTGGTACACATGGTGTTGGGGGGTTGCGAGGAAGACAGTGTAGCACAGAGAAGACAAGTAGTGACTCTGTGGAATCTTAATACACTGATGGACAGTGACCCCAATGGGGTATGGAGGGGACTCGATTATATGGGTGAATGTAGTAACCACAAAGTTTTTCATGTGAAACCTTCATAACAGTGTATATCAATGATAACTTAACAAAAAAAATTTTTTTTAAGAATAACCCTATTTCCAGATAAGGGCACATTCTGAAGTACTGGTGGTTAGACTTCAGCATATGAATTTTAGGGAACACCATTCAACCCACAACAGTTCCTCCTCTTGCCCATGGTTATAGATGCTGTCACCTTTAAGTCTCCCTTCTCTGTTCTTGTCCTACCAGTTTGGAATCAAGACCATGCTGGAGACAGAAGAAGGAATCCTACTGCCGCTCAGAGCCATGGATCCTGCTCTTCCCAACATGAGGACTGACGCAGCTAAGCTGCTTTCTGCTCTTTGTATCCTGCCACAGCCAGATGACATGTATGTGACTGGAATTATTTCTCTTCTCCATTCTCTTTTTTACCAGAAATCTTCTGTAGTCTAGAGGAAAATTAGGTTGCTTAGGTGTCCACTCAGGCTTCAATACTAGGTAAGACCATATTTCTTCCCAGACGTGAACACTCAAGTTTAAGATAGATTAAGTGATGGGAGCTGTCTGGAGTTACCACTGGTTATCAGAGGTGTATAGCAGGATACACCCCAGATCTCCATTAATGTCTGTAATGTCTACAACAAGGGTTTCTTTCTTACTTGCTTTTTTTAAATTCTGATGTAACACAACATTGTTTAGAAAATTCAAACAATGTAGAAATACATAAGGTAAAATTTAACAGCCTTATCCTTTTGTCAAATTCTATTCTGTATAGGTAACCGTTGTTAATGGCTTGGTACAGTTTCCTAGATCTTTTTCTAGGACAGACAAATATATTTCATTTCCTGGATTCTAAGACATCTTCTGCCACTCCAAAAGATGGTATCTTGGGGTTAAGGGAAGATGGCCTATGCCTATAAAGCCAAGCTCATGTATAGGATAGATTTTTAATTTTGTTGCTTGGTTTAACAAAAGCTAAATCATATCTTTCATTCTTTTCAACTTGTTTCTTTTTATTTAACAGTAAATCTTGGACATCCTTCTATGTCATTACTTATAGATTTACATTATTATCTTTCATGGCTATTTCTCATTCCATAGTATATATGTCCCATAATTTAACAATTCCCCCATTGCTAAACTTCTGGATAGAATTTTTTTTTAGCCGATTCTGGTCCCTGCAATAGGTGACAAGAACAGTTTTTACTACTACACATGATGCCATAATGAATATCCTCGTAATGTGTGTTCTTCCACATTTATGCATTTATGTGGGATAGGTTTCTAGAAGTAGGCCAGATGTTACAGGGATTAGAAATTGGTATTATTAAATGCCCTTCCCAAACTTCTACCAAATTATACTTCCTAGGGCAGGGGTCTTGATTTGATTTCTATAAATTGGATTGTAGCGATGAACTTAAGGGAATACATTTCTCGGATGGTCCTGAGCGTGCAGCTGATCGCTGTCCCGGTGCTGTGTGATGCGGACAATGGGGATTCCAGAGCCCTGATGACGCTACGCCCTCCTCCCGCACCGGTCTGTGGCCCCGCGGAGTCTGGGCTGCAGACCTCACTGTGCGAGAGCACCCAGACGGTTCTCTCCCTTTCCCTGTTCCCGGAGAGGAACTGGAGGTTTTTGCGGGCCGTGATGGAAAGTACCAAGACAGAGGACATGGAGCGCTTCCGGCCACTGCTGGATGGCCGAAAAAGTGGGACCTCCATTGCACTCAAGGCATGTATATCCCCTGACACTGGGTCCAAGAGTAGAATTGAAGGTAGAAAGATTTAACTTCACCTTTCCTTTTAAATAGAACACACGGAGTGGCTCCCAATGATACATTGTATATTTTAGAATTTGTTCTGAAGGGAAAATTATTCTCTCTCTCCAAGAGGGCAGAGCAGGAACTGTTTTCTTCATAAGGAAATGGGGAGAAGGCATGGGATCTATTTATAAGTTCAGAAAACCAAGGCCTAGAACAAAGCATCCCATCAAGTCCTTGGACTCATTTAGACCTCTGAGCTCTCCCGGCCTGTGCTTAAACCAGGCCTTACTGCACAGAAAGTCATTCTCCCAGTTTTTGTAGTGCTCTGACAAAGGGAAAAAAGAAAAGAAAAAGCAACTAGGATTAATTGATTCCTACCTGACAATAGCCATTTTATATATTTCATACACTAATTCTCACAAAAATCCTCTCATGTAAGTAGTTATTACTCCCCCTGTTTTATAGGTTTAATTGAGGCCCAAAGGAGTTAAGGGACTTTTTTTTTTGATTAAGGTATCATCAGTATACAATGTTATGCTCAGGTTTCCCAAGAATGTACTAACGGTTAACAAAGGGAAAGGGATTGGGGACAGTGGGTGGGAAGGGAGGGAGAAGGGGAGTAAGGGGCATTACAATTAGCACACATAGCATAGGGGGGTGGGCACGGGGAGGGCAGGATAGCACAGAGAAGACAAGTAGTGACTCTATACCATCTTACTATGGTGATGGACAGTGACTGTAATGGTGTATGTTGGGGGGGACTTGATAATGGGGGGGAGTCTAGTCACCACAATGTGATGACTAGGTTTTTGATTCTAGAGACTATTGGGATTATTATACACCATACCTGTTCTGGTTAACTGTCTTTAAAATCTTAGGAGTTTTGTTTAGTTCTGTTTTTTATAACTCTAACAATAGGTAGACTATGGAAATGATCCCTGGTACCCCCTCCTTTAACTTTTACAAGATCAAAATCACGGTGCTCTCCTTTCCCCAGGCAGTCCCTGGGAACGTGAGCTCCGTAGGCCAAGGACTGGCACCAAACAATGAGTGACAGGGAATGATTCTGCTTCTTGCTGAGACGGAGGACTTACTGGGAGTCTGATTCCTTTCTCTTTTAGTTGGACTCAGACTTACCAGCTGGACATGAGCTACGTGTGGAGACGGAGAAGACGGAGTGTGGCTTTGAGCAGAAGCTCAACAATCTTCAGGGGGAAAGGGATACACTGTATTCTGAAAAACAACAGCTTGCAGCAGAGAAACAGGCTCTGGCAACAGAGGTGTCCCAGCTTATAGGACAGGTAATGTCTGAGCAGGGAAAGCAGAGTGACCAGCAACTGCCCTGAGCAGCCTCAGGACAAGCCTGTGTTGGAGCAGGAGTCAGTCATCCTACTCCTGCCACCAATAGGTATTCTAGTTAGTGCGTATTTTAAAAATCATTTACTGTTGTTTTGTTTCAGGGTAAGTAATACATACGATAGAAAATCTGGAAAATACAGAACAACGTAAGGAACGTAATGAGTCACAGTACGACCCAGAAATAAAGCTAATAGTCTTTTAATAAGTTTAAGAGTAAAAACCTCATAAACCATTCACATATTTGCCAATTTTCTCTTTCTTTTAGTCATCTCTGGACAAATTTATCCCCACACACTCTCTGGAGTTATAAATATTTAAATCTGTGATATCTGATAACTCAATAACTTATATGGTTATATAGTTACCTTATAGCACATATGTTAATTATGTAACTAAGATATTCTATTTACTTGACCTTTGCATTATATAATCAAAGGGAGAGTTTGACATAAAGGTTGATGTTGCCTTTTCAATGCAAAATATACTGACCTGGGCACATAGCAACCTGAGTTCTAGTTTTGGCTCTGCTACTGAATAGCTGTGTTATTTTAAGTGAATCGTATCGTTTGTCTGACTCCTTGCAGCCCCTTCATGTGTAAAATGAGAAGTTTGGATTAGGGAATTTCTTAGGTGCCTTCCAGCCCCAGCAGTCCATGAAATGGAGCGAGAAGTATTCCTGTTGATGTCGTTTGTCTAGGTTGCCAAGCTGTCCAAGGAACTAGAAGATGCCAAGAGGGAAATTGCTTCTCTCTCTGCTGCCGTTGGCTTAGCACCTCCCAGCAGGGCTCCTGTTCCCCCTGCCCTTCCTTTACCTGGTGATTCTGGCACTGTTATTCCACCCCCACCCCCTCCTTTGCCAGGAGGGCTGAGCCTACCTCCTCCACCACCTCTTCCTGGGAGTGATGCCGTTCCTCCTCCTCCCCCTCCCCCTCCTTTGCCTGGGGGTGCTGGCATCCCCCCACCCCCTCCTTTGTCTGGGGTTACTGACATCCCCCCACCCCCTCCTTTGCCTGGGGTTACTGACATCCCCCCACCTCCCCCTTTGCCTGGAGTTACTGACATCCCCCCACCTCCCCCTTTGCCTGGGGTTACTGACATCCCCCCACCACCCCCTTTTCCCGGGGTTACTGACATCCCCCCACCACCCCCTTTGCCTGGGGTTACTGACATCCCCCCACCCCCTCCTTTGCCTGGAGCTACTGGCATCCCCCCACCTCCTCCCTTGCCTGGAGGATCAGGAATGCCACCTCCCCCTCCCCCTCTTCCTGGAGGCCCTGGCATCCCCCCACCTCCCCCTTTTGGATTTGGAGTTCCTGCAGTACCAGTTCTGCCATATGGTTTGACCCCAAAGAAGCTTTATACGCCAGAGGTACAGCTCCGGAGGCTAAACTGGTCAAAGGTGAGAATTTCTATCTTAAGATCTTAAGCCACTGCAGTTTCCTCCCCTGTGTTTTGTGCATGGGTAGGTCGCCTTCCCTTTCTTATGGATCAGATCTGTCCTCAGGTTCAGTTCACGCTTATGTTCACTCAGCAGACACTAGGCATCTCCTGTGTCCCCAGAACATCGCTTTGGAGAATTCTATACTCTGTGGCGAAACCAGAACTGACCCTTAAGTTAAATTTTTTGTCCTTTTTTGTGAAGATAGTAGTGCCATGGTAACACACGGTTTGACAGTAGTCATTTCACCAATCTGCAAGTACTGGTAATTGTGCAGATCCAAAACTCATAGATTTATGAATGCACCCCACTCCCACTATCCTGCAGGTGAATGAGTGACACAGGATATGTGTGCATGATGTGGATTGTTCCCGCTGTGTGTCTGGGACTCGTAAGGTTCTGCATCAGCCTTGTGCTTCCAGAAACCAAGTTCAAATAAAGGAGCTTAGGAATTTGTTCATATAATGAATACATTTGTCATAGTTAGGAAAACTGGTGGGGAAAATACAATGTAGAACAAGAGAAGATAGAAAATAAAAATTTTACTGCTTCTAAAAACTAGAGGATTTAAGGTTAGGAGGAGGGATAAGTATCATAACAGAATCTGGTCCTCAAATAATCACCAGTAAACAAACAAGCTGGAAGCATCACCTCCTGATCACACAGAGAGCACAGGTACCCCCTGTGTCTCAGGTAGTCTTACAAGTCTGTGTTAGGCTTAGGATGATAATACTGATAACCAGCCAGCCACCGTTTACGTCTTAGTCACTTTTTCAGGATGAAAAGTACCGAGCTTAGCTTAGCAACTCTTAACATGCTGCCTGTGTCCACAGTTCGCTGCTCAGGACCTGTCCCAGAACTGCTTCTGGACAAAGGTCAAGGAGGACCGCTTCGAGAACAATGAACTTTTCGCCAAACTTACCCAGACCTTCTCTGCCCAGACCACGAGTGAGTACCTTCCTCTCCCATGCAAAGGGCCCTGCAGGACGTGGGGTCCTCTCTAGGTGGGGTTCCCGTGCCTTTCCCTCCCTGTCCTGGGGACGGTTGGAGAGAGGTGGCTTTCCCACGTGGAAGAGAGTAAGGTATTTTTGTATTCTGGGGATGCTGGGGTTGAGAAAGAGAACTGCACAGCATGTAGGTAGTTTTCTCTTCCCCGGTGTTTTTGCATGTAGATATTTTTTGTCACTATAATTTGTTGGTACTGTGAATAAGGGTGGCAAGAAGCTCATTCTGGGCCCATTTTGATGATACTCTCGAATGGACTCTTGCATGGCCTTAAGCTGCTGTCTCCAGACTGCATCTACATTTAACTGATAGGGGTTGAGCAGTGTCTTTCTAGGTCAGATAGTTGAGCGACTGTCTACAATAACAAAGTGTTATTGATTCTTTTTCTTTCTTCCATTTATTTCCAATATCTGATGCTTTCATCTTCCCGGCCCTTTACTACTACAGCTCCGAAAGGTAAGACTTCAGAAGAGCCTTTCTGTTGGGTCTCTTGAATATTAGAAAAAAAGTAACAGATGTATAGGAATTTCTCTTTAGAAAGCTGTGATGAGATCAGGGATTCATTACTTTTTTGCTAGTAGTATTTTTTTTTTTAAGAGGGCAGAAGGACCAGTCGTTGTGATATTAACTGACAGGAAAGAAAATTATTCAAAGTTTAAGTTGAAGCTGCCATATACTTGTTCTTTCTTTGGAAAGTGAGGGACAACTTGAGTAACAATACCACTACTTACATTTGTATTGTGTTTTATAATTTTCAAAGTGCTTTGACATACATTACCCTGTTTGACCTGCAGAGAAGCCTCATGTGATAGGCAGGCTGGGTATCACCTTCATTCCATTGCGTGTCTAGACTGAACAGTTAGGTAGCTTGCCCAAGCTTGTATTACTAGATCCAGGGGTCTTATCTTCTGGTCCGTGTTTTTTAGTATAAATTCTTGCTTTTCTTCTTCACCTTTCTATCTTCCCCTTTGTGTTAGTACAGCTGATATGTTTTGCCCCCCTCTTTCTTCGTTTCCTAATTCTGGTGGGTTTGTGCTGCTTTGTGACAGGCGCTTGTAGTTATTTCCCCTAAGCGTACAATATTTGGAAGATCTTGGGTAGCTAATGATAATTACGGCCTATTAATTTTTTGTTAGTGCAGAAAACCCCACTATAGTCGATAGTGATACAAACGCATATAGGGTAGAAGGGCGACAGAGATGGAAGGAGGAGCATACATTTCCAGTGGACACTCATTGCGGTTTTTTGGTTCAGTTTTTTTTAGAGGTTTATTATGACTCTAGTGACGAAAATCACATGCAACTTTGGAGCATTCCTCCTCACCCAGAACCAGTAAATAAGCATTTTTAAAGACACTTTTTTTTCCTTAAGTAATCTGATGGAACCAGGCCACACTTAATTCTGATAAGGAGCCTTGCGCCGCTCAGTGCCCTCGGTGGTCCCCGGTTACATGTGTGCATGCAGGAGTGCAAGATCACAGTGCTCCGACCTGACCTGTCGCCCTAGCATCCAGGGTAAAATAGCCTTTTCTTCTAAGAGAACTGTCTCCTTCCAAAATAAAGTCCAGCCCAGGGAATTACTAGTTAAAAGTACTGTGATAATGACCACTTATGTTACTCTCATCTGTCGACAAAGACTAGTTGACATTGAAAATCAATATCAGTTGGTTCCATGATTTAAAAGTTCGCAGAATCTAACTCTGTGTGGCTTCTGGCGTAAGTCCTTTTGTTGCAGCCGCAATGAGTGTCCACTGAAAATGTTCGCTCTTCCTCCCCTCTCTGTCACCCTTTTGCCCTATTATATACGTTTGTATCACTGTCGACTGTACTGGGGTTTTCTGCAGTTAGTGGTTTTCCTTGGCTTTGTTTTCCCACTGTGAATTGATAGATAGCACTTTGAAAATACAAATACACATGCACGACCTTATCTCATCTTTTGTTATGTTCAACAGTGTAACCAAACTTTCTAATGCTGCTTCAGCTCTCAACTTCTGCCCTGGAAACTACTTTCTATTCATTGAAGGCTCTAACTTTCTACCAGCTTTGGATATTTTTTTCTTAAGTTATTCTTAGAAATTTCTGTATCTCAATCCAAAAAGTGTAAGTAGGAATTAGTCTACTTAGTTTAGTGGCTGTATTGATTTGCATGTAGTAATAATAATTAGTAGTAGATTGCTGCTATTTGGATGAAGGAAACTTCTAGCTAGTCTTTAAATATCTTTAGTTTTAGTTAGGACTTTCAAGTTAAATTGGCATGCTATCCTAATTTCTCAATCTTTCCATTAGGAAGCACTCTAGATGTTTTGAAAATTACTAAATCATGAGCAGTTTTCCAGATATCCTAAATTGTAACCATTTTAAGAAATACCTGGGGGAGATTTTTGTTTCTTGTCAGATACAGTCAGAAGAGTTTACCCAACTCTTTAACAGTTACATGCAACACTCAGACACAACAAAACCTTCCTCCTTCCTGTCAACCATGTTCACTTATGTTTTCATTAATTCCCTTCCAAAGAACAAATACCAACCCCCTTTTAAAAAATTACTTTTTCTTTGAGTTTTCCATGTTTTACTGACTTCAGTGTTGTCTAATTTAATCTTTTCTTCTCATTTTTCTGCTTTCTTTCCCTTTGAGTTGCTCTGTGAATCTGTGGTGATGCAGGAGTCTCTCTTTGGGACAGTGTAGTTACTTTGATGACATGCATGGGCGTCAGGGAGCAGGTAGAAGTGCCACATATGGGTCCTGCGCATGTGCAACACCCACTGTGACTGAGGTGATAGTTCGCCCTGCCTCCCTGATGCGGTTTTGTGCTGCCTTCTCTTTACGTTCACGCTGGCAAACGCAACGCAGATTGTTTTCAAGTGGCCCCCTTCCTCACAACCTGCCCAAAAAGGAACATTTAGTGAAAAAGACTCTGGGCTTCTTAGAGTTTGGGTTTTTATCAGGTGAGGAATTTCAAGCTCTGGGAACTTCAGAAGGGAGGCCTCAGGGAGCCCAGATCTCCCTCGCATGAAAAGGCTTCCTTTGCTTCTGGTGCTTTAAACATGTCCAGTGTAACATCTCCAAATACCTTCATCTTTAATCCTTTTTTGAAGTAGGTAAGCAGTTTGTTACCAAGTCTCACATTCATAGAGTTAATACTGATGATATAAATAAGTGATAGACAAGTACCCAGTACCACTCTACAAATAGTCCGTCTTCCAGATAAAGAAGTAGAGACATGGGTTCAGTAATTTTTGTCAAGACTGTACAGTAAGTGCCAGGACCGGGACTCATACTGCAGATCGTGTATGACTCCAGAGATCTTGCTCCAGCCCTCTGCTTCCCAGAAGTGTTCCGCCCGGCCCTAAAAGCTGACACCCAGACAGAAGACAGAAGGAGGGGCTTTCACAACCACTTAATTCAGGCACGGATGTCCTTGAACTGGCAGTGACTCTTAGAAGTATAAAAAAGAGCAACATTAGGTCAGGGAAAGTAAGTGAGACACTGGATACCTAGGGCTTGAAGAAGAGGAGACATGTCCTAATTAACAGTTTACTTAACCTTAGCAAAACTAATCCAGTTGGAGAAATAAGACATGCTTATCTAGTGCGCTAGGAGTACTGCTTAGACTGTTTCAGCCCAGAGGTTGCCAGTCTTACGAGGAAGTCATTTGGACACTAGGTTTGCATAATATTGACTTATTTCCCCTCTCACTTGCTAAATGACAAGTATCTGCTATTTGTTAAACATGGATGCATCCCTTAGATTTTTGATACCTAAAACCTCCCACATACCTACTGGCTCCTCTAGAATGGATATTGAAGAAAACATCTGACTCACCTATTTACATCTGCCTTCTGTAGCCAGGGGTTATCCGGCTACTGCTTCATTAAGGTTCAGGTAGCTGTGTGCCTTTTTACTAAGGAGCTGATAGGAACTGGTCCTCAAATTCATACCATAGGTTCTCTCACCCATTTTTCTCTCATAAGGATCAGTCTCTTACTTTTGAACTCCTGACTTGTAAGTCAAGAATTTACTTAGTTGCTATATTCCTTACAGGGGACTACTTTGAATTCAGATTCAAAAGGCAGTGCTGTGAAGGTTCTAGTACTTTTTCACATTCTCACTTTCTTTATGGTGTTCAGCAAGGAGTCTTTTATCATGGTCTCTGCTGACTTTGCTTCTTGAATTCCTTGGGAACATGTTCAGCTGGTAAACTTTAGTTCTTTTATCTTTTTCTGGGAGGCATTTTCTTCCCAGTGGTGACCACAAGTAATTATTTGTCTGTACAAGAAAATTAGTTTTCATTCTGCTTTTCTTCTAACTCATACTCTCTTTTGTTGATGTCACAATCTCATTAAAAATAACTCTTAAAACACAGTGGAGTACATGATAACTCATGTCCTATGTGCGGTGACGTTTTCCTTTTTTGGTTTATGCCTTCCTTCCAGAAACCTTTTGGACTCATAAGACCCACAAGTTAATCACACTTACTGGGTGTGCAGTGGACAGTATGTAGCATTGGACCCTCTCCCTGTTAAACTATGAGGTGCATTATGGGAACCATGAGCATCAGAACAGTTCTTCATTCAAGTGGTTAATGACAGTAATTCAGAAAGAACTGTGGCTTAAAAAGCAAGATCTTGACCAGAAGCTGAGGATTCCATGAATCATAACAGTAGTCTAATTAGGATTTGACTGTGTGGACCCAGATCCCGAGGTTTGTGGTGCTCTCCCACAAGTCAGAACTGTGGGCAGCACAGCTGGATTTACCTGTCTTCTGCCTCCCCAGAACCTTTCTGGCTCAGGCTTCAACAAGGGCCTGTGGTGGGGAAGCAATCCCCCTTTTTACAAGAGACTGACAGGTCTTTTTGCTTTTCCCTGTGATCCTCTTCTGTCCACTAGGTGGCACCCACCAAACTGGGTTTTTTATCAGGAAATCTTTACCGCTTCCTAACTTTAACCCTTAGCAACAGGATTCAGTAAGATCTCAACGTGCTCCACACTATTTATTGAGTCTCTTGACAGAAAGATGTCTGTTCCATCAGTTCCTTCCTCTTCTCAAGTGTATTAGGATTTGGACCAGAGGTGCCCTTCACGTGAACATTTGTTGGGATTGTATTTCAACTACTGCCTTTTCTTAGGTTTTGAGTAGGGTCGGACTGTTCGTGCACAGTACTGGGGAAGTTTCATGATGTCAGATGGTGTTCCCTTGTGACTTAAAAGCATAAGTCTACCCCTATCGCCTGAGGTTTCAGGGAGCCCTGCACTGCCCATGGACGCGAAGTACCACACCTCCTCTGTGGTCTTCTCCCCACCATTCGTGGTATAAAAAAAGAACCTTAACTCCCCCTCCCATAGTGCTCTATACTCCCAACCGTGCTATCACTGTTTGCCTTGAATCACAGATTTAATATTATGCCATTTATTTTGGTGTATGTCACTCACCATGGGAAGCACCATGGGAAACCCTCATCTCCCATACTTGAATTCCCACAACGTTCTGTGAGCTCCTGTTCGTTTCCCATCCTACCTGAGCTCCTGAACCCCATCCACGGGGCCCTCTGGAATTCGTGGTCCGGCACTGGCGAAATCTCCTTCATTGTCAACCTCACCCTGTGGCTCCAACAGAGACCTGGCTCTCCGTGGACAAAGCTTTCCCTCTTCCCCTCTCAGCTGGTGGCTTTCCCTCCCGTAAGCCTCACCTGCGGACCTGGAGGTGGGGCACATGTCCTCCTCGTTGTTTGCCCCGTTCAGACGTTCCGCCTTGCTCTTTCCCAGACACCTGCAGTTTCGACTCTGGTGCGCTCAGGTGGGCCGTCCGGTTCCCCTCTGGGCGCCGCCTTCCCCCAGCAGCCCAGGTGCTGCTCCTCACGTCCCAGCCAGTTCGGCCCCCGCCCACGCCGCGGGGCTCCAGTGGGCATCCGTCTTCCTTCTCGGCAGTTTCTACTCTAGAGGCTCATGGTCCTGCTGATGCTCTGGCCTCACGGTTCCTTGAGTTCCTTCCCAGGGATCTTTCCCTGCCGCACCCTCCCCTCCCGGGTACCCCCAGAGCCGCCGCCCTTCCGCAGTCTCAGCTCCTGCCTTCCTCAGTTGTAAAGTGTTATTTTAGTTGTCGTAATAGGCATATAATTAGTCTCCGGGTTTACCTCGCTCCCTAGTACCCCGGCCCCAACCACCCTCCAGCCCGACTGGGACCTCCAGTCCATTTACCCCCCCCCCACCCCCTCACTGGCCTTTGGCTCCTTGATCACTCCACTGTCCTCAGCTGGAATTCCACGGATAATCATTATGATCGCTCCATCACCTCTCATTTCACTGTACTTGGTATGTAAGGGCACAGTGCTGGCTCCTTCCACCTCTCTGTCCGCCCTGCCCCTCTGGCTGTGCACGGGAACGCGGCCGGAGGAGCCCACGGCTGGCCCTCCCTGGCCTGCTGACCTCGCTGGGCCTCCAGGACAGCCGCGCTCCGGCTCAGCCTGCGGCGCGGGACTCTCGGTGCTGCCGGGCGGGGGGAGAGTGAGCACTGCAAGTCCTCAGCTCCCTCTTCTCCTACATGATTATGTCACACCTTTTGTGTCCCCCAAGACCCGATACCTCCCTCTTCTACATTCTCAGTTGAGGATGTTTTCTTTCTGCTTGACTGGGAATATAGCAGCAGTCAGATGAGGAACTTCCGCAGACGCGCAGCACTCGAACCCATTTGCTGTGGCTTCCTCTGTGACCACAGTCCTGTCTAAAGCCAGTTCTTGGAGTAATACGATAGCCTCATTTCAACACATGTGTAGAATATACTGAATATATGAAGTTAGAAAATCTGTGTCTGCCCTGCAGGGTGACGTGGTTAATCACACCTTTCATAGACGCACATGTTATTCTAATAAAGGCATGGGCAAAATCCTTTGCTCCTTTAGTTCAGGTGTGACAATGTGGGAAATTTTCTAATAGAACCTTACTGAAAAAGCAAGGGGCAGGGGAATTAAAAGATGAAACTAAGGACTGTGAGGTATACACATATTTTTAATGTAATCTTTGTGATCCCACATGGTACCTACTATGATGCACTTTGCTCACCGTGCTTCCGCATCTCTTGATATCATTGCACACAGATCTACCTCATTATTTCTAATACATACTTGTTTCTGTCAAATAAATAATAAAATTTATACAACTGGTCCCTCACTGAGAATTTAAGTTACCAGTTTTTCATATTATAGGCAATGATGCAGGAAAACACGTCATGTTTATCTCTGTATACTTGTATTTCTGCACAGTCAATTAAAATATCTGAGCCCAAATTGCTAGGATTCTACCAATTTACACTGTCACCAAAAATAAGAAATTATTTATTATAATGTTTGGTAGGGGAAGTGATAACTAGTTTTAATCTGATCACTAAAGAGATTGCACCAGAGACATTCCTTTGTACCTTGATTGGTTTATTCCTTATCTCTAAAATGAAATAAATGAACCTAAAAATACCTCTCAGTTCTAACCTTCTGGTTCTGTTACTATTTCTTCCTTTTCCTTCCATAAGCTGTCTTTGGTGTTATCTAGCATCTCAAATTCTTGTTCTGACTAGTTTCTAAAAATTTCTTGTGTTTTTTAATTTATTTTGGCCTGAGATTAATTTTTTCATATGTTGGGGTCAGGAGTTAGGGGTTGCTGCTTGCTTACAGTTAGGGTTGGGAGTACAGAGCTAAACTAGTGCAAAACTTAACAATTTACATGAAGGACGCTGATGAAGTTTCCACAGATGATTTACTGGTGGAGATTTAAGGGAGGAAATCATAAGATAAAGATAATTAAACTTTAATTCCTTCTAAACTGGAGGAATTTGATGTTATCTGCAGTGTGCTCTTTCTCCTTTTTGCCACCAGATGGCACATGGATCCCTTCTATTTTAGATGTGTCATCATTACGTTTGGTAGTGATGCGGTCACGTTAGAGAGAGGCTACCTCAGTTGGTTTCAAATACAAACTGCTTGGCATGCTGCCTTCTACCGATTAAGAAATTCATTTGGACGACTGATCGGTAAAAACAGGACAGAAAGCTATAGATTGCCCTTTTACAGAAGGATCTTACCCTGTTGCAGCCAGTTTTTTAAATAGGAGCAGTATTAGTGTTCTTGGGAGGGGGGTCCAGAGTGGAGAATGCATTTTTGTTTTTGTTTTAGTCTGATAATCCCATCTCTGTCTCCATTTCTACTGACTAGGTACTTCAAGCGCATAATAGAGCTCCCCAGGGGTTACTTATTGATAGCTTCCCAAAGATGAATTCATTTCTTCAGGGAATTCCCCTGGCTTACCTTGGGTAGAACGTGCTTGTGCCAAAAGGTTTTTATTGTCAACCCTTCTGTCTCATTTATTACCTCCTAATTATCTCAAGATAATTCCAGTTTTTAGAGTACCTAACTATTCAGACTTTAGTGTATGCCTGTATTACCATTCTAGACACACGTAGACTGAAACTGTATCTTTAAACTCAAGGTACCATCCACTGTTATCTTCAGTTTCCAGATTTTCTTTCTTTCTTTTTTTTTTTGAGAGGGCATCTCTCATGTTTATTGATCAAATGGTTGTTAACAACAATAAAATTCTGTATAGGGGACTCAATGCACAGTCATTAATCAACCCCAAGCCTATTTCTCAACAGTCTCCAATCTTTTGAAGCATAATGAACAAGTTCTTACATGATGAACAAGTTCTTACATAGTGAATAAGTTCTTACATGGTGAACAGTGCAAGGGCAGTCATATCACAGACACTTTCGGTTTTGATCACGCATCATGAACTATAAACAATCAAGTCAGATATGATTATTAGTTTGATTTTTATACTTGATTTATATGTGAATCCCACATTCCTCCCTTATTATTATTATTATTTTTTTAAATAAAATGCTGAAGTAGTAGGTAGATGCAAGATAAAGGCAGAAAACGTAATTCAGTGCTGTAAGAGGGCAAATGTAGATGATCAGGTGTGTGCCTGTAGACTAAGTATTAATCCAAGCTAGACAAGGGCAACAAAACATCCACGGATGCAGAAGATTTCTCTCAAAACAGGAGGGTGAGGTTCTAAGCCTCCCCTCTGTTGATCCCCAATTTCTCTCCTGATGGCTCCCCCGTGACTGGGCCTGTCTTAGGTTGTTCCTCCCTTGAGGAATCTTACCCGTCCAGATTTTATTTCTGACAAAATGTCCTTTCAAATGGCTTCGTCTAAGACTAAACTATCTAGCAGGGGGACCAGTGTTGCCTGAACTTCTGTCATCTTGGTGCAGGCAATCCCTCCACTTACATCTCTGTTTCTACCAGTAATTCCCAAACTTTAGCGTGCATAGGATCACACGGGGAGCTTGTTAAATGTGTAAATTCCTCGGCTCTGCCTCCAGAGTGTCCAGGTTACAAGGACTGTAGAAGGGACATTTTTGATAAGCCCCTCAATGTAATTTTCCTCCAGATGTACTGATCTGCCTTGATCCATTGCTTCAGTTTTTATTTCTTTTTACATCTTTTGCTCACTGTCTTCCCACTCTGCCCTAATTTACAAGCTGCTCTCCATTTTTCCTCATGATAACATTTTGATGTGTCTGTCAGAGTAGGTTTTATATAAGTATTATTTTTGTTTTTATGAAAGTCATACAAGATCAATTAGGGAATAGTTTGACATTTTCTGTGGACTGCTAACATTTTAGAGGCTCTGCTTCCGGGGTACAGGTTTTTACAAAATTCTTTCTTGCTATTTTCCTAGATAGGTCTCTTTAGCATCTTAGAAAGATGTTTTGAAGGAGTTCTCTGGAGCCAGGGAAGTAGCTAGGAACCACTTAGAGACTGACCAGGCTGGAGAGGATGGATGGAGGGCAGAGGGACAGAGGTCTCTCGGGTCTGTGCAACAGAGATGGCGTGGTGAGAACCTGGAGTAAGTCCAGCGGTACAGCTGTATGGACATAAGTCTTGTTCACGCTTGGTTAGCCTCTCACCGTGCAGACCTGCAGCGGGTGGGGACCAGAGAGGTGTTTAGGAGGGAATGGAATCTCCAGGAAATGCCAAGAGCACAGCGGGGCCTTGGGATAAGCGGAAGAGTGATGCACGGTGCTCTCTGGCTGTCCTGGCGCCAAACAGCTGCCTCAAGGGGAGAGCGCTGTTCGGAGGATTCCTAACACTCTTTGGGAATTACTGGATCGGAACCTTCTGCTGGCATGGGACGAATCTCCCTCCAAATATAAGGTTGTAGACAAACTAGTTTCCAAGGAGTGCTAAGGGTATCTCCACCAAAGAACTGTTCCTCTGGGACTTTTCTTATGCTTCTCTATTTCCTATTTTTCTGCATAGCTAATACAGGTAGTTGAGAATTCGAGATGATAGAAAAAAGCCTCATTCCCACTCTAGTATTCATTCATCCCATCCTTCCCCTCCTCCACCATCTAGAGGTAACCATTTTTATGAGTTTCTTATCTTTTCACTATTTTTAAAAAATGCAATTATAAGGAAATACTAATACAGATTTTTTCCCTCCCTCCCTTCACCAAAGGTAACATTCTATCCATAATGTTCTTTGCCTTCTATATCCTGGAGGTTTCTCATAATCAGAACATAGAGATTGTCCTCATGTTTTTAAAAATTCTGAATTTCCAATAAGCAAGCTTTCCTTTTATAATGAATGCTAGGATAAAACAAATACAGTAGTGAACTTATCTGTCCTTTTTTTGAAACAGTAGCTGCAAAAACCCATTTGCTTTGACCGCGTCTTGGCGTGCATGTGTGTCCCTTTGGTCTCCTACTTTTACCTGCCAGCTCTCTTACATGGTGGCTGAACAGCTAATTACCCACACCAACTCTAAATTTGTAGACTTTCAAGAGTTCTGCTAAGGGGCCTTCCAGGCCTCTAGCTCTTTCACTGGAGCATTATATTCTTGAGCAGGAGCAGAGCTTTGCAAAATCCCTAGCATAGGGAAGCTACTCCTTAAAGAGGGGTATGTCTCCAAAGGAAAGGGGCGGCCTACCTCATGGTTTCCCTTCTTCTCACTTTTTGTTCTAGACATAACTACTTTAGAACTTAGCACCCTGTAACTGTCCCATTTTATAATTCTGGCCCATTTACCTTTGGAGCAACATGCAAAAATGCTCATGATACAATGTTAGGTGGGAAAAGCAGGGAAGTGTTACGTGCAAGAGGATTGCAGTTGTGTTTTACAGAAAAATTCTTTAATATTATGAGATAACTAGTCCCTGTGTAAGTTTCTCAAATTGTTTTATAGTAGGTTTTTTTATATTTCGTTCATCTGAGTCAGAACCAGGTAAAGTCTCTACGTTGCAATTGGTTGGTGTCTGTAGGTTCCTGCTCCAGCTTGCACATTCTCTCTTTTTTGATCTTGCAATTTATTTATAGCCTTAATTTCTTAAGGAAGGAGGGAGGATCTTAGATTGGGACTGGGAAGGTACAGAGCCAGACGTCTCCTCTTCATAGAGCAGAGCCTCCGTCCATCTTTAGGATTTGCCCCAGAGGCCACGGGAGAGGAAGTGAAGGGGCGGTGCTCTGCGGCCTTCAGAGGGAGAAAGGGCTGAAGTCTCTTACTAAGAGAATGGCTTGTTTTTCCTGACGTGAAGGAAAGTCGCAGGGTCTGCCTTCTCGGCAAGGGTGGCAGGGCACCCAGGAAGTCTGGTCCTGGCAGACTAGGTGGGCCCTGTGCCTAATGGAAGCTGAAGTCCATTAGCAGAAGTGCTTAAAATCTGCTCAAGAGGTTAGCATTGTAGCAGCTAGAAACAAGGACCCCGGCACTGACATACTGGTTCCCAGTCAGCTGAGTGATACGTGTCTCTTTTCCACTGTTGTCAACTGAGAGTCAGTCATTTGCAAAATAAGATTCTCCCACTTCCCTTTGTGCTAGGGTACTGTCTGTACCCACTTAGGTTTTGTCCCTTACAAATTTCCCACAATTCTATAAACTGAAATTACTCAGCCCTCGATGCCATTTTAGTGTGAGACATGGTATTAGGCCTTTATTCTGGGCTTCCCATCCTTGCTCTGGCAGAAATGAGCGCTGGGGCGCAAGCACCGATCAGGTCATCTGGTAAGTGCTGTACTGTGTGTCCTCTGAGTTAACGCACCATTCCCAGAACAGGGCTGGGAGACTGCAAATGGGAGTGTCCTCTGGGCTCTGCAGGTTGACTGTTCATCTTTACTGCTGTTTGTCAGTGGGGTTCTTCCCCCACCTTCCCCAGTGTCAGAGCTGAACCAGGGCCAGCTGGCTAAGGATATGAGAATATCCCAGGTGGGGTCCAGCCCCATGCTTGTCCTGCCTTTCTCACAGTTCCCTGGTAGGTGGCACTTTTAAAAATTTACACATAATTATGTTATCTCACTACATTAACAGATGGAACTATTTTAATTTGTCCATGTTCCTGGCAGTCTTTGCTTATACTGTCTATATTGCATTTATATATTATAATCAGAGGCACATGTGTTTATCTTTTTGGTACAAATCATATGTGTATGGATCAATGACTTTTTACAGAATTAAAAATGAAGTTTACATCCATGTAATCAATACCCATATCAAGAAATCTAGGAACTCCTTGTACCGATTTCCAGTTATAACTCGCCCTTTACTCCTCCCACTCCAGACCAGAGAGAGACCACTGGCCTGCCTCCTGACACCAGAGATTCCTTTTACCTGCCTCCTGTATCCACACTGTATTTGCTCACTCCGCCAGTGTACCTTAAGTACCTTCAGAACTGATGACTCATACCCCTTTGAAACACAGATCTACTAACCAGAGTTCAATATGAGTTTACATCAAGCCCGTTTGGTTCTATTTATCAGATAATCTTAAATCCATCTTTTTCTATCTCCAGACCTACCATAACCTTAGGCCATGCCTTCACCTCTTATCTGGAATACTCAACACTTCTTTTTTCTTAAGTTTTTGTCAGTCTCATTGACGGTCATTCTCTACTGCATAGTACTCGTTTATATAATATGCTTTTGCATCTTTTTAAATGCATAAATTGAAGATAATATCTATTGCCTCTCTGTTATAAAACTGAGACTGTTGATACTCCTATTACTACCCTTGCCCTTCCTCTCCAAATTATCATTATCTAATTTTTAGGTCTTTTAATGCTTGAACTTTTTATTAAATAAACACAAATACAGAAAGCTACATAAGACAGATGTACAACCAGTGAGTTGTTATAAGGTGTATAACCTTGTAAGCACCACGTCAGGAGGTAGAAACTTTTCAGGAGGCCATTGGAACCTCTGTGTGCCCCTTCTCCTCTAAGAGAAGCCATTGTCCTGACTGGTAAGGTAATCGCTTCTTTATAATTACTGCTTTTTAAAGTTTTATCACCCAAGTTTATATTTCTGAACACTACAGTTTAGTTTTGCCTATTTTTTTAATGTCTTCTTGGTCTTTAGATTTCTATGAAAATTTACATATTTTCCCATTTTATTTTCTTTGAAATTCCTTTGTGGTAAGAACTATATCTTTGTTCCATGGACTGTTTCATAATATGGATTTTGTGATCATATTCCTGTAGTGTAGTTTGCATGTTTGTCTTTCCTGTATTTTCTGTAAACCGGTAAGTGGATGTAGAGGTTAAATGAAATCAGGCTGTTTGTGTTTCCCTAAGACTTGTCCTAATAGGTGTTATGTTCCTCTTCAGAAGGCACATGAGATTGGTTGTCCCTTCTAGGATGTTAGCAGCTATAATTCTCAGTATACAGATTTATTAGTTCAGGTTGCAAAATGGTACAATTCCAAACAAAGGGAATTCCTTATATATCCTAGATACTAATCCTTTGTCACTTACATGTATCACAAACATCTCTGACTCTGGGGCTTGTCTCCTCACTTTTTTAGTGTCTTGAACAGAAGTTCTTTAGGTAAAATGCTTAGATGTATCAACCTTTTCCTTTATGACTAATGCTTATTGTGTCTTGTTTAAGAAATCCCTTAGTCAGCATACTTTTGCCTTTCACAATAAGATTTTTGAATGACCTATAATTGATTTCTTTGAATATGGATATAATTTATTTTCTTCATATGGGCCCTTAGTTCCAGTCCCATTCATTGGGACTGTCCTTCTCCTAATCATCTGACATGCCCAGTCTATTACATCATATGCTCTTTTATGCATGGGTTTGTTTTCTGGTCAGTACTCTATTCTGTTGATCATTGTGTCTATCCGGATGCCAATACCATACAATTTTGATTATTGCAGTTTTATAATATGTATTGATACCACCTGCCTTGCTGCTTTTTCAAGAACGTCCTCACTCTCGGCCCTTTGTATTTCTGTATAAGTCTTAGAATCAGCTTATCAACTTAAAAAAAGAAACCTGTTGGAATTTTATTCTACAAACTCTATAAATCAATCTGGGAAGAATTGACATCTTAACATTATCTAGTCTTTTAATCTATGAAGCCATAAATCTGTATCACTTATCATTTTAAATGTTTTTCAGTAAGGTTATATCATTTCTCTAGAGAGATCATGTACAACTTTAATTAAATTTATTCCTAGATGCTTCATATTTTGTAGGAAACTTTAATTTCATTTTTGGTTCGCTTGTAATTCATAGATTCTTTTGGGTTTTTTATATTCACAGTCATGATCTTCAAGTGACAGTATTATTTCCCCCACTCTGACCCTTGGAGTCGTCTCTTTTCGTGCCCTACTGCGCAGGCGCGGAGACCCAGCCAGCGTCGCCG
This sequence comes from Manis javanica, assembly GCF_040802235.1. NCBI lineage: Eukaryota > Metazoa > Chordata > Mammalia > Pholidota > Manidae > Manis > Manis javanica. The sequence continues at coordinate 78,633,219 of NC_133169.1, forward strand.
AGCAGAGCGGTGACGACGCACCTCCTCCTCTTGCTCCTAAACTCACAGGGAAATTTTTCAGCATTTTACCATTAAGCGGAGCTTTTGCCTTCAGTTTTTGGTGGATACCCTTTGCCGGCTTAAGGAAGCACTCTTCTATTACTTGTTTGCTAAGAGTATTTACCACAAATGGATATTGAATTTGATCAAATGCTTTTTTGTATTACTAAGATTATCGTATAATTTTTCTCCTTTAATCTAATTGTGAAGCAGATTAATTGGCTTCTTTTGTTAAACCAATCTTGTATTCCTAAAATAAATCCAGTTTGGGTATGCTCTGTCACCTTTTTTATTTTATATTGCTTAATTCAGTTTGCTGATATTTTGTTTAGGAATTTTGTGCCTATGTTCATGAGTGAAAGTACCTGTGACTTTTTGGGTTCTGTGCTTTCACGTTTTGCTATTAAGGTCATGCCAGCCTCATACTGTGAGTTGAGGGTTATTTCCTTTTTCTGTTCTATGGGAGAATTTTTACATAAGATTAAGGGCATTATTTGTTTCTTAAATGTTTGAAATAATTGCCTGGCAAAGTCACCTCAGTCTCCTAGGAAATTTGTGACTAAGATCTGTGGTTATATATAATAGTTACAGGGGCTGTTCAGGTTTTATCTTCCTGAATCAGTTTTGGTTTAAGTTACATTTTTCTAGAAATTTGTTCATATCATCTAAATTCTCATATTTTTATTTGAAATCATTTAATGCCTGAAGCATATTTATTTCAGTCCTATTTTTTACTCCTGATATTGGTTACTTATATCAATTAATATCTCTCATTTTTAAATACTATTTCACTAGTGGTTTGTTCAATTTACCAGTCTTAAAAAAAAAGATGAAAGGAGTATTGGCTTTGTGAATCTCTTTTGTTATGATTTCATCAGTTCTTGCTCTTATCTGTACTTTCTTCTTAAATTTTTCATTGCAGTTTATTTTACTGCTCTTATTCTAATTTCTTAAATGGCCTCCTTCTAACCTAATCGCCTCTTTAAAGGCCCCGGTTCCAAATGTGGTCACATGCTGAGATACGGGGAGTCCGGCTTCAACACACTGACTCAGGGTGGGGACACAATTCAGCCCATAACGGAAAGCATTTTTATTATTCAGTCCAATAAATTTTCTGATTTCCATTATGATTTCTTCACCCAGGTTATTTAGAAGGACTTAGTTTGCAAACATAGGGAGTGTGTTAATTTCATATTGGTACTCTAGAAGATTACCACAAACTTTGTGATTTAAAGCAATTTTATTTGGAGACCACAACTCTAAAATCAAGGTGCTGACAGAGTTATGTACCCTCTGGAGTCTCTGAGAGGGAGAATCCGTTTCCTTGCCTTTTCCAGCTTCACAAGCCACGCACATTCCTCGGCTTGTGGCCTCCTCCTTCAGCCTCGGTCAGCAGCCAGGAGCACCTTCGTACCTCCCTCCCTCCCTCCCTCTGTCTCTCGCTGTCTCTCCCTCCCTCCCTCCCTCTGTCTCTCACTGTCTCTCCCTCCCTCCCTCCCTCCATCTCTCACTGCCTCTCTCTCCCTCCCTCCCTCCGTCTCTCACTGTCTCTCCCTCCCTCCCTCTGTCTCTCACTGTCTCTCGCTCCCTCCCTCCCTCCATCTCTCACTGTCTCTACCCCCCTCCCTCCCTCCGTCTCTCACTGTCTCTCCCTCCCTCCCTCCATCTCTCACTGTCCCTCCCTCCCTCCCTCCGTCTCTCACTGTCTCTCTCTCCCTCCCTCCCTCCCTCCGTCTCTCACTGGCCCTCCCTCCGTCCCTCCCTCCGTCTCTCACTGTCTCTCTCCCTCCCTCCCTCCATCTCTCACTATCTCTCCCTCCCTCCCTCCCTCTGTCTCTCACTGTCCCTCCCTCCGTCTCTCTCTATCTCCCTCCCTCCCTCCGCCTCTCACTGTCTCTCCCTCCCTCCCTCCCTCCGTCTCTCACTGTCTCTCCCTCCCTCCCTCCCTCCCACTCTCCTCTGCTCTGGCCTCACATCTCTTCTCTGGCTGTGGTCGTCCTATGTCCCTCTTATGAGGATCCCTGTAATCACTTTGAGTCCATCAGATAACCCAGCACGATCCTGTCATCCCACCATCCTTAACTATCACCCCTGCAGGATACCCGTTGTGTGTTAAGGTTGTTATTCACAGGTTCTGGGAATGAGGATGTGGATATCTTGGAGAACTAGTATTCTGTGTACCACAGTGAGTTTTCTGGACTTTTTAAGCTTCTTAGTAATTTCTAGCCAACTACATTTTGGTCAATTCTCTTGTGATTTCAGTCTTTAGAAATTTGTAGAGCTTTCCTTATGGCTCTGAGTATGTTCAGTACTATTAATGTTATTTATGCACTTGAAAATCATGTATATGTAACATGAAGTGTCCTATATGTTGCCATTAGTTCCTGTTTGTTATTTGTGGTGTTCAACTTTTCTACATTATTTGCTGTGTCCTTGTTTGATCAGTACTGAAATGGTTAAAACATAACACTTTGTGAATATAGCATTGTAATTCTGTCAGTTTTCCTTTATTTAAAAACAATTTTTATATTGACATAATTTGAGACTTATGGAAAAGTTGCTAGAACAATAAAAACATTTCCTGCTCAGTAACTTGCCACATTCCTGAAATGTTAACATTTTACCACATTGTCTTATCCTTCTCTCCTTATTTGTGTATGCGTTGTATGTATGTCCACATGAGGGTGTATCATTTCTTTAAATCATTTGAGGGTTAAGTTACATACATGCTACGTCTCTTTATCATAGGTCCATAACCACTGTACAATCATAAAATAAAAATATCAGACCTTCAGATTATGCCAGTTGTCACAATTCTGTCCTTTGCAGAAAAAATCCTGGATCACGCATTGCCTTCAGTTGTTCTGTAGTCTTCTTTAATTGGGAATAATTCCTGTTAGGTCACCTGCAAAGGAAGACGGATCCCTACGCAAAATTTGGTTTGAGTGTTGAGATTGGTGATGCCCTGGGCACGCGTACCGGGTATGAAAGGTCGCTCACCGCCGTCATTGAGGCCTCCGGGAAGAGCAGGGCCCTGAGGCAGGTCCGAAATGGCTTGAGACGGCAGGGGAAGGAGACTCGCGTGGGTTTTTATTGTGGTTGGGGCGGGGCGCCGGGGCCTTGAAGAGTTTGAAAATCCTGCCAGCCCCAAAGGTAGAGGCCAGAGCGAGGTGAGGACCCCCAGAGCGAGGTGAGGACCCCCAGAGCGAGGTGAGGACCTTCGCTTGCCCAGACGCGGGGCCCAAGGGGAAATGAGAGCCTCGAGGCTCCACGGCGTCTGCAGTCAGACCTCAGACAATGGCTCACGCCCCTCATTACAGCTCCTCAGTCTTTGTCTTTAACAACCTTGATTGACATTTTTGAAGAGTACAGACCAGTTAGTCTACAGAACGCCCCTCAGTATGGATTTGCCTAATGTGTCCTCATGATTAGATTCATGTTGTATATTTCTGGTGCTTTATGTATCTTAATACATAAATATAGAATGTTATCAGGTACATACAAATTCAAAATGCTTACATTTTCCTAATGAACTAGAAGTTTTATCATTATAATGTGTCCTTGTTTATCTTCTGTAATGCTTTCTGTTGCTGAAAGACTGTTTTGTCTGATATTAATGTAACTTCATCAACTTTTAGTTCGAATTTTCCTGGCATAACTTTATACTTTTTATCCTTTATCTTTTCTTCTAGTAGATGTTTCTCTTATTAAAAACAGCATACACTTGGACTCTTTTTTTCTTTCAATACAGTTGACAATATTGGTCTTAACTGGAGCATTAGTCTTTTTTAGTCTAAAATATTTGGGTTTTAATCTATCTTATTTTGGGCTTTGTATTTGTCCCTAACATTTTTTTGTCATATGCTGATTTCATTCCATTCGAAATATTTTCTAACTTGTTTTGTGATTTCATACCTGACCCCAGACTTGTTTGGATATTTATGTCATATCAAATAGTTGGGGATTTTCTAGTTAACTTTTTACTGATTTCCAGGTTAAAACTTCTAGCAGGGTCAGAAAACTTACTTTGAATGATTTCTAACCTGTGAAATTTGTTGAGGCTTGCTTTTACCCAGCAGGTGGTAAATTTTGGTAAATATCCTACAGAATCATATGAAAAAGTGGTATAATTTGTCATTGCTGGGTGCATTGTTCTAATACTATCAATTAGGGCAAATTTGTAAGATGTGTTCAGATTTTCTATATCCTTCCAAGTTTTCATTTGCTGGTTTTATTAGTTACTGCACGAAGGATGTTAATTCTTCCACTGTGGTATATGGATTTGCCCTTTTTTATTTAATCAATTTTTACTTTGTATATTTTAAAACTAAATAATTGGCTATATTTAGCCTTAGAATATATCTGTCTTGTGGTTTGACCATTTATCATTATGAAATGTGTCTATTCAAGGCAGTAGCATTATTAGATATGAAGTCTTTATCTGATACTAATATAACTATACCACTTTTTTTTCTGTTAGTGTATCTTTTTCCACTGTTTTACCCTTCACATTTCTGTATCTTTGTGTCCCTTGGCAACAGCACATTTTAGCATGCATGTTTTGTAAATACAGTCTGATGATGTTAGCCTTTTCATTGCAAAGTATATAATCCATTTGAGTTGGCATATACCGTATTGCTTTGTTTTGATTTTTCTAATTTATGTTTCTCTGTTCTTGCTTTCTTACAGATTCATTTAAAACTATTTATTTCACATTTCCCCTATTCTTAGTTATGCATTTTTTACTGTCCTTTAAATGGATACCTTAGAAATGACAACATGCATGCTTACTAATTACAGCCTAGTGCAAATTACAACTTTTAGCACCTTGGAGTAATGCTAGAACTTTACAGTACTTTAGTTCTACTTACTATACACTTGGTTTGTTACTGATGTGTCATGCATTTTAATTCTACATAGGCTTTAAACCCACATACATTTTTACTGTTATTTTATAATATTACTATTTACCTAAAAACACCTTTTTCTTCCTACCTACATTTTATATTTCCTTTTGCAATAATTTTGTTCTCCTTGATTAATATTTCCTTTCACATTTATTTTAGTTCAGGTCTGCTGGTAATGAATTCTGTATTTTTGTGTGGATGTATCTTTATTTCACCTACACTTGTGAAATTTTTTGACATTTTTGCACCCCCCATACACTGCCTTTTTTTTTTTAACAGCCCCACTGTCTTTTGAAGGTGATATTTTCTACCCATTGGTATTTGACAATTTTCTTTTTTTACTCTGGTTTTTAGCACTTTCACCGTGATGATGTGCCGTGCATGATATGGTTCTGGTATTTATCCATGGGGCTCTCTGAGCTTCTTGATTCCATGTGTTGAAGTCTTTCATCACTTTTGGGAAATTCACAGCTATATTCTCTACAAATATTGCATCTGTCCATTTTTGTTTTTTAATAATTATTGGCATTTTATTTTGCTTTCAAGTTCAGTGCCAATGAATATCACATTTAGCACTCCATGTTAAGTGTTGTATGTCTGTGGTTTTTGTTTGTATTTTTGTGTATTTGTATATTAATGTAACTTCATCAACTTCCTCCCAGTTAGAATTTCCCTGGTATAACTATTCCCTTATCTTTCTTCTAGTAGATGTTTCTCTTACAAAAACAGCAAATGCTTACAGTTTCCATGGGTGTAGAATCCAAGTTAGCTGGATACTATGCTGAAGGTCACACCGAACTGAAATTCAGATTCTGCAGTGCTCTCTGGAGCCTAGTGCCCTCTTCCAAGCGCTTGTGGTATTTGGGTGAATCCAGTCCTTGAAACTGCAGGACATAGGGATTTGTTTTCTTGCCGGTCAGCTAGGGGGCTGTTCTCAGCTTCTAGAGGCTGCCCACCGTTTTCTGCCCCATGGCCTTCTCCGCAGCACGGCTCTTTGCTTCTTCGAGGATCAAAGGAGAGCATGTTTGCAGCTTCGAATCGTTCTGAGTGCTCTAGTCTCTGACCTCTCAACTCTTGTTTAAAAAGGCTTACCGGAGTACGTCAGGCCCATTCACACTCAAGAAAAAGGGTTATACAGGGTATGCACCCCAGGAGGAGATAGACCTAGGGGCCAACTTAGGATTCTGCCTACCACATGGTTTATACTTCTTTGTTTCTGAGAAATCTTTGCCTGTTCCAATGTTTTGAAGATTTTTCTGATTTCTTCTAGAAGTTTAGTAGTTTTAGGTTTTCCATTTAGATCTATGGTCCATTATATATATGTATGTATGCAGTTATTTGTTTCTTGTATTGATATAATTCATATACCATAAAAGTCACCCTTAAAGCAAGATATAAACTTTAAATGTATTACAAAAAAAAAAAAATTCTGGCTCAGAATCGATACACATCACTTCTGCTCATATTTCATTGGTGAGGACTAATCATATGGTCACTCCGAGAGCAAGAGGGGCTGGGAAGTCGTGGTCTTCCTGAACTATCATTTCCCAGGACAAAAACTCCACACCATAGAAGGGGAGCAGATACTGCGGTAGACAGCTTTCTGGGCCACAGTCCAAGCTAACCCAGGAATTCCTATAAAGATAAGCCATTATCTATGGTTGAAATGACTTTTGAAGAATGCTACAGTATCCTATGCATTCTAAAAAACTGAACCTAAGGAAATAGATTTATTTAATGGGATACTACTTAAAACTAAGTGGCCATTAAAAAAGAAAACATGCAATTATAGATCATTTGAGTTAAAAAGGACCCCAAAGAACATCTACTTATCACACAGACTATTTCACCTGGAACACATGCTGAAGGGGCTGGCGCATGTGTGCCTCTCCTTTCAGACTGATGTCAGGTTTCATTCTCACGTCAGCGTGTCAGCCTCTCCCTTACCAGCAGCAGCAAAAACCGTCTTAAACTGAAGCAGAGAAAAACCAAGAAACACAGGCTGTCTCACTTAGTGGTAAATTGTAAAAGACCTTAGGCTCCATTACTTCAAAAGCAATATAAAAACATTCCTAGGTTTTTACCTCAGGAAATTGGTCTCAGTGTAGAGCTCTTCCAGTTAATGAAATTTATCCCTTACAACCAAAACTTGTTTTTAAAAAGTAAAACTTCAGGAACTACCAAACAAGCAAGCAAAATTCACCCCTAAAACATGCAATTCCATGGTTTTATGTATATCACAGAGTGGTGCAACCACTGCTACTTTCTAATTCTAGAACATTCTCGTCACACACTGTCTTGCCAGCGGGTTTCAGCCCTGGGCAAGTTCACTATGGATTCAGTGTGGCCAAAGAAATGACAGTAGAACGTGCTTGGGGTGAAAGGGTTATACCTAACTTTATTTCCATGGTGGCAGGTCAATCATTAAAATCCCATTCACTCAGAGCAAGTCTGCAGGCAGCAAGCCGGTCTCTGCCTCTGGGCCCATCTGCCTGCACAGCAATCCTCTGGGCCTCAGTCCTCAGCACTGCCACCACTCCAGCCTCTGTTCTGCTCTCCTGCAGCCTTGCAGCAGTGCCACCCTGCCGCCCAGAGCACTGGGCGGGGCTGTCTATATAGAGTCAGTAACGATGCATTGCCCACACATGTGTAGTGAGCTAGTGAACCAGAGCCAGGTGAGAATCCTGGCCCCAGGAACCTTCATTTTATCTACACACACAAACCCTGAATCCATTAGCAGTCACACCTCATTTCCTCTTCCTCCAACTGGCAATGACTAATCTACTTATTGTCCATACGGATTTGCGTATCCTGGAGAGATGTATCAATGTAATCATACAGTAAGTGCCCTTTTGGGTCTGGCTTTTTCACTAATCATGATGTTTGCAAGGTTGATCCATGTTGTAACATGTATCAGTGTTTCATTCCTTTTTTTGGCTGAATAGTGTTCCATTGTATAGATACACCGCATTTTGTTTTTCCATTCATCAGTGGATGATCATTGAGTTGTTTACACTTAGCTATTTTGAATAATGCTAGCATGAACATTATCCCTTTTTTTTTAAACTGCGCTGTTTGAGATGTAAACTATCAAAATATGGCCCTTTATCCCTAAATTCATCTACATGGCCCCCCCAAGCATAAGGACATTCTTTTTCATAACCACGGTGCAGTTACCACATTTAGGTATATCAGTGATACAATACTGTTATCTAATATACAATCCATATTCAAATTTCACTGATTAGTGATTTAAACACCTTAAACAATTACCAATTTTTTTATTGAGGTAAAATACACATAACATAAAATTAACCATTTAAAATGAATGATTCAGTGGCATTCATAAAATGAAGTGAAAAGTAAGTGTTCCCTCCTCTTTTCTGGAAGACATTGTGTGAGATTGGCATTAATTTTTCTTTTAAATGTAGCCCACTGGACCAGGAACTTTCCTTTTCTGGGGCCTCTTAATTATGAATTCAGTTTTTAAAATGATTCCAGTAGTTATTCAAGTTGTTATTTCAGCTTGGCTGACTTTTGGTAGTGGTTTTGAGGAGTTGGTTCATTTTAAGTAAGTTGTCCAACTTATGAGCACAAAGTTTGTACTGTCCCCTTGCCGCCCCTCAATGGCTGCTGCTCCGTCTCATTCCTGATATTGACAATGCATGTCTTTTCTTTGTCTTTGTCAGTCTTTTGAGAAGTTTATTGACTTTTTCTGTAAGCAACTTTTTGAGTCATTGATTTTTCTCTGTTGTTTTCATTGTTATTGACCCCAGCCCTTTGTTATTTCCTTCCTTCTGCTTGCCTTGGGATTATTTTGCTCTTCTTTTTCAAGTTTCTTGAGAGAGGAAATCAGGTTATGACTTGAGATCTTTCTTTCCTTCTCATGTAAATACAATAAATTTCCCTGTCAGCATTAATTTTGCTATGTCCCATATATTGATATGTTATACTTTTATTTTCATTAAGTTCTATGTACCTTTTAAATTTCTCTTAAGACTTCCTCTTTGACCCACAAATTATTTAGAATGGTTCTTTAGTTTGTAAGTGTTTGGATATTTTCCTGTTAATTGACTTGTAGTTTGATTCTCTTATGGTCAGAGAATATATTCTGTGATTTCAGTCCTTTAAATTTGTTGAGGTTTATTTTATGGCTCAAGGCATGGACTTTCTTGGTAGATGTTCAATGGGCACTTGAAAAATAATTTATTCTGCTGTTTTTGGGTGAAGTGTTCTGTATGTGTCAGTTAGACCCTGCTGGCTGAGTGCACTATTTATGTATTCTGTATCCTTGCTGATTTTCTGTCCAGTAATTCTGCCCATTACTGAGAGTAGGGTATTAATGTCTCAAAGTGTTAATGTGGCTTGGCTTTGTCAAGTTCTCATTTCATTTTATCAGCTTTTGTTTATTATATTTGAAACCCTGTTGTTTGGTACATATGCATTTTGAATTGTTATGTCTTCCTGGTGGATTGGTCCTTTAATCATTATGTCAAGTCCCTCCTAGACTCTATTTATTCTTTGTTCCAAAGTCTACTTACCTGATAGTAACATGCCACTGTATTGGGCTTTTTTTAAATTAATGTTTGCACAGTATATCTTTTTTTAGCCTTTACTTCCAACCTCACTATGTCTTTGTATTTGAAGTAAGTTTCTTACGGACAGCATATCATTGGGTCTCTTGTTGATCTACTCTGCCAGTCCTTGTGTCTGCTCAGTGCATCGGTATCTCTATCAGCTAGGAATGCCTGGGGTACTCACCTGGGCCTGTCCTACCAGAGGCAGCGCTCAAGACATTTCCCGGACCAGAACCGATGTCGTGGCTGGATGACCTCATTTTCTGGGAGGGAGGGAATGGATAGAGGGCCCGTGTGACAGAATTACCTCCTTGGTGCTAAACAGAAAATCCCTGATTGATTTAAAAGGTCACATTCCTGGAATAGGTCAAAACTAATTAAGTCTTAGATTGGGAAGCAAGTGACTCCATTTGGGCATCTTGTTTCCTTTTTGTTTTTTTTTAAACACTCTGTGGGAGGCGACCCCCTTTTCGGGAGAACCGGAAGCCCATGCTCGTCTTCTGTCGGCCTTAGTTAGTAGTTGTTTGGAGTTGCTACATATAGTCATGTCTTCCACAAAAATGACATTTTCATCCCTTTCTGTCTTGTAGCTATACTTTTAATTTGTTTCAGTCTTACTGCCAAGCAAAAAAGTTGAGTCTGTTCATTCTTTTTCAACATCAATAATGACTATGTATCCTTTCGCTTTGCCTATATGAAATGAGAGATTTACTTCTATTTTACTTTTTTCCTTCCCTGCCTCTAAGATTTTATGATACAGTCTGGGTGTTTTAAATCTCCATTTCTATCTTACTACCCATAATTTTCTTTTTTTTAAAATTTTATCTGTCTTTACTACCTATGACTTCTTGACCTCTCCCTCACTGCATCTACTCTAGCCATAGAGACATTTTTTGCTTGTCCATCAAAAAAAGAGAGAGAGACTTTTTTCCCTGGGAGAAGCTTGTCTCAGGCCTTTGCACCTTAAAATGCCTTGATTCAGATGTCACATTCTCATTAAGACCTTCCCCGACCAACCCACTGAAGCTGTGATCCATACCCCATGGAGTCCCCCTATTCTCTTCCCCACTCAGTTTGCTTTTCGTGGCACTATTGTTACCAGGAAATCCAGTCCAGTAGGTCTCCCTGCAGGCTAGGTGAGACCTCAGCCTGGGAAAGGGTTCTTGCCTGACTGAGAAGGAATTCACGAGCAGGTCAAGCAGATGCAAGCAGAGAGAAGTACACACCCAAGGAGGGAACGTGGGCATGCTCAAGAGGTGAGCAGCCGTTTTATAAAGTGAAAATGAGTACACACACTCGAGAAGGCAGTGCGGGCATGCTCAAGAGGTGAGCGGCACAGTGAGGTTGGGGTTGGGTGGTCTTAGAGCTGGAGTTAAGCAAGGGGTGGAATATTCATAAGGATGGGTGGGGTTTTCCTGGAATAGAGAGGGGATTTCAGGGAAAAGGAGGTATGACCTCTTTTTGTCCTGATATGGTCAGGCGCTGACCTGTCGTGCCAAGGGGTGTCTTTTTCGGTATGCTAATGAGCTTAAAATGATCTTTGGGGTAGCTGTAGGTTACCTAATCTGCTTGGTTTGAACTGATTAGAAATTGCATTCTGTGTTGCCATCAGTTATTTTTCCTTCTAGATCGTTTGTTTTCACTTCACAAGTTCTGCCCACTGGCCACACAAACTGGCCTCAAGCTTTATTTGAGTTGCCCAAGGCCTGGCTGTTTTCCTGAACTTCACTGCCTGTTTCACTGTGATTACCTAATATACTGTGTTATCATTTAACTGGTTTATTGTCTTACTCCTATTTATTAGAATGTAAGTTCCATGAAGGCAGGAATCTTTCTCTGTTTTTTCACTGTTTTATTTCCAGTGCCCAGAACAGAGCCTGGCATATACAGGTACTCCATAAGTGATGCCAGGGTTCTTGTTTGCAGAGTCGAAGAATGAACTTAGCAAACACTCAAGGTATGAGAGCCAGGGAGAGGCTTTTATTTAGAGATACAGTGAGAATACAGAGCTCCTGGCTCACGCCAGGAGGGGACAGGAGAGCCTGTGGTGGTGCATTGTCCAGGGGATTTATAGTCGGTTGAGGATTTTCAGGAATGTGGGTAAAGTGCTAGGATTGCAGACTTGTACCACCTGCCCTGCCCCCAAGGTGGGCTGGGTTGTGTTTGCTAGGGTTGTTTGCCATGAGGTCATGGGTTATGCTGAGATACCCTTATTTATTTGCAGAACACTCAAACATTCCAGGTCAAGTTGCTCCTGGTTTTTTGAGCTTTAACTGATCTCACTGAAGATGTCTATATTCCTAGTCTGGTATCTTTTCCCTAGAGAATTAGTGTCACCTTGACTTTGCATAATGCTTAACACAGTCTCGATAGGGACTTCTTTGCACATTGTTACATTGCTCAGACTGTAAATATCCTGCATCTTCCGGAGGCCCTCACCCTACTCTGACTTCACCCAAGGTCCCTGTCTCATTAGTATTTATATAAATAATTCATTTTCATGTACTTAGCATTTTCCTTCTTTAAGTTGGGCAACCAGGCCAAAGGATAAATTTTTTTCTTCTTCTTGGTACCTTTTGCCATATAATGTACTTTTTTGTTTGCTTTCTTGCTTATTTTTTTGTACCGAGTACTAGTTTTCATGTGTTTAAAATGTAAACAGTGTAAAGGGTGTTGAAAATACTCCTCCCACTTCCTTATTCAAGCACCTCATTCCTCTCCTCAAAAGCAACTCACTTTGTCAGTGTCTTGACATTCCTTGCAGCGATATTCCCATGTGACTTCCTGAAGAGTTGATACCAAGTTACACTATAGGACAGAGTATTTTACGATCACGTCTGCCTAGAACAGTTCCTGTTTCCCTTTCTATCTACTGCTCAACCCTCCTCAGTAGCCGGTGTCAGCTGTATTTTAGTGAATGTTACTATCGCGCTAGCTGCTGAGGGAGTGAGATAAGGTAACACCGTTTTGCCCATGCTTCTGAAGTTCAAAATCTAGTGAGATGGGAAAATATCCACCCTTATAAAGAAACACGGGGTTTAAAAAGATCAAAATGATACTTATGTCACAAAACATTGAGTAATTAATTATTGAATGATGTATAGATAACAAATACCATGAAAATTAGTTCATCAAATCAGAGGGTGAGTACCTCTGTTAGGGAAAGCTAAGGAAGGAAGATAACATTGGCTTTAGATAGTCTAAGAAGAGTGTAGAAGGCAAAGAGTACTTTGTGGGCACTAGCAAACAGCATGTACAGTAGAGCCTATGTTACCTCTTGCAGAGAAAAGTCTATGTACACTTAAAACAATCAGTGAGGGCGTTTGAATAAAGGAGTATGAATTCATTGAAGATTCAGAGGGAGATCATAGGGATTGGGGGGAAATCAAGAAAAAATTTTATAGAGAATTATGTTCAAGATGGAACTTGAAAGATAAATAGGATTTTTAATAGATACAAAAGGGTAACATGACAGAAGACTCTAGTACAGGGGTTGGTGAACGATGGTGCTCAGGCAGACCACCCACTTTTTGACTACAGTGTTCCTGGAGCGCAGCCGCGCCCCTTCGTTCGTGTATGGTCTGTGGCTGCTTTCAAGCTTTAGTGGAAGAGTTGCACAGCTGAGACCAGGCGGTCTTCAAAGGCTAAAATATTTACTGTCTGGCCCTTCACAGAATGACTTGCAAGTAGATAGGATGTATGTGGGAAGGCATTATTGATAACTATTGGTAACTTATTAAAGAAATGAAAATGAGATATTTACTGTAGTTGGAAGAAGTCACTATAGAAGTGTGGGTGGTTGAAGGGGAGGTTTTGAAGCCTTGAAGGACTATAATAGGAAACCATTGCTAATAGAGGAAGTGAGAGGCCATTCCAGGCTGGGCAACGGTTCAGTAAGGCACAAATATGGCTTGTTCCTAATTGTGCTTTTTTAATCTTTCTCCCCTAGCTAAGAAAGATGAGGAAGATGGAGAAGAAAAGAAATCTGTGCAAAAGAAAAAAGAGTTAAAGGTGTTGAATGCAAAGATGGCCCAGCGTCTCTGTGAGTAACTGCGTCATCCCAGCTAGTTGAAAAGTGAGGTGGTTCTTCTGAGAGCTTCTTCTGGTGGACCCCGGGTCCTTTGCCATGAGACTGCTATTTGTTGAGTTCCTGTTATATGCCAGGCATTGCACAGTGAATTTCTGATACCTTGCTCAATCCCCTCAGCAGTAGTGTGAGATTGTTAGTATGTATTTTTGTGGCAAGGAAATAGAAGCTAAGACTTGTAGAAATCTGCCTAGTCACAGAGCTAATAAGAGACAGGTCTGGGATTTGAACCATGGATTTTCTTGTTTCAAAGCCCTTACTGTTTCCATTGCACCCACAGATATGTCACAAATGTTGTAACCACTGTACATTCCCTTCTTTCTCACTTTAAGTATTTCCATTAAATGCAAGCACTGGCTTGACTTCAGTTAACCTAAAATAACTTAGTGGTTTAGAATAAATAATGTAGTCCTGTACTTCTCAAAGAAGAATCAGTAACTCTAGAGTTCTGTTCTAAACTTGCCATACTCATAACTCTGATTGGTGGCAAAATTTCAGATCAAAAACTGTCTGCAAAGGTGACATATGTAGTACTTATTTGATGATCAGGATGAATGTCCATTTTTTGTTCATTTCAACTGTGATCTCCCTACTATATGCAGAGTAATATAGGTGTAAATACTTGATCAACAGGTATTTGAGGGTCTGCCGTGTTTCAGTCTCTGTCAAGTACATAGTGGCACGTGTGCCAGGGATGAAAGGGTATATATTCCATAAAACCCATTCACAATCTTGAGGTGGGGCTGTTGTCCCCATTTTTCCAAATGAGAAAACTGGAGGTTAGATGGGACTTGGTGACGGTCACTAAGTAATGAGCATATACAGCTGGAGGTAAATCAGTGAGAACAATAAGCCGTTACATTATCTGCAGCTTTATTAATCTTAGCTCAGTGACAGGAAATATTACTAAATAGTATCTGTGGGTAAGACCCTCTATGGAGACTAAAGTAATGTGAGGTAGTTCCTCTTCTCAAGATTATCTCTGGAATATAAAGTATGAGTGTTACAAAATGACCACAAGACGGGGGGTTAGTACATTGTTATTTCCAGTTGAGTGGTATTGATATGGAAAATGGAATGCAGATAAAGAATTGAGGTTAGGAGATACAATTTAGTGATTCAACAATTAAGTGCCTCTTACATGCTACAGACAGAAAGCTGTGTAAGACTAGTCTCTGTGCTCATGAACCACGACTGGTGGAGACAGAAAAGTCAATAATGATAACAGCATGGATTGGTAAGTGTTGTGATGGAGGTGTGCTTGGAAGCTTATGAGAGCCTGGGGAAGGGGCTTCTCAATTTGTGGGGATGGTATTGGAGCGAGCACCTCCTAGGTGTCCTTCTAAAGGAGGTATTGCTCACACTGAGTTGAAAGAGCTAAACAGCGAATTAAGTGAAGGGTGAGGGATGGTTTGTTTCAGGCAGAGGGATCAGCATATGTGAGGGTGCAGAGGCATGAGACAACACTGTGCAGGGTGAGAACAACCAGTAGCCGAGTCCAGCTGAGTTACAGCCTCATGCAGGGCAGTGGTGAAGGAGAAGCTTCCAAGACACAGATGGAGGCCCGATCATAATTCTGGTGGCTTAGGCTAAGAGGTACATGTTTTATCCTGAAATCTATCAGAGTTACTGAGGGAATTTTCATCAGGAAAGAGTGATACGACCCTATGTAATTTTCTGGAAGGCTGCTTCAGCAGTGATTGCTAGCTGGCTGCTAGGGCAGTGGAGGACTGTAGGCAGAGAGATGAGTGTGGTACTGCTTTACATGAGGAGGGAGGGAGGCGGGCAGGGCCTGACGCTGAAGTAGTGAGAAGGAATAGGGGGGCAGAAGGCATAAAGAAGATAGAACTAAGGAACCTCAGTGATAGGCTGAGGAAGTAAAGGAGGGGTTTTCTTGGGTTTAGATCACCGAGAGTGGTGCCATCTACTGAAATAGGAAAATTCAGCAGGAGCAGACTGAGCGGTGGTAGGATGATGGGTAGAAATGACTGACTTTAGGATAGAATTTAGGATACCTGTGGGATTCCTCCTCCAAAAGGCCGGGTGTATTAGACCTTTGGGTGTAGAAATCAGGGGGAAGGTCGGGCTGGAGACAGGAATTTAGGAGACAGCATGTGAGTCATAGATGAAGCTGTAAGTTCACTTGCAACTCAACTAATATTTTAGAGGCAAGAAAAAAAGGTGGTGGCAGCTGGGGGGAGACGTCAAAGGAGGTTAGAAAGGAGCAGCAGGAAGCACGATGTCGGCCCAAGAAGTAGGAGGAGGCAGCAGTGTCCAGCGCGGACAGGAGCCCGGTAAAACCAGGACAGGCGTCCTTTGGGTCCTGCGTTAGGAAAGCCCGTCGCCTAAGCGAGGATGATTTCAGTTGAGCACAGAAGTGAAGAACAGAGGCTCTGGAACCCATTTTTATTTAAATCCTGCTTCTAACTCTTAACTAGCACCGTGACCTTGGATGGGTAGCTTACCTTCCTCAAGTATGAGTTTCCTTTTCTGACACATGGGGCTAATAATACAAACTCACGGGGAGACTGTGAAGAGAGGGAAATCAGGTCATGCCTTAGGTTGTGTTCGAGGTGCTGCGTCGCACACCAAGTGCACACTCAGCAAGGACTTGCCGTCTTCTCATTGACTGTGGGGACAGGGAGCTGTGGCAGTGGGAGAGAATGGGCTATTGTATTTTTAGTACATTATAAAGTGAAAGAAGGAAGGAAGTTGGTAATCGAGGAACACTGAGTCGGGGTTTTTTTTTAAGGTAGGAGAAACTTGATGGTGTACATATGCTGAAGGAGAAGGTTCTTAGGGCTCCCTGTTCCACTGGAATGTGAGGAAAGGAGGAGGGCGTGGGGATAGTTGCTGCTAAGCTTATAGAGGTTTTGGCACAAGTTTGCTTCTAGATGATTCCAAAATAGTCCTTACCCAAGTCATTTCTAGTCTGGCCCCTAATGGTCAGTTTGTAAGTGGCATAAGAGAAAGCTTAGCAAGTAATTGAATAATGCCTTCAGTTTTTCTCGGCAAAGAGGAGCAAAATCTTACAACAAATGGGGAAGTGGTGGGACAGCTGACAGAATGGGGGTATTTTGGAGGAGCTTCCAAGACGGCCAGAAGAGCGTGGACTAGGGACACAGACAAGGACTGCTCGGAGCACGAAGCCCCAGCTGTCAGTGGTGCCAGGACAGGCCCACGGATCCTGAGCTGCGGAGTTTGGACCAGCTGTGTTCATCAGCCCAGGGGTACAACTCGAGGACTGAGATGGCTAGATTAACCCAGGACTAGGAGGAGAAGGAAGCAGCATGGGAACAGTATCGCTAGAAATGGAGTAACAATAGAGGAACCAATGTGATGGGCTCTTGGGCTGAGGTTAGACAGAGAAGGCAGAGGGAAACCGAGACGTTCAGAGAAAGTGGAATGATGAGCAGTCTTGCCAGAGAGCACGTTCTGCTGAGGTTCAGGAGTCTCTGTAGAGATTAGTGAGTGAGTTTAAGAATCAGAGCACTTCAAGGCAGTGACATCTCTGAGGAGGGGGTCACGGGAGTGAAGAACTGAAATAGAGCGGGGTGAGTGTCTCTGGTGTGTATAGATGGAGATGATGAAAAGCTTCCTGCGTGAGCAAAAGCAAGGAGCGGTGTCTGTAGAACGGGGTGCTTGGAGCAGTGTAGCTGGTGTGTGACACAGTCCTGGGGCTCAATGAGAGGGACAGCTGCGAGGTGGGAGCCTGAAACACGGACACGGGAGCTTGGATGTAGCTATGGAGGCAGTGAGGAGCTGGTGGAGGTTTCTGATCCGTTAGAAGAACACTTCCAGGAAAATTGTCAAGCAGAGGTTTGTATGATGGGCCGGAAGGGGGAAGAGACTGGGAGGAACGTGCCTTTATGTCTCATTTTCTGGCAGCGATCTTTCTGGGTTCCTGTCGCTTGCCCTACGAGGAGATTAAGAATGTCATCCTGGAGGTGAATGAGGCTGTTCTGACTGAGTCTATGGTCCAGGTAAGCAGCCAGGTCATGGCGCTGGGGCTGGCTTTCCACCACTAAATGCTGGGCCTCAGGGCCTCTGCTCAGAGGAGGAGGATCTGGCACTGCCGACCTAACGAATGCTAGCTTAGGATAAGCTTCCATCTCTCTGGTGGTCACCTTATTTCTGGTACATCTTTCAAAAGTCCCGCCATCCCACGAGCTGCCTCTCCCCCGCACCCCCACTGCTCGCCCATGTCTCCTTCTAAGTGGACCTTGGGCAGAGGGAGGGCCTGACAGGAGGCTCAAGTTGTCAGCTCATCGTCCTCAAACTGAGACAGCCCCTCGTGCTTTCAGAACCTCATTAAGCTGATGCCGGAGCCAGAGCAGCTGAAAATGCTTTCTGAACTGAGAGACGAGTACGACGGCCTGACCGAGGCAGAGCAGTTCGGGGTGGTGGTGAGTGAGGCCGGGGCGGTGAGCTCTTCCCGACTCCCTGGCTTCCCTCCTCCCTGATGGCGGCCAGGGCACCTGCTCCGCTTTGAACCTGTCTTTCTCTGTCTCTCTCCTCCCTCCTCTGGAGCTCAGTTCCTCCCAGAGGAGGCCCCGGCCTGTCTTTTTCGTACTTCTCTCTCTCTGCTGGCTGTGATGGATCTCCGTGTCTCCCCCACCAGATGGGCACGGTGCCCTGCCTGCGGCCTCGCCTCAACGCCATCCTCTTCAAGCTGCAGCTCAGTGAGCAGGTGGAGAACATCAAGACAGAGGTTGTTTCTGTGACGGCTGCATGTGAGGAGCTGAGAATGAGTGAGAACTTCTCCAGCCTCCTGGAGCTGACCCTGCTCGTGGGGAATTACATGAACGCTGGCTCCAGGAATGCGGGTGCTTTTGGCTTCAATATTAGCTTCCTCAGTAAGGTGAGCTGGGGCCTAGCGCGGGAGGACTGCAGGGAAAGCTCTGGCCTCTGCCAGTCCGACGTGGCAAACCACTGTTAGCCGGAGTGATCCTGCGCACGTCAGGACCAACAAGTCCTCTTCTTCCCCCAAGCTTCGAGACACCAAGTCCACAGATCAGAAGATGACCCTGTTGCACTTCCTGGCTGGGTTGTGTGAGAATGACTACCCTGATGTCCTCAAGTTTCCAGATGAGCTCGCCCACGTGGAGAAAGCCAGCCGAGGTGAGGCAGGTTGGGGTGAGGCTAGAAGGTTGTTCCGAGCCCCAGAAATCTCTGCTTGCGGAGAGAAATGTGACACAGTCTAGATTTCAGATCATTTTCAGTTCAGACTATTTTAGGTGAGAGTGGGAGAGGGTCAGAGCTACAAGGGAGGAGTATCGGGCGGAGGAGAGGTCTCCGCATAGTGGAAGCACCTTTCCCTTCCCAGGGAAATGCCAAATACCAAAACACAACTAGAAGGGAGGCAGGTGTTTGTAGTCTGGGCCAACAGTTTTTCTCATTCAGAAAGCATAGACAGAATGAGCAAAAATCAGGCCTCACATCCTGGAACCAGGCAGAGTCAGAGCAGCCCTCCAGAGAGGCAGGAACAAGTTTTTGCCCAGCCTCGGTATTTCTGTGTATGTCTCGTTCCTCCCAAACCTTGTTCTCTAAAATAAATGAGACCAGGACCCCAGGGGATTTCATAGACTCTTGTTAACTTAAATGAAGCCTCTCTAGTACTGTACAGCTTGTGGAGGCTGGACGTTCAGTCATCAAGTACTTTATAGTTGCCCTGGGAAGATGAAAATGTCAATGTGTGAAACACATGGAGGAGAGAGCCTCAGAGAACAACAGTGATTAAGTACCCGCAGTGTGAGTCGCCTAAAGCTGTGCCCCGAAGGGTGGAAGCTGGGGGTCTTGAGACCAGGTTTAGTAAGCTCTTGCTGTCTGTTTTTATGTTTCCCTTAGTTTCTGCTGAAAACTTGCAAAAGAACCTATGTCAGATGAAAAAACAAATTTCCGATGTGGAGCATGATATTCAGAATTTTCCAACTGCTCTAGATGAGAAAGACCAGTTTGTTGAAAAAATGACTATATCCTTTCTTAAAAGGAGGGAATTGCTGCCTAGGGAGGGAAAGTAAACGTCCCATGGAGGACAACAGGATAGTCCTGGTGATACAGTTTTCCCCCCTGTACAACATGCGTAGTTCTTGAAAGCATTCTCACTGTTGTGGCAGGGGAAGCACGTCAAACAGGTGAATTTAACCCCCACACCCCTGTGCCCCACTTTGACACCACACACACACACACACACACACACACACACACACACACACACACACGTATTCCCCTCTCCCTCTTCACCCTGTAGGTAGCCACTGCCAGTGGACTTCTTTATGATTTATACCTTGCGAATGTATTTTAAGCAAAAATCGCACTGTATGCCTTTTGTGTACGTAGGTCTTAGCCCTGTTTCCGTGGTGCTGTGTGCACAACAGCCTCTTTTTAGTTGCTGCCTCCTATTGTATGGCTGTACCAGAGTTTATGGTTTCCCATTCCCCCGTTTTGGATATTCACATTGTCCCTGGCTGTCAGCGTCCTAAAGAGTGCCGTGTGGAACACCCTGCGCACGCCAGTGCGCATCTTCTGAGTGTTCCACTGGGCTGGAGAAGCGGGTCTGCTCCTCAGTCTTGGTCCTTCACTCGTCAGCTGCACAGCTTTGTGAAGGATGCCCGGGAGCAGTATGACAAGCTGCGGATGACGCACTCTCACATGGAGACCCTCTATAAGGAGCTGGGCCAGTACTTCCTCTTCGACCCTAAGAAGGTGTCTGTGGAGGAATTCTTCATGGATCTGCACAACTTCACGAATATGTTTGTGGTGAGCAAGGGACACCTGCTGGCTGGACCTTCTGCGGACCTTCTCACTTTGTACTGGATCCATGATAGTGGTTGACATGCACATGTGTGAGTGCATACGTGCCCACGTGTTCTTTTTTTTTCTCTCCATAGCAAGCAGTCAAGGAGAACCAGAAGCGGCGGGAGATAGAGGAAAAAACGCAACGAGCAAAACTAGCCAAGGAGAAGGCCGAGAAGGAGCGGCTGGAGAAACAGCGGAAGAGAGAGCAGCTCAAAGACAAGAATGCAGGTGAGAAGCGAAGGAGAAGGGCTGATGGGCTGTGTCAGGAGCATTTGGAAGGCTTCTCATCAGGAACCTCAGGGCCAGAGAGAACAGCTCATGTCTGAGCTCATCGCCTGGCAAACGGTTGTTGGGTTGACAGCCTTCTACCTCCAAGAGCCCGATGCTGGGCTTTAACCCCAGCTCAGTTACCGGGCATTCCACTTCTCCAGGCTCAAGTCTGTTTCTCTCCTCTGCTGCTTCCTGCTTATGTCTCATCTCCCCAGTGATTTCACTACTGCTGTAAAACATACTCTTTTCTTCTGCCTGTCCAAGAGTTCCTCTGGCCTGTTTTCCTACCCTCTATGAAATCTTTTGTCCTTTTCCCCAAGATGTTTTCCTGGCCCTGCCCCCAGGTTTTAATGGTGGCTCGCTCTTACTTTCTGCTTATTGCCCTTGGCAGTTGCACACACCTATCAGATTGCAGAGAAACTGACCTTCTGGAAAGGGGGCGGGCGAGCTGGCCACCCTCTTTCTTCCGGAGAATCTCTATTTCACTACCAGAAGCATGTCTTTGTGGAAACATATGGCCTCAATTACTGGCCCTGTTTCCTGTCCCGGCTTCTTTCCTGCTGCCAGTGCCCCTGCCCGCCTCAGGCTGCTCCCTCAGTGGGCTGCGGAAATAGAGCATACACTGTGCTGCCACCGGCTACCCTTGAACCTGAAGGGCTGGCTATGAGCCATCCAAGTAAAGGTTCTCAGGGTGCTGAGCCTGCCGTGAATGAGGGCGACTTGCTGAGCACCAGAGGCAGGGCTAACACCTTCTGCTCCCAGGGATTTTTCCTCGGCAGCTTCTGTCATGGTGAGAGCAGAGATCTGAAGTAGCAGAAGAGCCTACACTTCTATCTTTTCTTCATACTTTTTGGGGAAGCATTCCCCTACCCTTACCCCTGCAACTATCTTCCACCTTTCCCCCCTTTTCCCAAGCCTCTAAGGCTTGTCTCCGGGTACCATCTAGGACACAGTGAGCAAAGCTGGAGTCCAGTGGACATGGGGGATGAGGGCTGCACCCAGTCATCAGGTGGCGCACCCGACCTAGCCCTGGCTGGGTCCCCAGAGCAAGCAAATGAGGTCAGAATGTGGGTCAGCTGTGCTGGTGACCTTCAGCCAGCAGGTGGCGCTGGGAGCCGTGAGCCTGGCCGCCTAGTTGGCCACCCCAGGGATCTTGGGAATTCACAGTTTCATATTTCACCACCTTGAGCTGTTGCCATGGAAACAGGGCCTGGCTGGAACCAGGATTATACATTAACTCTTTGTATTCCAGCCAGGATGCTCCTCTTAGATGACCAGCTGGCTTCAGGGAAATGCAGCCACTGGGGGCAGTACTTATACAAAATGTTGTTTTGATCAGTGGACTCATCTTTCCTCCGTCTTGCTCTGAAACTGGAACTGGCTCTCCTTGAGAGGTTTATGTAAACTGAAGCGAAACACTTAAAGATAAAGGGGGACTGGTATAGTTCCTTATTAATTTCATAAACCCATTCTCCGCACTTATTCTGTTCCTAGAGTTGGGTAATTCTGCAATTCTCTGGGCTAGTCCTGATTAGGGTGGAAAGGAGGGCCCTACAGGAAAGTATCCCAAGGTGTGTAATGGTTAATGGCAATGAATCCTTTTGTTCTAACCATTTTTAAACAGACACAAGTAAAATGGGCTGCAAGGCTTAAGGCTGAGCCCTCTGCTCTGAACCCCCAGCCACTGTGGGAAAGGGGAAGCCAATCAGTAGCCATGCATTTTGTGTGGGGCTCATCACATGTGTGCTGCTCACACTGCAGAGCTTACATCTCCATCTTTGTTCATGACAGAGGGTGATGAGACACGTGGGACAGACAGCCTTCTAGAAGTACTGCAGTCAGGCACCGCATTCCGACGGAAGAGAGGATCCCGTCGGGGTAAGCAAGCAAATGGAACCCAGCCTGGGTGTTGAAGCAAGTGATGCCTCTGCGCTCCTGACCTGCTTCTCTTGAGCTGAAGAGCAAATAACTATATTCGGAGGGTTTAGAAACTTCCCTGCAGTGGCCTCTTCATCCTGAGTAGATTGTCTGGCCCTCTTCCTCCTGTGTTAGAAAGTACTGACTGTGGATCTAGGTCTTGAGGGCCTGACAACAGATCAGTTAAATTTGATGATTCCTGCATCTCTCCCCACTGATAAAGCAGAAATCTGGAATGAGTGAACCATGGCGCAGGACATAGACATTTGGATGGGTGTTTGAATGTATGAACAAAAATTGATACAAAACTGTGTATTAGATGTAGGAAATACAAAGAAAAATTAATCCAAGAGTTCTTACTCTCAACTTCACAAGGAGAAGAGAGAGAAAAACAAAGTATAAAATCCTGTAGAGAAAAGGTTAGGCATCATTATGCCAGATGTAAGAATAGAGAAAACCATCTCAATGGGAGAACTGTGCTGTGTCTGAGAACACCTTCTCCTTGGGTGCACCTCCACTGTCCTTGCCCTCCCCACTTACTCCCCGCCACCTCCTCTCCCAGCCTTCAGAAGATATAAATGGACCACATTGAGCCAAAACCTCTAAGAAGAAGTATAGAGATAGGAGGACAAATGATCCAGCCGTTAGCATGGGGAGGGCTCAGTGGATTAGGTACCTTTGAGGGAAGTGTACGGTGGCCAAGAGACTAGTCCAGAGCAAGGCAGAGCCCAGGCTGCCCTCGTGTGGGGTTCACCTGTGTCATGGTGTCTGGTGAGGGCCTTTTGGAGCTGGGGGTGATGGCTTCTTTCCTAGGCTGAAGGGTGGGTACTACAGAAAAGGAATCACTAAAGGTTTCTGCTTCTGGGAGAGTTAGAGCTGTGTTCTCTATCCCCGACTGGTATACTCTGTCAGCCTGTTTGACAGGAGCTTCACGTTAAGGTCATAAAAAGAGGGAGTAGCGTGGCTTGCTTTGGCCCATGCTTAGCTATTAACAGAGTGTCATGGTGTCTCTGGGGCTTACAGACTTCCAGTCACAGCCGGGAAAGGAGGACTCCAGATCAAGGGTATGGAGCAAGCTAGCCTGCACTCCACTGGTCCTGGCCCAGATTCTGCTGCCCATTTCTATGCATGCTCCGAGGGAAGATTCCCTCCTGAGACTCTGTGTGACTTTAGATCCTTCCCTGAACAGGAGAATCCCTAGTTTCAGGTCTTACCCATATGCTAAGTACCGGCTCTCCAGAGGGGAGGAGAGGTAGTAATGGTAGTCTTAGGACTTCCTGGAATACAGCCTTGAGCCTTATGGATTGGGGTTTGGATAGACAGTGCCACTAGTAGTATTTTTGTGTTTAGTTGTTAAAAGTTCTTGCAACATTCTTTCCTTACCACCAAAGAAGGTGATGTGGCCTTACATCAAGTATTTCTAGCCAATGAAAGTACATTGCATCTCACTGTCTTCCTCTCTCAGCTAAGTGCTGACCTGCATCAGACTTTTGGAGGGGAATTCCTTTCAGCCTCTTCCTCCTAGAATCCCAGGTGCTTCCTGTGCACAGGCAGCAGACATGAGCGGCTTTCCTCTGCAGCAGAGGCCCCGTGCTTGACTTCTTCCCAGTGGGAAACCAGGACTCACAGGCAGAGGAAGCAGGGGATTTTGTTGGAATGGAACCTTTCAGCAGAGGCCGACTGGATTAGTCAAAGTGCATTTCCCAGTGCAAGAAGGAATAGGAGACTTACACTAGGAGGTATTGAAGCAAAAAGAAGGTGAAAACGAGAACTACATTCTTGGCTCCATCCTGCAACCCTACCTTGCTGGGCTCCAGGTCCACTAAACACAGCTGAGCATTTCTGGGAGAATCTGTCAAGAAACTAGTTACTCTGGCATGCGCCTAGTGCATCCGCAACCTAGACAGGGATGTGGCCTCATATCAAATGTAAACTGAAGGGTAAGCGTCAGAGTAGAGTGCAGAGACCTAGGATGAGATGAAAAGACCCAAAGTCAAGTCTAACTCTAGTGCTGTCTAGGTTACCTTAGACAAGTTTTTGGGACTCAGTTTCTTCATGTAAAAATGAGTTGGAATAGAATGGTCTACTGGGTCTTTTCCAGCTTAATACTCTTTCTGTCCAGTGACAGTTGGACTGAGAGGAGAAAAAAAGGAGGAGGCCGAGCCACAAGGCCCCGATCTCAAGAGAGAAAGGCTCATCTATGGGCCCCTCAGTGGCCGCTGGACTTGGCTGGTCCCCTGCCTCTTGTGTGGCTGCCTCTGTGTTCCTCCGGGCTGATTGCTTTGAGCCAAAGAACCGAAGCGCCGTCCGGCCAGTCTGCCCCACAGCCCTCTCCTCAGTTCCAGAGAGGCAGCTGTCCCTATTCAGAGCCACTAGCCTTTTCTCTAGGATTTCAAGGAATGTTAGAAAGAAATGAAAAAAAAAATCTTGCAGTCTCTGGAGACCTGAGGGAGTGACTAGCACACAAAGACCCATTGAGGAGGCGGAAGAGGAGGGTTACTGAGGGTTACTGTCCCCGTGGGTTCACTGAAAGTGACATGTAAGCCACTGTGAACTGCAGGGTGGGGGAGCAGTGCTGTGAGTGTCGGGGGAAGAATCCCCGTGACTGTGTTACAGCTGCGATGTCAGGCTGGTGATGGAGTCAGCTCGTGGTTCCAATGACTCAACTCTATCTCCATGTCTGAACTGTGGCCTCTTACATACAGGCCATCTGCTCCCTGGGGTGAAAGTCAAGAGAAGGAAGAATTCTTCTGTCCCTTTCCTTCCTTCTGCCACCCCCCAGCTGTAAGCACCACCACACTAACGGCCCTTCCGAGTGGGAAGGACTAAAGGCCTCTGGCAATCAGCACCTAACCTCCCCCTAGGTCGGAGAGCTCTTGCCCAGGCCCGCAGAGCTGGCTAGTGACAGAGGCAAAACTGTAGCCCATTTTTGTGAACCCAAGTCCAGGCCATTTCCACTGAGCCTATACCACCACTTACTCTCTCTCTACTTCTGTAAAAATAGGACAGGAATTATAATTAAGAGAGCTCTAGACAGAAATGAGTTCCCCAGGATGGTAATCCTCACCCCATCTGTCCTAGTTTCCTCTTCCCTGAGGAAGCTTAGTAACAGCAGCACTTCTTTAGTAGCAATTCTAGCCTGTGCTTATGAGTGTCTTTTTCCCAATCATTTACCTTTTTCTGATTCATCTGTATTGCTGTTATATGATTGATCTTGTTTTTATTCCAGCCCACCCCAAATTGGCCTCAGCAAGCTTTGACCAGTGTCCTAGGATTGCCCCATTCCTCGCAGTGTGGGGCTGTTCTCTGAGGACTTAGTAACCCTCCCTGACCCTGTATTGTCAAAAGCTCTGTCTGCCTACGGGCTGCTTTTCAGTAGTCTTAACAAGTACCCAAGTTAGGGAAAGGAGGGGAGAGGTCACTTTTTCTGGATTGTTCAGACTGTTCAGTATGAACTGTGGTCCTGAGGACGGGAAACTGGGACTCCTCTTTCCTGTTGATTCTCTTCCCAGTTCCAACAAGAGCTTTCTCATTTCGGATTCTGACCTTAAGCCACATCAAGTCCACCCCAAATGTACCTGCTTCCTAGGCTTGAAAGGGAACTTTGGTCTCCTCCCCACCTACCATCCTCTCTTCATTTTTATGAAATCTGTAACGCATCAGAAGCTTTTTGAATCTAGAAGCCCTGTTTGGTTAAGTACCACTGGTATCTTCTTAGTTGAGAAGAAAGTAAAGAGAGAAGCAGCGCAGGACAAACCGCCCTTGAACTCTGGCTTTTCCCATGTTGCCCAGGGCAGGTTTCCCTGAAGACCCAGTGTTCTTAGGGTCTGGAGTGAGGAATCATTCCAACACCTACACACCCCTGAGTCACACACACACACACGGTTGCAGTTGCAGTATTTTCTCACTGCTGGAGACTGAATTCAGAGGAACACTGAAGTGGTACACACACACACACACACACACACGGTTGCAGTTGCAGTGGTACACACACACACACACACACACACACACACACACACACGGTTGCAGTTGCAGTATTTTCTCACTGCTGGAGACTGAATTCAGAGGAACACTGAAGTGGTATCCAGCCACTGCCTTCCCAGACCCAAGAAGAGGGATGGCATGTTTCAGAAAAGAGTGGGAGCTAAGTTGGTCTGAGGGAGATTTTGCTGGAGAGACTAAGGAAGATAGGAGCGGTGTGCACATGTGGGCCGTCCCAGTCACACCCCAGAGGGCTCCTTTTCCTCCCATCAGTCGCTGCGGCAGTATTACGTGTTCATAAGCCAGGGTGCAGTTTGGGAACCCCGTGGCATCTGCACCGCACACGCACCACCTGTAAGCAGGTGAGCGCTTGGGCCTGTCAGTCCATGTTCACTGTTCATTTTCCTCTTGTTGGACAATCCCTTGTGCCCCTGGGAGGAAGAGGAGGAGGTGATCTGTACATCGGTAACCTCTGGGCCTGCTGTGGGCTCCCTGCTGGCCTGGGTAGCCTCTGCGGTGTGAACACAAGGGCCCTGGGCCGCATGCCTATAGAGAGGCCGAAGCCCTGGCGCAGAGCTGGGCCCCCGGCCCTGTCGAAAGCTTTCTGCTGGCCCACGGAAGGCGGCGATGGGCGCCTCTGGACCTCCGCCTTCCTGCTGCTTCAGGGCTCAGCTTCCCAGACCCAGCAAGCTGCTGCTGCTGCTTTTAAACTAAAACATACATCACATGCCTAAAATTCACTTTTTTGAAGTAGGCAACTCAGTGTCTTTCATGTATCCATAAGGTTGCATCTGTCACTGTCTGATTCCACAACAGCCTCATCGCCTCAGAAAGAAAGCCTATACCGTGCGGGGTCACTCGCGTCCTCCCTCCCCCAGTGCCTGGCGATCACGAATGTGTTTTCTGTTTCTATGGCTGTGTGCATTCTAGACATTTCTTAGAAATGGAATTGTAGCATGCCTGGCCTTTGTGTCTGGCCCCTTCCACCTCAGGCAGGCAGCTCTCTGTTATGTCCAGGGTCCCTGTGCTGCCTCCAGGGCACGGGAGGAGGCAGGCAGCGTGAGGTGGGCATGGGCCCAAGGGACTGACTGCCTTCTTGTTGAGGATACAGAGGCCATATATCTGGATTCCGTCAATGAACACCGGAGTCTTGGGGATGCCTCCCAGCAGTTAGAACAGAAACCTGTGGATTGACTGGTTCTTCTCTTCCCCTTTAAGATGACAGCTGGAGTTTCACAATCCCTTAGCCTATGAGGCTGAGATTTCTCTGTAGGAGTCCCTACTGGCCATCTTTCCCCCCAGCTCTGCCTTCCCTGCCATACATTTCATTACCCACCCCAACACACCTGGCAGGGCCCTGGCATTTGTATCATAGCTGCTACCCTCAAAGAGGCGGGAAGGAGCTCCACGTGTGGGCCTGGGGAGAGGGAGGGAGGCTGCCTCCCTAAGCTGCACTCCACATGTTCTTGGACCTCTGCCCCTTCTTCTAAAGAAGGGCCTCTGTGAACCACACAGGACAGCCGCATCTGCACGGCTTCTGGCTGCCACCGGTTCAGAGGAATCAGAAACTGGGCCTTCCATGGTTAACGTCTCTCATGTTTTCTGTTGCAGCAAACAGGAAGGTTAGGTGTGCAGTCCCATCGGTCCCAGCCTCCAAGCTGACCAAGGATGATGCCACGACTGCAGTTCCTGCCAAGGTGGCCAAGAACAGAGAGGGAGTCCCCACAGTCCTTGAGGAAACCAAGGAGTCGACTGGCCGTGCGAGCTAAGCTGGGGCCTGTGGCCACAGCAGCTCCTCGGTGGAACTGGCCTGCTGCTGTCTATACATCACACACAGCTTCAGCCGCCTGGAGGACAGAAGGAAAGGACAGTGTGGGGGAGGCCTGAGCCCAACCCAGTCAGCCCACTGTTGTATTTACTAAAGCAGGCTCCGTGTTTGCTGCCTTCACCCTAAATGTCTCCTCGCTGTCACTCTGAGGCCTCGTCCCCGACAAGGCCCTGCCTGCATCCTCACCCCGGCCTTTCCAGGGGGCTTTCACTTTCACCTTGTAGGCCTTGCTGGGTTTGTGCTTTTGTGGTTTCTCTGGCCCTGAGAACAGCATGGGGCATGTGAACCTTGGGGCTGTATTTCTCCTCCCACTGCTGCCACCCCCACTCCACTCTCCCCTCTCCTGGCCGTTGTTATTTATTACTAGTGATGTGACATTGGGAGCTACTTCTTAGGAAGTGGGGAAGCAAACCTCATCCTTTCCCCACCTTCCTGGGAAAGGCATCCCAAAACAAAAAGGACCTGGACTACATTATCTATTCTACAGCGGCCTGGGCCCGAGCCCTTGGGCAGGCACGCAGGGCAGAGACATGGTGGGGCCCACCCCAGCCTGCTGCCATGCTTTGTGCCCCTGCCTTTCTGGACCCTCTGCACCAGCCCCAGCCTGCTGAGCCACGGGTCAGCCCTCACCGCCTCCCCGGAGCTTTGGTGCATCTCATCTGGAATATGGGCTGTGCGTGACCTCCCAGACCTCACCCTCTGTGTCCAAGGAAATGGGAGGTGGAGCCTCCTGGCTGAGAAATTGTATTGCAAATCGATCTATTTTTGTATGAATCTTTTTTTTTTTAAAGGAAAATAACTCCTCCTTTCCCCTTCCTCCTCCATAACAGTAAGAGGCTTTGATGGCAGGTTTGAGAGAGTCCCTGGGTTTTCTCCCCACAGGCCTCAATCCTGAACAAGTCCCCTGGACCTAAACCTCAGCTCTCAAGCCTTTCGGGCCCTTGCAGCCGATGCAGATTCTCTTTCCCAGCATACAGTTTTTGGGCAGAAGGAAGCTCTTCTCCGGTTAAGCTGGACCAAGCCCTTGAATAGTGGGAACTCTGACACCACAGTGTTTTTATAAATTTAATATATTTATCAAGCCAAATGTGCAGATGCGAACTGGAAGTTCTGAGCACACATGCACCCCTACTTCCATCTCAGCAGTGGGCAAGCCACACTGTTCCATGGCCCCAGCCCCAGGAAGCTCAGATTCTCTGACTCAAGGTGATACTTTGCCCTCTTTGTTGTTCTCTCAGACTTCCACCCCAGGTAGAGAGAGAATGGCACTGTTAGGGCCTGGCCCAGAATTGTATTTATTGGAGCAAGCGGGAGCTTAGGAGACCTAAGGGTGCCTGCCCAGAGGCCTTGAGGCCAGGAGGCAGGTTCTGCTTGTCTGAGAGATGCATGTGTGTGAAGGGGCAACAGCAGCTCCTTTGAGCTATTCCCGGGAAGACTGTGGTACAGGGGGCCTGCTGCTCCTCTGGGTCCCCTCCTAATCCCTTCTGACACCTGGGGCTTTGACTCTTTTTTAAATCTACTTTTGCCAAGATGTGTTTAAAAAAAAAAATGGGGGACAAAATGCAAAAGTCCCTCGCCTCTTGGGCTTCTGGGATGTCATCACCTCCGGTTCATTGGATTTGTTTCCAACTGTTAATAAAGCATTGACTTCAGCAGCACCGCCATACAGCCTCCTTTGTGTATTTCTGTTCTTTCCACTCTTGGCCTGCTTCAAATCCCTGGTTGACCTGACAATCTGTTGTCAGAAAGTTTAAGGTGACTGTCATGTGCCAGACAACTGCTTGGGTGCAGGGCTAGAGATGATTAATGTGTGCTGGCTTCTGCCCCACATTTGCCCCCCCCCCATAAAGGACTAGCCCAGCCCTTCCACATGGCTGCCTCTTGGCTTGGACCCCTTCTCTGGAGCTCAGTTCTACCCCACCTCCCCTGACCCCAGATGAACTCAGAGTTTCCCAGCAGTGCCTCTTGCTGAGGGAAACCCTGGCTTCCTGTTCTCCCATCCCCCCACCCCCCTTGGGTGGCCTCAGAGCTCATTCCAGACTAGAGGAGCATACACTGGGGTGGACACCTGGGTCTCATCCACAGATCCACATGACTTCCTGCTCGGAGCCATTCTAATTGGAGTGAGTAGTGACCTGCACAGAGAAACCTTACAAGCTAGTGCAGGCCCAGAATAGACAGGGAGGGACCTGGAGAGGACCACATTGGGCAAGCCCTGGAACTGGAAATAAAAGGCTTTTACACAGCCCTGGAGCCTGGGCAGCTGCTTCCCCAGCAGGGCTGGGCATTCCAGGGTGGGCTGCCTTCCTCCTCCTCCTCACCCCTCAGAGGCCACATGTTTCTGGCTCAGAGCTTTCTAGGCGCATATACACATTAGGGAACCCACCACAGCTGCTCACGCGCTCTGCCAGGCTAGTTGCCTTGCCTGGAATAGAACCCAGGCGCCCGGCACCCACCCTCTGCAGCCTGGCTCTCAGAAACAAAACCCTGCTTCCATCTCAGCAACCACGCACCCTCCCTCCCACGCAGAAGTCGCCTCCAGATGCTTCGTTGGAAGCTTGGTTTCCATGACAACAGACCAGGAGCTGGCAGAACACAGTGGCCGGCTCTGTGAGAGGAAGTCCTGAGACAGCCTCCTTCCTCCCTGAGGTTGGGCACAGCCTCGCTGGCCCTTCTGATAACCCAATGGCTGTGTCGGTGTTTCTGGCCTTCCGCTGCTCCAGTCTCCCACCCACCTACCCCGTGTTTCCCGCCGCGTCTCTGGCTGCAGCAGCCTCAGGGAGGCAGGCGGGGGGAGGCGGGGAGACGCGCTGGCCGAGCGATGAATGGACAAGCACGGCAGCGGGAGCGAGGAAGGAGCGGGCAGCCTCGTTGCCTGCGTGCCCTCTCGTTCCCCTGGATGCCGGTCTCCCACCCCCGGCAAGAGGGCTACCAGTCCTCTAACCTCCTCGGCTCTGCGGCAGGGAGGCGACGGGGAAGGCGAACTCCAGACGCGAAAGCTGGACCCCAAACGGTAGACTCGGTCTTGGCAGAACCGCCTCGGGCATTCCCTCCCACTCCTGCGGTGTTTCCAAACCCCACAGGCAGCGGCAGTGGAGGGGGGCCGGCCAAGGGGAGTCCCCCTTCCCCCCTCCCCTGAGGCCCGCAAGGGCCCCGGGAGGTGGTGATTTTAGCGGGGAACGGGCGGGAACTAAGGAAGCGTCCACTGGCCGCCCCCCTGCAGCTGTTCCCCGCAAGCCCAGGCGCGCCTTGCCCCGCCCCGAGATTCTCTTCTGCCTGGGGCGTCGCGCTCCGAAATCCCTCCCCTCCGTGGACCGCGAGCCGACCACCCACAGCGGTATCAGCTCCACAAGCACAACCACCATTACATGTCGCGCACTATTACACATGCTGCAAGCACACCCAGCCACGTCCATGCACACACTCGGGCAATGACACAAAACCAGGACGGCGAGCACAGTAACCGCCCCCACCGCGCTCTTCTTCCCGCACATACACACCCGGCTCGCTTCATCCACACAGGCCAGGGGCGTTCAGCCTTTCAGAAGAAAACTTTTTATTATTTTTTCAAAGAAAAAAAGCCATATAAAAGTTAGAGTATGAAACTTGCGTGAGACGCAGGAAGCGAGTGGGGTGGGGAGCTACGTGACTAAGCGAAGAGGAGCGCTTATCGGAGTCAGTACCGGGGAGGGGGGGTCGCCGCAGGGCGTGGACACAGCACTAAACACAGCACGAGCCGCCGCCGGCAGGTTCAAGGACAGGCGGCTGCACGGAGCCCGCCGCCCGCTGCCCACTCGCCGTCACGGAGAAGCACACCGCACTACACTACTGGCTATTCTACACCAGCCGAAAGGGGGGAGCTCTATGCTACTGTGAGGCCTGGGGCGGGGTTCTCCCCAGCCCCGCGGGATGAATAGGGACCCCGGGGGAAGAAGGTCTATGCACAGGGAGGCACTGGGGCACTTTAACCAGGCTCTGGACACTAGGGGGCAGACTGGGGGCAGGGGCAGTGGCCTTCACACAGAAGTACTGGCACCTGGCAAGGGGGAGGACTGAGGCTCGGGGTGTGCAGGAGCCCTGTGGAGAAGCCCTGACCCCGTGCTGAGACTCTGTCCACCGGATCCCAGCTCTAGCAACTTGCCTCCCCAACCCAGGGCCCAAGGATGGCCTAGCTTGTCCTCCTTCCTCTGGGGTCACATTGATCTTTTCCTCCGTGGCACCTCTGGAGCACCCAGCACCCGCAGATGCCCTTCTGACCTCTCCAGGGCACCTGATCCCAAGCCTGCTCAGAGCTTCCTTGGACTGTAATGCCAGTGTAAACCCACTGGTGCTGGTAGTTCAGCCCCAGGCTGAGCCCTGTGGATGAGAGTGGATGAGGGTCCAGCAGGGTGCTTGGCTTATGGCTGGAATTTGAGGATCTGGTCAGTACCCTGGGGGGATACAGAGCCTTTCGCAAGACCCTGTTAAGTGAGATGTCAAGCTTTGTTCATCCCCCCCATCCACATACACATCCTTCCTTCTTTATCTTACCACCCTGTACTGTCTTGGAACATGCCATTGGAGTCTCTTGTTTGGGCAGTGGAAGTCACAGCATGCAGTGGGAACACCAAACAATGAAAAGCAAAACAAAACAAAACAATCACTGGCCCCAATAAGCACTGGAGTTTGAGTTCTCCACTTAAGGGGCTATTGAAGAGGGTGCTTCACTGCTGTGAGTATGCACCCCATTTGGCCAGTGTAGGCATCTGTGTCATGCCACTCCATGGCCTTAGGGTCCACTCTCGAAAAAATCCCACAGGTGGTTATCTTAGTTGGAGCTGTTGCAGTGATGGGCTCCATAGTCAGCAAGGTGTGGTACTCAGCAGCCAGTTGCTTCTCTATCAAGGTGTAACAGACCTCTGCTCCTTTCCATAGTTGTGACTGGAATCCAAAATGTTGGCATGTCAATTCAAGCTGCTGCCAAAGGCCCCATCCATAACCATCTTAGGTTACATGAACATCTAGCTCAACAGGGCCTTGATGAGTCCTTTACACTCAAGGCCTGTACGGCGTTGACTGCTCACTTGGCAGCATTAAAAGTAGCTTCATGCGTTTCATCCCAGTCCCACCTGATGCCCTTTTGCTCCAACCAGTATAAGGGCTTCACAATTTGTGCCAAGTGCAAGATAAACACTCTCCAGTAGCCCCAAAGATCCAAAACTCTTGTAATACTACCACAGTGGTAGGAGTAGGGAAAGCCTGGACCTTGTCTATGACTGCTTCAGGATAACTTTAGTTTTACCCAACTAGACAACCCCCAAGAAGTTTACAGACAAACCAGATCCCTGAACCTTGGTGCCGTTCACAGCCCATCCTTTCTCCTGTAGATGTTGCAGCAGTCTAGGAACTGCCCCTTCTAAATCTGCATGGGAATCAGACATGACCATAATGTCATCAATGTAGTGATACAACTGTGCTGTTTGCAGTTTCTTCCATGTGGCCAGTCCTGGGCAACAAATCCGTGACAAATGGTGGGACTGTGGAGGTAGCCCCGTGGAAGGAGAGTGAGTGGCTACAGTCGGCCTTCCCATATGAAGGCAAACTGTTCCTGACTTTCCTGTGCTCTGTCAGTGGAGAAAGCATCAGCAAGGTCCACAACATAATGATACGTCCCTAGGTCATGGAGGGTGTCCATAAGGACAGCAGTGTGAAAAGGGGGTGTGACTTTATTCAATTTCCTGTAAGTCACAGTCATACATCAACAGCCATACGGCTTTTTCACTGGCCACACTGGGGACTTAAAAGGACTATAAGTGGGCTTTATGATGCCCACCTTCTCCAAGTCCTGTAGAGTTTCTCCAATTTCCTTGTGCCCCGCCCCCCCCAGGCAATCTATACTGCTTAGTATTTGTCACCCACCTAGATACAGGCAGAGCTACGAGTGGGTGTTTAGCATGTCCCCTCAGAACTGCCTTTACCACATGAACCCTCAGACTGAACTCACGTGCAGTGGTCTGTAAACACAGGCCCTGCAGGATATCCACCCCCAAAATATATTCAGGGATGGGAGAAATGTACACAGTATACCCTTTTGGGGGTAAACGCCCTATTCTCAATGGGATTTGGGGTTCCTTCACTCTAACTGCCTTACCCCCATAGCCATCTATCACAGCAGGGGTCCCAGGAAAATGCTCAGGGTTGCCACAAATCAGAGAACTTTCAGCTCCTGTGTTCACCAGTGCCAGGACACGTGTACATTCATGGGGGACCAGTGAATTGCTAATTCTACATACAGCCTCCGGTCCCCACCAAGTCCCCCAAGGTGAGGGACTTGGGCCCCTCCTCAGCCAAACTGCAATGCCCAATCATCATCCTGTGGGGGTGAGGGCTCAGGCAGAGCCTGAGTACTGTCCCCAGCACGTCTTGCAGGGACACAGGCAGGACATGGTGCTTTGCCTCCATCTTCCGTGTCCTGGACATTAGTGGCTGGAACTGCAACTCTGGCTTTAATTGGCGCCATAGCTGTAACAAGATCCTATTGGGCTGCCCATCAAGTTTTCTTTCACTACCCCAGCTTTTATCAAATCAACCCACATCTGGGTCCTCGACACCTTCATGGGGCCCTTTATACCTCTCCTTTCAGTCGTAGCCCATACTTGGTCACCCCCCACCACAGCTCCCACCTGGGCCTCCCCACCGTACACATGGGGGTTTCCGGGTATATCTCCACTATCTCTAGGGGCCCATGCATTACACCCATGAAGATAGATTTCAGGTTCAGAGATCCTGTTGACTATGCCAGGTGTAACTCTGAGGTGAAATATGTTCCCACTCCAGGGCAAATAACCTTTGAATCCAAGATCAGTCAAAGAGAAAAATAAAATGGGAGAAACCTGTTTATTGCCAACAAGCAGTCATCTACTTTTGCTCACCCATGTCTCTTGCAACCTGGCTGTGAAAGGACCCCACAAAACCTCTCAGGTTCCAATGCACACTCGCTCTCCACCCCCTTTGTAATCACCTATTGATACGGAAATGGCCTACTTCTCTCCACCCTTGAAAACACCTATTGATGTGGAGGTGCAGTAAGGCCAGGCAAGAGATTCTGGAAATACACACAAGAACAATATATATTCACTGGTAAAATGATAGATTAATTTCCTTTTGTCAGTATTTTTGCATTTTATTTTGTTTTTATAAAATTCAATTTTATTTTAGGTGGGTTGGGGGGAGGATGAAAGGGATAAAGGGGCACAAAAATTCTCAATCATAATGTAGGCTGGTCATGGGGATAGTAGTACAGCATGGAGAAAATAGCCAGTGGTTCGGTAACATCTTCCTATGTCAACAGATAGTAGCTGTATTGGGGGGATGAGGATTTAAAAATATGGGTAACTGTTGAACCACTGTATTGTATACTTGAAACTAAAAGAAGAGTGCATATCAATTTTCAAAAGTTCAGTTTTATAATTAGTACTATTTATCAGGAGCATGGAACTATTTTGTAGAAACTGATGCAAGAAAGCAATTTTGGACCCTGTTTCTCTAATACCAAAATGGTGATTTCTATCCTTATTTTTTTTAAAGATGTTGCCAATATTTAATAAAATGCACACTGTATCAGGAAAAATTTATGGTGAAAAGAAGTAAAATATGCATTGACTATCTCCCTACATTATAAATGGAGTCACATTTTTCCAAACCCTTCTTAGGGTCATGAGTGCAAAACTCCCCACAACTCCCACTTTTCCAAGGAATGAAGCCTGATTTGTGGATGATACTCCTGAGAAAATCTAAGAGCAGGGAAGGAGGGAGAGTGTGGAAGATTTATTGTTTGTTCAGTAGTAATCCAGAACAGCTACATGATAGCTCCAATGCTGTTGGACATTTCTTTCTATTACTGCATCATATCTTTGATACTAAAACAGCATAATCCCACTCCCTATGTAGTTAGTAGATTAGTAATTCCAAGTAGATAAGAATGGGGTAAGATACAGAGTTTATCATAGGTAATTATGTGAGTGTGTGATAAGAAAATGTATGTATCGTGTTAGGTCCCATAATCTAGATATATCTAAACATGCTTTGCTAGACAAAACCTGCTATTATTGATTCAAAGATAATAATTCATTAGATCACAAATGTCATGACTTAACTTCCAAAAATTAAACTTAAAATGATTAAGCCAGATACTCATGGAGAGGAACCACAATAGATCATATATTTTCAATCCTTTATTTTCTAATAAACCTAGAGCTTCTGCAGCAAAGAAAAAAAAAAACCCCAAAGCAGAACCACCTCTAACATACAAGGGGCCTGGCAACTCTAGCAACATGCACTGTGTAGCTGAGGGGATCAGGGGGTCTCAGGGGGTGGCTGAAGGACCTCATTGCTCTGAGGGGCACAGTTGATTGGCCTTTTCACCAGTTCCATAGCTCTGATGGAGCATATAGGCTGGGAAAAGGGGGTTCATCATAAATATAGCTTAGGTGGCAAATGGGGGACCAGGATTCTTATAGAAAATAAAGGGCCCTCCATTTTCTGCTGCCTGAGTGTAGCAGACATTTGAGGCTGAGCCCCAGGAAGTCCCACATCCTGGTGTTCGTGCTGTTGTGAAACCTCCTCCCCTTGAGTTGGGAGTGAGACCCATGACTTGCTTCTAACCGATAAAATATAGCAAAGGTGATGATGAGCCATTCCTGCCATGGTTATGTTATATGACTCCCTTGTAGCAGGCAGGCCTTAAAGATGCAACCATCCATGTTAGAAAGTGGCTATGGAGGAGGACGCATGGCAGAGAACTGCAGGTGGCTGCTGTAATCAAGAGGGCTGCCACCCAACAGCCACAGAGAAGAGGGGCTCCTCAGTCATTCAGCCACAAGGAAATGAACTGAGGCAGCAACCTGAATGAGCCTGGAAGCAGATTCTTCCCGATGGAGCCCTTGGCTGGGAGTGCAGCCTTGCATCACCTTGACTGCCTCCTTGTGGGGGCCTAAGCAAAGCACCCGGCTAGCCCATGCCCCGACACCAGACCCACACCAACTGTGAGATAATGAGCAAGCATTATGTAAACCACCAAGTTTGCGGTAACTTGCTATATGGTGTAGAAAACTAATACACTGAGTCAACATGGAACCCTTTTTACCTTTTTTAAATCGAGATATATACAATAAAATGCACAGATCTTAGTGTACAGCTGGATGCATTTTGACATGTGCACACACTCATGTAACCAGCACCCAGATCAAGATATCAAGCATTCTCACCCACTTCTACCCCCTTCCCCTCTTTCATCCATTATCCCACTTCCCTCCCCAATGCCAACCACCAGTCTGTTCTCTTTATTTAAGAGTCTATGTCCTCTTTGCTTGTTTGTTTGTCTTTTTTAGAATCCACATGTAAGTGGAATAACTCAGAAAGTCCATCTGGCAAGATTTTGTTCTTTTTTATGGGTGAATAATAGTCCATTGTGAATATGTACCATGTTTACTTGATCCATTCGTCTATCAATGGACACTTAGTTTGCTTCCATATCTTGGCTATTGTAAATAATGTGCCACTAAACATAGCGGTGGATATATTTTTGAAACAGTGATTTTGTTTTCTTCAGGTAAATACCCAGAAGTGGAATTCTGGGTTGTACAATATTTCTGTTTCTCATTTTTTGAGAAACCTCCATACTGCTTTCTACAATAGTTGCACCAATTTACATTTCCACCAACAGGGTAGGAGGGTTCCCACTTCTCCACATCCTCGCCACACTTATTATTTCCTGTATTGTTGATATCAGCCATCATGATTCATGTGAGGAACCTGGAATCCTTCTTACTTTGAATCAACCAAGTTCGTTAACTTCTTCATTTCATCTTAATGATTCAAATCCTCATTATATGACTCATGGCACTTGTCCCTGTGAGATTCTCTTCACTTCGGAGAGATCTAAAGTCTTAAGTCAACACCTGGAGATCCTTTTTAAATCTTTCACAGAACTGAGGATCACCTCTACTGGAGGACTACTGAAGGAATTTAGTAAGGATAGCTCTAGCTCTAGGCACAGGTTGTGCTCATCTTAAAGAATTGAGAACTAAGAAAAGCAAGAACACAACCATTACCCCATTCACTTCCTCATTCTATAAAGCAGAAACATAGGATCTATCTAAGCAAGAGTAACAGTGACTCAGCAACTATTCAGCTAACTATCTGGTAGCAAAATAGGAATCACAAGATATCTCCCAGCAGGAAAGAGTTTCTAAAGTGTTTTTATCTTCATAACTTTTGTATACTTTTCATATAATAAACATATACAGAAATATATATTTACCAGGCTTGAGATGCTACGGACCATTTTTTTTCATTCATTCAACAAATATGCACAAAGAACTCTGTCAGCCACTATTCTAAACACTTGGGCAGAAAATTGAACAGCAAAAAACTTCACCCACATGACAGAGTAGAACAAGAGGAACAAATAACAAATGATAAAAATAATAACTAAATTATAGAGTGACTTAAAAAGTGATATTATGGTGGAAAAATACAATATCAAAGGAGGAGTTGAGCCCTGGGGAGGTAGATGGGATACAATAGGAAATATAGTGGTGAGTAGGTACAATTTGAGTGAAGACTTACTACAGAGGAAGAATTCAGTCAACCAGCTATCTGAGGGCAGCACATTCCACATGCACAGAACAAGAGCAGAGGCTGTGGCTGCAGTGCGTCTACCACTCCAGAAAGATCATGGAGCCACTTAGAGTGGTAGCCCAGTTGTTCCCGAACTTTCTAAGTTTATGGCACTCTTAGTGCCCCAGTAATTTTTCACAGCACCCCTATGCCAAAATACTTAACAGTTCCTTTATTAAACAGATCCAGAAAAATATTAATATTATAGTAGTATCGTAGTCATTCAAAAAACTACACATAAATTGGAGGAAAAAAATAAGTTCCCCTTAATTGTTAAATAATTACATTACTTACAAAAGGGATGCATGTGTCTCTTGGACACTGTGCCATTCCTCGAACACTGACATCAGGCCAGACACTGCCATCCTCATTAGCCATTCCATGTTGATTTTCACACAGACCTGCTTTTGAGGCCATCAACCTCTGAAAACCCAGCTTCGTAAAACTACGATGTCATCTAAAGGAATGCAACGCAATCTAATTGTGAGTCTCTGAAGTAGTTTGTTTGGTCTCTAAAGATGTTGATTTGTTTCTCCCCAAAATAAGTGTGTCCCTAGGCATCCCCATGAGGTTGCTGCCCATGCCCCAGGATGTTCTGGCAAACAGGTTGGGAACCATAGAGGTACCCTCTTTCTTTACCCTGGATAAAGCTAATTCTAGCCTCTTGAGAAGCCTTTCTGGCTTCCTTTCTAAAATTTGTCCTTCATTATTGCCTTTTTGAGCAGCCCAGATTGTCTCAGCAAAGCATGAGTAGACAGAGATAAAGATATATGGGTACCTTGTAACTGCACCTCTCACTATAGAAACAGTCACAAAGAGGCTCCTATCCTTACAGATCAGAATATTAACAAAATACATCTCCTCACACCTATAAACAATGGGCAGCTGAAGGGGGTAGTCTCAGTCCCCACAAAGATAATTCTATTTATGGTGGAAGTCCGTGGTCTCTTCGGCTAGCATTTGCTCTTAGGCATTTACCTTAAGGCTTAACTGTTCTTATTACTCTCAAAATCATATGAAGAGCCCGAATCATTACAAAATGTTTCTTAACAGACAACATTTTAGTCCATTAGGGAAATTTCCAAGGACTATGAGAAAACCAATACTTTCATTCCAAAGAAAACTAAGTTGTCATTAGCTCTCAGAGAAGCGAAGGCTAGAAAGCACATTACAGTGTTAGAATCAATCGTGTACCTTCCCTGTCTACAAATCTCAAGTCACCTTCCGGCTGCTCATGTGACAGAGTTAATGGCAGAAGGGAGGCTGTCATAGCTCATCAGCAAGGCTACACATGGTGAAACGGAGCTGGCAGCATTTTCTCCCTCAAAGTGAGAATTAAATCAAATTGAACGTGGCTTTATGCAGAGGTAAAATAAAATAAAAGGTCCCTACCCACCCCGTCCAAAATATTGGCATGATTTCTTATCAAGTAAAATGAGGAGGACATCTCCTTATCAACATTCCTAGCCAATGACAAAAATTAGAGTCACTCCCCAGCTGTCAACACCAGCACCCCCGCCCACTCACCCCAACCCTAGCCCCGGCCCCGGGCGTCTTCCATGGTGGCATAGCGCCATCTAGTGTGCATGTCTTCTTAGGGGAATTCAAAGCGCAGGAGTCAGGGTCCCTAAAGCAGTTGGAAGTTTTGCCAATGATTCTAACATGAAATATGAACATGGAGGTGGCCGTCAGGCTGCTCAGCTGGAGGGAGCCCTGATTACATTTACTCCACCTCCTCCTAGAAAAATATGTGGCTACTTAGCATTTATATTGCACTTTTCATTCCCTAACCACTTTACAGAACCTCTGATTAATTTCCCTCCATGTCTTTGCAAAGCCATTATTACTCTATACTACTAGCTTCTTTATGAAAGCTTTTGATGACCTTTTCCACTGCCTAGGAGTGAATTGCATTTACCAAAGAGAATTTCTCCAAAAACTCATGTCCTGAGTCCAAGAACAATTACCATCTCAAACTTCAATGTTTTTTCTTTTTTGTCAGAGAAAAAGAGGCTTATAATTAATTTAAATAGTGAACATATTACCCCTTTCCCATTCAAAGACAAGGGTGTCAGAATAAATGAAAGCATTGTATCATCAATAGGCTCCTTCCCAGTGTCTTGTCAAGCCCCCCACACCAGAGATGCTCCCCTAAAACAATAGCAGTATTGTGTCCTCAAAATAAAGAAACCCCAGGAGACACGTGAGATGGGCAGGCTCCTTTAAGAGAAGGGCCTTCTAAACTAGGACTCTGATATGTTTTGTATTTAAAAGCTAAGCATCCATCACTCCTAACTCAATCACCTTTCATAAACCAGCAATGCCTGATAACATTTGAATTAGCGGTGTAATTTAGAACAAGAACAGAGTAGAGAAGTTGTATCTGTAATGAGTAACAGTCACACTTTTTCTGTATGCATTTAGGGTTGAGCATCTTAACTGGACTCCTCCTTTTTAAAAAGGAAACAATAAAAAGCGCTTTCTAAATCACAAAGCATATTTACTACGTGACTCCCACACAATGTGTGATCAGATATGAGTGCTCCAAGAGAAAGGGCTGACAGCAGGATGCAGCCCAGGAAGAGAGAGCGCAGGGCACGGCAGAACCTCTGCGGCCCTCAGCGCAAGTGTAACGTCAGCAGGGAAGAAACCACGGGGCGCCCTCAGCAGTGAGACATCTGGCTTCCTCACGACATTTTTCTGCTTTCATGTTTATTTGTCTTCATCCCAGAGATTACCAACCAAAGAGACACATGCAACAGGCATTTCACATTTTATGGTGGAGAAAACATTTCACGTTAGAAATAATCATCCAATAATTTCAGCTTAAAAAAAAAAGATTCCACAGTGAGTGGGAAGCAGTAAGTTCGAATTCATGTGTCACATGCCATTTCCAAAACCTTTCTGCAGGTCTAAGAGGATGTTTTTGGGGATACCCTCATGCCAGCTTCTCAGAAACAATCTCGACTTATAGCCACTTTATGGGAGGGGATTCATCACCATTCTGTTACCTAATGTATTTTAGCATATTTTAGGATTTACGAAAAAAAGATAGTGTGAACTGAAATAAAAATTCTAATGAGCATATTCATTAGGCCAGAATATCTCCTGGTAGGAAAACTTATCCTTTTCATTAAAATGAGATTTGAATGTGGGTTGTCGGTGGGAGTGGAGGCAGGGCCTTGTTCCAGGAACAGTGCGTGTCCATCTTGCAAGATCTGGGAAGCTGAGATGAGCAAGAAGGGAAAAGGCCTGTGTGCTCGCGGTCGGTAATGCAGAGAAAGCCGTGCTACCCACGGACGCTTTGAGGCACCGCGTTGCCTGGCAAAGGAAGCCCGAACCCCTTGGCTGCTGTGGGGTAGACACTCATCTACTTGCGTTGCATTCTGATGGGCCTAGAAAGCGTGGTTTCTTCTCCCCGTAAGGCTTACAGGATCTTCCTCATCAAGCTCCCACCTAGCTGAGTAGCACGGATGATTCAGATGTGTACTATTTTACTTTTGTTTCAAACAGTTTAAATGGTAACATTTACATACCCAGTTGATTCAAAGTTAGCCTCAGATGCTTCAGACCCTTTTACCAAATTTTCAATCTTTCAGGTGTTGCTCCCTCACTTCCAGATTCCCCACCAACTGCATATGGAAAAGGGACTTCCTGGACCCTCCTGGCAGCAGTAGGGAGGGGTCTGCAGACCACCAGGGCATCCTCTGCATCATTGCTGCAGACAGCCACATGGCCCACCCCTGAGGGGCAATTGGCCGTTTCTGGCTGTTTGTGGGAGACGTGAGACCATCTACCTCTGGGCCTTTGGTCGCAGCTGTTTGTCCCCAGGCTAGTGGGCCCGGCCCATGGTGACCTCTATATTCTCACTCCAGATCTTCATCAGGTCCCATCACACTTGGCACCACCTACCCCCTCCCTGGGGCAAACAGGAACTCCTGCACCCCTCACCCATCACCCCAGTGCAGGGGAACCCTGGAGGCTGCTGCAGACCTGTCTGTCCTGCTCTTCCATGCTTGCAGCTGGAGCACTTCCCTTGTTAGGAGGGGACAGCTGCAGGCTGCGTCTCCAATCTTGCAGTGTCGGGCAGCACAGCTGAGAAGGGGTACTGACAGTCCCGGGCCTCTTGGCTGCACGTGCCTGTCTGGGTGGTTCTATGATCCCTGATGCCTGCCTGTCCTCCCTGGTTTCCCTCTTCCCCCCAAGCTTCTAACCCTTTTGCATAACTACATAAAATTTGATAATATTTGTACTGCACACTGGGGTAAACTGGAGATTTTGGGACATCTATATGAGGCTTGCTAAAAAAATTGACTATATTGATTTTATAATAAATAATTATAATAAACTGAAAGCCAAGTACTAGGAAAGTTATAAACTTTTAAAAGTAAGATATTTTCCAATCTTTTAAGAGGACGTTAAGCTTGATCCTGTGTGTGTATATTTTACATTCACTTTTATCCCTAA
The DNA here is from genome assembly GCF_040802235.1 of Manis javanica. NCBI lineage: Eukaryota > Metazoa > Chordata > Mammalia > Pholidota > Manidae > Manis > Manis javanica. The sequence goes on from NC_133169.1 coordinate 78,676,752, forward strand.
AATAAGCACAAGCAATTCCTGACCAAGTTTTTACTGATGAGCCCTTCCAGTCCCACAGACTTGACATTGATGAGAAACTATTTTCACAGATGTTGGTGATGATTTAAAACCATTTTTACAGGAAATGTTTTACACCCATTTTGGAAATTCACAAAATTTTGGAATTTTACAAAAACTTTACAATAGTTGACATGACACCTAAAGGGTCTGTCAGCTCTGAGAGAATCCAGACCTGACTATACCACCTTTTGAATAAGCCCACCCACCATCTCAGAGGGACCTAGGTGTCCTCCTACTTAGGCTACAAGCATCCTCCAGAGGACAAGTCCGCAAGCCACAAGCCCACCTTTCCCCTGACCCTTCCCCTCAAAGAGCCCGCCAAAAAGCCCTGGCCATAAAAAGCCTCTTGACTTGCTAGAGGCCCTCTTTCCTCTGTTCAGCTGGCCAGAACAGAGGGGTCCCTCTCAGGTTCAGCAACAAACCTGCTCGGACTGTTGAGCTCGCATCCCCTCTCTTCTTTCATACGGTGCCGAAACCCGGGAGCAGGAGCCGAGAGGAGGGGCTCTTCTGCAGCCTGGGAAGCAGCTCATCTCGGGCTAAAGCCTAATCCTGGGAGTCTCCTGGGTCTCATCGCATTTCCTTTCCCTCGCTCACCCGACACCCCCTCGCAAACTCCAGTCCCGGGACCGTCTTGCCAGACTTCAATCTACACATCCACCACCGGCCATTAACCCATCGCAGGTCCCAGGAGGGTGAGATCTTGGCCTCTCATCGGCTCTCTTGGCGCCAAGAGAAAGTTGGTCCGGGTCCCCTTTCCTTTATCTTTTCTCCGATTGAGAACACCGCAGGGGGACCTCCTGCACTCCGACTGGGGGGACGCTGCCTTTCGGGGTGCAGGACAGTCCGGCTCCAGGAGCCTCCGGGGGGGAAACCGATCGCAGAGAGAGGTCCGGCGGTGCGCTTCCCAAACCCCAGCCGCCCTTTCTCACCCTCCCGTAACGGGCAATTCTCCTTCAGACATCGGGAGACACGCCCTCAGCTGTTTCCTATGTAATCTTCTCCAACTGGGATTAAAACGAGACACCAAACCAAAAAAAAAACTAGTCTTCTACTATACTTCCATGTGGCCTCAATATAAACTTAATAATGTGTCACACTGGCTAGCTGAGGGCGATTTCTATTTCCCAAATTCGCCGAGATCTTGACAACTTTCTCCAGAGGCCTGGCAAATGGTCAGAGGCTCCCTAAATCCAAGCCTTCCCCCTCCCTCGGCAACCTTCCTTTTGTTTTTTGTCTCCTTTCCCCCCCACAGCTGCCAGCCTCAGCTGCTATCCTGGGAGGGGACCAGAGGGGTAAAATTCTTACGTTAATTTTGCAGTTACCCGAGGACTGGTAAGATACTTTCTACCTCCAGATGGTACTGCTAAAAAATTAATTGATTTAAGGACAAACGCTTGTAAAAATTGGGCACTCCAAAACTTCCAGAAATTCACTTCCAGAAATTCTGATAGAAGTCACTCAGCATTAATGCTAATTTCTAAGTCTTTTCTGATTTATAGTTACTGTTCTACTCCTGAACTAGTAAAGAACTAGATTCAGGCAAACCAAAGATTAGTTACATAAAATTAATAAACAGGAAGATAATTTTAATTTTTAGGCAAATGTCACTAATTTCTTAGACAGAAAAAGAAGTGTCTGTTTCAACCTTTTTCTCTTAAACAAGCTTACAATAGTTTAATAAATTATACCTTTAAAGGAGAATTGAATCATTTATCTTTCTCTGCCTGATCCCTCCAGAATTTAAAAACTCTCAGTGAGTATTTTTATATTTTATGGCAGTATATTTGTTTGCTTAAGTTCAAAAAGAATTTGCTTTCCTTGTAAAAGGACCAATTAAAAACACTGGTTATATTACCAAGGCTTTGACTGGAATGTCATACCTAAGAGACACGTGCATAGACTCAGATATAAACAGACAGCTTTAAGGAAGAATTGGTCTGTACCTTGCTTACAGGGTTCCCAGCAACCTTACCGAGTGAGTAAGGATGGTCACTTCCTGGCAGGTGTAGGAACCTCAGAATATCTTGGGGACCTCGAGAAGAGAGGAATTCACCCAAATCTACAGGAACTGTATACAAAACTGGCAAGTCTGGCTTGGTTTTCTGGTCTTGACAGGCCTTTAAAAGCTCAATCTGAAATTCGTTATAGAAGTCCCAGCAAAGCACATCTGAAAGAGCCTGTGCCATCAATGGCTGTTCTTGCTGCACTTACGTAAATAATCAGGCCAACTGTTTTAAAGCTAAACTTATTTTATATTAATAAAAATGAGGGTAATTTTATAAAGAAAAATTGTGTTTCAATAGTGCAGTCTTATACAAAACTGGACAGCTACATGTAAGAGAATGAAACTGGATCACTGTCTAAGCCCATACACAAAAGTAAATTTGAAATGGATAGAGGAATTGAATGTAAGTCATGAAACCATAAAACTCTTAGAAAAAAACATAGGCAAAAATCTCTTAGACATAAACATGAGTGACCTCTTCTTGAACATATCTCCCCGGGCAAGGGAAACAAAAGCAAAAATGAACAAATGGGACTATATCAAGCTGAAATGCTTCTGTACAGCAAAGGACACCATCAATAGAACAAAAACGTATCCTACAGTATGGGAGAATATATTCATAAATGACAGATCCGATAAAGGGTTGACATCCAAAATATATAAAGAGCTCACTCACCTCACTTCATTTTTTTTTTTTTTGAGAGGGCATCTCTCATATTTATTGATCAAATGGTTGTTAACAACAATAAAATTCTGTATAGGGGACTCAATGCACAATCATTAATCCACTCCAAACCTAATTCTCAACAGTCTCCAATCTTCTGAAACATAACAAACAAGTTCTTACATGGTGAACAAATTCTTACATAGTGAATAAGTTCTTACATGGTGAACAGTACAAGGGCAGTCATCACAGAAACTTTCGGTTTTGATCACGCATTATGAACTACAGACAATCAGGTCAAATATGAATATTCGTTTGATTTTCATACTTGATTTATATGTGAATCCCACATTTGGGAGAGACCATTTTAACTTTTTTTGGTCACAACTGGAAAACTCCCAAATGATACAAAGATAAAGGCTTTTGGAGCAGAAGAGGTTTGTCCCTAGCAAAAAAAAATGGCCTGCCACGCTGTTACCCAGCTCCCCACAATGGGGACATTTGAACCTGAATTACAAAGCTGCCCTCTGGGAAGGATGCATTTGTGGAAAGAAGCCACAGATTTACCTCTCGTTTTAGCAACGTGATGGCCTTTATCCCTCACCTTAGCCTGTACTCTGCTCCTGCAGTGGCATCCAGTACTAACCATACTAGTTTCCTGGGGCTGCCGTAACAAATCACCAAATACTGGGTGGCTTAAAACAATGTAAACTTATATACTCACACAATTCTAGAGGCCAGAAGTCTGAAATCAAGATGTCGGCAGGGCCACACTCCCTCCGGAGGCTCTAGAGGAGACCCTAGTCCCTGCCTCAGGTCTCAGCTTGTGGTGACAGTCAGCATTTCTGGGCTTATGGGTACATCATTCCAACCTCTGCCTCCATAGTCATATGGCCCTCTCTCCTCTCTGCCTCATACCCCGCGGCCTCCCTCTTATAAAGACACTTGTCATTGGATTTAAGGCTCACTCAGATAATCCAAGATGATCTCCTCACTAGAGAACTTAACTTAATGACATCTGCAAAGCCTCTTTTTTCCAAATAAGATCACACAGGACATGGACACATCTTTTTGGGGATCACCATTAAGTTTACTACAGGTCATTAATATCCTTTAAAACCTGTCACTGATCATTGAGCATCTTCTGGAAGAAATACTCTTTGACACTGTGGTGTTGTCAGGCAGTCCCATCAGGGGAGGTCTCCCTGTGCACTAAGTGAGACCTCAGCCTAGGAGAGGATTCTTGATTCTGGTGGAGAAAGAGAGCAGGTTGAGCATGTGCGAGCGCAGGGTAGTTCATTAAAGTGAAAGCACACACTTGAGGAGGGAGTACAGGCATGCCTGAGGTGAGCAGCATGGCGAGGCTTCAGTTGGGTAGTCTTACAACTGGAGTTTAAGCAAAAAGTAAGCATTTTCATCAGGATAGATGAGATTTGCTCCAAATAAAGCCCTCCTTTTGTCCTGATATGGTCAGCCTCAGAAATATCATAAGGTGCCAAAGGGTATGATAAACATAATATGTTAATGAGTGTATGATGAACTTTGGGTAACAGAGTTACCTTGGTTGCCCACCTAGAATCTAGCTGGTTTGCTTTTTTTTTTTTGTTGAAGTATCCAAGATATACAGTCTTATATTAGTTTCAAGTAGCCTAGCTGGTCTGCTTTTGCTTAACCTGTTTTGCCAACGGTTCATTTCCCTAGAATCTAACTGGTGTGTTTTCACTTGATCTGTTTTACTGGCCACACAAAATGGCCTGAAGCTACTAATACCTGGTTTCTTAACTCAGCCAGGGCCTGTCTCTCTTCCTAAACTACACTGCCTCTGTCAGTGGCACTCCATGCCAAATAAATTGCATTCCAATGTGTAAAAAGAAAAAAAATGGGAAGTGCTGGTTTCACAGCAGTTCTTTCTACATATTTTCACTAGTCTTTAAGCTCAAAACTCTCCAGGTTACTTTTTCTATTGTTTATTAAAGCCCTTAAATTTTTTCCTTGTGGCTTCTCTTATTAAAATGAAGTCATTTTACAAAAATAAAACAAAAGAAAATGTTATTGGATATTTGGTTAAGTTTTCCCTTTGATTTTACTTCTGGGAACTTAAGAACAGCTCCAAGTCTGGAAAGCCACAAATCTACCAGCCCCTGTTCAGTATGCACAATGTTAGGTTGGAGGAAGGAAAAACAAGGACATGCAAACAGAACAGAGATGCCATAGCGGGAGAACAGACCAGACCCCAAAGTCCGTGCCTTATATGGAAAGGCAACAGCTCTCCCTGAATTTCATCCTTCTGATATGCCAACTAAGACCCGGATGTCAGCCTCCTCCCTCTTGGAAGGAAAAAACCTTTCTAGTTGTCTATCATGACACCTTTAGCCAATCATACCTCTCCACACCCCCTAGGATAGCTTGCCCACTCCTCCCCCTCCTAACCCCTTATAAACCCCCACCTCCCTGACCGGGGGTGACTTCCCCAGCCTGTGTTTCAGACCGGGGAACATCACCCGGGAGTGGCATTCAAATTAACTACCTGGCCCTTTGTTGCCTCTCTTTGCCTGCTTATTTTGGCTAAAATTTATCTTACACACATCTCTGCCAAAGACCAGGGTAAGTTGCTTTGGGTTTTGTTCCTTTGAGTAAAGCCTTGTGCCCAATGGAATGGAATATCATTTTCAAAGAACTGCTCTGAAAGGAATGATTAAGTATTTAAACCTTTAAGGTCTATAAAATATTAACCCAAAAGAGGAAAAAAGAAGAGAGTTTTGAAGGAATCTGTATATAAATATGAAAAGAGATGTTCATTTTTATTCTACTTCAAGAGAGAGGCTTTAGAATGTTTTCAAATGAGGTCCCTGATCTAAGGAATCTTAGGGCACCAATTTGGTCCTGAGATTTAATGCATTCAGGATGATGCCAAGTTTCTTTTTGTACAGAGAGAACATCACCTTGAGCTATAAATGTAAACTAGCTCTTACATATTGAAATCATCACCTATCTTTCCAGTCACTTTATTAATATTTTTTATCAAATTTGCCTTCATCCTAGTCTAATATTTTAGGTATAAGTACTTCCCAGGATGCATCTTTCTTCACACTAAATCTTAAAGTTCTCCACAAGAATGCAGCCCAAAGTTATGGCACGATCTGAAGGTCCAGAATACTTTAGAACACAGCTTTCCTACCTATTTTATATCTATTTTACAAAAAAAAATGTTTCATACCTGTTTGTGGGTAGAATTGTAGTATTTCCAGACTCTCGCCGGGCTTTAGTTCTTCTGCGTATCAATAGGTGTTTCCAAGGGGTGGATAGAATTAGTCCATCAACATATCAATAGGGAATTACAAGGACAGGCGAGGGTTTATCTGGACTGGAGAGGTTGGGTGGAGCTCTCTTCTGCTTCAGCCTGCTGGAGAGGGACAGGATAATTACTTGTGAGAAAAAAACGAGTTTCTTCACTTTATTTCTCCCTTTGACTGATTTTGGTTTCAAAGGTATTTTGCCCTGGGGTTTTCCTCCTGGATCTACACGTGGCAGTGGTCAACAGCACCTCTGAACCCGAAATCTGTCTAAATGGATGCAGCCCTTGGGCTGGATGCCTCTGTGGACGGTGGGGAGGACCCAATGGCTGCTGCGGTAGAGGGTACAGCTTCGCTCCGGAGGCCCCTATACGTGGGGCTTCCAACTGGGGAGCCGTGAGTGGGGAGCTGGACAGGGTAAAGCACCTCTAGAGGGGTGGGGCCTTCCCCAGAATAGGGGAAGAGTGGAGAGACCAAAAACTGCAGAATTAGTCCTGCATCAGATAGAAGACTGCTTAGAGGCCCTGAGTGGCCATGTAGCAGCTGGCATTGCAGGATCTCTTTCCATCAAGATAATGGAAGGAGTTATTGAGAACAGAGAGAGGGTTATTGAGGACAGAGACTTAGGCAGAAGAGAGACACACTTCAGCATTGCTTGGAGGAGCTGGGTGATGACCGATGGGATGCCCTTAAGAAAGAGAGGCAGTTATTGAGACAACAGGTCATGCTTCTGGCAAATTCTTTATCAGCAGTGAGTGGGGAGGCAGCAGGAGAGTCCACATTGCAGGAGGCTGTGGGGGATGAGAAGGAAAGAGCAGTGCCTTCATCTCTGGAGGTGGTGGAGGGAGTGTCAAGAGAAGATGCGGGGGTGGGGTCGAGGGCCAATGGCACCAATTCTCCTGTATTAAAGGCCCACCCAGTTGTTATTCAGGAAGTACAAACACAACAACAGCCGGCTCCTGTGGGCGAGGACCCACCCCTTCCCCAGGTTGTGGAGCACTCCATGCTCTGCCCCTATACCCAGGATGAGCTGGTGGATACAAGCATCCGGTATAGACAGAAGCCACTGGAACCTCTGCGGCTTTTGTGTCTCTGGGATAATGAGCATGGAAAACAGTTATGTTGGGTTCTGAAATGAGTAGACTGGCTTCCCTGATGACTCACCTTTCCATCTGGCAGTGGTTGCAAAATGCCCATCACACCTACCTCAGGGAATCGGGTGCTTCTGGACTGGCTGACAGCAGCCATAAGGGCAGTTTGGCCTAATCAGGGTGATTTACCATTTTTACCCACTAGCTGGGAAATGTATGCAGAGCTCCAGCAGGTGTTGCGGGAGTTGGGCATGAAAAATATCTATAATATGGACCCCCAAGACCAGGATGAGGAGTTGTTCACAGTAGGAATAGGGAATCGGGTGCTCCATTCAGCAACCCCATCTCTCTGGGTTCCTAGTAACTACGCTTGCCCCCTACATAAGGCAACCCGTAAGTGAGGGTCCTTGTACTCTAGCAGATCTGGGGGAGGTTGAAACAAAAAGCACAGAAGGAAGTACAGGCTACAACTGAAAGGAGAGCTTTAAAGGGCCCCGTGAAAGTCTCGAGAACCCAGACGTGGGTTGATTTGATAAAAGCTGGGGTAGTGAAAGAAAAACTTGATGGGCAGTTTTAGTTTTGTTAGACCTGTGGCACCAATTAAAGCAAGAACAGCAGTTCCAGCCACTGAGGTGCAGGACATGGAAGCTCGAGGCAAAGCCCCATGTCCAGCCTGTGTCCCTCCAAGACTTCCTGGGGACAGTACTCAGGATCCACTTGGGCCCTCACACCCACAGGAGGATGACTGGGCATCATCGATCAACTAAGGGGAAGGTCAAGGCCCCCACTTTGGGGGACATGGTGGGGACCAGAGGCAACATGCAGTATTAGCAAGACAATGGGGATTAGAAAATTACTGAGATCCATTTGAAGTGCTTTTTGAGCATCAAATTGGAAACACTCAACAGCAAGTTGGCAGAGTAAGTGTGAAGCTGGGAGTTGGGTGTGATGACTGGTGAGAGCAGTGGTAGCTAAGCAACACAGGGTGGATGAAACTAGCTAGAGAATGTGTCAGGATAGAAGAAAGGGCAGTCTTAAATTCTGGAAGACACAATTCAAGGGTCAGGTGGAAAAGTTGATCCGGCTGAGATAGTGTCTTGCCAATGGGTTTCAGCCCCAGGCAAGTTCACTATGGATTCAATGTGACCAAAGAAATGACAGTAGAATGTTCTTGGGGTGAAAGGGTTATTATACCCAACTTTATTTCCACAGTGGCAGGTCAGTCACTAAAATCCCGTTCACTCAGAGTGAGTCTGTGTGCAGCAAGTCGGTCTCTGCCTCTGGGCCTCTCTGCCTGCACAGCCATCCCACACAGCTGTCCTCTAGGCCTCTGTCCTCAGTGATGCCACCACTCCAGCCTCTGCTCTGCTCTCCTGCAGCCGTGCCACCATGTCACCCAGAACACTGGGTGGAGCTCTTTATATAGAATCAACAGCCATGTATTGCCCACACCTGTGTACTGAGCTAGCCAACCAGGGCCAGGTGAGAATCCTGGCCATAGGAACTCTCATTTTATCCACACTCCACCCCTCCAGGATTCTCTCCTCTCCGTCTATGTGCCCTTAATCCTCCACAATGGTCCCTGTGTGAGAAAGCTGGAGCATTGTAACCAAATTCTATAACAACAATAGCAGCTACAACAATACACAAAGAATAAAAATTACAACAAATTATAATAACCCTCAAGCCTGAGGAGATCCCCGGCCACCAGGTGGTCATCCTGGCTGTATTCAAACCAGTTCTACTTAAATGAGTTAACCAAAAGGACCATGGTGGTCCTTACGATACCCACCTTCTCCAGCCTCTCCAGCAAAAAGTCTTGAAGACACACAGGCCGATCTTGTTGCTTTGTCCCTGCCTTCTGCTGCGTCCTCAGCAGCCGGAACTGCTGCTCCGGTCTCAGTTGCCACGGCTGCAGACATCCAGTTTCTCTCTGTCTGCTCCTGCCTTTTCAAACCAACCCACATCTGGGTCCTCGCGACCTTCATGGGGCCCTTTAAATTCTTCCTTTGAGAAGCAGACCGTATGTCCTTTTGTGCTCAAGCCTGGCAGCCTGCGCTCTCGTGCTGCTGCTTCTCGTGCTACTGCCTCTCGGGCCACAGCACTTTGTAGGGACGCCATTTCAGTCAGCTTCCTCTTGGGGTGGACCCCAGTCCTCCACCCCTTCACAGTATGACATGCCCACAGGGGACACTCGGATGTCTCCCTGTCCACAGGTGCAGCCTGTTGAAGCACTCCTTCCATGAGGGCAGCCTGTTCTTTTTCCTTGGTCAACAATGAACCCTGCCCACTGTTGCCAATTGTCTTGCCAGTAGGTTTCAGCCCCAACCAAGTTCATTATGGATTAAATGTGACCAAAGAAATGACAGTAGAACATTCTAGGAGTGAAAGGGTTATACCCAACTTTATTCCCATGGTGGCAGGTCAATCACTAAAATCCCACCCACTCAGAGTGAGTCTGCATGCAGCAAGCCTGTCTCTGCCTCTGGGCCTCTCTGCCCGCACAGCCATCCTCTGTGCCTCTATCCTCGGCACTGCCACCACTCCAGCCTCTACTCTCCTGCAGCCTTGCAGCCCTGCCACCATGTCGCCCAGAGCACTGGGTGGAGCTCTTTATAGAAAGTCAATAGCAATGCATTACCCACACGTGTGTAGTAAGCTTAGCCAACCAGGGCCAAGTGAGAATCCTGGCCACAGGAACTTTCATTTTATCCACAGGTATAAACCCTTTCACCCCAAGAACATTCACCTGTCATTTCTTTGGTCTCACTGAATCCATAGTGAACTTGTCTGGGGCTGAAACCCATTGGGAAGACACATGCGTACCTTCAAAACACATTTCTTGAGCATCCACTGTACAGCAGGCACTGTTTTAGATTCTTGGGATGTATCCATGAAGAAAACAGATAAAGAACCCTGCCTTTATGAAGCTTTTATCATAGCAAGGTTGATAAGACAGGAAACAGAGCAACAAAAAATTAAAAATCTATAAATCTATAAATCATCTGTAGAGGGTGACAAGTGCCACAGAAGAAAAAGAAAACATTGGAAGGAGATAAAGAAAGTCAAAATGAGGAGATGGGTTGCAATTTTTTAAAAGGATTGCCAAAGCAGAGCACAATACAAAGGCGAGACTCAAAGGCAGTGAGGGGATTTGCCATGTGTTATACGAGCAAGAGAAAAGATGGGCACAGAGATATGCAGGGAGAGAGAAAGAGAGAGTATCAGGGAATTAAAAAGTATTTTTTAGTATCAGAGAAATAAAAAGATAAATTCACTGCCAAAGGAAAAATATTGGTGCAATGTAGCTGTATATTTGTTGGTGGGAGGAGCCAGTAAAAAGCATTTATCTCTTTATATGAGCTCTGCGGGGAGGCAGCATGGCATCTCCGGTCTCGGCGTATTACGCATGTATCAGCAGCAGGATCAAGGAAAGGGCGCAGAGGGTCCTCAACTAATTAATAGGATCTGCTCCCATCAGTCACACCCCCCCGAGAAGTTCAAGCTCATTATCACAGAACAGCCAAGCAAGGAATGTCATAGTTATTACTCATACCTCTTCATTGATTCATTTGGCCAGCAATTATTTATTTATTAAGCTTAATTTATTAGAATTGTTCATGCCCATAGTAAATAAGGCCTCTTAACTCGCCTATGAAACAAATTTAACTAAAATTACACACTAAATAAGGAATTCCTCTTTCAACTAAAAGCAGCAGCCCCACTAAGGTAAAGTTTGTCTACAGAGGTAGGAAGTTTTTGAGATTTCATCAGACCAAGAAAGGATGATTGTATAGTTTATGTCCAAATTTCTCACATGTTCGGTATTTTCAAGGACCAGGAGAGTGTGACTCCCAGAGGAAAGTGGCATCATCCTGGCAGAACTGATGTGTGCTCAAAACTTCAAAGAAAAGATGAAAACTCAGATTGCCACAAAAACCACTGCAGAAACTGAGAGGAATTTCCATTTACTAGGAAAAATCATGGGGTTATTCTGACAAAAAAGTATTCCTACTCACCACCTGTCTGAAAGGAGGTAAATGGTACTGTCTTCCTCCTTTACACTAGACCCCTTGCCTGGAGACCAACTCTGAAAACAATTCCTAAATATGACCCGTTAGTCCTTAACTGTGTTCCTCAAGTCAACAGATCACCACCCACTTTGTCGTTTTTCTATGTCCATTCACAGGCTACAAATCAGACCAAACATGGCAGGGCAGGTATGCATGGACAGTGGCCCCACGTAATGCAGGACATGTAGCCCCTGCAGGGGAGCACTCTAAATGGACATGGAGATTCCCGGGCAGAAGCAGCCCTGGCAGTGGCTCTGCCCGTGATTAGAGCTTCTCATGGATTGCTTCTGCTCAGAGTGTCCGACAGCCAAGAACTGGGAGCAGGGGAAGCTCCCGCCTCATTCAGTCACGCTGCATTACACAAATGTTGCTCAATGTTAGAAACTTGGCTAGATGCTGTCCACATCACTCTCCTCTGAACAGTAAATTGGACAAGGGGATTTGGCCAGTACCCAAGTAAACAATGAGTAAAGCCAAGGGAATTCCATTCCTCTAGTCCACTGACAAAGACAGAGTCTGGATATTTCCTGCCTTGTTTAAATAAAAGCAGGAAAGAATCTTTGGACCAATGAGAGTATGTTCAGAATAAGGGGAAAGTAATACTCTCCTAAATATTCAGAGTAATAGAAGATGAGTGAAATTACTTATTACAAGAAATAAACAGTCATTTTGGAAAATATGCATCCCTCAAGAGCCCAAGAAGCTATCATTCATATAAAGAAAATCACAATAAAAGGCAAGGTAAAAATATAACAGGATGAACTGCAAAGATATTAAATTAAAATTCAAAAGAGCTCAATGTATTGCACAAGAATATAAAGAGATGAAATTTCATACATGAGGTAGAAAATCCTAACCACAGGAAGGAAAAGCAGAAGTATTGTTACAGAATTAGAAATCATAGATGTGGACAAAAATCTTGGAGAAACGAATCAAAGCCTACGAATGGACACCCTCCTTTGTTGGGAGAGAGAGCATTAAAAAGGAAATTCAATGGACATGAGAGAAGAGAGAGCAGAATCCAGACCATATATCTAAACCCTCATTCCCATATTCCCATATTAATTGCCAAAGCCTCCAGCACTGGAAAAGCAAGAGGAAAAGCAGTCGTATGGTGTTTCTGCAAGTATGCCGGCTGGGTGTCTCCCACCCACCCTTCCCTTCTCCTGCTTCTCTGTGCCCTGGAAGGTTGATCTTTACGCACATTTGCCTTCCCATTGGAAGACACCTGCAGAAGAGTAAAGAAAAGGAAAAGACTAAAGTACTATTCCCCACCTCTCTCATGTGACCACGGAGAAGCCTGTCTCTCTATAGAAGGCCACAGTTCCTATGGGGTGGCCTTTCCTGTGGCTTCCTTCTCTGGGATGCAAGAGCCATGCCCTCTTCTGGCCTCTGCATGCCTGGGGGTGGTAGAGGTTCCCTGCTGTTGCTGAGCTACACTGAGGGGTACTGCACAAACTTTTGTTGAATTGGGCACCCTAAATCCTGCCTATATCTTTATAAACAGTTTATTAAACTTTCCTCAATTATCCCAGTTTGCATGCACCAACCATTTCCTGCAGGACCTTGATTGAAAGATATGCACCACAAAACACTCACCAAGATTAGTGTAGTTGCCATCTGTCAACATATAAAGATATAATATTATTTATTGTATTTCCTACACTGTACTCTCAGCTCCATGACTAATGTATTGTATAATTGGATGTTCGTACCTCCTCATCCTCTTCACCTACTTTGCCCACCCCTTACCCACCTCCCGTATGACAACCACCAGTCTGTTCTCTGTATTTTAAGCTTATTTCTGTTTCATTTGTTTGTTCATTTGTTTTGTTTTTAGATTCCACATTTAAGTGAGACCATATAATAGTTGTGCTTCTCTGTTTGATTTATTTCACTTAGCATAAAATATATAATGAACTCATAGAACTAAATACCAAAAAAAAACCCCAAATAATTCAGCTAAAAATCAGCACAGCGCACAGGGAGGGCTGTTCAACACAGAGAAGACAAGTAGTGATTCTATAGCATCTTACTACACTGATGGACAGTGACTGTAATGGGGTTTGTGGGCGGGCGACTTGGTGAGGGGGGAGTCTAGTAACCATAATGTTGCTCATGTAACTGTAGATTAATGGTACCAAAAAAAAAAAAAAATCAGCACAGCACAAGGAAGACAATGTAGCTCAGAGAAGACAAACAGGGACTGTGTGGCATCTTACTACATTGATGGACAGTGACTGCAATGCAGTATGGAGGGGACTCAATAATACGGGGAAATGTAATAACCACATTGTTTTTCTTGAGAAACCTTCATAAGAATGTATATCAATGATACCTTAATAAAAAAATTAATAAATATTTTTTCAAAATCAGCAGAGGACTTCAATAGACATTTTTCCAAACAAGACGTACAGATGACCAACAGGTACATGAAAAGATGCTTCGCATAACTAACCAGCAGGGAAATGCAAATTAAAACCATAATGAGATATCACATCACACCAGTCAGAGTGATAGCATCCATAAGACAAGAATTAACAAGTATTGGCAAGGATGTGGAGAAAGGGGAACCCTCGTACACTGCTGGTAGAATTATAAACTGGAATGGCCATTCCAGAAAGCAGTATGGAGGTTTCTCAAAGAACTAAAAATAGAAATACCATATGACCCAGCAGTTCTACTTCTGCGAATTTACCCAAAGAAAACAAAAATCAGTAATTTGAAAAGATATGTGTACCTCTATCTTTATCACTATATTGTTTACAATAGCCACAATATGGAAGCGACCTAAGTGTCCATCAGTAGATGAATTGATAAAGAAGGAGTGGTACATATACACAATGGAATACTACTCAGCAATGAAAAAGAATGGAATCTTGCCATTTGTGACAACATGGGTGGACCTAACGGCTATCCTGCAAAGTGAAATAAGTCAGGCAGAGAAAGACAAAAACTCCTTTTACCTTTAAAACTTCTAGGTAATCCAGGTTACCTTCCATGGATCAAAATACAAAAGGTCCAGAAAATTAAATCAACTTACCAAACCTGTTGGGAGGTAAAGCCCTTTACATGCAGCATAGGTGCGTACCTGCTGTGACCTGGATTAGTTGCTCTAGTCTCCAGGAATCCACTAGGTTTTCAGGCTCTAAATAAACGTGACTATACATGAACAAAGTCCAGCTCTTTGTAAATCACTTCCTTCTTTCCTTTCTGCTTTGTTCCTCAAAATAGTTCACCAGCACGGGTCAACTAACAGTTACCTCTTATATGTAAAACAATTACATGCTTACAGTTTGGCTTCTGCATTCATGTTAACCACTGCTATGACAATAATCGCTGTCATATTTTTACCCATGACACTTCACAGAAAAAAATCACTCCCTAATTTGTCAAGAAAAGAAACACTGTAAGGCTAATGAGCAAGGATTTCCTCACATTACAAAGGATCTTTTGACCTAGTTTCTGCACGACAAGGTGTGAGAATATCAAGGCTGCCAGTCCCTCATGCACTTCTCAGTTCAGTTCAGTGTAACAAGCATTTTTTTAACATCTTAAATATACACAGATTCAAAAGACGTGGCCTCCGTCACCCAAGGACTTGAAGTAAGAACAAGAGAAATAGGAAAAGGCATTTTGAAGGAAATACAGCAAGTGCTGACCAGAGGCAAGTTTATGAAGCCAAAGCTTTCACGTTCACCAGTCATTCTGAGAAAGAAGGTTCTTAGCAATATGTGAGCTTTTGTAGATTACAAAATGAAGATATTTGTGTACATTGCCTCTTAAAAAATAGCACCCTGAACTGTATAAGCTGCAGGGCCTATGCAATTAGAGATTTGTCCTGATGCTAGTGGTATTCACAGGGTACAATGGGTTTTGACTGGTAAGAACTTGGAATCCCATCCTCAAGCCTCATCCAGAATAACCAAGGCAGAGAGGACTGGTGACATGAATAGTAAGTCCATACCGGTGTGACGCTGCTGTCAGCAAAGACCTCAACATGGAAGGAATTTTTTTCTATGTGAAATCAAGACAGAATTCAATGAAATAAATAGTCAACGTTGAATCACTCATCACTGAAGCTATTGTAAGGATTGGCCATGTTCTAAAGGCTGTGAACATCACTGGTAAAGTGGCTTTTGTACAGAGAAGTGTGTAAAATGCCAGCTTTTTCAAGTGGAAAACTTTCATGTAAGGCAAGTTAAAGAATTCATAGCACTAACTTGGATGTTATGAACTTCGAATGAATAAACTCCCCAAAGCTATCTATATATAAAGTTAATTGATATATTTAGATAGAGAATTCAGATATATTTATACACACACGCACGTATCTGAATTTAATTATGTCAACCCAAATTCCAAGCATATAAATAACTCTATCTGAAACAACATGTTCTCTCCCCATGTTAAGATAAACAGAACTTATGGTTGAGAACTAAGAACTCAAAACTTCATTCCGTCTTTACCACCATACTTAGAATCCTTACTTTGAAATATAAAGGATCAAGAGCAAAAAATTAGATACATTTAAGTTGCTATTTGTTAGCTGAATGAAAAAAAATAGCAATGGCTATTGTAGGTCATATTGTTAACACCTTCAGTTTCTAGTTTCCAAATATCATGGCCTTTTCTCCAAGGCTACAGTTTCCCATCTCAAAAAGTCATGCTTTAGAATTACTGTAGGAGACATTAAGGCTGCCACCTACTGCTCACCAGCAATGGGCCACTCTGAGTATCTCCTTCAGAAAGCAAACAAGCACAGACTATTTTCTATTATCTTTGTTGCTTCTAAAATTCGACCAGCAGCTGTTATCTCCATGCTATCTTCCCTACCATTCTATCTCCTTTTCTCTTGCCTTGTCCTTTTCAAACACTTGCAAAGCTTTGGCATCTTTTCTTTATTCATCCAGAAAAAACAGTAAGAATCTTAACCTGGTTTTCAAAGCTTTTGCCATTTTGTTTTACTCATCTAAAAAATGTTGATGCCAGTGGAAGGTACAAAGTTGAGTCAGATCTGGTCTTTGGACTCCCATTGTGTTCGGTCTCCGCCTCCCGTGAGGTCCTGCCCATGTCGGAACATGGTTACTGTGTGTTCGTCCGATCTCTACTGTTCAAGCCGCAGGCTCCTGGAGGGCAAAGCTACTGCCTGCCTAGCCTCCCAAGTCCTTTGCGGGCAGAGTGCTTTTCACTTGGGAAGTATGTTCCAAAATTGTTTGGGCAGGAGGGGTCAAATTTCTCAGGTTTCATTCTGGTAAACAGCACTCGACAGGACTATTCCCATCCCTTTAGAAGACAATTAAAGTCTATTAATTGTAATGTTCCTGTTTTGAAAAATCATCTAAGTAGAGAAGCAACCCTCAGCTCTGCAGCTAATTAGCTATATGATTTTAGGCAACTTAACATCATTGAAGATCGGTTTCTTCATATGTAATATGGAGATAATATTCTTACCTCATTGAAATACTGTGAAAAATAAATGTAAGATAATTTATGGAAAACATAGTATCCTTCACCTAATACAGAGTCAAACAATGCTGCTCTGTTAGGATAAAAAATGCAAAGTATGATGCCCGGTAAGAAGTAGGCTTCCTCACTGATATTGTTAGCTGTATTTATTGCCAGGCAGTTAAGAACCTCTGTCTGAGGATGTATGATGGAGTCTTGTGTAATGGTCAGCTCTTTTCTAGGATGCAGCTTTCAGAAAGGTTCTAGAAGCTGGGCTTCACTGAAAACTTTCTGGTTTAAAGAACATTTCCAGGAGCATGAATGCTCTATGGAAAGGAAACATTACACCTAATTTATGTCCAGTTTTTTTCTCTTTTCCAGTGGAGGCTAAATAGAGGATTCTAGTGAAGTTAAATGAGTATGGAAGAGGAGCAAAATGAATTAAGAGCGTTATTAGGCCATTAACTGATAGTATCGCTCACCTCGGCCTTTTAGGGAGGCGGCATTATTTGATGCCTGAAGCATGTGCTTAGCAGTCAGACCAGTACCAGTCCTCAGTCCATCACCCTTTAGTTCTGTGACCAAACACAGCTTACTTGGGCCAATTAAATTAAAGTTTTCACATCTCTAAAATGGGGTAATGATGGCATACACCCACACCCACACACACTCTCCATGGGGTCATTGCCATAACTGGATTAAATAAGGTATGTAAAGCACAGGTGCTCAGTACATGTCAGGATCCCCTTTGGTGAGGGCAGCAAAGAATAAAGATAGACTATTAAACATGTTACATCAAGAATAGACTGGATACCCATTCAGGTTTCCAATATTTAATCAAATTCTGCAAAGACACACATGATGAACAAATGTCAACAAGAAACTTTGAAGTGAGATATAGAGCAGTAAAGATTTTTTCTACCCATTATCCCAGAATTACACAAATACTAAAAGAAAAAAATTAGCCTGTCTTAATTCTTCCATTCTCATTCTATCTAAATTTGGAAATAACATTAATTCTCTCCACAGACAGCCTCACTAATGAGTTTACCAACTGATGTATCCATTTACTAGGTTTATTAGTGGAATTTTTCATGTGTTTACTTACTGATTTCACTTACTCAATGCCTATTAAGTATCTGAAAAGGAGACAGATATACAGAACTGAAGCAGTCCCATGAGGGTAAAAACAAATCGATCAAGTTCACAGAATAAGGATGACTACTGAATCACAGAAGAGGCAAAGAAAAAACACTTTTCTAATTTAATTGGTTTATTTAAATAAATTACATATTAAATTGTGTACCCTTCCCAACATTGCAATGTACACACACACACAAACTGAATTATGCTTTATGCTAGAAACTATTATCTATGTGTTATGCATTGCTTTCAGTCCTGGAACACATGATTCTTTGCCATGATGGTCTCATTAGTAAGAAAAAGATTTTAAGTCACTTTATCAGTTTGTGTATATGTGTGTGTGTATGTGTTGCAGTGTTGGGTAAAGGAACATGAAAAATATCCTTGACCTTATATGGCTTTAGTATGTGATTAATTAACCTGCTACTGAATGAACTGGGAGAATGAATACCTATTCCTTTTATCATCATGTTCTCACTTTCTGAGGCCAATAGGGAGCAAACAGCTTACACATCCTCTGGTCATACTCAGGGCTCTGTGATAAAAAATGCAAAGTATAATGCCTGGTAAGAAGTAGGCTTTCTCACTGACATTATTAGCTGTATTTATTCCTAGGCCCTTAAGAACCCCTCTTTAATAATGTATCAGATAGGCTTCTGAAATTCACGTTATCTTTTTATCTTCTCATAAGGTTAAAATTAAGAGGCAAGAGAATCTAATATGGAGTTTATGGGATGGCAGCATGAGAGGTGAGACAGAAATCCCCTCCTAAAACCACATATAATACGAAAATATAATAAATACAACTAATCCTGAAAGAACAACAGGAAAGAAGGCTGCACCAGACTGCATAAACCTGGAGAAAAGAGCAGGCCTCATGGAACAGGGTAACATACCAAAGGTGTGACCCAGTGGGATCCAAGCCCTTCCCCGACCCCAGCTCACCACGGGAGGAAGAGAAACAGAGCGGGGAGCGGGTGGAGGCCTGGGACTGCTGAACACCTAGTCCTGGAGATCTGCTCTGGGAACACAAACCTACATTGCATGGTGCTCTGGTGAGTAGTGGGGTTGGAAAGCTAAGACAGGAAGAATATCTGCAAAGACAGATTCCAGCTGCTTCTGGAAAACAGGAATTCATATCCAGTTGATCTGGGCGGGCGGTCTGAGAGACTTCCTAACAGCGAGAGGGCTGCTAAAGGGGCAAGGATTGCACAGAGCTTGCTGCTCAGGAGAAAGGACAGGTAGACAAAATTGTCTGGGTGCATTCGGCCCAGCAGGTTGGGAGCTTTAACGATCTTAGGGTGCTCCATCCCTCTGGATTAAAAACCGGGGTATTAAAAGCAGATTAGATATGGTAGAGACAATAAATGAAATAGAAATTAGGGAAAAGGAATACAAAGAAGGAGGTGCAAATACAGACCATGGAGGTGCACAGATCTCCCAACACAAGGGACCCAAGGAGGACAACACCAAGACATATAATAATTAAAATGGCAAAGATCAAGGAGAATCTAATATGAACAAAGTCACAGATATATTTTATATGCATACACATATTATAAGGATATTATAAGGATAAACATGGAAGAAGAGAAACTCGACTAATAAAGATGAAACAAAACAAGAAATGCAATGCTTGGAGTGGACTTTCTTACTTTTTATTAGTTCCAGTAGGTACAGGTTGGCAGAAATAGGGAAAACCTTTTAAGTGATGGTGGGAGTTACCATGGGGGATGGGAAGGAATGTGGAAGATGGGTCGGAAGGCCTGAGTGCAAGTTCCCAGCCGTGTCCCTGGGGGACTGTGTGACCTTCCACATGAGCTCAATGGGGCTCAGATTTCTGTTCCTTAAAATACGAAATTTGGGCCAAAAAATGCTTAAATAATTATAGAGATGACTTCTAACATTCCTTTCTACATGGATATGTATGTGTCTATACCTATAAATCCACATTTTAACTCCAACGAGAAGACTGAGCCAAGCTAAACGCTGGTTGGAACTAGTGGCCCTGGGTCAGGCTGTCCAGAGCTGGTTGGGAGGGGGCTGCAGCATGATGTCCAGGGACGTCTCTGCCTATAATAAGGGGAAGAAACAGTGCAGAAGAGCACAAAGCCCAGACACCACAGCTACTGCTGATATGAACAGGGGGATTCCAAAAGTCACCAAAAGAAAGGCAAAGGCCACAGAAAGTGCAGACGTGGGAGGCAGGCTAGGGGGAAAGGGATGAGGTCAAATGTGAGGATGAAGTGGCCAAAGGAGGTCAGTGGTCAGGGTAGTTGCATGAGGTACAAATAGAGTGAGGAGGCCCTGGGGAATGCTGTGCAGCCCACCGGTTTAACCACACACACCTAGCTTGGAAAAGGAAGAGGCTCAGAGTCATAACCATTTCCCAGTCCCCTTTCTCCCTCTGTGATGGCCCTGAAAACCAGGAGAGAGGTCTGATTCCAACAGCACGCTCTCAGCATTGGCACGATGCCAGCGCAGCTCACAGGCCCTGCTGAGGGCTGCCTGTCTCCCTGTCTAAGAAGCAGGTCTCACAAACTATTATAAGGATATTATAAGGATAAATATGGAAGAAAAGAAACTAGGCTAATAAAGATGAAACAAAACAAGAAATGCAATGCTTGGAGTGGAGGGGAAGGGGAGGCAAAGCAGCATCAGCCAAGGCCCAGGCAAGCGGGACACTGTGCCCTAGCCCGGCGCCTCCTCAGGGCTTAGAGGCCCCAGGCCCTGTGCCGCCTCCCTTCAAGATCATGTTCCTCTTACCCTGGACCCAGAGATATTTCTCCCTGAGCCTCCTTCCATGGACTGACTCTTCTTTGGTCTATCCATCTAAGGAGAAACCACGCCTCCAACAGATCTACCTCTAGGCCCAAGGGGCTTTTTCAGGGATTTGTGGATAGAGCTTAGACACACATATTGGGTATCCATCTGTGCGTGTGGAACAACGTGAAACAGGGCAGGAGACAAGATGACCCAGGGCCTGTGCCGTGGGCTGGGCAGTGCAGTGGGGGATGCTAAATGCCAAGGAAAAGGGGCCGTAGATTAGGGCCTTGTTAATCTATTACCTGGACCCCTTCCAGCATAGAAATCCTGAGAGTCTGGCAATAATATTAAACCTGAGTACTACTAAATTTCTAAATCGTTAAAATATGGTATTGAGCCTCCATCTCTACTTTGCCAGTGGTAGAAAGGGCCTGGGCAAAGGAAGTCAAATGGGCAGTGTTGATTTGATTTATACTGACAGCAACGGGTTTGGTCATATCCAGAGAGGTTCTTCAAAACACATGCATAGTTTTACATGTTTAAATAGAATCAACTCCACGCTTTCTTTATTCCCTCTTCTGAGTCTATTCAGGCTTTCAGTCCATATGAAAATAATCTGTTCTATCCCGTGTGTGGGGGCTGGTGGGGCAAGAGCAGTGGGGTAGGGGGACTGTTCCTCAGAGCTCCTGATTCTATGATCCAATTTAGATAGCCTGGCAGCATATTTTTGATGATAACCATAATACTAGTTGGTTTTCTTCCAAATGTGTGTAAGGAACATTATGTTTGTGTTCCACTGGGCCAAGAACAAGATGCTTACTCTGTGTTGTAGCTTGATCTGTTGAAGTTAACTATGTATGCATTTTTCTACCATCCTTATATTAGTGGCACTGATTTTAGTACATACCTGCCTTATCTTGATAGCTATTTACTTATTTCTAAAATACTTTTTGAATTTCAACCTTCTAATGGTCAATTTTACTCCAATAGTGTAATGCTACCCAACCCTGTATTTAACCTATGTGACCATTCCCCAGCCAGAGCTACCAAATACGAAGGGGGCCACTTTTACCTTCCAAAATCATGTAGACAGGCCCTCATCTAAGACCATGGTGAAAATGCACATCCGGATTCAGGGCCTGGGTCCTGGTCTGGGCTCCATGATCCATCTACTCACTTGAATGATCTTGGCTAAGTCATTTTCAGTCCCTAGGTCTGAGTTTCCCTGTCTGTTAAATGAAGGGATTAGAATCTTTAGTTATACGTGGAGTAAAAGCCAAATCAAATTGAAAAAAACCATAGTGTGTCATGAGCGTGTCTGCATGCATGTGTGTGTTTCTCTGCATGTGAATATGTGATTGTGTGTTAGGGAGGGAGGAGAGTGGTTTCTTGCCTAGTGAGACTAGAGTGCAATGTCCTGGAGTGCAAATGGCTCTAGGTGCAGCTTGATCTCTTACCTGGACCTGCTGTATCCAATCCACAGATCCCCTATACTCCGCAGTGGCTTCAATGTCAGATAACAGCTTCAACCCTCCAGCTTCCTAGGTTCAAGTCCAAGGACAAAAGAAATCTATTAACACTTAAAAATGTTGAACCCATTCTTAAGCCAGTCAATGAAGCCAGAGAGACAGAAAATGCTAATGGCCAGGTCTGAATTCTGCATTGAACCCCCACCTTGAGCCATGGAAGGAGAGTCTACTTCCCCCAAACCACCTGGGCTGAGAGTTGGGACAAGATGGGTCCCAAAATAGAAATTCAGGTGCTTTTACTAAATACAGTAAGAAATACCCCATAAAGACTGACTGTTAATGTTATACCTAGTTCCAAACTTACGTGACACCATAAGAGATTCTTTAGAAGTGGTTGGAAAGATGCTCCACATCACTTGTCATCAGAGAAATGCAAATTAAAACCACAGTGAGATATCACCTCACACCAGTAAGGATTGCCATCATCGAAAAGACAATCAACAACAAATGTTGGCGAGGTTGTGGAGAAAGGGGAACCCTCCTACACTGCTGGTGGGAATGTAAATTAGTTCAACCACTGTGGAAAGCAGTAAGAAGGTTCCTCAAAATGCTCAAAATAGAAATACCATTTGACCCAGGAATTCAATTCTAGGAATTTACCCTAAGAATGCAGCACTCCAGTTTGAAAAAGACAGATGCACCCCTATGTTTATCGCTGCACTATTTACAATAGCCAAGATATAGAAGCAACCTAAATGTCCATCAGTAGATGAATGGATAAAGAAGATGTAGTACATACACACAATGGAATATTACTCAGCCATAAGAAAAACACAGATCCTACCATTTGCAACCACATGGATGGAGCTAGAGGGTATTATGCTCAGTGAAATAAGCCAGGCGGAGAAAGACAAGTACCAAATGATTTCACTCATATGTGGAGTATAAGAACAAAGGAAAACTGAAGGAACAAAACAGCAGCAGAATCACAGAACCCAAGAAAGGACTAAGAGTTACCAAAGGGAAAGGGCCTGGGGAGGATGGGTGGGAAGGGAGGGACAAGGGTGGGGAAAAAGAAAGGGGGCATTACGATTAGCATGTGTAGTGTGTGGGGGGCACAGGGAAGGCTGTACAACACAGAGAAGACTAGCGATTTTACAGCATCTTACTAAGTTGATGAACAGTGACTGTGAAGGGATATGTAGGGAGGACTTGGTGAAGGGGGGAGCCTAGTAAACATAATGTTCTTCATGTAATTGTAGATTAATGATGCCAAAATAAAAATAATAAAAAATAAAAAATAAGTGGTTGGGAATAAATGTATGATATTTCAAATTTTATTAAAATTAATTTGAGTTAAAAATAAGAGGGAAAGTACTTAAAAAGTGATGTGATGAGTAGAGATGAGGTATGAAGTAACGGTTACCACAGTCTAACTGAAGGCAAACTTCACAGCAAATACATGAATTCCTCTGGAACAAATAAGTCAGGCAAGACCCTTTGACAGATCTGCTCCTATGATACTGAGAGGCAGGCTCCATGCATAAGAGACATACCAGGGGACATTCCCCCTTAGTATTGAAAATGACAGAGAAGCAAATATGACATGGAACTCAGCAGCAGAAAAATCCCCAATGCAATTAGGTGCTCCTTGTTTGGGGAGGAGGACAATAATTAAAGAAGAATCAAAGCTGGTATGAAAGGGGAGAGACCGATATTTGAACAAAAAAAATGTTCCAACCCAAAAATGATCCGTGAAATGTCTGCTTGTTTGTTGTTTTTGAACACTGTACAACAGCAAAAAGGCTGCCCTGAGGGAATCTACAGGGGGAAGCCTTTGCTGTCTGCAGCCAGACTCTGCAGCCAGACCCACGGGGTCTCCTAGGGCTCCAGGACACAAAAGGGCTACGGACTGGGTGCTGGGCTGTGGGGAGTGTCCTTTTCAGAAGTTATGGCTGTAGATGTGGTCCGAGAAATGCATGGACCGTGGCTTCTCTGACAGTGACGGTCCAGAGCATGATGGTGCAGCTTCCTGTCCCCAAGTGGGGCCCGACACCCCTTTCCCTCAGCAACCTGTGAGGCCGTTGACAGGTGCCCTGGCAGCTGACACAAGTGTAGGAGAATGGGAGGAAAGCAGAAAGATGAAAAGGCAGGCAGTAAGTGAATCAATGTCACTCTCTCCTCTGTTCTCAGGAAAGCTCTGAACAAGTCCCAGGGTGTTATGTCTACAGATGTTATGCAGACAACACCCTCCATCAGAGATGCACACTGTCCTGCCACGGAGTGCTGGCTGGCTAAGAGAGGGTCAGGACTCAGGCGCCCACAGTCTCATGTCAGGGCCCATCACTGACTCCCGGGAAGACTCAGGAGAATCCCCTGACCCCCAGGGCTTGGTTCCCTCCGCCTTGTCTAGGTATGTTGGGCTGCGTGGAAAGTGGTTGCCGAGCCTTAGGCTGCTGCTAGAAAATAGGGCTACAATGATGCTCCAGAACTTGAGATTTTACCTTTTCAAGTTGTGTTTAGGCTTGTGCTAGTCCCACAGGCTTTGTTCACAGGAGACAGTTGTCAGGATGCAAAGGCAAAACACTCACAAGAGCTGAGAGCAAAGAACTCACCCCTTGGCTGCATCGCTGGCCCCTCAGCAGCTCCTCAGGGTCTGAAGAGGTGAAGATTTAGAACCGTCTGGCTTCCCTTTCACAGATGGGAGCCCTGGAGCTGAGAGGCAGTAATTAGCCAGTTTGCAGCTAGTTAATGGAAAGCTGAGATTATAACCTCTTGACCTCTGGCCGAGTGTTTTCTGTTAGACACAGGGGACACCTTTAATAAAGATTGGCAGAACCCAGATGTCACAGTCTGACACTAAAATGAGCCTGGGTGTGTTCCCACAATGTTTTCTAGCTAATCTGAAAACCCCCCAGCTACAAGGTACTAAGTAGAATATAACAAATATTGTTTTAAATGCGAAGTTGAGCTCATAAGAAAAAGTGAGTGTACGTTGGCAAGGTCTGCACCACAGTGTCAGAGATGGGGGGCTTAAGCAGCAGAAAGCTGCGTCCTCACAGTTCCAGAGGGTGCAGTCTGGACCGAGGTGTGGTGGGGCTGGTTCCTTCCGTGCCACTCTCCTTGCCTGTGCATGTCACTGCCTCCTCACATGGTCTTTTCTCTTACTTGTCTATGTCCAAATTTCCTCTTCTTTTAAGGACACTGGCCATACTGGGTTAGGGCCCACCACATGACCTCATTTTAACTTAATTACCTGTTTCAAAACCCTATCTCCGCATGCAATCACTGTCTATAGACTAGAGGGCTAGGACTGCAACATACGAATTTGGGGGTGGGGGGGTGAGAGAGGACAAAATTCAGCCCATAACAGTGATTTCCTAGTTTCCAAAACTGAAGAAAGACTAAAATCACCATTGTTAGTATCTCTGAGCTGATGTAGCAGATGTCTTGCACAGGATGGAAAGATGAATGTCCCAGCAACTAAGGGCTTTGGCTCTGATTTGTCGCAGATGAGAGATGAGGCCCTGAACCTAAACAAGACAGTGTTAGAAACAAATTTATAAAAAAATTGCACCTTGGCGAAAAGGTGAGCTTAAAATAATCTACTTACTTTCACAGGCTGATGACAAGAAACTTTGTCTCCACCTGGATTTTGGAGGGATATGGGGAGGGAGGGCTCCACAGGGATTTATAAGCCATGACAAGCCTCCTAGTCTTGGAGTTAATTTATACTGTCAGCATAGCCCAAGAAGGTTCGAGCTTAGAAATTAATAATAAGAAATTTTCAAAGAGTAATTGGGTAAAAATACCCTTAATTTGTCAACCTCTAGTCTAAAACATTCTAAGACTGTTCCTGGAATTTGGAAGAGCTTGCTTATAAAATCATCTGGTCCTAGTAAATGTGTGTGTGAGTGTCTTTGTGTGTGTGTGTGTTAAGTATATAACCTTAACTATAGTTTCAATTTCCTTAATGGTTATATATCTCCTGCATTTCATATTCATTCTTGAGTCAAAACAAGTACTTTGAGTAATTTTACCTCTTAAATAAAACATGAAATTCATCCAACTTTTCAAATTTGATTAGACTGCCGTTGTTTACATTCTATTGTGATTTTTATATCCCTGAATGTAGCATTCCTTTTTATGTGCCCTGTTCCATTCTTAATGATGTTTATTTTTCCCATGATTTTTGTGATTAATCTTACTAAAAGTTTATCTTTCACATTAATAAGTTTCAAGAATTAGCTTTTGGTTCTCTTGGTGTTCTCTATTTTCTCGTCTTTTTATTTCATCAATTTTTACTTTGGGTTTTATTATTTCCTTCCTCCTACTTATTTTGGATTTACTCACTTTTTCTACTTTCAAATACAGGCCACCCAATCTTTGCTGGAACTGTGATGTCACGCAAGAGCAGCCACAGGAAATACCTAGACAAATGGGCAAAGCTGGGTTCCAACAAAACTTTACTTACAAAAACAGGCAATGGACTAAATTCAGTGAGCAGGCCATAGTTTTATCAATCCCTGTTGTCGACAATAAAGAGGAAAATCTCTGCAACTCATATAATGAGACTTTTACTACCATAAAACCAAAATCAGGCAAATACAATACGACACGGTGAAACAAGGATTGTACCAGGACCCTAAAGATCATCTAATACTAGAAAATCTATTCATTCTACTCAGTATAATTTCAATCAAAATGTCAGCAGAGCTTTTTAAGGAACTTGAAAAATCGATCCTCAAACTCACTCACTAGGCCAAAAATGGCCAAACTGGTTTTGAAGGAAAAGAATAAATGAGGGTTCCTTTTATAGATATCGACTTACTATGAGACTATAATAATTTAAGCAATGTGACACTGGCTCTGGGAGCCCATATGCGTACCGGAGCCAGTATCTGACAGAGCAGATATTACAAATCAAATGGGGAAAAAATACACGATTCAGTAAGTGGTGCTGAAAACTTCAGTAATCCACATAACAAAACACAAAAGCAGGTCTCCAGCTCATATATAAAAATTAATTCATAAGTGTAAGAAACAAATCTCTAAAATTTTGGACACTATCTTTATGACTTCAGGATATAATTTCTTGAACAGGACCCAAAAATCCAAAGCTATAAGACAAAGTTTTAACTTAAATTAATTTAAATTAATTAAAATATAAAACGTTATGAAAAAAGTCATAACAAAGTAAAAAGGCAAGTCACAGACTCCAAGAAGAATTAATATGTCTCACAAATTAAAATTTATGAAGAAAGACAATCCATGGGAAAAATGTATAATTGATAAGAACTGGCAAATCATAGAAGACAACAACCAAATGGACAATGAATGTATAGAACACTGATTAACCTCATTAATAATCAGAGAAATTCTATTCATTGGAAATTCCATAGAGCTATTAAAATAAGTGACACTGGCAACATCAAATGCAATTTATACCATCAGAATAGCAAAATATTTAATACCTAATAAACCTAAACTGATGCTTCAGAAGGTAGGAAATTTTTTAAGAGGCATAGCATTTGGTCATGCCCAGAGTGTTTTGAGCAACTCAGAAGTGGGGGTGCCAAAAAAATTGGAATTCTCCAAAGAGTGGCCAGTGGCAAATATGGCCTCTTTCACCATTGTATCTGGTTTGGTACAATCTACTTGCCAGATCCATAAAAGCCATTCTTTTATGCTGTGGGTAGAGCGTAAATTGGTTGAATCTCTTCGAAGAGAAACTGGATAATATCTAGCAAAGTTGAAGATGTGTATAGGTAGTAGGTAGGTAGGTAGATAGATGATAGGTGAAAATTGATAAATGATAGATAGATAGATAAATAGATAGATAGATAGATAGATAGATAGATAGATAGATAGATAGATAATGACCCACAATGATCAGAAATTTCCTATTACCTACCCTAGAAAGATGTCACAAATGATCTCAAAGAAACATTGAGTTCTTTATGTTCATTACCCTATAGCTTATAATAGAAAAACTGGAAAAATCTAACTGTCCATGAACCAGAAAATAGATAAACTAATTCAAGTGTGCAATGAAATTCTAAATAACTATTAAAATTAAAAACACAGCTCATGAGTCAACATGAACCGACCTGAAAAAGATGATGCGAGATTCAGAAAGCAAGTAGCAAAATACAGTATTCACAAATGCATAAATGTATAATAAAAGCATAAATACATGCTTGGGGAAGATTAAAACACACTCCTGAAGTCTGAGGAAGACAGGAAAGGAAGGTGAGGTTTTGATCCATTTGTAATGTTTTTCTCCCACAAAGTAAAAAACAGAAGAGGAAAGAGAAAATTCAGGTAAATACATCAACAGTTTGACATCTGTTGAGTCTCAGTGATGGGTATATGATATGTACATTCTTTCTTTTGACTTTTCAGCATGTTTGAAATATTCCATAAATAAAATTAATTTTTAAGGGAGCTTGGAATTAGTATACGAAGTTTTAATTTTAAAGTGCCTTACTGAAGTTCTTAGTTATTTCCTTTTTAATAAATAGTTTTCCCAAAGAAAATTGGCAAACGAGCAAAAATAAAATGAGGAAAGGTGTTTAACAAGGTAGATTTATTCATCCAACCTACATCCGCATTTACCTGGGAAAGAATAGCAATAATAAAGAAGAGATGAGGAAAGAGAAAAGAAAACAAAGCCCAGTTTAAGATGGAGACTCCCAGATGGTGAGAGTTTTCCATGCCCATGGGAACATAGCCAAGCACAGAACTATCAGGTGAGTGCCTCTCCTTAAATGACTTCTTTCATCCCCTCCATGAGGTTCAGGTCCTGACTTTCCCAGTCTCTCCCAGGATGGAGCTTTTTACCCCTTGTGCCTGGCTTATAGCCTCTCTCTCCTAAAGACAGGTTTTACTTAGTTTTATGGATAATTTATGCTTAATATTTACACTAAAATCTTTGTACATTATCCTAACTAATTTATAAGAATGAATTTATGTAGATGCATGGATGAAGGGGTGACTAGCTGGCTAGATGGATGGATGGGTAAGTGTGTGGATAGGTGAAGGGTAGATGGATGGGTGCATGAGTGAATGGATGAGTGGATGGGTGGATGCATGGAGAGAGAGCTTACAGATAGGTTAATAAGTCATAGAGAATAGAAGTAAGTAAGTGTGATATCACAGATAACAACTAAGTCCCCCAGTTTCTGGTTCCTCTGCTGTAAGGCCAATCCATCTGGGAAGGAAGGAGTTAAAGCAGTAGGCCATTTTCTATTTCTGAAAGGAAAGAAGACAAATGACCCAGACTAATCTGCTTGTAATCATGTTGATGTTCATGTTCCAAGTAGACAGATTCATAATATTTGCTAGTAGAGTCCTGTTCTATGGAATGTTCATAGCAGGAAGTCTCTGAATTAGGATTGTGAAAGGCAGAATCATGTTCCTGCCAAAGAAAGTCATACCCTAGTGTACAAAGATCACCTTTACTCTACCAGGCAAATAGTCCACAATCCTTTCCTTACCTCGGGGCTGTGTTCACGCACTCCCAGTCTCCTCCAAAGTATAGTCTCTAAAGAACTTAATCACCCTGACTGCCTACAGTACAATCATGCTGACCCACTATATTGACAACTTGCGAATTGAACTTGATAAGCAGTGACAAGAACCCAACATGCTCTGATAAGACAGGTGCATAGCAGAGGGCCAGCCACAAACCTGACATCAGGCACCTGTCACATCAGTGAAGTTTCCAGGGATTCAATGGCCTGGGGCACTCCCTCTAAAGTAAAAGACAAATTATTGTACCTTATACCTCCTACCACTAATCAAAAGGCATAGCATTTAGTAGGGCTTCTGGAATTTGGG
Source organism: Manis javanica (assembly GCF_040802235.1). Taxonomy (NCBI): domain Eukaryota; kingdom Metazoa; phylum Chordata; class Mammalia; order Pholidota; family Manidae; genus Manis; species Manis javanica. The sequence continues at coordinate 78,706,606 of NC_133169.1, forward strand.
GAGCAATATATGCTGGACTTGAGAAAACTGCTCCCACTTTCTAAGCAGATAACTCAAGGCTACAGTTTCTTGCAGGGTCTCATTCAAAAAAAAGCTCGGCAGCAGATCCAAGCTGTGGTGTAAGTGCTCTATTCCCTTGGGTTGTATGATTCAGCAGGTATGACCGTATGGGAGATATTTGTGGCTGATCAAGTTGCTATGTAGTCTCTGGCAAGCCCCAAGAGGAAACCTACAGTACAAATTCTGGGCATTCTAGAGTAGGGGCAGGCCCTGACAGCAGAGAACTTACTCCCCTCTCAAAGAAGAGCTCAGTTAATAGGCCCCAGTGGAGACCATGGGCCTGAGGACTGGATGCCACTAACAATACAACCGAGAGTCCCTTAACAGCTTTGTGTTTGCTGAAATAGCAAGTCATAAGTTTTCAGCAGCATGCCATGGTACCACAGAGGCAATACATTTGAGACAGGACGTGAGCAGGTCCAGAAAGCAAGAATCAATTGTGTGATCAAGTGGCTCAGACTCTTAGGAAATCTATTTAGGTTGCAATACCTTCAATCAATCCACACCAATGACTTCACAGGGGATTCCCTTTGGATTTTTCTTCCTCAGGCCCAAGAGGAACAAAGGAAAGGTTCCAAGTCATACAGACTATTTGCCAGAAAGTTAGAGATCAATGTTCTCCTAAATTCTTTTGTCTGGACTAATGAAACAGTCACCTACTTGACCCCTGACTTCTACTTTTGTTCCCCAATAGTCTGTTCATACAATATGCAAAGTGATCCTTCTACAGAGTATATCAGATTGCCAGTTGCTCCATTCACAAACCTGACCACTGTGACTGATTGCCATCACATTCAGAACAAAAGCCCAAGTCCTTGCCACCAGCCAATAAGACCTGTGTCATCTGGGCCATGACTAGCTCCCTGACCTCCTCTCCCTCCCTCCCTCATCCTGGGCCACTCTGCCTTCTGGCTATTCTTTGAACATGTCACTCTCTTTGTCCGGAACTTAATTCTTTCTGCCCCCATCTTTTCATGGCTCCCTCCTTTGCTTGATTCAAATCTTTGCCGAAGTGTTGCCTTTTCAGTGAGGTCTGCCCTGACCGATCCCATCCCCAGTCCCACCCCTATAAGCTGCTACAGCTCTCTCTGTCATCACTGCTCACCACCAGGCTTATACAACATTTTGTTAATATCTGTCTCTTCCAGAAGAGAAGGCAGAGACTTTTCCCCATTAGCTGCTGCACCAGTACCTGGAACAACACCAGCCAGTACCTGGGACATGGTAGTGGCTACTTAACATCCACTGAAGGAATGAACACTGCTGGTTTTGCAGTGACATGAGTGAGCAAGATTCCATCACCTTTTTCTTCAAGAAGCCCTCCTTCCACTTAAGTTTTAAGTTTTACATTGAGTAAAAGAGGATTAAAAAGTCTCTCTGATTATGTATTTTTAAATTTGTTTGAAATCCCTTTTCTAAAAGCACAAAATTAACATGTTCCTTGTGATTAATACAATTCAAACAGTTTTAATTATCCAGCCCTCTCCCATCTCTCTGGCTCCCCACCACCACCTAAAGACACCAATGTTAACCGCCAATGTGTTTCACTCTGTGCCTTTCTTTATGAAAATGCTAAGATTTATATCTTTTTATAGCTTGAATAATCTTAGCTTTTATAAAAATGGGGTCATTATATATTGCTGTATTACAGTTTTCTCACTTAGGGAAAACAAACCAAAACCCTATGAGAACTGCATGAGGAACATACAATATTCATATTTCGGAACATTTATTACAAGATGATCACAAGGTTTCTCAGTGGCTTCTGTCGAGAAAGTCAGCTCTTTCCATGTAAGGGCATTTTTGGCTAGACATTTTTGCAAATTGAAGGCCCAGCTGTCATCTGTAATAGTAGGAAGTAGGGGGCTAATTAGATGTAGAGTCCAAGACCAAACTGTCAAAAGCCAAAGTGAGTGGTGGCCACAGCCGTGAGCCCCGGGACATGGCACATGGTGGGCATCTGCTCACGATTCAGACGATGAAGCTCCTGCTTTGCCTCCTGTGGATGCCAGAGGGTCAACTGGTAGCTGATTCCTAGCAAATATGCATTTAAACAGCTCCCCCTGCCTCACACAGTGGCAGGGCCCCAGACTCAAAGCACAGATGGGAATTGAAGAAATGCATCCATGAGTGTCAACTTTTATACTCACTATATTCAGATTCCTCCAAGATCAATGTCTGGGCTCCCTTCCCAGAGGCTTGACTTAACTGGTCTGCAGTGAGGACTAGAGGGTGTGGATATGCTATGAATTCTTGATTTTTGGTGGATGCCCATGATATTTTCATACGTAACAAAGAGATGCTGCACTTTCCCAAACCTGAATTCAGAGCACTGTGTGTATTTCCTCATTGAGTTCCTCATATGATCACTTCCCCAACTTAAATGTTGGGCTCCAAATGGTTCTTCGAAAACACCCAGACCATGAAGTTTATCTTTTATTGCCTTGTTCCTCTTATATCCTATTAGCAGAGGGATAAAGAACATTTGCAGGAATGAGGCCACGTAGGCATCTGAGGGTTTGTAAATCAGAACACGCCAAGGTTAAGTTTCACGGACCTTTGACCATATGGCTAAATTGTCCCATCTCCTCTGCCTTGTCCAGCATTTGATAAAGACCTTATGGTGAGTAGATCCCACATCATACCAACCCGAGCCTCTAGCCTACAGGTAGCCCCTAAACAGTACTCTATGGCTAGGGAGTAGCCCAAGGTGTATTTGCAAAGATTAATGAATCTGAGATTATATTGAGAAAGACATATCGTATTGGTTTTACTTCAAAAATTCCAATTGAGACCCTTCTGTGATTTCCACCAAACCTGCCTTATCAACCTGTCTTCCAACCAGGGACTAATTAATTAAACCAATATAATTCATTAGTTAGAGGACCATTTTACACTATTCCCTCTTTCCTCCAACCTCTAACTTTTCTGCCTTCCTGATCCCTTATTTCCAAATCTCTGAGAAGTGGAAAGAACTTCCACATATTCCCACAATTACCTTTACTAACAAAAAGTCACTTGCATCTGTATGTCCTGCCTTCCATCCTATGGCAGAGATTGGCTAGAAGTCCATTCAGTCTCTCTTTCATTCATTCCTGAAAACACAGGAAGACTGCATGTTCCAGCCTTCCTTGTCACTGGGTTAGGACATGAATGACAGCCAAAGGAATATAACATATACCCGGCCCCTAAAATCTCCCTTATTCTTGGCTCATACTCTACCCCCTTCGTCTGGCTCGAAGGGAAGGATCCCAGCAGAGAAGAACCACACCATGGACAGTATTCCAGGTCTAGAATCATCTAGAATCACCACTGACAGGGTACAGCCTCAGAGAGAGGCCTGACCTGCTCTGGACTGTGACACATGCGATTACTTCACAGCCTCCAACAAATGTTCTGCTAGTACAGCCCTGCGTCTGTGGATGAACCGTCCACACTCCGATCTAAGGCTACTCCTCAAGCTAGATGAATCCATCTTCTCCCGCCTGCTTAAGGACAAAGCTGCGAAGATTGCCCCTCTCTCTGTGACATTGAATTTCTCTCTACTGGATCCACCCCTGTGTATAGACATGCTGTAACAGCTCCTGTCCTTAAAAGAGGACAACAGTGCTTTTATCTGGGGGATGACACTTTTAAAAGAGACTCTTAACTTTTTGCTTTCTCTCTGCTATATTGCTTAAATGAATCCTTTTTGCAGAGAAAAAAAAAGAAAGGAAGGAAAGGAGGGAGGGAGGGAAGGAGGAAGGCAGGAAGGAAAATCAGCACCGCTGAAGATGTGCTACTGGATACACGGTATTAGCAAGTGTTTCCCGTTTCTTTCCCATGTCAGGCATTCCCTGGGCCTCCTTCAGTCATCATCAGCCTGCCAAGAGTCTGACTCCCAGAACTTCTTGCTCCATAGAGTCTCTCCACCCAGCATTCCCCAAGGACATCAGGAAATGGAAGTGAGACACGCTAGCCACCCGCCTTCCCATGGCCAGTCCTCCTACTCCACAGCGTAAAGCAGGCGGCCTTCATCCCCAGCTGCCGCTTCGCCCCGCCAGCGGCACTCTGTCTTCAGCTGCTGACTTCCTGCTCTCTCTCCTCCATCCGAGCCATATGTATGATTCAAGTAATTTACATCTCATTAATTTCAAATAAATCCTATTTAAGTCCATCCAAATCAATGAATTCTCTCTCCTTGGGTTTACAACCTAACACTCTGACACATCTAGCTCTTCAAAAATGTAAGTGCTTTTTATTTCCCAGGATTAATTAAAAAAAAAAATCTAAAGTGAAAGTGTTTTCTAAACGGAGACAAATTGATCTTTTCACATTTCCACGGCAGTAATGGACACCAGCTGCTGTTGCCTACACACTTACTTCACAAAAGCACTTCTTTGGGGGAGAATTGTTGAACTGCTTGCCAGTCCTGAAATCAAGCTTTTCTGCTCCGCTTGGACAGGGACCCGGGTTTCTCTCATCTTCCTAAATGTTTCACTGCGGTGTGAGCGGGGCCCAACGTACAGCAGATTGGTCACCGCAGAAATTCTGAAGAATGTCAGCCTGTCACTCGGCCCCACATGTTATTCAGCTAGAAGTCTCTTTGCTGTCACTCTTTGGACAGAAAGAAGAGCTTGTGGAAAAAAACAAGTCAGACAATACCCTGCTGCCCTGAAGGATCCTGCTGTCAACAGCCACTCTGGGCCGCACCGAATGTCACTCCTAAGGGAACAAACAAGGATTTGGAGAGCAGACATGGCAGCAGCCTCTATTTCAGTGACATCCCTGTGCATAAAATTATTGGCTAAAAACATCAGCTTAAAAAAACAGCCTGTAAGGTAATAACTCTTTGATGTTTTTTTTTTTTACTGTCTGTGTTTAATTCACTTTAATTTAAACTCAGAAAAGAGAGTTTAATTAGAACCATGGAACCGTATCCAGTATACTTTTGGGGACAATAAATTATATCTTCACCACATGCCTCAGAGTTTGTGTCCAGCAGAGATGATTACTCCAAATGTAGGGCCAGACATATTCTCATGGAAAACACCAGAGGAAAATGCCTGCAGGTTTCCAGTTTCCTTATTAAAGACAGTTAATCAATTTTAATTCAGTCGTTCAACAAGGTATGAATCAAACACCTGCCATGTGTCTAACATGAGGATTTTGGTACAAACAAAGCTTCAAGCTGGATTTGAATCAGAAACGGCCAGGGGCACCATTATTCCAATACCAGCAGCTGCCGGGGAGAAGAGCAGAACTGATTTCTCTCCTCCCAGAGTTTAATGGAATATAGTTACGTATTAGGAGAACAGAGAGGAGAAACAGAGAAAAAGCTAGTGAGAGAGGTCACTTACAGCTTGCATATTATATGGCATCTGTGTTTTATAAAATTTTACTGTTCCTTATAATAAACACATATTATTATTCCAAGTAAGTATAACATATTCTATAAACTTTGGGGTCAAGAGGCTACATTCTCCAGTTAAGACAGACTTTGTTGCCGCAATAAAACAACTTGACCTTAAGAATCTTTATTTCTTTGCTGTGAATGTCAGGAAAACACCACAGAAAAATCTCTAACTGAAGATAAAGAGACAGATTTAATCTGATCTAAGACCACTTCAATCTAATGAATCAATTAATATGATTCTGGAGTTAACTCATTAAGTCAAAGACACTCTTCAAACTTCCCCATTCTTATCAAAGTGCTCAGACAGGTAATTGAAAACACACCTGGATACACAAAGGGATTGCTTCCTTTTGGTACCCATAACTGATTTCTTCTCGGGACTAAAGAAGAAAGGTCTTATATACAATCTCATTTCACAGCTCCCTTCTGAAACACAACATTCTGACCTCACAGGTTCTGATTCTGTATCCTGAACAAAACAGAAGTGAGGCTATATTCCCTAACTTCAAAAAGCTCTGAGAAACCCTAACATAGTTAAGACAATGAGAAGTCACTTAAGGATTTAACTGTGGGGCCCCCCCTGAGTAAAACAGGAATTCAGAATAAGGAGATTCCAGTGTGGCTGGACAGGTGAAGATGGGTTTTTGAGCTGAGTCACAGTCGCTTTAATCTGGTTTCCTGGCTTCCTCCCAAGTGTCCTGGAGAGCTTTTTAACTAAGGAATTTTGGTCACACCTTCCTTAAAGCACACAGGCAATGACTCTACTCAATGTTATTTAAGAATCTGAAATACAGACCAAGCCAAATTCTTGTTATCCTTTAAGACCCATCTCTCTTTGATGGAGGCTCCCACCTATCTGCTATTGGCCTCTGAATCCCTATTATCTGGGGCAAAATAACATTAGGTGGTATTAGAAATGACACAATGAAGAGCTGTAATCATGTTCCCAAAATCTTGTCTCCCTCAGAGTCTCCCAGATGGCCTCCTGGCACCACGCCCCATCTGGTGCCCGTAAGGGGATGCCATGCAGGGCCATGAGCAAGAGGCTCCAGCGGGAGCTGACCATCCTCATGAAGTCTGGCATTAAGGCAATCTCTGTCTTCTCTGAGTCAGCCTATGGGAAGTCAACTGCCAGCCTGCCAGCAGCCACGATGAGCCAGGAGTTATCCTTCACTCACGTCACTGACTTAAACCTCCTGGCAATTTTAAGAGATTGAGTGGACACATGAAGAAATGGAGGGCAGAAGAGGTTAAGAAGCCTGGCCAAGATCACATAGCTAATAAGCAAGGACCTCGAACTCCAACAAAATTCTTTCTAACCACAAAATATTTTCTTTCCAGTAGATTATGCCCTAATGTAATCCAGTGTTGATACGTGAGTGAAAATGGCAGTTTTAGTTGCTCTTTGATTCTGTTCCCATTCGGAATGGGAAAATGAAACCAAACACTGCCTCCTAACCCAAACAGAGAGTGTCCTTCAAGAGACCCGGACTCCACAAGCTTGTGTTTGCCAGGCTCCTAGTTCGAGCAATCAGATGCCTTCCAGACATTCCCGGGGTGCTCCTTTGGAAATAGAGTTTGGCTACTGGGATAACCAATGGATATTCTTTCAAAGCAACAAATCAGACGAGAAACTGCTACCTGGTGCTCAGGAGCCTGTGTTATGTTTGGGCGATGGGGGAGGGGGAAGGAGGATGGTTCCCTTGACTGAAAATAACCAACCAAAGCCAAGTTTGTTATTCATATTTTGCATGAATCACTGATCAATTCCTTCTGCAGAAAACTATCAGAGCCCTCTTAAGAGTTTTATTCTTCAAACATAAAAAGTAGTTTCCACTGAAAGTGTAACTATCAAGGGAACAGACACTTTACTATGTCTCAAAATCACATATCTGATCTGGGTTACAACCCTACTTTAAAATGCTTCAGTGGCTCCAACTGCCTATTACATCAGATCTGAATTTTTTAGTGTGACATTCAAGGCCTTTTAATATTTGAATCAAACCAATTATTTCAACTCCACTGCCTTCCATTCTCTCCATGTACTGTCCTCTTAACATATGCCAAAATATACGCCATTCTGCAAATTGGCCCTACATTTCATATTTCTGTGTGTCTGCAGACACTGTGATCCCTGTCTTTTCACTATGCCTGTTGAAATTGTATTCATTCTCCCAGATCCATTTCAAAATAAACTCTACCCTAAAGCCTTCTCCAACTACAGCCTAGACAAGTGAAAACCAAAGTTTTGAAACAGTGACATTATTATTATAAAAAAAATAAGGGAGTCCTAATATAAGATTGTACATTTTTACTTTGACAAGTAAGGTCACACACGTACATACACCTATCATAACACAGAGGACAAATGAGAACCAAAAAAAAAAAAAAATCCCAGGATAAATAATAGTTTTTCAGTTTCATTAATTGGGCTTCCTGAAAATTTCACTCATTTGGTTATCCTTAATTTTCTCATTTTGCTGCAGGAAAAATAAACAGCCATGGACTTGGAAGCCACTGTCCTAGACTATAAATGGAGTTGTTTGTTCCATTAATTGTCCTCTGTATACAGATTTGCTACATTGAGTTGTAATTGTTTTCCTGGAGCTCTCCTACCCTCTTCTCACTGATTTTTGAGTTTTTGAGTATAAGGATGGTGATTATTGCTATTCTCCACACTCCAAGCAGCTGAAGCAGGGGCTCGATAATTGTCTGTTAAATTAATTTTTACACAAATGACTGCATGGAAAAGGAATGCCACAGCAGACTGGTACTAGAGAGAAAACGGACCACATCGCTCACTCCCTAAGGGACCATACCTCCATGTTTGCATGTTAGTCATCATTTGATGGTTCTGCACCATTAAATGGCATCCTTCCTCCACGAGGCTCTTTTGGGAACAGCAGGGTAGACAAAGTTCCTCTCCTCTAGGCTGTAAAAGAGAGGAACAACTGCATCATCATCCTCAAGAAAGTATGTCCCCCACCCTGTAGTCAAGAGATCTTACAAATCCAGAATTTCATGTGCTCTTTGAGGCCACCTACACATTAGTGAGGATGTTCTAAGTTACAAATAACACAATAGCCCATCAAACCAGATTAAATGAAAAGGTAATTTTGGGGATTCACATAACTTAAAACTTGCTCAGGAAAAGCTTGATCCAGCAGCTCACTGATGCCCTCTCAGAAAGGACCTTTCTGTCTGGCCACTGCCTTCAACACGGCCTGCTTTATCTGGCTTTGGTCTTGAGAGTAGAGCTGTCAGCAGCTCCACAGGCTGTGTTTTTCCATCTCCATGTTGCAGAAAAGAAAATATAATTGTCCCTACATTCCCACAAATTCAGTCTGAAATTATAATGGTTTTGGTTACCTGCCCATAGCTGAACTGAGACCAGTGGAATTAAACCCACTGATTGTCTTACTACAATCTCAGGCTCTAGCTCCGAAGCTAGGGATAGAACCAGCTTGCCAAGAAACATAAATTCCCACATGGAAAACTGGGGTTGTAGGAAGAAATAAAGAAACAGTAGTTGTTGGCACCAAGTGTCCATTATTGTTTATACCACTGATAATTCTCTGAAGACACGGGAATCCTCAAACACCTTAGGATTTTTACAAATAAACCTGTGGATGTTTAAAAATCTCTCTCTCTCAAAAGAAAAAAAGGTGCTCTCCCAAAACTCATATCCTTCCCCCCAAAAAGCAGCCATTTTATTCTTTCTTTAACAAAAGTAGAATTTAAAGATCCCTTCTAGAAAAAGATGGATGATGATAAAGGAGTTGTTTCAGGAGCTGACCCAGAAAGTAATGATTAATTACATTCTTGCGGGCTGAACTGTCCAATGTACTAGAGGACATCATCTTTCTTCCAGCTTCTAAGGAGGTCGAGAGATTTTTTTTGCTTGTGGCAGTGAGATACGAATGGAAGGTCAGTCACTTGATCCTTCTGCAGAAGCAATAACTCACTGTCTCCAAGGCAAGCTCTCCAAAGAGCACATTAGAGGGACTGAACCAGACCAGCGCACTCAGCTAAAACAGATTCTCAGAAGTTGTTTTAACGGGAAGCTGCTTTAGGTGGCTGAAGAACTCAGGTGGCTACCCACGTAGACTAAATTCCTCTCATTAGTAGGTCAGACTATCACAATCTAACAAATGACTAAGGCTTATAATCTTGAAGGGTAAGACCCAAATTTTATTTGTCATGCAATTCTCCTTCACTGAGATTTGGTTAACTGAGATCAACTCCAGTTAGAATTTTAAATACCCTTGAGGTAAAGTTACTGTCATGAGCCCACAGAATCACATCTTCCAATACATCAGCCAATACGATCGCATGCTGGGGTAACACCGTCACTTTGGTGCTGCCTCTGTGGAGAGAGTCAGGAATGAAGGGGAAGTAAAAAAATAGGCATCAAGCTGATATAGTAGAATGTCAGTGTTTGCTAATTCAGGAAAGGGGTTAATGGTGACATTTCAAATTGATTATGCTGTCTTATAATTCAAAATCTTTGCTCATTTTAGAAAGAGGGCCAAGTAGACAAAGGAGCCAGCCTGCTCTGTGGGTTTGGGTCTGCATTTCCTCCTCCTCAGTCCTCACAGTCAGGCAGCCAGCATGACACCAAGGCTCTTCTATGGGTGCACGTATGTGGCTTCAGGTGAAGCTGATCCCTGTAGGGAGGGGCACTCCTAGCAGCTTGTCTTGATGTGTGTCTCCTAAATGCTGACCTCTTGTCAGAGCATTGTCTAGTGGACATTATATTACCTGGTTGGCATCACTGAGGGATGATGCTTGATATGTTTCCTGGAAACTGAACAGTGGAGACAGAAGGTCTGCCTCTGTGAAGGGCAGACAGACACAGTGAAATCCCAGGCTTCTGGACAGCAGGGACCACGGCAGGGAGATGGCTCAGTTGCTGCTTCCTGGCTGGGCAGGGCTGTTGAGTGAGGTTGTCACAGACACACTATTTGCAGTCTCTGCATCCCTGGGGACTCAACACCCAAAGCTCCTCATTAAACAGACTTTCATTATTATTCAGGTCCCAGGACAGTGCAAACCCTTAAAGACCAAGACTCTAGAACGAAGGCATTTGGGATGGCTGCTTCCCTGTGCTGTGAGGCCAGGTGTTTACCATCCCTTTCTCTCTCTGCATTGCACACACCTTGCATGTGTGCAAACATCAGCTTTCTCTATTTGGACCCAGTCTGCATGCTTTTGGTAGAAGCTATGGCATCCAATCCAGTTACTGGTATCAGGAAACCAGTTCTAAATTATAAATTTTGGATATTAACCCCTTATCAGATAAGTCAATTACAAATATATTCTCCCATACTGTACAAGGCATTTTGTTTTGCTGATGGTGTCCTTTGCTGAACAGAAGCTTTTTAGTTTGATGTAGTCTTGCTTGTCATTTTTTATTTTGTTTCCCTTGCCCGAGGAGATGTGTTCAGGAAACAGTTTCTCATGTTTATATTCAATACATTTTTGCCTATGTTTTCTTCTAAGAGTTTTATGGTATCACGACTTACATTCAGGTCTTGGATTCATTTTGAGTTTACTTTTATGTATGGAGTTAGGCAATAATCCAGTTTCAACAGTGACTGTAAAGGGGTTCGTGGGGGGGATTTGGTGAAGGGGAGAGCCTAGTAAACATAATGTTCTTCATGTAATTGTAGATTGATAACAAAATAAATAATAATAATAATCCAGTTTCATTCTCTTACATGTAGTTTTCCAGTTTTCCCAGTACCAGTTGTTGAAGAGAGTGTCTTCTGCACTGTATATTCACAGCTTATTTATTGAATAGTAATTGGCTATCTATGTGTTGCATTCTGTTTCCCCCTTTAGTTCCGTTAGTACTTGATTTACATATTTAGGTGCTTCTATATTGGGAACATAGATATTTATGGTGGTTATGGCCAAATAGAGAAAGCTGATGTTTGCACACGTGCAAGGTGTGTGCAATGCAGAGAGAAAAGGATGGTAAACACCTGGCCTCACAGCACAGGGAAGCAGCCGTCCCAAATGCCTAGTGAACATAGTATCATTATATAATGTCCTTCTTTGTCTGTTGTGACTTTGTTTTGAAATCTATGCCTGATACAAGTACTGCTACTCCTGCTTTTCCCTCCTATTAGTCGCATGAAATATCTTTTTCCATCCCTTCACTTTGAGTCTGTGTGTGTCCTTAGGTTTGAAGTGAGTCTCTTGTAGGCAGCATATAGATGGGTTTTGTTTTTTTATCCATTCAGTGACTCTGTCTTTTGATTGGTGCATTCAGACCATTTACATTTAGGGTGATTATCTATAGGTATGTACTTACTGCCATTGCAGGCTTTGGATTCAGTTACCAAAGGGTCAAAGCTTCCTTACTGTCTTACAGTCCAACTTAAATTGCTAATTACTCTATTCTTTTTAAAAAGGTACTTTTTTCCCTCCCATTCCTCCTCCCCCTCGCATTATATATATGGTACCATATTCTTCACTCTGTGTATCCCTTGACTAACTGTGTGAGTGGTTGATCTAATTTTGTATTTCTTTAGTAATTAATCGGTCTACTACCTTTACTGTGGGTTTATGTTCTCTGGTGGCAACTATTTAGCCATAGGAGCACTTCCACCTAGAGCGGTCCCTGTCAGATGCCCTATAGAGATGGTTTGTTGGTGGTGAATTCCCACCACTTTCGCTTACGTGGAAATTGTTTAATCCCTCCTTCAAATTTAAATGATAATTTTGCCAGATAAAGTATTCTTGGTTTGAGGCCCTTGTGTTTCATCGCATTGAATATATCATGCCACTCCTTTCTGACCTGTCAGGTTTCTGCTGAGAAGTCTGCTGATAGCCCGATGGGGTTTCCTTTGTAAGTGATCTTTTTCCTCGCTGTCTGCTCTCAGCACTCTCTCCTTGTTCTTGATCTTTGCCATTTCAATTATTATAAATCTTGGTGTTTTCTTCCTAGGGATCTTGTTGTTGGTGGATCTTTGTGCTTCTATGACTTGAATGTCTATTTTCTTCCCCAGATTGGGGATGTTTTCAACAATTATTTCCTCAAAGAGACTTTCTATCCCTTTGTCTCTCTTCTGCTCGTACCCCTACAATGTGAATGTTGTTCCATTTAGATTTGTCACACAAGAAATTGCTTTCTGTTTTTTGGCTTTTTTTCCATGCTCCCTAATTTCGAGATACCCTACAACTTTTTCAACCTGTATAAGCTGGCTGTTAATTCCCTCTGTTGTATTTTTCATTTTAAATACTGTATTCGTCAGTTCTGAATCACTTTTTTGGAAGTCTTCTATCTTTTTGTTGAGGTCCTTCCTGAGCTCTGGAATATTTTTCTGTAGGTCCATGAGTATGCTTATGACTTTTATTTTGAAGTTTTTATCAAGAAGATTGGTGATTTCAATTTCACTAAGCCCTCTTTCTGGTGTTTTCCCTTGTAGATTTGTTAGGACCAAATTCCTGTGCTCTCATTTTTTTTGTTTCTAATGGAATAACAGTTTTGTGTAGGAGGCACCCTCTAGTGTCTAGCTCAACTACATGTGTAGGAGCCCCAGCTGTTGGTGTGCAGTGGGTATAGCACCCTTCTGTCTCACTTGCAGAGACCTGATTTCAGGTGGGCTCTGTGGGCCATCAGCTGATCCTGTGAACAGGGAGAATACTCAGAGATGTGCTGCTGGAGCTGCCATGGGTGGAGCCGCCCTCCACCCAGGCTGGTCACAGGCAAGCAGGACCAGCACCTGCCACGTGGACAGAGCTCAGCTGGAAGGATTTCCTGCCTTCTCAGCTACAGCACCTGCCTCCACTGCCAGGTCAAGTGGGCCTCGTGTGTTGGGAGGAGCCACAGTGCTGTGCTGCAGGAGCTTCTCAGGGCAGAACCACCCTCGGGCCAGCCTGCTGCAATGGCAGGGGAGGCATGTGAGCAGACCAGCACCTGCTGGGAAGGAGTGGCAGGAAGTGCACTGTGCACTGCAGGGGGTAGCCTCAGGGCTGCACTGCCAGTAAGGGGGATGGAGCATCTGCAGCTCCTGAGAGTTTCCCTCCTTCTGGGATGAGTGCAGGCCAGGGAGGTATTGCCCACCTGCCCTCTATCCTGAGAAGAGAACTCTGTAATCTTTTGCCCTCTAGCACTCCTCTCATGGCTGGGAAGTCCTTCAAACTGCTTGCTCTGCTTTTGTCTCAGAGGTCTGGTAGTGCATACCCATTCTCCACAAGTCACTGGAACCCCGCCTCTCTGATTGCTCTGTCCATTTTTGCTTTCTAGCCCCACTAATCTCCAGAGCACCATGTCAGGGGAGTTTGTGTTCCTGGAGCAGATCTCTAGGGCCAGATGTACAGTGGTTCTGAGCTTCTCCTCCCTCCCTGCTCTGCTTCCTCCATCTGTGGGCTGGGAGGAGGGGAGGGTTTGGGCCCCAGCAGACCCTGGCTTTGCCACATTACCCTTTTCTGTGAGATCTTCTCTTCTACCCTATGTGTAGGCAGTATGTTCTACAGCCTTCAGGTCATTTTTAGGTTTAGTTGTGTTTGTTGCATTTTTGTGTTCTATGTGATTTGGGAAGGAGGTTTCCATCTTGCTTTCTTATACCACCATTTTTTTCGCAGAATCCCTGTATGTATACCATATTTTATTCATCCATTCATCAGTTGGTTGTCAGCTGGCCTGCTTCTAATGTGTGGCCACTCTGAATAATGCTGCTATGAACATGGACTGACAAACACCTGTTCAAGTCCCTGCTTTCGTTTCTTTTGTGAATACAACTGAAAGTAGAATAATTTGATCATATGATGACTCTATGTTTAAATTCTCAGAAAATGTCATATTTTTAGCACATAAGGTCATATAAAAAGTTAATACAGAAAAATTAATTGATCAATGCATAGACACATTAAGTTCACTAATAATGAAAAGTTCGTAATGAATGTTTTTCCCATAGAATAAAGATGCTTCCCAATAGGCAATGGATCAACGACCAAATAAAATCAGAGATCAAGCAATATGTGGAGACAAATGAAAACAACTCAACAGCCCAAAACCTGTAGGCTAAAGCAAAGGCAATTATAAGAGGCAAGTAGATAGCACTACAGGCATATCTCAAGAAATAAGAACAATCCTAAATGAACAGTCTAACCTCACAATTAATGAAACTAGAAAAAGAAGCACAGATCAGGCCCAAAGTCAGTAGAAGGAGGGACATAATAAGATTAGAGCAGAAATACATAAAATTAAGAGGAATACAACAATAGGAAGAACCAATGAAACCAGGAGCTGGTTCTCTGAGAAAATAAACAAAATAGATAAACTTTTTGCCAGACTTAGCAAGAAAAAAAGAGAGTATACACAAATAAACAGAATCAGAAATGAAAAGGAAAAATTACAATGAACACCACAGAAATATAAAGAATTATTAGAGAATACTATGAAAAATCATGTCATCTCCACAGATGCAGAAAAAGCATTCGACAACATTCAACATAGAATCATGTTAAAAACACTCAACAAAATGGGTATAGAGGGCAAGTACCTCAACATAATAAAGGCCATATATGACAAACCCACAGCCAACATCATACTTAACAGCGAGAATCTGCAAGCTTTTCAACTAAGATTGGGAACAAGACAGGGATGCCCACTCTCCCCACTTCTATTCAACATAGTACTGGAGGTCCTAGCCACAGCAATCAGACAACACAAAGAAATACAAGGCATCCAGATTGGTAAAGAAGAAGTCAAATAGTCACTATTTGCAAATGACATGATATTGTACATAAAAAACCATAAAGAATCCACCCCGAACTACTAGAACTAATATCTGAATTCAGCAAAGTTGCAGCATACAAAATGAATACACAGAAATCTGTTGCTTTCCTGTACACTAACAAAGAACTAGCAGAAAGAGAAATCAGGTAAACAACTCCATTCACAATTGCATCAAAAACAATAAAATAACTAGGAGTAAACTGAACCAAGGAAGTGAAAGACCTATACCCTGAAAACTATAAGACACTCACTCTTAAGAGAAATTAAAGAGAACATTAACAAATGGAAATTCATCCCATGCTATTGGGTAGGAAGAATTAATATTGTCAAAACGGCCCTCCCGCCTAACGCAATCTACAGATGCAAGGCAATCGCTATCAAAATACCAACAGCATTCTTCAATGAACTGGAACAAATAGTTCTAAAATTCATATGGAACCACAAAAGCCCATGAATAGCCAAAGCAATCATGAGAAGGAAGAATAAAGCAGGGGGGATCTCACTTCCCAACTTCAAGCTCTACTACAAAGACACAGTAATCAAGACAATTTGGTACTGGCACAAGAACAGAGCCACAGACCAGTGGAACAGAATAGAGTCTGTATATTAACCCAAACATATATGGTCAATTAATATACAATAATGGAGCTGTGGATATACAATGGGGAAATGACAGCCTCTTCAACAGGTGGTGTTGGCAAAACTGGACAGCTACATGTAAGAGAATGAAACTGGATCACTCTCTAAGCCCATACACAAAAGTAAATAAGAAATGGATCAAAGACCTGAATGTAAGTAGAAAAAAACATAGGCAAAATTCTCACGGACATAAACATGAGTGACTTCTTCATGAACATATCTCTGGGCAAGGGAAACAAAAGCCAAAAACGAACAAGTGGGACTATATCGAGCTAAAAAGCTTCTGTACAGCAAAAGAAACCATCAATAGAACAAAAAAGATATCCTAGAGTATGGGAGAATATATTCATAAATGACAGATCCGATAAAGGGTTGACATCCAAAATATATAAAGAGCTCACGTACCTCAACAAACAAAAAGCAAATAATTCAATTAAAAAATGGGCAGAGGAGCTGAATAGACAGTTCTCTAAAGAAGAAATTCAGATGGCCAACAGACACATGAAAAGATGCTCCACATCATTTGTCATCAGAGAAATGCAAATTAAAACCACAATGAGATATCACCTCACACCAGTAAGGATCGCCATCATCGAAAAGACAATCAGCAACAACTGTTGGCAAGGTTGTGGAGAAAGGGGAACACCCCTACACTGCTGTTGGGAATGTAAATTAGTTCAGCCATTGTGGAAAGCAGTATGGAGGCTCCTCAAAAAGCTCAAAATAGAAATACCATTTGACCCAGGAATCCCACTCCTAGGAATTTACCCTAAGAATGCACTAGCCCAGTTTGAAAAAGACAGATGCACCCCTATGTTTATCACAGCACTATCTACAACAGCCAAGAATTGGAAACAACCTAAGTGTCCATCAGTAAACGAATGGATAAAGAAGATGTGGTACATATACACAATAGAATATTATTCAGCTGTAAGAAGTAAACAAATCCTACTATTTGCAACAACATGGATGGAGCTGAAGGGTATTTTGCTCAGTGAAATAAGCCAGGTGGAGAAAGACAAGTATCAAATGATTTCACTCATCTGTGGAGTATAAGAACAAAGAAAAAGCTGAAGGAACAAAACAGCAGCAGACTCACAGAACCCAAGAATGGACTAATAGTTACCAAAGGGAAAGGGACTGGGGAGGAAGGGAGGGTTAAGGAGGGAAAAGAGGCATTATGATTAGCACACATAACATGGGGGGGGCATGGGGAAGGTTGTATTGTACAACACAAAGAGGCAAGTAGTGATTCTATAGCATCTTACTGTGCTGATGGACAGTGCCTGTCAAGGGGTACGTGGTGGGTACTTGATAATGGGGGGAGTCTAGTTACCGCAGTGTTGCTCATGTAATCATAGATTAATGATACCAAAAAAAAGTGAAAAAAAATTATATTCCAATGAATTGGACAACCTAGAGGAAAAGGACAGTTTTCTAGAAAAATACAACCTTGTAAGGCTGATCCAGGAAGAAACAGAATATCTGAACAGACAAATTACCAGCAATAAAGTTCAATTGGTAATCAAAAAACTACCTAAGAATAAACCTCCACACCAGATGGCTTCACTGATGAATTTTATCATACATTGAAAGAAGAGTCCTCCTACTTAAGTGCTCCAAAAAGTAGAAGAGGAAATACTTCCAAACTCTTTCTATGAGGCCAGCATCACTCTAGTATGAAAACCAGAAAAAGACACCACAGTAAAAATTACAAGCAAAAATCTGTAATGAACACAGATGCAGAAATACTCAGCAAAATATTAGCAAACCAAATCCAAAAAACACAACAAAAAGATTATCTACCATAACCAAGTGGGATTTATTCCAGGGATACAATGATGGTACAATATTTGTAAATAAATCAAAATCATACAACACATCAACAAACAGAAGGACAAATATCACATGATCACCTCAATAAATCCTGAAAAAAGTTCAACATCCATTCATGATAAAAACTGTCAACAAAATGGGTATAGAGGTAAGTACCTCAGCATGACAAAGGCCATATATGACAAACCTATAGCCAACATCATACTTAACAGTGAGCGGATGAAAGCTTTTCCTGTAAAACTGGGGAACAAAGACAAGGATGCCCACACTCAACAGTTTTATTCAATACAATAATGAAGGTTCTAGCCGGGAAATCAGACAGCACCAAGAAATAAAGGCATCCAAATTAGCAAGGAAGAAGTTAAACTGACATTGTTTGCAAAGGACAAGTTATTTATTATATATAGAAGCCTTAAAGACTCCACCAAAGAACTATCAGAACTAATAACTTAATTCAGCAAAGTTGCAGGATACAAATTAATACACAGAAATCTGTTGCTTTCCTATATACTAATCATGAACTAGCAGAAAGAGAAATCGGGTAAACAACTCCATTTACACTTGCATCAAAAAGAATAAAATACCGAGGAATAAACCTAACGAAGGAAGTGAAAGACCTATACTCTGAAAACTACAAGACACTAATGAGAGAAATTAGATATAAATAAATGGTAACACATCCTGTGCTCAAGGAGAGGAAGAAGTAATATTGTCATAATGGCCATCCTGCCTAAAGCAATCTACAGATTCAATGCAATCCCTATCAAAATACCAACAGCATTTGTGAACGAACTAGAGCAAATAGTTCTAAAATTCATATGGAAGTATAAAGGACCCCAAATAGCCAAAGCAATCCTGAGAAGGAAGCATAAAGCTGGGAGGATTACACTCCCCCACATCAAGTTTTACTACAAAACCACAGTAATCAAGACAATTTGGTACTGCCACAAGAACAGAGCCACAGATCAATGGAATGAATAGAGGGCCTCGATATAAACCCACACATATATGTTCAAATAATATTCAATAAAGGATCCATGAATACAAAATGGGGAAAAGACAGCCTCTTCAAATAACTGGTGCAGGGAAAACGGGACAACTACATGTACAAGAATGAAATGGATTACTATCTAACCCCATAAACAAAAATAAACTAGAAATGGATCAAAGGCCCAAATGTATGTCATGATACCATAAAACTTTTAGAAGAAAACCTAGGCAAAAATTATGTTCTCTTGAATATAAACATGTGCAAGATTTTCCTGAACACATCTCCTCAGGCAAGCAATACAAAATCAAAATTGAACAAGTGGGACTACATCAAACTGAAAAGCTTCTGTAGAGCAAAGGACACCATCAGAAGAACAAAAAGGCACCCTACAGTATGGTAGAATATATTCACAAATAATTTATCCAATAAGGGGTTAGCATCCAAAATACATAAAGAATTCACATGCCTCAACATCCAAAAAACAAATAACCTGATTAAAAAATGGGCAGAGGTTCTCAACTGCCACTTTTCCAAAGAAGAAATTTGGGTGGTCAACCGGCCCACTAAAAGATGCGCCATATCATTAATCATTAGGGAAATGCAAATTAATACCACCTCACATCAGTTAGGATGGCCAACATTCAAAAGACAAGTAACAACAAATACTGGTGAGGATACAGAGAAAGGGGAACCCTCCTACCCTGTTGGTGGAATGTAAATTGATACAACCATTGTGAAAAGCAGTATGGAGATTCCTCAAAAAACTCAAAATAGAAATCCCATTTGACCCAGGAATTTCAGTCTTAGGAATTGACCTGAAGAAAACAAGATCCCTCATTCGAAAAGACGTATGCGGCACTGTGTTTATCACTGCACTATTTACAATAGCCAAGATATGGAATCAACCTAAGTGTCCATCAATAGATGACTGGATAATGAAGATGTGGTACATAAACAAAATGTAACATCATTGAGCATAAAAAGAAAAGAAATCCTGCCATTTACAGCAACATGGTTGGAGCTACAGGGTATTATATTCAGTGAAATTAGCCAGGCAAAGAAAGATAAATACCAAATGATTTCACTCATTTGTAGAGTGTAAAAACAAAAGAAAAACTGAAGGATCAGAATAGCAGTAGACTCATACTGAGAAGTGATTAGTGGTTACCAGTGGGGAGGTGTTGGGCAGGGTGAGTGGGGATGGAGAAGTGGATTAAGGGGCACTATAATTTACAGTCACAATATAAGTAGGTCACAGGGAAGGCAGTACAGCATGGACAATACAATTACTGACTCTGTAACATCTTACTATGCTGACAGTGACCGTAATAGAGGGGATGAGGACTTCATAATATGGGTGAATGTTAAAACCCCTGTGTTGTTTGTATGAAACTATCATAAGGTTGTATATCAATGATATTCTAATAAAATCTTTTTAAAAAGAGAACAGTTTGTACTGATGAATAAAATGGACTAACATGTTCAATTAGGAATTAAGGTTGAGATCTCTTTCATTCCACTGACAATACGGATTCACCAGCACACAAGTGCTTTAGCTGTGAAATCATAATTTCTCATTACTATATTCAAGTGTGAAAATTTTAACTCATGATCTTATAAAGTGACAAAAATGTACCCTCTATTGAGATGAAATAGGAAAAGTGTTTGAAATCTCAAATATGTCTGTATTGATGACACAAAGAAATTATACATCAGAATCTGCAGCATGAAATAGAATGAAGATTAAGATACAAGAATATTCAGGGGATCTTGAATGAAACACCAGAGTGTTTCCATTTTACTTTTATTTAGCAGTACTTACAAATGTATTTTATAACGAAAATATCAGAAATTTTTTCACACTGAAAATTAGAATCATTTTCCTGATATCTCTAATTGGATTAGATGCCATACCTTCTACCAAAAAATATGCAGACTGGGTCCAATCAGAGAGAGCTGGTGTGTTCACAACTTGCGTGAAATGGGGAGAAATGGATGGTGAACCCCTGAACTTGCAGGGTAGGGAATAAGCCATCGTGAATGCCTCCCTTCTAGAGTCTCGGTCTTCAAGGGTTTGCACTCTCCTGGGACCTGAATAATGAAAGTCTGTTTCAGGAGGAGCTTCGGATACTGGGCCCCCTGGGATGCGAGACTGCAAACAGTGTGTCTGTGACCACCTCACCCAACAGCCCTTCCCAGTCAGGAAGCAACAGCTGAGCCACCTCCCTGACAAACGTGTTTCAGGTTTCCTTCCCATGGAAGTGACAAGACCCAGAAATGAAATACTTCCTTTTCAGTGTTTCCTGTCCATGTACCTGGTCAACACAATGGAAAACCTGTTCATTTCCTGGATGTCTTCTCTGACTCCCAATTCCACACCCCCATGTCTGAAATCAATGTGTCAATAGCCTCTGAAACCCCCTCTGGAGTTCTAGAAGAGGATCCTTCTTTGCCTCTACCAGCTCCTGGTGGCTCCAGACATTGCTTGGCTTGTGGCCACATCACTCCACTTTCTGCTAAAGTTCCAAGAATTTGTCTTCACGTGGCCTTCTCCTGTGTGCCTGTCTCTTCTCCTCTCCTGTCTCTTAAAATTTAAAACCTGTCATTGGATTTAGAACCTACCTAGATAATCCAGGATGATCTCATCTTGAGACCCTTCATTATATCTGCAAAAACCCTTTTTCCAAATACGGTCACAGTCACAGGCTGGGGGATGGCGAGCCCATTCAACCCAATACAACAGAATAAAGGGTTACAACAGTAGTTCTCAACTGCCCTCTGGTGACACTTAGTGACATTTGGAGACATTTTTAATAATCACAACTCAGGGAAGGGGTGCCACTGGCATGGAATAGGTTGAGGCCACGGGTGCTGCTGCTAAATGTCCTAAAATGCAAAAGACAGTCCCTACCACAATGACCTGGCCCAAAATGTCAAGGATGATGTATTTTGGAAGTGCTGGGATAAATGAAAGCCCTGGTAAAGTTGGAATTGCCTCTGTAGCCCAGCACGTTCAAATCAGCTCCTCTGAGGCTCCGTGCTTCACCGTGAAATGGGATAAAATTGTACAGACCTTGTAGGGCTCTTCTAAGAACAGGAGCCCAGCAACTCATAAGCCATCACAGAAAAGTTCTCTATTGTTGAGATCATTTTGCTCTCGGTGAATTTGACTTCTTGAATTCACAGTATGAGATTTCCCAGTTTTGGCAGTTCCCCAGACTGGAATATCTGACCAGGAAATCTTTTTCTAGACACAATGTAACAGGGATGCTTCAGGAATGGGAACATTCACAAAACCTTGACAATATGAATCAAACTCTTGAGGATGAGAATTTTGTGGTTTCCCTTTCTTTGTGTTTTCTTTCAGTTTCTCCCATTTTCCTATGCCCAGAAAAATCCTCTAGGACCTGGTGTTCTGGTTTCCTACTGCTCTGTGACAAATCACCCCAAACTGAGTGGCTGCAGTACAACAGTGAGTGGCTGTTTCTCAGGACCCCATGGTGTAGCTCCAGGCCGAAGGGGGTTTCAGTTCCAGGCAAGTTTACTCTGGATTCCCTGAGACTGAATAACGACAACAGAACACAGCAGGTAGAAAAGCGCTCATACCGAGCTTTATTCTCGATGAGGTAGTTTGTTAGAATCACATCTGCACCCAGAAGTCTCCAGGCTCGTAGGACTGCGGGGGTAACTTGTCATGGGCTCCAATACCCAACCAAACCAAAGCCTAACAGGTATACTTTAGGATATTTACACAAAAACAAAAGGATTCTGTGCGACAGTGGTGCGCGAGCCTGACTGCCCCTCCCTTTATGCTGCCGCAGAGCCCGGAGGGCCTCCCAGACAGCTGGGTGGGGGCCAGGCCGCTGCAGTTACCAGTCCCTGTGGATTCTCTCTGATGCGTATCCTCATTCTTCTTTGCTGGGTGCTGGGCACGTGGAGCACACAAGTCCATTACCAGCCAGATAAGGACATTGCAAAGGATCTTGCTTATAAGCCCTTATCTCTCTTAGGATAAGAATTGCAAGATTCTGTTTGGAGTAGGTACCTGAAATCAGTAAAGTACATTCTGGACCTCTACGACTGGTGCTACTGCTAGAAACCAGGGCATTAAACTTACCGTGACTCTGAACTTAGGCATGTATTCTCAAGAATGTCATAATGCCCAAATTTATGGGCCTGTTTTGACAATAGTTCTTTTACTATCTCTGAACCAGAGTCCTCAGACTCAGCATTGGGCTCCGAAAATTAGAAAGGATGGACTCAGAGGCTAAATATACCTTAGACCTGTCTTGCTTCTCAGTGTCCTTGATTACAATTTCTTTTTCTTCTGGATATTCCAGGTTTAAGTCACCTTACAAACTGCAACCAGCAGCATCCTGTGGACTGAAGGGTGTGATTCTTCTCAACAGCTGCTTTTTGAGACTTCTACAAGCTACCCCACCCCCTGCCTCTAACCACTTCAAAGCATGAATGTCATGTCTCCTATTACTCCTTTTCTTTATAAAGGAGAGGTTGGATTGTCGAGCACAGTAGTGTTGGAAGGAGATAAAGTTCCCTTCCGAATGGCTCCCCTCCTCCTCCCCTGCCTCCTTCCCGAAGCCCTCAGTCTCAGGAACCATATTCCATGAATCAGCAAACTTTTGGACAGGGTTAGGTCTGTCCTTCACTTTCCCAGCATGGTATCCTCCAGGCTTTAATTCTTTTGGCCCTACCAGCACCTTCAGGGGCTTCTAAAACGAGACTTTGTCTCAAGAGTGACAGCAGATTCTGAATCAGGGATCCCGGGCTCATGAGAATGACGGCTCTCCGCCTGAGTCCCCTGCACCTGTCTGCCCTCTGCCACAGCCTTTCCCTTTCTCATGCTGTCCCTGATGGCCCTCCTGCAGTGTCCCACCCAGCCCAGCTCAGAGGAGCAAACAATACCGACCTTGGAGTTTTCATCTTCCACATTCAGGGTGCACACGTCAACAAAACATATCTGCAACAAATTAGGAGGGTGCATTTAGAAAACCTCTAAAGACCAGAATTCCTCTCTCTGGGAGATAACAGCACCTACCTGATAGGGTTCTTGTGAAGACTGACTGAAATAGTGCGTGTAAAGCTTTTCGGAGAGTGCCCGTACACACTAAGCAGTCAATGAACGCTAATAATATTAGGCAGGCAGAATTTTCACATGACTGTATTTCATTAATGAGAATACCCATCTGTAAGAGAGAAACAAAATACAATGATCACATTTTTTGAGAAAACTGAGAAGTGGGTTGTCCAAGTAACACAAGCCCAAAGGTGGAACTTGTATTCGCACTTGATTCCCCAGGCTCTCAGTTTAGAGCACTTTCTACAGTGGTGTTCTCAAAATGTGGTATTCCTTCTTATAAACTATTGATGATATAGAAGATTAAGTGGTACATGGATAAATCTTTCTGTTTAATAGGTACATCTATTAGGAAAAACATACTAGATCAAACTTGTGATGGACAATATTGCTTACGGTGACAGTAATTTTTAAACGTAAAGTTCATTTTAAAATGGTTTAAATACATATAAATAATAGTATGAGTGGCACTTGAACATAGTAAAAAATATGAGGTACTATATGCAAAGCACTTGAAATTTGGGAAACCGAGCCTGATCTTTTTGCTCCCCCCCTCCAAGGGAGTCCCACTGTAGCACACCTTACAGGCAGCGAGGTGGCATTATGGTTTCAGCCATGTGAGGTCATAGAGGCCAGTGACCAGGCAACCACCACTGCCCCCTCCCCTCAGTCCGCTCTCCAGCCTTCCCTCCCTCAGCGTTTCCCTCACTGCTCATCCGGCCCCTCCACCGATCTGCCCCTGTGCGATGTAGAAGTGCTCTGGTCCCTCCACAGACCTTACTCAGCTTGCTTGCTCACAGAAATCCCAGTATCACCCTCCATTAGTCTGCCCTGAGCTCTAGGACATCTATCCCCATACACCAATTCTTTCCTTTCCTTGGGAGGAATCATTTTGGGTCTTACCACATTCCTGTCATGATCTTGGTGTCCTACGGGGCTGTACAAATCTACTTTGCACACATGCCTGCGACTGCATAACCACTCAATACCATCAGACATCTGGAGAAGGAAAGAAAAGAAACCCAAAAAGCTCTATGGTTTTACAAACCGTCTCAGGTTGGCTGAGCACCTCTCGAGACCTTCCTGAAGTGGGTCTGTTTCCTTCTGGTTTAGGCTAGAACCGGCGGGGCGAACAGTGCCAGGACACTGAAAATGTCTGAATTTGATGATCAAGTGTGTGGACAGAGAGCCGGGCCCTCCCTTCAGGGAAGGATTGTTGGCCAGAGGGGCAGCTGGCCACAGGAGGATGGGAGGCCCTGGCCTGCCTCTGTCCTGTTCCCAACACAGAAACTATAGGGAATGGAGCTTCTCCCCACCTGGCCTGATTCCACCCTAAGCGAATAAGGCACTCCTGCAAGCAGGGACACCTGGCTCTCCAGGATGCTGGGCCTGGGAAAAGAATCGTGTGTACGGGGACGTGGATAGCCAGACGCTCTGCCTTCACCTGTCCGGGTGTGCTCAGTACTGGTGACAAGTGACCACCCTCTATGCTCAGCTGGCCAGGTTCAGTTCTAGGAAGTTGTCTGTGGCTGTTCCCCAGGAATCTTCCCATGAGGCCCAGGAAGGAAGGGGCCTTTGGGCTCAGGCTGTCAGTCAACACACAGAAGCAGTGGGTCACCCACCTGGGTCCTCAGCCCGTCACAGCAGCACCTTGAGCGCTTCCCCAAGCAACAGGTCCCTGGAGTCACTTTTGTAAGTAATCCCTTCAGGGAACTGGTGTCAGAGACCCAGGCCAGCTAGGGGACGGTATAGGGCGATAGAGCAGGTTGCCAAGCTGAGGGGTAGCAGTCCATTATGTGGAACTCGGTAGTCTCTTGAGCTTCCCCCAGTGCCCCATCCTGGTTTATATAAGCAGGAGAGCTACTGGTTTTTACGTATCAAGTCAATCAAACCCAACCACATTGTAGACACTGTCCTGGGCACCGGGCCTGAAGAATGCCCCCCCTCAGAACCTAAGAGGGCTGAGCTCCTGGAGTCTCATCTGTCGTGGCCAGGAGGAGAGTGGCTGGGTTAAACCACACGATTTTCCCAGGGTTGGCAGCTTAGGCCCTTAGTCTGAGAGTGGTAAGGCCACACAAAGGTTTACATCAGAGTAGGACACCACCCTTTTGTGCTGCAGGCTGGGAACAGGATGTGGGGTCAGGGCTGGGGACACTTTGGGAGTCCAGGGAAGGATGGCCAGGGCCGGGCAGCAATGGAGGTCATGTTTGACAACGGCTGGTGATGGGGGCCATCTCCCTCACCTAATTGGCAGGACTCCTCACTTGCCTTTTCTCCTGTTTCCTGGGGAGAACAAGGAACGGTCACTTGTCTTCTTGCCATGGGGCTGTAGGTCTTTATGTATTGTAAACACATGTCCTTTGTTGAGACATGACTTGCAAGAATTTGCTCCAAGTCCATGTGTGGCTTGACTTTCTTTTAACATGACTCATGAGGGAAATGGAAGTGAAATGTAGGTGGAAAACAGACAACGCACATGGGAATGGCTAAAATTAAAAAGCTGAATGAGAGAAGACATGACCATAGTATCAGAGTTCCAGGGCATTGTGTGGAGAGGGGGCAGCATGGTGTGATCCATACACAGCCAGCTGCATACCCAGCCCGCTGCACAAGGCAGTAGGCACTCAGCAACAGCATCAGCTAACAGGTTCCCAGCAGGAAGGGCCAGCTCTGGCACTCAGCACAGAATGAACTGAACGACTGGCAGGGGCTGGGCCAGTACAGGCTGACTCCTGGGATCTGCAGCCTCACCTGTTCACTGAACCGGAACCTCAGTGAGGCCCAAGTTGCTCTTTTGACTCTCTCAAGTTTCTGAAAGTGTTACCAAGTGTAACAGCAGGGGGAGCAGCCTGGAAGGCAAAGTGGAGGCACTGGGCTTCCACCCACTGCCCCCTTGGCTCCTGAGGCCTCTGTGGACGGAGTGGGGCAGTAGTTCTGGACATAAACGTGTCTGTGGGGCCCTCTTCTCATTTCCCCAACTTGTTGATGTGCTTTAAGTGGGGAAGGGGCTCTAGAGAAAGTTCTGCATGCAAGTATTAAATGCAAGGCTGCCAGCTCCAGGCAGTTGCAAGGAGAAACTCCCTTGCTGATTCTAACAGCAACATTTGCAAAATTTGAACACATAAGCCAAGTCCCACTGGAAATCTGAACCGCAGATGGCAGTTCCTGTCTTGCCAGCCAGCACTGATATTCCAAGAACCACTTAGAGCTGTGTTTTTCAACTTGTGCCTATCTTCAAGAAATTAAGTCAGAAACTCTCCCTCAAGGTATTTCATGTTTTGGGACTGCTGTTAAGGGAATGTAACAGTAAGAATTGAATTTGTAAAAGAAGAAAAGGGGAATTAAATCTTTGTTCAAAACTGAGCACTAACATACACTGGGAACTGAAGTAGCCCCAGAAACTTTGTGACCACCAACAGAGTGGGGGAGCGGGGCAGTTTCTATTTGTTCTCCAGATTTTGTGAGTCTGAGGGTCAGAGTTAAAGCTGAAAGCTGATTTAGTTCAACCCCAAGCACCCAGTCCCCGGGGCCTGAGGAGGAGAACAAAAGAAAAAAGGCTAGTGAATCAGTGCAGGAATGTCTGCCTTGGACCCTTGCAAGCTACTTCATGTGTCTGCACCCCAGCCTCTCTCCTACCATTTCCCCTCGAAAAGCCCTGCTTGTGTCAGGACGGTGATTCTTTAATGCAGGCGCCTGCCACTCCCTCATTTGCTAGGAAATCAATAAACTGTTCTTTCCTTTCCTCAAAACCTTCTCATTGTGTTTTGTGATTTGACCTCAGGAAAGAGGACCAGGTTTTGCTAGGAGCAGCAGCAACCCACCCCCACCCGCCACCCCCCGCTGACCAAGTGCCACAGTGCCACTCCTTCAGTGTCAGAGGCCACACGGCTGAGTTGTTCAGGGACGTAGAGCTCCCAGCTTCCTCCTTGCTAGCCACAGGACTGTGCCAGCCAGGAATTCATGCTGTGGCAGATCAAGTACAAGCCTCTGGAACTCCCTCTAAAGTATACATTGAAAGCAGTAACGTCTTCCAGGAGACGTTACAGAAACCAGTGTCACCACCAAGGATTTGAAAGAAGTGGGGGTGTTGATTTCCACATACCCTTATTGAAATTACTCATTTGGCCTACTCAGAAAATGGATGAATCTTGGAGATGACAGTGCAGGATTGTCAATGCAATTGTAGTATCTTAAATTGCAGTTACTACTGTACATGGGGGAGGGGGGGGCTTCATCACTTGATCCCCAAGCACCCAGTGTGTAACTATTGATCAGGAAAATGCTCTCTGCTCTCTTCCGGTTAGTAAAGACCAGCAGGGCAGTTCGTTTTTAGCCGGCAAGGAGAGACAACTATCTCAGAGGTATAACAAATCTCCAGACGTAGGTTGTCATTTAGACAGAAGGAACCTTCATCATCTATTCCTTCCATAAGCCATCACACTGACCCATCCCATTGATGGTATCATGCTGACTGGACCCAGTGATCAGGAAGTCCAGCTCATCTAGGCATATTGATAGCAGTCACGTGTCAGGTGGGAAATAAATCCAACAAAAATTCAGGGACCTGTCATCTTAGTGAAGTTTCTAAGGCATGCAAAGCTCTCCCTTCTAAGGTGAAGAGGCAGATGCTGTACCTGCACCACCCCCAACACACACACACACACACACACACACGAGAGCACAGCAACCACCTCGGATTTCAGAGGCAGCATAGGCTTCATATCAAGTGTGCTACTCTGACCCATTCACTGATTGGTCTGAAAAGCACCTAGTTTGAGAATCCTGGACCTTTGGAAGGTGGATGCCAGTAGATAACACCGCCTGGATGTCCTCTCATTGCTGCCCCTTCCAGGTGCACACCAGAAAAAGGCCTAGAAGGGGAGTGACTTGCCCAAGATCACAAGGCCCAGACCCAGCCTCACTTGCGTGGTATTCCACACTCCATGCCAAGCCTGGTTGGCATTCTTCCATCTGTGCGTCAGACACACGTGACACGAGGCCCCAGGAGTTGGAGGTGTCATCCATATATCCCTGAGGATGTCCCTAGGGAGGAATCTGGCATGACCCTGTCTGTGCAGGTTGGGACATTGGGCAGCTCCTGGGAGGTACCGTGGCTTCAGCAGGACAGGGAACTGGTGAGAAAAAGCGGTCTGAGCTCAGCTCTTCTCTCCTCAGAGCTGGGACTCTAGTGATATTGCCAGAGAGTGAGGGGAGGGCTCTAGCAGAGATCTGTGTAGTGCTGCATTGCAAGGGCCAGGACGGTGGGCAGTCAGCAGCCCAGAGGGACATGTGGCCATGTCTGAATGCAGGGAGGGGCCCAGGAAATGGACCATTGAAGAAGTGATGTCACTGATGACAACACGCCCAGGAGAACCTCAATTGTGACCCGGACAGATGGAACCCAGCTCCTGGACGCAGACCCCAGTCCAGCTCACTTGACCGCAGGCGCTCGACAGAGCAACATGCGGTCTTGTTGTGCAGAACCTTCTTGTGCGGAATCTTCTGAAGGCGTAGGAGTCAGGGAAGCCGAGAGGGGGAGTCTTCCTGCTCACCGTGGGTGTTGGCTCAGTGACCTCCTCCAACGCCTCTGTCCGTGTCTCCCGAGGAGCCCTAAGGTAATAACGCAGGGCAGCCCAGAGCAGGCCACTCCAGTGCCAGGCCACAGTGTGACCCATCCCGGGCTGACCTTCCTGCTGGCCCTTCCTGTGTGTGTGCAGTGGGCGTGGGGCATGGGTGGGACGGAAGGGTAGAGAGGAGGGGGCAGTTAGTGTCACAGCTCTGGTCTCATCATTCAGGATGTGGAGGTGTTGGGACCAGGTACTTCCACCCACATGTCTATCCTGAGCCCGGGGGTGACCTTTCCTTCCCTGAGCGACTGGATGTCTACGCAGGCTGCCCTGTGTGCCTGTTCTTGGGGGCAGGGTTGGGGACCCACATTGCCCTCTGCGGGGAGGTCCACGCAACCGTGGGTGCCTCCTCCCCAGCTACCAGGTGCTGGCTTTGCAGAGCTCCACCCTGGAGAGCGTGGAGGAGCTGGTGGATGGATTCACCTACTCCGTCTCCCTTGACCTGGGGCAGGCTGTCTACACACCAGGACCCCGTTCCACACCTGGAAATCTGCCATGGCCCTCCCACGAGAGTGGCCAACAGTCCCAGCCCAGAGGGCCTGGAACCTCGTTCCCGGGGGCATCCCGTGCCTCTCCTTGTTCACATCCCAAGGGGCTGGGGGATCTCGGGTGAGCTGCAAGCCTCCCTCGTCCTGGGGGGTTCTGGGTTTCCCACTGACTATATCCCTGTTGCCCCCTTCAGCGTGAACCTGAGCCAACTGTCCATGGGACTAAGGTCCCCACGTGCAGGGCTCCCCGGACAGGAGTGAGGAGGAAGGGGAGAAAGTGCTCGGTACGAGTGCAACCAGCTCCAAATACCAGCCGGAGCACTCCTGAGCTCACACTCCCTCCCGAGGACACCAACCAGCTGGCAGCTGTGAAGGGGAAACAGGGACTGTTCAGGGGAAGAAAGCTGTCTTCAGGGACAACCCTCAGCCAGAACATTTCTTGGTCCGTACTCCCTGCAAAGGATGCTGACCAGCCGGCCACGGGCCAGCTGCTCCCCCGGTGAGCACCCACCCCCTCCTCGGCACAGTCGGGCCTCTGCCCACAGCCCGCTGTGTCTTGCATGTCTCCACGTGTGTCTGAGCCGCAGCGTGCTCCTCTGACAGGCAGGGTGGGTGGTGATCAGCCTGTTAGGGTGCCCATGGGGAACACGGGAGGCGCCTTAGAGGGGCTCCCCTGGCGCCCGGCAGCGCAGACAGGACTGCCGGCCAAGCTGGGCCGCTTCAGGGCTTACTTCTCTGTACCTGATGAAAGCCTCTGGTCTCACCCGTCAGTGGCCTGGAGCCTGGCTCATTTGGAAAAGCACATGGAAAGCAGCCTTTGGAACAGAGGCTCACGATTCCCTGCGGTTGAGCTGGGTCCTTGTCCTCACTGTGGCCACATGAGGGACCTCTGGGGGCAGGAAAGGGGTACCTGGACAGGTTCTGGTAGGACTTCCTTAAGCAACAATAGGTACGCAGTGCCCACTTTGCGCAGACCCTTTGGGGACACTTACCATAACTGAGTGAAGAAAGCACACACAATACTGGGACCCCATCCCGGGGGGACTCGGGCACTCACTTCAGGCATCATCCGCAGGTCACGGCCAGGGAGTGTCACAAGTGATGCCCTCACGGCCTCTTCAATCAACAGGGGGCATGGTGAGGGACCAGAGGAGGAACTGAAAATGTGAGCATTCACTGGGTCCAGAGCGGGCACTGCCCGTCTCACAGAATGCGGGGAGGAGTTTGGGGCTTGGGGCAGGGGGAGCCCAGCAGAGCCCAGCAGGTCACTCATCTTCGGATTCCCATGGGCGGGCTGAGGACTGGAGACTCCCTCATCGGGAGGATGGGAGAGGATGGGGTCCCAGGACAGACACGCAGGGTCAGGAGTGGGGAGGGGGAGGTGCCTGGACAGGCAGGGGAGTGCACAGCGGCCAGGCCCACACAAGGGTGGGCAGGGAGGGCAGTGTGGCGGGTAAGACCAGGCTTCTTACTCTGTCACCCCCAGGCCTACCCCCAGGCCTCCCCCCAGACCCTGGATGGGAAAGGCTAGGCGCCTTGCCTGGGAGCCCGAGCATGTGCCCAGCGTCGTCCATGGCAGCCAGTCTTCATCCACCCTGGAGGGACAAGTCCTCCACCACTTGGTCCAGAAGGAGCACCTGGGACCCACGGTGGCAGAGCTGGAAGGTGAGGGGCTGCAGCCAGGGGACCGTCTAGGGTGGGCTTCCCGGACTGGGGTTCCCTTCAAGGCAGTGAGGGCTCTTCTGTCATTGTAAGGTGCAGGGAATCAGGCCCACAGTGACCCTTTCTCTGTGTCCTGCTCCAGAACCACGGCAGATGCAGCTGTCCCCAGACTCACAGAGAGGGCTGGCTTTGTGGGTACAGCGAGTCCAGGAGGTCCTTCAGACCAGTGTGCTGGAGCTACGGCCGGTGTCACCTGCTTCAGCCCCTGCAGAGCCGGAGGACATCCCAGCAGAGGCCTCAGCTCCGAGGCAAGGCCCCGAGCTGGAGCCCCACGAGCCCTCGCGCATGGGGCCCGGAGCAGCTGCCATAATGGTACCAGGCCTTACAGAGCCAGAAGCATGTCCAGACCCCATGAGCCCCTGGGACATCCCAGGAGTGGTCTCGGCCCCAGTGCCAGGCCCCGAGCTGGAGCCCCATCAGCCCTCACGCATGGGGCCCGGAGTAGCTCCCGTAATGGTACCAGGCCCTCCAGAGCCAGAGGCATGTCCAGACCCCATGAGCCCCGGGGACATCCCAGGAGTGGTCTCAGCCCCGGTGCCAAGCCCCGAGCTACAGCCCCATCAGCCCTCGGGCATGGGGCCTGGAGCAACTGCTGTAAAGGTACCAGGCCTTGCAGAGCCAGAGCCATGTCCAGACTCCCCAGAGATACAGAGAGGACTGGCTTTGTGGGTACAGCGAGTCCAGGAGGTCCTTCAGACCAATGTGCTGGAGCTACGGCTGGTGTCACCTGCTTCAGCCCCTGCAGAGCCGGAGGACATCCCAGCAGAGGACTCGGCTCCAAGGCAAGGCCCCAAGCTGGAGACCCATGAGCCCTCGCGCATGGGGCTCGGAGGAGCTGTTGTAACGCTACCAGGCCTTACAGAGCCAGAGGCATGTCCAGACCCCATGAGCCCCTGGGACATCCCAGGAGTGGTCTCAGCCCCGGTGCCAGGCCCCGAGCTGGAGCCCCATCAACCCTCGGGCCCAGGTCCGGTGGCACCTGCAGGAATGGCACCGGGCATGGCAGAGCCAGAGGCGAACCCGGAGCCCACCAGTGCCTGTGTCGCGATCAAGCGGGACATGCCGAGGACGGAGGAGCGGACCATCCTGCAGTTCCCCGCCCTCCTGGTGGCCGAGCAGCTGACCCTGATCTGTGCGGTGAGCGGAGCGGGCTCTCGGGGTCGGGGGTGGGCCTGCCCTGTGTCACAGGCTGCCCCAGACCTGCCATCCCCTGGCGTGGACTCCTGTGATCTGGGCCCAAGTCCCAGCTTCCCCATGGACTCACCATGTGCCCTGAGACTCCCCTCACCCGCAAGCCCTCCCTGACCACGGGGGCATAGAAGGGTTGGCACTTAGGGATCCTTACAGACCAATGAGGAGGAGCAGAGGGAAGGTGGGCAGGGCCTGGCCGGGCTGGGAGTGGCAGGGCAGGGCAGGGGAGGGGTGCTCAGGAAGGTGCTGCCAGGGCCTTAGGTCCTTGGGCCATTGGCCTGGCAGGCCTCCGCACTTCAGAGGCCCCTACCATGGACCTGACGGTGTGGGAGACACAGACACCAACAAAGACCATGGGTGGAGGTGTTTCCGGGGAAACTGCACCTGAGCGGGGAGTGGGATCCACGGGGTGGCAGAATGGGAGGCAGATGCCCCAGGATGGGCAGGTGTGAGCTGCCTTGTGCTGTAGAGAGGAGGTGAGTGAGGGTGCCTGCGAGCAGAGCCCCTCCGTTCCCCACCACTGTGGGGTCCTGTGCATCCGGTCCTGGGTGACTCAGTCGATGCGGTCTGAAGTCTGGATGGCCACAAGGCTCACAGCACGTCCCCAGCTGCCTGGGCCCCAGCTCTGACCGGTGACCCTGCCTGGGAACAGGGGCACCAGGGGCAGAGCTGGATGACACCCCTTGTCATCCCCAGGAGCTGTACAGCAGGATTGAATACGGCGAATTCAAGGAGAGCCAGCCACTGATGGAAGGCTTTGAGCTCCTGGCCCCCAATGTGCAAATGGTCATCAGGCAATTCGATGCCATGGTTAGCTTGGTCATCTCCTCCTGCCTCGGGACCGTGACCATGACGGCCCAGGACAGGGCCCAAGCGGTGGAGTTCTGGATCCGGGTGGCCGAGGTGTGTCATGGGTTGGCCCCTGGGGTCCCTGCTTTGCCATATCTCAGGATGATTGTCTGCGGTCTGCCCTGCATGGTCCTTGAGCGCCTCATGCCAGGGGCATGAGGACATGGACTCGCAGGCCCCAGGGGTGGGACAGCCATGCCTGGCCCCTGCCTTGGGTTGAGCTACAGTCCTCCACCCAGGAGGGCTGCTCAGCAGGTACCAGGTGTGCTGGGTTCCCTGAGTGTCTGTCTCCTTAAGGACAGGAGTTCGTGGGGGGACAGAAGCAGAGAAGCAGGCCACGCTCTCAGCTCTGTCTTCCCTCCCAGGAGTGTCTGGCCCTCAAGAACTTCGCTGCCCTCCGTGCCATTCTCTTGGCCCTGCAGAGCCGTCCCATAGGTCGTCTGGAAAGCACCTGGGGACATGTTTCCTGGTGGGTGGTCCTGTCTCTGGGACAAGGGCACCTGAGTGGACAGGGACACCCCTACATCTTGCAGTGTCCCTCAGTGGGCTGGGACTTCCTGGGAGGCGGCAGAGCCTAGGGACAGGGATGGCGGGCTCTTGGGGCCCCCTGTGGGTTAGGCCAGGGGTACCCCTGCAGGAATCAGTTTCCTTCAATGTCAGGTATGGACTGAAGCCCATTGGAGATCCTGAGCTTGTGTTCTGCAGCAGGAGGTCTCTGCCCCAAAGCAGATTCGCCCCAGGGAGAACTGGGAATGGAGGCCCTGGTTGGAAAGCCTCATGCAGGCTAGTGGATCTCTTGGGTGCCCCAGGAAAAGGGGTCTGCCCCCAAACTCTCCACCTGATGGCCATGTTTCTCCCTAATCCTCTCCCCTCCCCTTAGGAAGAGCTCCAGGACCTACAAAAAACTTAAGAAGAGGGACGAGGAGATTAACAGAGAGTGGCTCCTCAAGGTAACCGGAGGCTAGAGGTCTGGAAGGGAGGGGTGCTTGGGGCAAGTCCTCTGCCATGCTGTGGCCCAGCCTTGGGGAAGACTCGAGGTGTGCAGGGTGAGGGGGGAGCTGACGGGAAAGTAGGGTCCAAGCCCCCAAAGGCTTCATCTGTCTCCCTCCCTGGCTCCACTTGACTGGGGGCCTGGCATCCAGTGAGGACCCAGAGGACAGGCCCCTGTCAGGGCTGGGGTTGGCAGCAGGGGTGGGGCCTGTGGCTGAGCAAGGTCGGCTTCTCCCCTGGGTCCCCTGAGCCTGTCACTGCCCCTCTGTGACCTCGGGCTCCTCATGTGGACATGGAGGGTTGCCATCACCCTGGGGTGTGGGCATCCCTGGTGAGCAGGGTCCAGGGAGCACAAGACGGGCTTCAGCTTTGTGCCCCCCCCATGGTCATGTGAGGGGAGCCGTGCTGATAGCCAGGTGACAGTGAGTCCTCAGGGCACCCTGGGAGGCAGAGGGATGTCCCCTGACACTCTCAGGGCGGCGGCCGAGGCCCAAGGACCCCCATGAGTATGAGTGTGTCCTGGAGCTGGGGTCGCTCTAGGCTGAGAGCCTGCTGGAGGTGGGGACAGCATGGGTGGCAGGGGGCTCGGGCAAGGCATCCTTCAACCACGGACTGGTTGTGGGAGGCCACGTGGGAGGGGAGCATGAGCACCTGAGTATCCTGGTCCTTGCAGGAGGCGAGGGCCATCGTGAAGCAACAGCTGTGTGCCCTCACGGGATGCCAGCATAGGAAGAAGCAGGTGAGAGTGGCATGGCGCGGGTCACGGGTGGTGGGGGCGACCCTGTACCTGCCCCTGGTGCCACCAGCCCTGAGCTGCCAGCACTGGGGTGACCAGGAGGGCGAGAGCAGCTGGGTACAGGGGGAAGTTGGAGGACAGGTGTAGGGACCACAGGTCCTGGGATTGGCCAAAACCCAGCCCTGGGAGGGACCGAAAGGGGAGCTCAGGGTGAAGGGACGGGAGGGAGGCAGCACAGGGTGGTCCAAGGGAGCTGGGGGCTGCGGGTGTGGGGTTCAGGGGAGGCTCTGTGGGCGCCCCTGAGGCAGGCAGGGACTCATCACCTCCCTACCCCGGTGGCACAGGGCATGGTCCCATTCCTTGGACTGTTTCTCCGTGAGGTGCCCGTAGACCAACTCCCGGAAAATAACGACGTGAGTGACCCAGCAGGGCACAGGGGGGCAGGATGGTGAGGTTTAGAGAGGAGAGAGCCCCCAGTGAGCCCGGACCTCTCAGCACCGGGCCCCGCCTCAGTCCCCCCCTCCACCCCAGGAGCTAGGCTTCTTGGAGAGGACTGCCAGAAGGACCGGCTTAAGCCCTGGTCCTGGCCCCAGGGCAGGTGGGGCTGAGGACTCCACGGGGAAGCATCTGGGCAGAACTGGCCTCCCCCTCAGGCCCTGCCCAGGGGGAGGGATGTTGCTCCTTCAGGGCAGGAAGCACATCAGAGGGCTGGCAGTGCCTTCCCCCCTGAGGCCCCAGTCTCCCTGTCTGCCATCACACAGTTGCGTGGGAAGCTTGGCCTCAGCTCCCCAGTACACTCCCCGCTTCTCGGTAGCCCCGATCCCGGGCCAGCCCCGGGTGCTGTTTCTCGGCAGGCCTGCCCCTTGGAGGGCCCTGGAGGTCCTCCAACTTGAGAAAGGGTAGGGACGTTCCGTCCTCGTTCTGGGCTCAGGGGCTGATGCACTTTGGTTGCCTTCCTGCCTTCCAGGGTGATGGGATGAGAGAGAGACAGTTGAGTGCCCAGTCAGGGAAGGTGAGGGATGGAGTCAAGACCCCCCTGGGCAGGACCCTTTCTGGCCCATCCCCTGGGTCTAACATGTCTTGAGAGAGTTAAGACACACAGAGCTGAGGATACTAAAGGTTTTGTCAGGTGGGGGGTCGCATCAAGGCCTCCTTCCTGGAGGAGCTGGAGACCCAACAGTGGGAACAGGCAGGGCTGGATGGCATTGAACAGAAGGCGGGTTCCCGTGTAAGCAAAGATCCAGGACCATCCCAGTGCCCCACTCCTCACCCCCTCTTGTCTGCATCCTGTCCTTCCTCTGCCCCAGATCACTGTCATCCTACATGAGTTAATGATACATAAGCACCTGGCCAAGCTGTATGACCTGGAGCCTGAGGAGCACGTCGTGTCATTTCTCCAGGCCGTAGAGCCCCTGGATGAGGAGGAGAGGTGAGGGCTACGCGAGTCAGGTGGGGGCTACAGCTGCCAGCAGACTCTGGGGGAAGGGCCCCCGACGTATGGCTCCAGGGGCTCACAGGTGTCCCTCTGTCCTGCAGCTACAGCCTGTCCTGCCAGCTGGAGCCAGAGAGCCAGAAGGCCAGCAGAAAGGGGCTGCTGCAGTTCTTCAGGCCCCACAAGACATAAACTTATGGGCCGGCCAGGGCCAGGTGAGTTTCTGGGCCGAGGCGATCGGCAGGGGGTGGGAAGCTTTGGGCCATGTTTGGTGTGGGGGCGCCCTAAAGACCAGTGGGGCTGGGGTCCCAGCTCCACGGCCAACCAGTCCTGTCAGACTGCAGGGTGGTTCCCCTCCCACTCTGGGACCCAGCATCCTCCGCTGTAAGTAGGTGACGCTCAGGAGCCTTCCCGTGACAGGGACTCCCCGGGTGCTGGTGACTGACAGGACCCTCCACACAGGGCCCAGAGCCCAGAGGGCAGTGGGGACAGGGTGAAAGTGGGATAATGGGGGGAACCCGGGATAACCTGTCTCTTCTGCTCACCCGCATGGCCCTGTAGCTGCTGTCATGGCTGGTTTCCTGGCTGCATGCAAAGGAGAGCTTCCTTCCCTTCGGGCAGGCGGCACCTGGTGCCCCAGGACCCCAATCTGCCGCTGCTCAACCTGAGCCTCTGCTGGGGCAGGTGCTCTGGCACCTCCTTCGTCGACAAACTCCGGCAGCTCCCCAGGCTGCCGCTGTATTGTCAAGGACCCATACGTAGCTGCAGCCAACCTGGCCACCTTTGTGCTGTGTCGTCCCCTCTGCTCGTGGCCCACTCAACAGAGGCAAACCACCCCACCATCTGGAGGATGTTCCCCTTCGTGCAGGTGGCCTCCCGCCGTGATGCCAACTCCTGCCTGGGTGCTGTCAGCCACCGAGTCATAGCCACAGGGTTCCAGGAAGAGATGGGGGCCGTCCTCACCAGGCCTGGCCTTTCCTGGGATAATGGACACGGCGCAGTGCTGACTGGGACCACGGCCCCCTGGGTGTCCAGCGGAGGCATCCGAAGATGCAGGGGTGGCCGGCCATCTCAGGGTTCCGGGGCTTGCTTCCAGGGGAGCCCCCTGTGCAACTCCTTCCCCTCATCCCTGAGAAATAGCCTCCCCAAGGCGCAGTGTGGTCTGGGTGTTGTGTCTGAGGTTTATGGTTCCTGGGGGTTGGGGTCATCCCTGTGCAGAATGTAATAAATGATGAACGATTGCCACCACACTGCTCTTTCTTCTCAAAGTGCCCGTCCTGCAGACATCATGTGCCCCAGCCCTTAAACTCTCTGACGCAGGGTGGCCCTGACCTCCGCCAGGTTGTCCTTCATCCTCTGTCCTCCCCCCATAAGGTGCTCAGGGAGAGCGGGGCACTCTAAGCACCAGGCTGGCACACCTTGGCTACACTGGGGGGGCTGTTCAAACAGAAACTGAACCTTATTTCCTGTCACCTATACATTATGATCAGACACAGAAACTTGTTGATTAGAAGCCCCAGGGTGTCTCTTCACGTCTTGAACACCACTGCAGATGTACCCATATAGATCCCACGGCTGCAGGGCACCAGTCTAGCACTCGTCCCATTTAATGAGACACAGCTGCTCCACACATTCCAGAAAATTCCTTTCCAAAAAACGCTGAACTTGGTCTCTCAAAGCACCTCCAAGAGGTGCACTCCTTCCATTGGGGGACTTTCTGTGAGCCCAATTTCTCCACGCTTCACACCTAAGAGCACCCCCCAAAGCTCCCAGGTCCCCAGTCCTCCCCCAGCCCCTCAGCCATCCATCCCCAGGCCAGGCTGGTGTGAA
This sequence comes from Manis javanica, assembly GCF_040802235.1. Classification (NCBI taxonomy): domain Eukaryota; kingdom Metazoa; phylum Chordata; class Mammalia; order Pholidota; family Manidae; genus Manis; species Manis javanica. Next base: position 78,745,238 of record NC_133169.1, read on the forward strand.
GCCCTTGTTGTCCCGCTCCTGGGTCCTGGCTAAGCGGCCTGACGTCTGTGACAAAAGGCTCGGGAGGCTGAGCAGAGGCACTTGGCTCTAGTCTCCCCATAACACTCTCCTAGGGCTCTCAGGATGTGTTCACCCTCCCAGGAGGGGAGGCCTGGCCTGGAGGGGAGTTCCAGGATCAGCACAAACACCCCCTTGGGGGGCTCCAGGCTGGAGACAAGTCTCCAGGTCTTATGCTGCAGGTGGAGCCCCAGACTGGGAATAGGGAAGCAAGGAATTCATACTGTGCGGCAGGTCAAGTACAAGCCTCTAGAACTCCCTCTAAAGTACATATTCCAGGAGAAGAGATTACAGACTGATGTCCCCACTGAGGATTTGAAAGATGTAGGGGTTGTGATTTCCACATACCCTTATTCAAGTCTCTCATTTGGCCCACCAAGAAAACAGATGAATCTTGGAGCTGACAGTGCATGACTGTGGCTTCCATCCTACACTAGATCCGGATGCAAAAGCACTTGGCTGCGCTGTATGACCTGGAGCCAGACAAGCACTTCATGTCGTTTTACCAGGCCATGGAGCCCCTGGATGAGGAGGAGAGGTGAGGCCCAGCAGGTGTGCTGTGTGGGCTCCAGCAACTGGTGAAGGAGATTGGATTTGAACCCCTGGTGGTCTGTCTCTAGGACAAGCACATTTCATTCCCAGAAAGTATATCGGGGTAAGGGAGAGTCCTCCCTGAATGGCCACAGCGGCTGTCCCAGCTTTCCTTTCTTTCTTTTTGTTTTTTGGATCTGAAATCATACCTTTTATTTACTCAGTGAGTGAGTGGTGTTGGTTCCCTATGTCTCAGTTCTCCACAGGGTAATGCAGTGAGGGGCAAAAATACCCTATGTGCACACTGGGGTTTGCCCCACAAGGAAGGAATTCTGAAATCATGCAACTTGGAGCTTACTTTGATAGCTGGCACTTTGGTCCATCTGCATTTCTGGAGATGGAAATAGAGATGTTTGCTCTGGAATGTAAACAGATCCTCACTCTGGAAAAGAAGGAAAGGGCTCCTGTATTTCTTAAATACCCTGGAGTGTACACATAAGGCTCTGGGGAGAGAGGAAACTTTCTATCTGTCTGGTGGGCTCTGTCTTTTGGATCCTTATGCAGTCATATTTAACCCAGATACCAAAGCTGTTTGCTCAGAAAGTCCTGACCATACAGAAATGTAAGAATATTCATGAAGCATTGTTTCCTGACAAGTATATGTTCTGCAGTGAGCATCTATGAGATGGGAAATGTGATTCTGCAGTCATGTCATTAGTCTCATTTCTTCATGCTTTGGGTGGCTCCGGCTAAGGGTGATTTTGGTGTTTAAAGATGAGCAAATCAGCAGCTTCCTCAGGTACTTAACTGAGGACACAGGGCTCTACTGCAGTTACGTAAGGAAACACTGCGAGGTTTATTAAGATGCACGTGGGTCTCTTTTTCCTAAGAAATTTGAAGTGCAATTTTGTCAATTAAAACCACAATGAGATATCACCTCACACCAGTTAAGATGGCAAACACCCAAAAGATAAACAACAACAAATGTCGGTGAGGATGTGGAGAAAGGGGAACCCTCCTACACTGTTGGTGGGAATGTAAATTAGTTCAACCATTGTGGAAAGCACTATGGAGGTTCCTCAAAAAACTAAAAACAGAAATACCATTGGACCCAGGAATTCCACTCCTAGGAATCTACCGTAAGAATGCAGCAGCCCAGTTTGAGAAAGACATATGCACCCCTATGTTTGTCGCAGCATTATTTACAATAGCCAAAAAATGGAAGCAACCTAAGTGTCCATCCGTAGATGAATGGATAAAGAATATGTGGTATATATACACAATGGAATATTTTTCAGCCATAAGAAGAAAACAAATCCAACCATCTGCAACAACATGGATGGAGCTGGAGGGTATTATGCTCAGTGAAATAAGCCAGGCGGAGAAAGACAAGTATCAAATGATTTCACTCATCTGTGGAGTATAAGAACAAAGAAAAACTGAAGGAACAAAACAGCAGCAGAATCACAGAACCCAAGAATGGACTGACAGTTACCAAAGGGAAAGGGAGGGATAAGGGGGAAAAGGGGACATTATGATTAGCACACACATGGTAGCCAGGGGTGGGGGGGACCAGGGAAAGGCAGTATAACACAGAGAAGACAAGTAATGATTCTATGGCATCTTACTACGCTGATGGACAGTGACTGTAATGGGGTATGTGGTGGGGACTTGATAAAAAGGGGAGTTTAGTAACCATAATGTTCAAGTAACTGTACATTAGTGATACCAAAATAAAAATAATAAACTTAAAAAAATGAAGATAGTCTAATAAAATAATTACTCTTACCACTTTCCCAAATGCTAATTTAATTAATACCTTAGAACACTTTCAATTCTCCTACCCTTCCTGACTTTTATTTCGGTCATCACGCACTTTAGTTCCACATAGTCTAATTTCCATGAGAGCTCACTCTAGAACTCACAGGCTGACATTCACCTCTTTTCATAAATTGCCTTGTCCTTTCCTCTTCGTTTCTCCCTGCATTGCCGGTTTTCAACTTGGGGTTACTTTCCTTTGGACTTAAGAACTCACTCTAGTAGTTCTTCTAATTCAAGGCTACCAACTATGAAGTATCTCACTTTAACTTTTTCTTAAAACATCTTTGTGGTTAATACTGCTGATGGGTGTAGAATTCCGGTTTGACATGAAAATTTCTTTGACCATTTTAAAAATGGTGCTTTTTTGATATACCTTATGCATATATGTTTAGACATCATCTGTCAGCCTTTTTCCTGCTTATTTGGCCTCTGATTTCCCTGAAGTCTGTTATGTTAATTCTGGTTTTTCGATCAGACTGTAACCCCTTATGGTTTACAGTGTAAATACCGTGCTTAGGGAATGTTAACTGCATGTGTGGATTGCTGTCCTTCATCCGTGGGCTGCATGCTGTGTATTTTCACCTGTGGTATCAATTCCTTACCCCGCATTCCCTCTGCTCCTCTTTCAATCACATCCCACTTCTCCTTCCACTCTGTCCTGACATCTCCAGTATTGTTCACACTGCGCTTTTGTTAAGAGACTTGTTCTTCAACTGTCTTGCCATTCAAGAATCCAGCATCACTTCTTATTTTAATTTCTTAATTTAAGTTCTAACATAAACACAAAACACAGCCTTAATTTGGAACACAGCAGAGCTCTTTCACAATGAGGAGAAAAAAAATTTCCTTCCTCATACAGAGAAACACAGAGAGGAGAAAACGACAACCTGGATCACACTAAGATATATTATGAGCTGGTTTTTATCAAAGTTCACCAGTGAGAGAGAGCAGTGGAAAGCCTCAGTGGGAGAGACTCAAATTACCTGCATCTGGTAAAGGACATCAAGCCAAATTAGGTAAATAATTTCATCCAATAAAACAAAGTACTGAAAGCCCACTAGAAAAATATGGCCAAAGCTAGAATAGACATTAGATAAAAGAGGATAAGCAAATAACTGAACTATTTTTAAAAAGCTTTATACCCTGTTTAATTTCAGGGAAATACTAAAAGTTGCAATGAGCTGTTTTAAGACAGAAATCAGGTTAGATGAATGAAAAAATACCAGGGATACCACATGCTTCCCAGGTTCTCGAACCATCAGATCATTCATGGAGGGCTAGTGAGAATTTAAATTGGTAGAATCTCTTTGGAAAATAGCTGGCATCTACTAAGACTGTATACATGCCAACAGTGGTCCCTGCACATAACTATCCCCAATATTGTGCACCTGTTTGGTCCCAACAACCGGAGTCAAAATCACTGTTCTAGAAGCTAACCAAATGCTCATGAACAGGGAATGGATATACAGCGCTCTCTGCAGTCCACGGAACCCTACACAGCAATCAGAATTTACAAAGAATTACTGACAGAGGAAGAATCTCCCACATCAATTGTTCAGACACAGACAGATACAGACACAGCCCAAGGATGTACAAGGATTTCGAGTTTTCTACATCCCTGCCAACACTTCTTTTTATAATAGCCATTCTACATGAGGAGTGATTATATTTTGGTTTTGATTTACAGTTATCTGATTATCAGTAATGTTGAACATCTCTTCATGTGAATTTTTCCCATTTCTCTGTCTTTAAAGAAGTATCTATTCAAGTTCTTGGCTCATGTTCCAATTCTTTTCCCTCCTGAGTTGTAGAAATTACATACATATTTTGGATATTAACCCCTTATCAGATAAACGATTTCCAAGAATTTTCCCCAATCTGTAGGTTGCCTTTCCATTTGATTATTTCTTTTGCAGTACAGAGCTTTTTAGTTTTATGCAGCCCCTCTTGTTTGTTACTTGCGCTTTGGTGCATCTGTCCTGAAGTCATCAGCAGATACAATATTGTCCCGATAAATATCACAATGATTATTTTACAAAAATATTTTTTTTAAAACTAAGATTCAGATGGAACCAAAGACCCAGAAGAACTAAACAATCTTGAGAAAGAAGAAAATGGGAGGAATCATACTTCCTGACTGCAAACTATATTACAAGTTATAGTAATTCAATCACTACGGTCCTGGCATGATGCACATGTAATTCAACAGAATAGAAGAGAGAGAGCCCAGAAATAAACATACACAATCAACCACTAAGGAACCAAGTGTGAATAGGAATGGGGCAAGGATAGAATCTCTGACAAACTGTGCTGCGAAAACTGGATAAACCCGTTCAAGAGCTCTCCTGCTAGCTTATGCTCTCTCTCCTCGCCCTCTCCCCTCCAACTCCCGCCTCTCTCTCTCTTTCTCTCTCTCTCTCTCTCTCTCTCTCTCTCTCTCTCTCTCTCTCTCACACACACACACACACACACACACAATCATTAAATACCAGTGTTCCTTTGCCATAACCTGGATTTATTAAATCTTGTATTTTCAGATACCCTGAAGTTTTAAGTGGAGTGTCTCCAGCAGGCAAGTAGAGGGCAAAGGAAGATGGGATATGGAAACCTCAAGCTGATCAGCAGAAATGGAAGCGGGGTCACCTCAGCGCTGTGCAGTCCTGGCAGGTGAGGTTAAGAGAGCCGAGCCTGGGTCCTGGCCAGGGCTGGGGACAGACATCCCTGTCCCTGTATGCAGGAGCCCCAGCCCAAACTAGCTGTGATCAGAAGGGCAGCCACACAGGCCCCCCAGAAGCCAGGCAGGAGAGAGGGAACAGCCTAGACTGATGAAATCCACCTCTCCCACCGAGCATGGGGGGAGCCGTACTGCTTGCCTTACAGCAGCGGGGGTGGGCCAAGTCCCACCCAATTCAGGGAGAGGGAGAAGTGGGTTTGCTTTGTTACGCTCTATGGTTCACATGCCAGTTATTTAGCAAACCGGGAAGAGAATTACAATGGCATTTTCTTTCTTTCTTTTAAGCCCTCTGTAAACATCTTGTCAGAGAGGCCACATGATGGGGCCCAGAGGTGTGCCTGCAGCCGCAGGTGCAGGTGAAGCTGGTCACTGCCCGAGCCCCCTCCGCAGCAGGTACGCAGGACTCCTCCAGGCTCTGGCCCTGCCCCTGCTCTTCCTTTTCAATCTGACCCACCTTCAGGCCTCAGAGGATGAGCCAGCCTCTCCCTGGACCAGTCCTCAGCTACCCAGCCCCACAGCAGTGCCAGCTCCCTCTGCCCCTTCACCTGCCTTTCAGCTCAGGTGCAGGACGGAGCTAAACACCTTCTGCGCTGCTGTTGCAGTGGTGAGGACGATCCCAAGGAAGGAAGAATTCAGGGCAGATGGCAGCACGTGAGGAAGAGAGCAGAGTAACAGGAGTGCATTTTCGGGCAGCGTGCTCCTTGGTCTCAAACACGGATTCCTCACAGCAAAGCGATCATGCCTGTTGCAGCCCTTACATGTGGCATAGCATTCATACAACAGATAGAAAGAACAATAGTACCAGTGCAAACAGGCCTGACATTTGGAGATGCCAGTGTGGGGTGGGGGCAGATTTACACTGATAACTCACTTGACCTATAAACTCATTACAAGCATTTTATATTGGTTCAGTTTGTCAACGTTATCTTATGACCAGAGTTTCTCCCAGAGTCATGTAACTCTGTTTTGCAGGCTGCCATTCAACCTTGCCAGGCTGCAAACGCAGTGGCGTTGACAAACACAGAGCTTCACCCTTCGGGGCGTCTGTTGTGCTTTGGCTGACAGGTACTATTTTCTTGGTCTGAGGCTGTCTATTGAGGTATTAATAAAATGTTGGATTTCTCTCCAGACATAACCCACTTATCCACCCCTGTACCCTAAGCTGTAATTTCTTCTCTCTTCATTTGCCATTTATCTTTACCCAGACTTTTCTGCCTGTGGAGTGGACAGCAGGTCTAGCTACTGTGCTGGTCCAGATGGCTGACAGCAATACCGTCTCACAAGTGCCTCCCCTCAGCCACCTCCCACCCATGGAAGGTAGGGTTACCCAGAAGAGCCGGGGGGCTTTCCTGGCCACCAGGAAGCACAGCTGTGCTATCAGCTCTGACCTGGCTCCCTGGGGTCAAGGCACCATTCACCTCAGCAGGCGCTTAGGAATTATGGCATAAAGATTTAAGGGTATGGTCACATCTTCTTGCTTAATTAGTAAAGTTCACTGCTTTTGGCACCCTCAGAAGCAGCTGTGTTCCTGGAACCATTGAATGGGTTAGGAAAAAACAAAGTTGTGGTGGTGTGGGGAAGAACAGAATAGTGCACTAGCACCCTCTCCCAGACCCACTTTCCCCAGACCCCTGGAGAAGCAGACGAACCTACCCTCCCTTACCCGCCTCATGTTGAGTGTGAGCACCCGCTCTTGAAGGTATGTAAGCCAGCCCCTCATGCCTTTATCTCTCATTTTAGACAGCCAATGTTCCCATAGCCCGCTCCAATTTTATATTAAACCATTGCTCTGAGAGTGACATGCAACACTGTACATCCGTCTGATGGGATGTTTCTCGGTCCACCGTGAAACACCATGGTCGGTAAAGCGTGTCCCCTGCTCGGAGATCTAAGAACCCCACAGTCCGGGTCGTAAGAACCCCAGCACAAGGGGCTTTCCTCACTGCTCCATTCTCCCATCGCTGCCCAGAAAAGGGCATGGAATTCAGCCCACTGAGATCATTTTTTTCTCCTTCCTCCCAGCCAGTCTTGCCATCCTCTGGTCTTACCGCAGCAGCTCTCCAACCAGGATACTGTCCATGCCTCCTGGAACTGCCATCTGTAAACCAAGCAGCTCTCTGTTGTTCAGCTGAAAGCTGTTCCTAGGGCACCGTCCATGCAGCTCCCTGGGGGCTCCAGCGTCAGTCCCAGGGATGAGGCTGCCTGCTCATGGATCCATGGGGGCCTCCTTGCATCCCCCCGGCAGCCTGCCCCTGCAAGAACCATATCCATTTGATTATGGGACTCTTCTGGGCTCTGCCTCTCCTATTAGGGTGTTTCTTTGACATCACCCAACGCGTATGGGTATCTCAGGTTTCAAAATTATCTTATGTACTTCGGTCACTTAAGCAGTCTTGATTATTTCCCAGTAGCATGTTAATAATTGCCTCTCAAGTGGTGTGTACCAGGCAGCAGCATGTGGGAATTTTCTGGTTCAAAATCCCAAGGGTCACAGCTGGGAGGTGCTCATTTTCTCTTTATTGCCACAAGCTGCAGTCTCCATGGGTGTGGGGGGCAGACACTTCCAAAATCCTGTCTGAGTGGGGGTCACAAGGGCCTGATGGTGTCAAGTGCACAGCTGCCATGTGTAGTTCTGACATGGCCCACTTTTGTTCAGGACCCCACTCAGATGCAGCTTTCTTTCAGGGAGTCTTACACACAGGAGCTAGAAATAGTCCCCGGTGTGGAATATGAGTCCTCCCAAATCCAAATAAACCAAGCAAGTGCTGGGCTTCTTGTTTGGACTTGGTGGGGGAGTGGCAGCAGTTTATTGATAGTCACACCTCTGGAATATCCTGGGTGGCTCCTGCCCACGTTATTCCTACGAATTTCACTGAGCAGGACCTTGGACCTTCGCTGGATTTATTAACCAGCCCTGGTTGGTCACGTATGTCCTTGTTGCATTCAAATGAGTCCTAGCCAGCTCCTCCGTTTCTGGTACTACCATAATGTCACCAACATCGTGTATTATTACACTCGAGCATTGCACCAAGTCCAAATCCCTCTTGACCACGTAGTGACAATAAGCTAGGGAGCACAGATCCCCGCCTAGCACAGCACAGGCAGACTGGGATCCTTCCCATCTGAAGGCAAACCGGGCTTGGTTCTTTTCAGGAACTGAGATGGAGAAGAAAGCATTTGCAAGGTCCATCCAGGGGTACCAGCCTCCTTCAACCTGCTGTACTTTCTGTACGGCTGAGTCCATACCTGGGACTGCTGGGACTATGGGCAGTACCCACTTCATCTAAGCTTGAATAGTCTCTATGTGCCATCCACCTTTGCACAGGCCACACAGGACTACTGTACAGCAAATCTGGGCACACCAGCGCTGCAGCTTCCAGCATGTCACTCCTAAAAATGGTGATATGTTTGTCAAGTTCCAGCTATTCCCAATTTTGCATGTCCGACTAAACAGGCCTTAGGGCAGGCTTGCATGCCTTCTGTGTTACTGTATTAGGCAAGGGAAGCCAACCCCAGTCAGACATAGTATCCATCCCAATAATCCTTTCAGGCAAAGGGGATGCAACCACCTCAAGCAAAACCTGCTCAAACACCCAATTTTCATCCAAACTTCCACCTCAATACCATCACCCACTGCAACTCCATGTCCTTCTGATCTAACCTTAGCCCCTGCTAAGACTTCACCAACAGCTTTTGGTATCATAGTGCATTGGGTTCCTGTACCAAGGAGCCCCAGGGCCATTTTCCTCCTCCCCCTGGCCATTTTTCTCACACATATGCGAATGGTCTCAGGTCCCAGGCTGGGGTGTGGACAGAAGACCCTGGCACTTTTGTCTATCTTTAAATTGATTAACCTGCCTGACCACCACTCCCAGGGATTCCTGGTCAGGTTTCTCATTGTAATCATGGCCCTCAGGCTTTTTAAATTCCTCCGAACTGTGGTACACAGAGTGGAGTTTCTGGGCTGCTGTAATGTTGGAGCAACAACAGGGTTCCCACCGGCTCACCCAATTTCTGGTAGTGCTGCATTAATACCTTTTTTCAACCCCAGCAGTGTCTGCTTGATTCATACAATTTTTCAATAACCATCTGAAAACTTCCACTCAGCTGGGCCGAGTCCCTTGACTCTCCCCTTTGTCTCTCCCCATCTTCCTAGTTACGCTCATGTTCTTGGTATCGTAAGACCCACGAGGGGAAGCTGAGATAAGAAATCTGAGAAGCCTCCTCAAACTGCTCCATTTTGTAGCAGTCGGGTTACATGGGCTGCCCATGTACAGGGGCCCTTAACCTCAGCGCTCACCACGACCTGTGTAATAGGAACATTCAGTGGGCACCTACCTCGGTCACTGCAAAGCCAGTCCCACATAGGAAGCATTATCAGGTCTTTCATCTGGGGTGTTCCATCTGCATTTAGAGGGGTGGTTGGGCAGTCCCCCTTCTCAGGACATACAGACCTCACAGTGGCTTTTACACAGTCCGCCAGGCAGGCTGTTCCCTCAGAAATAACCTCCCGTGTATGTGGATCACTCCCAGCCCCCTGTGACTGCCCAAGAGTGAGAGAGGGTCCTGCATCAGCCCAAACACGCTCTGCCACTTGGAGGCATTCAAAACCAGATACAGCCCCCAGGCTGGTGCCCTCACGATGAACTTTACTAAAGGTTCTTCAGGAAACTGGGGACACTGGTCCACACAGGGAGCCATTTCCCTTACACTATGTTCCCTGGTTTCACACATTTCCTGGCTTTTGCCTCCTCCTACATTATTTTCTTGGCGACTAGAGGTCTTAGAGGTACTTTGTGTTGCTTGACACCATTTTCCCTTTCTAGGCGGTTTTGAGGCTCACGGCCGAGGCTCAGATTGACCCAAATCCCAGCTTGCTTCCGCATCAAGCCCTGACCCAGCACTTTCTTGTATTTTCATTTTGATTATTACAGGTAACAACAACCAGGGAAAGGATATTTAGCCTGCTTCTTACTCATCTTAAATGTAAGACCCGATACCACAAAACTCCTGGAAGAAAATATGGGCAGCAAGCTCTTTGACTCTGGTCTTAGCAACACTTTTTTTTCTCTCTCCTGAGTTGATGACAATAAAAGCTAAAATAAACAAATGGGACTACATCCAACTAAAACGCTCTGTACTAATAAGGACACCATCAACCATACAGAAGAATAATGTACTGAATGGTAGAAGATGTTCGCACGTGACATATTCAATTTGGGGTTAACATATGAAACATACAAAGTACTCCTACAACTACTACTGAAAATGTAATCCAATTAAAAAAATGGGCAGAGGACCTAGATAGGCATTTTTCCAAGGAAGACATGTAGATGGCCAACTGACACATGGAAAGAGTCTCAGTATCACTAACCATCAGGGAAACGCAAATCAAAACTACAATGAGATCTCAATTCAAATCTTTTAGAATGGAAGTTCGAATTGGAGACAAAAAGTAACTAGAAAAAGATGTGGAGAAAAAGGAACCCTTGACTGTTGGGAATGTGAATTGATGTATCCAATGTGAAGAACAGTGTGGAGGCTCCTCAAACAATTCAAAATAAAACTCCCATATATCCCAGCAATTTTGCTTTATGTATTTACCCCAAATGAAAATACTAATTTGAGAAGACATATGCATCTCTATGTTCACTGCAGCATTATTTACAATAGACAAGATAAGGAAGCAGCCTAAATGTCTGTAGATACATGAATGAATGTGTGAAACACACAAACACACACACACAGCTTTAAGAAAGAAAAAAAAATCCGGCCATTTCAGACAACATCAACAATGTAAGTCTCCTTCAGAGCACTTGCCTTGACATGAGGTGCTGTGAACCGTACTTGCCCTCTGTGGCCTTCTTCCCCATAAAACACAACTCCAAGTAATCACAAGAGAAACGTCACTTTGAGTGCGACTGGGGAAAAATTCTACAATATTAATGGCAAAGAATCTTGAAAATGGAAAAGATCATCCAAAACAAAGAATGTCTCAGAAACGGCAACAACAAAGAGTGTCTGACGGAGACGAGGTCACTGGATGTACTGAGGTGTCATGAACTGGATCTTCAAGAAAGGGTCCAAATATGGAAATCTGAGGGAAAGAATGGATGGCGGATGGTGACAGTGCAGCATCACTGTCTGGAACTGTAACAACTGTAACAATGGTAGTAAGAGGGGAAGTGATCTGAGCAAATTGGGAAACCCTGCCCTGTCTTTGCAAATTTTCTGTAAATCTGAAACTATCTTAAAATAAAGACGTACTAAAACACTTTTCATAGTTTAACACTTATCTTTAAACTATCTGCTAGCAACTACTATTAATTTTGATTGTCAACTAGTTCGACTGTTATGTTTTTTAAAGATACTATTTATGTCACAGAGAAATAATTAACCCCAGAAGATATATCATTGCCAAACTGTGTTACAGTTTCCACATTTAATGAAGAAGGCATGTGTGTTATTTACTTATTATACATAATCTTATTTGGCAGGGTATTTTTTAGGTCATTGTTTCACTGGTATGGCTGTATCCTGGGGTCCCTCTGAAAAAATGTCATCATAAATATATGTAGAGATTCAGATACTATGAGTGTGTATTTCACTTCATGGCTGAACACATTCAAAAGACTGCTTAAAAGAACATAAAATAAAATGGTCCAGTGTGACTGGCTCACAAATTCCAAGAATATCTCTATATACTTCATCAGTAATGAAAGATTCTGCTTGAAATGTGGATGGGACCACTCTGAACCATGAAGTTAGTAAAGGTAATAAACCAGGACAGGAGAGCAAAGAGCGCCAATGGTGTGTCTCCTATGTATCAGGCCAAGGTGTAGGGGCTTTACTTCTACTATATCATCACTTCATCTCAACATGATTAATGTGACTTTACTCATCACCTTCATAGAAGAGTAAAAAAATTACTTCAGAATCACTTCCCTAAACAGAAATGCAAAGACATAAATATTCTTAGAATTCCTGCCACTTTCACCCAACTCCCTAGGCTCAGCACCTTTTTCATACGAACAGAAAGAAACATAGCTCTAAAAGCTACTCTTCCATTTCAAACAGACCTCACTCACATCTAAGTGCCTAAATGCAGTGAAACACCATGTCCACACCTTGATAGCAGAGAGGGGAGCAGTTTCCCAGCAAGCTAGCTGGCCTGCCACCTCAGCAAGCCAAGGGCCACTAACCAACACAAGCCCTGGGTGTCCCCAAAAGGAGGCTCCCTTACCTGTGACTTCCCATGCTCTCTGGAGATGGGCCACCAGGCAGGACCACGGGGGTGACATCAACGCACAGGCACAAAGACCTACGGGGCCTGCACCTGCCTCGGCCCCCGCAGGCCAGCCAGGGTGCTCGCAGTGTGGGGCCTCACATCCAGCACCTGGTCAGCCTCTCTCTCCGTGAGGGCGTCTCCTTGCCTTGCAGCCTGGGTGACAGTGGTCAATCACCTCCTCTGCCAGGCCTACTGGGTTTCACCACTGCTTACCACCGTGGCCTGCACCATGCCTTCATTTCCCTCTTGCCTTCCCACTAAGCAAGAGTCAACTCAGAACTCTGGATTTTTAGTGCGATCCTACCAGTGTGCTCCTACTTTACGCCTTTTGGGAGTTGTAATCTAGATCCTAGTTTTCTTTGCACAAGCTTTAGCATATCACTCGGGATCATTCCTTGAGAGCCCCCTGCCTGTCCAATAAGTGCAGGGACTGCGTGACATCTCGCTGCCAGAGCCTTGGTCAGAGTCACAAGCCTGTTTTACTTCCCTGGGGCTACAGGTAGGGAAATGCCATGGCCCCAGGATGGCTGCCTCTAAGGAACGGAGGTCAATAGCATAGAACCATTTACATGTTGGACTCAGATTTCAGCCTGACTACTGCACAGACTTCATTTACATTATAGAGGAGAAAGTGGCGCAGCCCTAAGAGGATGGCTTTGAATGAGGAGCAGGGGAACTTTTTCCAAAGCCAGAGATAAAATTCAGAGGCTGCCACGGACATTTATGGGGGAGCGGGGGGTCTATACACTTATACACCAGTTTCTACCACTGCCTCGGAATCACCCTGCTAGTCACCCACTGTAAGAAATCTGACCTGTGAGACAAGAGGTCAGGGGTCATCTGTGACTCTCCCATAGGCAGCAGCCTAGCCGGAGGTTCACTGAGCGCCATCGGATCCATCAGCTGGAGCCAAGATCCAAGGACCACTGTCTACTAGTCCGGTCTGCCCTCCCAGTCCGCAGCTTACAAGAGGAAAGCACAAGCTCCGCGCAGACACTCCCTGACATTCCCATCTATCCAGAGGTGAGAATCATGGATGGCACACACCAGGAAACTTTCAACACAACTTAAGACTGGTAGCCGACGATAATGGTCTTTTAGGTGGCTAACAGATGCACAGACACATTTTTATTAGATAAAAAGAACACCATTTAGACAGGAATAAAAGTGTAGGTCTCCTACCTTGCGGTGGGGAGCATCGGGGTCCCTGACGCTGATGAGGTTAGAAGAGAGTTGGGAACATCCCCTGCCTTACTCAGAGGCCAGGGCGGCCTGAAGAAGCAGGCTGGAAGTCAGAGAGAGACAGAAAGAGGGACACTCCTCATGGATACCCAGTCGGGCTGTCAGGGTCTGATTCCAATCATGTGGGCCTTTGAGAGGCCACTGAAGCACAGCCTCAGCCTAGGCTCTCACAGGTGCCCACAGCCTTCCTCAGCTTCTTGTGTCCAAGGAGATGCCTCTGAAATGGAATCCTGGCCTCCACTCAGGGGACTTTCCCGGCTCCCAAGGGAGACGGGGATCCTCTGAGGGAGACGCAGGGGAACCTGTCACTCGAGACTTTAAGATCGGCAGCCGGGCTAGTGCCATTTAAGTGGTTGATGAGAGCCCGATACTGTGTGCCGTAGACGGCTTCCTTCTATAAGGACAGCGAAAGAAAAGGCAGGCTCGGATGCCTATACTCATCTCTGAAGTTATCCTGGACAAGCCCCCAAAAATGATGCAGCTTCCCACACCACAATGGTATGAAACTAGAAATAAATGACGCAAATAAAAAAGCGTACCATCACATGGAGGCTTAACAACATGCTCTTAAATAACCAATGGATCAATGACCAAATAAAAAGAGAGGTCAAGCAGTATATGGAGAAAAATGACAACAATTATTCAGCGACGCAAAACCTGTGGGACACACACAAGGCGGTGCTAACAGGGAAGTATAGTGCAATACAGGCCTACCTCAGGAAAGAAGGACAGTCCCATATGAACAGTCTAAACTCACGATTATCACAACCAGAAAAAGAACAAATGAGGCCCAAAGTCAACAGGAGGAGGAACATAATAAAGATTAGAGCAGAAATAAATAAAATTGAGAAGAATAAAACAATACAAAGAATCAGTGAAAGCAGGAGCTAGTTCTTCGAGAAAACAAAATAGATAAACTCTTAGCCAGACTAACCAAGAAAAAGACAGTCTGCACACATAAACAGAATCAGAAATGAGGAAGGAAAAATCACTATGGACACCACAGAAATATAAAGAATTATTAGAGAATACTATGAAAAATTATATGCTAACAACCTGGATAACATAGAAGAAATGGACAACTTTCTAGAAAAATACAACCTTCGAAAGCTATCCCAGAAAGAACAGAATATTGTAATAAACCAATTACGAAAAACGAAACTGAACTGGTAATGAAAAAACTACCTAACAACAAAACACCTGAACCAGATGGCTTCAACGCTGAATTTTATCAAACATTTAGTGAAGATCTAATAGGCATCCTCCTTAAACTTTTCCAAAAAGTAGAAGAGGAAGGAATACTTCCAAACTCATTCTATGAGGCCTGCATCACCCTAATACCAAAAACCAGGCAAAGACACAAGAAAAAAAGAAAATTACAGACCACTATCCCTGATGAACATAGATGCAAAAATACTCAACAAAATATTAACAAAACTGACTTCACAAATACAACAGAAAGATCATCCATCATGATCAAGTAGGATTTATTCCAGGGATGCAAGGATGGTACAATATTAGAAAATCCATCAACATCATCCACCACATCAGCAAAAAGGAGGACAAAAACCACATGATCATCTCCATAGATGCTGAAAAAGCATTCGACAAACTTCAACATTCATTCATGGTAAAAACTCTCAACAAAATGGGTATAGAGGACAAGTACCTCAACATAATAAAAGCCATTTATGATAAACCCACAGCCAACATCATACTTAAGTGAGAACCTGAAAGCGTTTCCCATAACATCGGGAACAAGACAAGGATGCCCACTCTACCCGCTTTTATTCAACATACTACTGGAGGTCCACGCCACGGCAATCAGACAAAACAAGGAAATACAAGGCACTGAGATTGGTAAAGATTGGTCCCTACTTGCAGATGACATGATATTGTACATAAAAAACCCTAAGGACTCCACTATAAAACTACTAGAACTAATATTTGAATTCAGAAAAGCTGCAGGATACAATGTTAACACATAGAAATCTGTTGCATTGCTGTACACTAATGGTGAACTAGCAGAAAGAGAAATCTGGAAAACAATTCCATTAACAACTGCACCAAAAAGAATAAAAAACCTAGGAATAAACCTAACCAATAAAGTAAAAGACCTATACCATGAAACCTACAAGACACACTTAAGATAAATTAAAGAGAACACTAATAAATGGAAATTCATCCCATGCTCTTGGCTAGGAAGAATTAATATTGTCAAAACGGCCATCCTGCCTAAAGCCATTTACAGATTCAATGCAATCCCCATTAAATACCAACAGCACTCTTCAATGAACTAGAGTAAATAGTTCTAAAATTCATATGGAACCACGAAAGACCCCGAATAGCCAAAGAAATCCTGAGAACGAAGTATAAAGCAGGAGGACTTATGCTCCCTGACATCAAGCTCAACTACAAAACCACAGTAATCAAGACAATTTGGTACTGGCACAAGAACAGATCCACAGACCAGTGGAACAGACAAAAGAGCCAAGATATAAACCCAAGCATATATGGTCAATTAATACACAATAAAGGAGCCATGGATATACAATGGAAAAACAACACCCTCCTTCCACAGTTGCTGTTGGCAAAACTGGACAGCTACATTTAAGAGAATGAAACTGGATTTCTGTCTAACCTCATACACAAAAGTAAATTCGAAATGGATCAAAGACCTGAATGTAAGTCATGAAATCATAAAACTCTAGGAAAAAAATATAGGCAAAAATCTCTTGGACATAAACAGGAGAAACTTCTTCATGAACATACCTCCCTTGGCAAGGGAAACAAAAGCAAAAATGAACAAGTGGGACTATATCAAACTAAAAAGCTTCTGTACAGCAAACGATAACATCAGTAGAATAAAAAGACATCCTACAGTATGGGAGAATATATTCATAAATGAGATACTCAATGAGGGGTTAACATCCAAATTATATAAAGAGCTCACGCACATCAACAAGCAAAAAGCAGATCAACCAATTAAAAAATGGGCAGAGGAGCTGAAGACACTTCTCCAAAGAAGAAATTCAGATGGCCAACAGGCACATGAAAACATGCTCCACATCGCTACTCATCAGAAAAATGCAAATTAGAACCACAATGACATATCACCTCACACCAGTTAGGATGGCCAACATCCAAAACACACACAACAACAAATGTTGGCGAGGATGTGGAGAATGGGGACCCCTCCTACACTGCTGGTGGGAATGTAAACTAGTTCAACCATTCTGGAAAGCAATATGGAGATTCCTCAAAAAACTCAAAATAGAAATACCATTTGACCGAGGAATACCACTCCTGGGAATTTACACTAAGAATGCAGGAGCCCAGCTTGAAAACGACATGTGCGCCCCCATGTTTATCACAGCACTATTCACAGTAGCCAAGAAATGGAAGCAATCTAAGTGTCCATAAGTTGAATGGATAAAGAAGATGTGGTATACATACACAATGGGATGTTATTCAGATATAAGAATAAAACAAATCCTACCATTTGCAACAACATGGATGGGGCTAGAGGGTATTATGCTCAGTGAAATAAGCCAGGCAGAGAAAGACAAGTATCAAATGATTTCACTCATCTGTGGAGTATAAGAACAAAGATAAACTGAAGGAACAAAACAGCAGCAGATTCACAGAACCCAAGAATGGACTGACAGTTACCAAGGGGAAAGAGACTAGGGAGGATGGGTGGGAAGGGAGGGATAAGGGGTAAAATGGAGCATTATGATTAGCACACATAATGTAGCTGGGAGGGGGACACGGGAAAGGCAGTATATACAGAAAAGACAAGTAATGATTCTATACCATCTTACTATGCTGATGGACACTGACTGTAATGGGGTATGTGGGGGGGGACTTGATAATAGGGGGAGTGTAGTAACTATAACGTTGCTTGAGTAATTGTAGATTAATGATATCAAAATAAAAATTTTTAAAGTACGGCATTTAGTGAGGAATAAAACACCTGAGCCAGATGGCTTCACTGCTGACTTTAACCAAACACTTTGTGAAGATCTAATACTCATCCTCCTTAAACTTCTCCAAAAAGTAGAAGAGGAAGGAATATTTCCAAACTCATTCTACGAGGCCAGCATCACCTTAATACCAAAACTGGGTAAAGACACCAAAAAAAAAAAGAAAACTACAGACCAATATCATTGATAAACATAGATGCAAAAATACTCAACAAAATATTAGCACACTAAACTCAAAAATACATCAAAAAGATGATCCATCATGATCAAGTAGGATTTATTCCAGGGATGCAGGGATGGCACAGTATTAGAAAGTTCATCAACATCATCCACCACATCAACAAAAAGGAGGACAAAAACCACACGATCATCTCCACAGATGCCAAAAGATTCATTTGACAAAATTCAACATCCATTCATGATAAAAACTCTCAACAAAATGGGTATAGAGGGCAAGTACCTCAACATAATAAAGACCATATATGACAAGCCCACAGCCAACATCATACTTAATATCAAGCTGAAAGCTTTTCCTTGGAGATCGGGAACAAAACAGGGATGCCCACTCTCTTCATTGTTATTCAACATAGGACTGGAGGTCCTAGCCACAGCAATCAGACAAAACAAAGAAATACAAGGCATCCAGATTGGTAAAGAACAAGTCAAACTGTCACTATTTGCAGATGACATGATATTGTACATAAAAAACCCTAAAGACTCCACTCCAAAACTACTAGAACTAATATCGGAATACAGCAAAGTTGCAGGACACAAAATTAACACACAGAAATCTGTGGCTTTCCTATATACTAACAATGAACCAATAGAAAGAGAAATCAGGAAAACAATTCCATTCACAACTGCATCAAGAAGAATAAAATACCTAGGAATAAACCTAACCAAAGAAGTGAAAGACCTATACCCTGAAAACTACAAGACACTCTCAAGAGAAATTAAAGAGGACAGTAACAAATAGAAACTCATTCCGTGCTCTTGGCTAGGAAGAATACCGTCAAAATGGCCATCCTGCCCAAAGCAATATACAGATTTCATGCAATCCCCATCAAATTACCAACAGCATTCTTCCAAACAGAATTTGGAACAAATAGTTGTAAAATTCATATGGAACCACCAAAGACCCCAAACAGGCAAAGCAATCCTGAGAAGGAAGAGTAAAGTAAGGGGGATCTTGCTCCCAACTTCAAGCTGTAGTACAAAGCCACAGTAATCAAGATAATTTGGTACTGGCACAAGAACAGAGCCACAGACCAGTGGAACAGAATAGAGACTCCAGACATTAACCCAAACTTATATGGTCAATTAATATTCGATAAAGGAGCCATGGACATACAATGGGGAAATGACAGTCTCTTCAACAGATGGTGCTGGCAAAACTGGACAGCTACATTTAAGAGAATGAAACTGGATTTCTGTCTAACCTCATACACAAAAGTAAATTCGAAATGGATCAAAGACCTGAATGTAAGTCATGAAACCATAAAACTCTTAGAAAAAAAACAGGCAAAAATCTCATGGACATAAACATGAGTGACTTCTTCATGAACATATCTCCCCGGGCAATGGAAACAAAAGCAAAAATGAACAAGAGGGACTGTATCAAGCTGAAAAGCTTTGGTACAGCAAAGGACAACACCAATAGAACAAAAAGACATCCTACAGTATGGGAGAATATATTCATAAATGACAGATCCGATAAAGGGTTGACATCTAAAATACACAAAGAGCTCACGCACCTCAACAAACAAAAAGCAAATAATCCCATTAAAAAATGGGCAGAGGAGCTGAACAGTTCTCCAAAGAAGCAATTCGGATGGCCAACAGGCACATGAAAAGATGCTCCACATCCCTAATCATCAGAGAAATGCAAATTAAAACCACAATGAGATATCACCTCACACCAGTCAGGATTGCCAACATTCAAAAGTGTTTCTTTAGCACAACATCCAGAATAGGCACAGAAAACAAATGTCCACTATAATGTTCCTGGAGCACTCCACCAGCCCACTACTTCCTCCCCAACTTAAATTGTTCAACCCCTTCAAAAACAGGAATATAAATTCCTAATCTCTACTTTCCGAAGTCTTCCCAACTTTTTCCAGTATCTCTGCACTTAACCAGATGCAAACACACCAATGTTCTAAAATGCTGTCCTCTTGGAATACAGAGACTTGCTGATACAAATACCTAGCTTACCTTCCTTCCACACTGGCTGCATCTTTCAAGAGAATAAACCCAAACCCTCTTGATCGGCCAGTGTTGGGATCCATTTTTATTGTACAGTCAACGACCTCTCCAAATTTGGTAAAATAATCCTTTAGGTCCTTTTTGCTGGTATCCCAGCTCAGGCCACCAACGAACATTTTTCTGAAATCGTAGGTTGAGAGACACACGACAACAAGTCTTGTAAGAAAACTGTTAACCTGGCCCTGACACAGCTTTCACTGAAAGGATTATACATATACCACTACCCAGGACAGAACAAGGTCCACCCTCGGAGTCCATAAGGGTCCTACTTTTTGGAAACATGTTAAACTCCACTACCTTCCCAAACTCCACCTTAGCCTTAACTAATACTTTCAGGAGAAAGAGGGCACCCCCAGGCTGGGCGAAGCTAAGGGACAACCTGGCCAGAGGTACGGGCCCTGAGCACGCACAACTGAAGGGATTTGTCTAAGCACCAGAAAGGCAACCGCGCGGGCACAACTTCCCCACGTCCGAGGCCTCGCTCTCAAGGAACTCGGGGCTTCCGGGCCGAGCCCGCCCTCCGACCGTGGCTTCATTCCGGGCAGGAGGCCGAGGCTGCAGGCCCCGCCGCGCGCCAACTCCTCCCACACCGCCCAGCCAGGGTCCGAGCGCACTCCGTTTCCGGGAGCCCGACACGGCCCCGCGTCCCACGCGAGCAACCCTGGGGCGGCGCTAAAGTCAACCCAACAAACTGCAAACGGCGGCGCGGATCGGCGCGGAGGAGCTGCTCCGCGGGCCACGAGCAGGCCCCGGCCGCCGCCGCTGCCCCTTCCCCCGCCGCGTGGCGCCAACAAAAGGCGGACCCGGGACAAAGGCGGCGCCCCGGTCGGCCCGCGGCCGAACCTACCCCGCATCCTCCTCGTTTTTGCTGGCGTTTATCTGGTCGCCCTCGGCGCCATTCTGGTTTCTGGCTGGAAGCGCCGCGCTCCGCCTCCGGCGCCCGCTGCGACCCCTGTGACGGTGGAGGCTAGCGACTCCCCTTCAGGGGCGGCCCCATGTCCGTTCTCGGTGGCGCCCGTCGTCTCCATGGGCTGCTCCTCACTCGCTTCCGACATGCTAGGCCAAGGCGAGGCGGCTCCTGCAAAGAGAAGCCACATGCGGCCCCAGCGCGTCAGAACGGTGCGGCTCCCGCCGGGGCTCCCGCTCGCCGCCGATGACGCCGCGAGGCCCACTCGTCCCCGCCCGCCCGGAAGGTGTCACTGGCTCGGCGGCACTCACCCTCGCGCTGCCGGGCCTCGTCTCCGCCAGCCGACGGAGCCGCTGCGATCTCGCGCCCTAGTCCTCGGCCGCAGCCGCACGGAGCCCACCGACATACAGCGACGCATCTCCTGCTCATTGCCGCCGCCTGACAATGCCGACTCGGGGCGTTCTTTATAATGCCGGAGCCGGGGACCACCGCGCAACAAGGTGCATGCTCACTGGCTGCGCTCGCCCGTCACTCATCCCCGTACCGGGGTCGCATTGGCCATGGCGGTGCGCGCACGCCAGACCTGGGCGGGTTTTGCCCTCGTTTTAGAACGCGTGCGAGCCCGTCTTGCAGAGAGGTCTTGGGCCGGTCAGCCTTACTTATCTGAGGCGGCTAGGTCCGAGCCCCGCGGCAGAGAGACCCGAGTCAGAACCTCTGCCCTCTGAGGCGCAGTCTGTCGCCCAGGAGCTTCCCATGGCGGCCTCAGCTACTCCATTTCCCAAAAGAGGTGACTGTGCTCGAGGAAGTCTCACAAACCAAGATCGCCCGGCTGTGTATGGCAGAACCCCGGCTTCCGAGATTGGGCACCTAAGAGCCCCAAGGCCATCGGCACTACTAAGGACTGGGACGCAACCAGCCCTCCCCTTTGACCTTGGCGCCCTCAAAGGCCCGCACTTTCCAGTTTGAGCCGCCTGCCCCAGTGGCTACGAGAAGGGAGGGGGCGGAGTCCGCCAGGTGTCTGGTGCCGACGGTGCTCCGGGATGTGGCGGGAGAAACGGAGAGGAGGGAGGACTGGGGTGTTTGCTCCAGTCCTGGGTCACCAGACAGCACCTTGACGATTTGAATCACATTTATACTCTTGATTACTTAAATTGTTTTATTTAAGTTGGCTCATTTATTTCTTAGAAAAACGTACCACTTACGTGAATGTATGGGCTTTGGTTGAGGAAAAGGGAAGTAGGTATTACGATTAGCATGTATAGCGGTGGGGGCACGGGGAGGGCTGTGCAACACAGAGAAGACAAGTAGTGATTCTACAACATCTTACTACGCTGATGGAAAATGACTGTAATGGGGTTTGTGGGTGGGACTTGGTGAGGGGGGGACCGTAGTAAACATAATGTTCTTCATGTAATTGTAGATTAAGGATAACAAAAAGAAAAGAAAAATAATAATAATCAAGCAGATTACCTACAAAATAAAAAAACAAGAGACCCCACATTTTCATTTTGCACTGGCTCCATACATTATGCACCCATCCTGATCACCGTCCATGTCAAGAAATAAAAACTTTGCCATACTTCAGAAGCCCCCAACCTGTGTCTTCCCAATTAACAATCTCCTCCCTCCCTGAAGATAATATCTACCTTGACTTTTATGGTAAGTACTTCATTGATTTTCTTATAACTTTACTACCTACATATGATCCTAAATACTAAGGTTTAATTTTCCCTGCCTTAGTGAATGACTCCCATTGTGGGACATCATTAAGATGGAGTATACAGAAGCCACTAAAATATTATTTGTGAAAACTATAGGGAATGGAAATAGGGAATTCCCTGTTCCTAACAAGATGGCTAATTATCATAGGCTCTTACTTCTTCCCCTAACCCAACCTTGAAGATGACACATAGAAAACTGACATGAATAGAACTAAGAAAATAATGTAAAAAGCGGGGAGGAGAAAGGTTAAGATGTCCCAAGGAGCATGCTACAGTGGCACACCTAGAAGACAGGGCTCCTGTACAAACAAACATTGAACAAATGAATGGGTGTGATACATGTTCAGGGGAAAGCGGCTCGTGTAACAAAAGTACGTAAGGGGGATTTGACCAAACCCAGAAGACCTGAGAAAGCTTTCCAGGAGTAACTGTGTTCTGAGGTCTGAAAGAATTAACTGAGGTGGGTCAGCTATGTGAAAGAGCATATCATCACTGCAGGATGCTAAGAGGACAACCTATAGCAAGCAGACAAACCTGGAGAGAAAAGCACAGACCAGACCAAACAGGCTCTGTCACAACTGCAAAGATTTCAAACAGGTCCATGATGTGACCCAATTACGATTGAAATGATCACTTGAGTTGCACACAGTGGACTGGAAGGAAAACGTGGGAAGGCAGAGACCAATTAGCTGGCCCCTGCAGGATTCCGTGGGAGATTTGCTCATGGCTCATCTAGGGCAATGCAATGAAGATGGAGAGAACAGATCAATTTGAAAGATAGTAAGAAGTAAAATGGTCAATTGTGTTTGTAAAAGTTGAAGCAAAACGATGTACCAGATGAAAAATAATGCCCCAGATCCTGGCATAAGCATCTGAGTACACTGTGGTTACATTTGTGGAGTTAGGAAACCCAAAAGAAGGAACATGTCAGGAGAGGAGGGAATCCAAAGAATGATCTTGGTGGAGTGTTAGACAGGTGACTTAAGTGTTCTCCAAAACATCCAGTGGAGATATTGAGTAGGCAGTGTGGACCTCAAGCTTTACAAGTGGCTTCTGATAACACTTAGGAGTTTGTCATAGAAAAAAAGAAAAGGTTCAAAACAATGTTCTCTTCATACCCCTTTTTTTATGCTTTATTCCACTTTCTAAGGAAAGTAATTGAGCCAGAAGCACTATTCTTACTAGGACAGCCTCATTCTCAGGCAATGACTCTATCTGAAGGGCACTACAACCTATAATCTCTGATAAACAAATATTCTCAATTTCTGGAATCATAGTAATAATAATAAAAGATTTAATGCAAAGCAATTTGAGGGAACTTTTTAAAGAGCAGTGTATAGATTGAGCTCTTATTATTGAGTGCCTACCATTGCACTGAATACTGAGTAACTTAGAATGATGACAAGACTCTATGCAAATATCTTTCTTACTGAAGGAGAGCAATTATGTAGAAGAATATAACTTTCTAAATCAACAGTTTTTCAAAGACAATATGTGCATCACTTTTCTTTATAAGTTTGCAAATGTAATCTGTATGAATGTAATACCTAAGCACTAATCATTAATAATTCAAGAGTTCCCATAATAGCACTATTCCAATAAACCCTGATAATTCCACAGCACCAGTGACCAGTGTTTAAATGAAGAATATTAATTTTACCATCACAAGGGGATGGGAGGTAGTCAATCTAACATGCTAGTATGTTGGCCAAGGTAACTTGCGAACTTTCCTTTTTTTCTAATAGCATGACCTGTAAAGAAGCATGAATTTCTTACATGCTGTTTCTGCTTCTCATTACATGATACATTAAATTCTCTTAGCACCAATTATTAATTTATTAATTATCACCAAGGGAAAAATCTGCTAAAAGTGCCCAGAGGATGTATACTGTAGGTTCACAGCTGTAGCTCCAACAGAGTTTATGAACTCATTGCCAATGAATTAGGAGACTTCCATATGCTCCAAGGCCATTATCTGAACCAAAAATAAAATTTCTAATTACTTCCATCCATAATCTGTCCTACATAATGCTATGCTATGCTAATTTTAAGAATATAGGGTAATGTAACAGATGTCATGGTGGGCCGCTACCTATGAGGGACAAAAATCCTTCAGTGAGGGAAGTATTCTTATGGGCACTATCATATTTCATTACTTATGAGCTCTTATTATTGAATAAGGAACAATAGTGTATTGTTGGAATGCCCTCTCTATCCCAGACTCAGGTGTTTACAAGTAACATATTTATACTTCTCTACTACCATACTCTTTACCTGATAGGACAAGCTCTCACCCTTTACTATCTTTCTTTTACAAATTATTCTTAGTCATTCTTCAACATTAACTTCTACATTGTATATGTACACATTGCCTGAATTTTTATAATATACAGGCATTACTTTCATTCATAAAAAAAAAATGTGGCACATTCTATACAATGGAATGCTACTCAGCAATAAAAGGAAACGAACTTTGATGTACATAACAACTTGGATCAGCCTCAAAGGCATTGTGCTGAGTGAAATACGTCAGTCCCAAAAGTACACACTGTATGTTTCTATTTATATGATATTATCAAAAAACAGAGAGCTGGAATGTCAGAGAACAGATCAAGGGCTGGCATGGGTTAGGGGTAAAAGGAGGCTATAACAACAAAGGGAATTTTGGGTGAGATGGAATTCTATCCTGATTGAAGTGAAAGTTCCATAAATCTGTACATGTGCTAAAATTCACAGAGCTGTACATATAAAAAAAGTTCATTTTATTATAATTTACAAGTTAAACAAATTTCAAAGGGCATTCCAGGCACAATGAACAGCTAAAACAAGGCTGTAACATGCCTGGTGTATTGAAGGAATAGTGAGGAAGTCAATATAGAAAAAGTGGAATGAGTATCGGAGAGGACAGGAGAGAAGGTCAAAGATATAATGGGAGACCAGATCATGGAAGGCTTTTATGCAATTATAAGAACTTTGGCTTTTGGGTGAAATGGGAGCTGTTGGAGAGTTTTGAGCAACAGAGTAATATGAGCTGATTTCATGTGTTTAAATGTTCACTGATCTCTGTGTTGAAAATAGATTGGTGGCAGAGGTGGGAGAGGCAGAAGAGGGGTTCTCAAGAGGCTGTCTCAATAACTCAGATAAAAATGATGGTGGCTCAGTTCGATGTGGTTGTGATAGGTGTGGTGGGAAACAAAGTCCAGGTATATTTTGAAAGTAGACCCTAGAAAATTTTCTGATGGATTGGACCGAGAGAAATAAAGGCATTAAGGGTGACTGTTTTCTGGCCTGAGCAAACAAAAGAATGGACCTGAAGAGGACAGCTTTAGGTGGAACAGGCTCAGGGAAAGAATAGTAGTTCAATATTGAATACACAGTCTGAGATACTATTACACAGACATAGGGAATTCCACACTTGGCTGGAAAGACCAAGGTGCATCTGAGAGTCTTGGACATATGACTGTAATGTGTGGTCCTCTGGGTAGAGAGGAATGGTGGAGAGTGCTAGAGCACCGTGGGGATGAGTGCTCCGGGAAGCTCACTCTGACTACAACGTGTGATCAATTGAGTTACATGTTCAATTGAAGTATTTTTGCCCTAGTGTTGATTCAGGGATGAAGCATCCTTGAATTATTCCTCAAGACTTTCTCAGTTTCAGCATATAAGATTCTAAATGGTGACTGAGTCACTAAAGACAAATTGTTAAATGAATCTGTCTTTTCTTAAAGTACTTATTTGAGATATTCCTTCCTCGTTGACTTCTTTGCTTTAACTGGTGGAGTGAGGCTGGGCTACTCAGCAGACACATGGCATGTTACCAGAATGCAGGGTCTTAACTGGGAACAGAAGGTGGATAGCTGCATATTTTATTAACATGCAGAAAACTGGTTCTTTTAAACACATGTTGAGATTTTTTTCCATTTCCCTATCATAATAAGGTAAATTTCTTCAAGGAAGAGATACTGATGAATCTCACCTTTTACATCAATTTCATATTCTTCAAGGCATTTGAAATTCATTAATATCTGAAGGCATACACTGGTCATGGTTACCTTAGACCTATTATACAGTATCAGAAATAACAAGATCTAAATAATTGAACAGAATTCCATAAAGTTCATCTCTTCCAAAAACAGAATTTTAATTATAATCAAACTGTGTTCACTTTAAATATTAACAAGTTCATCATTTACATACAGGGCTATATATTAGAAAATAGATGAAAATTAAAACAAGTTTTATCTTTTAAAAGTTCTTACTTCCAAATTTAGTAACTGTAAACTGCTAAATATACACCTAAACAAAATGTATGTATCATCAGAAAAACACAAGTGGCTCTAACAGGAGAAGAGCTGTAATACACATACAGTGGAAGATAACTCACAGAGGCACAATTTAAAGGCATGTCTCAAGGTATAAAACAAACCAAAACAAACCCACAATAACTACAAATTCAAGCAAAAATCATGGCTGATGTTCTAAGCTAATGCACCAACACATAATGCTTTCCAAGAGAAAGTAGAAGGGATGTCAAGATTTTATGTAGACCCATGATTTTTACTCCTTTCTTCTTCAACAAAGAAATAGTGACTTGGTCTTTTCTTTTTGCCTTTGAATTAGACTTATGTTGGTTTTCTGTTACATAGCAATGACCCAAATAAATCATAAAAAAGTGCTATCAAAAATCTGTTCTATTTAGAACTCAGTAACCAAGATATGTTTCTCATTTTTCCCTGTACTTCTATTTCCCTTAAAAAATACTCTAAGGAAACTTTACAGACAATGATGGTAAAAAGATCAAATACTTTTGAGAAGCAAAGAAATTGGCACTAACATGGGTTCACAATAAATTCCTCCTCATTTATTAAACTAGAAGTGCAAAAAAAAAGTGAACTCATACCCCCAAACAGATATGGGATAAAAAAGTACTAGAAAAATAAAGAGGCATTTAGAATTGTGGTGTTTCGGGGTATTTGAAAGACCTTTCATAACACACAACCCCATCTCAGTTTTTGAAAGTCAGTGCACTCAGTGGTTATAAGTATGATGGTCTTCCATAGCTAAGAGTTCTGGAAGGGAAAAGAAAAGAGAGATAAATATCTGAAAGATATCCTTAATGATGGTAAATACTGCCAATAGTACTCAAAATCAAATATGACATAACCTGAGTGTCAATCAGTTGTGCTTTTTTCTCCCAGTGGAAGGCGTTCCCATAACTGGAGCAACTGTTCACCAACCTGAGGTTCCAGCTCCTAGGTAAATGAAAAGTAAGAATGAACAACTGGATTGAGTTTTTTTTACTCACCAGAATATGTACTGACTAAAAATGTAAGAAAAGCACTTTAAATTTCATTTTTCTACAAGAATACGCTAAAATCATATGGTTTGCATGCCTTTCATTCTTTCCATTAAAGTTTATGGAAATGACTTTCAGACTTCAGAACTGTAGTTAACCTGCAAATTTTATAAATATTTGTTGCAAAATGGTAAGACATCTCCATGAAGTTCTTTTGAAATTTTTCTCTATCTGGAAATAATGAATTTTGTTTTTATGAAGATTTAGCTAAAGCACTCAGCTTGAACTTCCAAAGGTTAACTGTGTAACTTAGCATATTAGATGTTTTGGAGGTTTTTTTCAAGAACTTATCTTAGGTGACTGTATAAAATTCTTATGAATCAGGTTTATTCCAATATCATTATTAAACAATAAAAATGAAAATACCCTTATACTACATATACACAATGGAATATTATTCAACCACAAAAAGAAAAGAATCCTGCCATTTCCAACAACATGTATGGATCTAGAGGGTATTATGCTCAGTGAAATAAGCCAGATGAAAATGACAAATACCAAATGATTTCACTCATTTGTGGAGTATAATAACAAAGCGAAACAAAAGGAACAAAACAGCAGCAGACTCACAGACACCAAAAAGGGACTAGTGGTTACCAAAGGAGAGGGGTTGGAGAGGGTGAGTGGAGAGAGTGGAGAGGAAGAAGGGGACTAAGGGACACTATAGTCCTTTTTTTTCTTTTTTTGGTTGTATCTTTCTTTTTTTCTTTTTTTTTATTAAGGTATCATTGATATACACTCTTATGAAGGTTTCACAAGAAAATCAATGTGGTTATTTCATTCACCCTTACTATTAAGTCCCCCCCCACACCCCACTGTAGTCACTGTCCATCAGTGTAGTAAGATGCCACAGAGTCCCTACTTGTCCTCTCTGTGCTACACTGTCTTCCCCGTGAACCCACACACACCATGTGCACTAATCATGATACCCCACAATTCCTTCTCCCTCCCTCCCCATATGCCCTGCCCCACCCCTTCCCTTTGGTAACTGCTAGTCCCTTCTTGGGGTCTGTGAGTCTGCTGCTATTTTCTTCCTTCAGTTTTGTTTCGTTGTTATACTCCACAAATGAGGGAAATCATTTGGTGCTTGTCTTTCTCTGCCTGACTTATTTCACTGAGCATAATACACTCTAGCTCCAACCATGTTGCTGCAAATGGTAGGATTTCTTTCTTCTGGCTGAATAGTATTCCATTGTGTATATGTACCACCTATTCTTTATCCATTCATCTACTGATGGACACTTAGGTTGCTTCCATTTCTTGGCTATTGTAAATAGTGGTGCAATATACATAGGGGTGCATATGTCTTCTTGAACCTCGGATCCTACATTCTTAGGGTAAATTCTTAGGAATGGAATACCTGGGTCAAATGGTATTTCTATTTTTAGTTTTTTGAGGAACATCCATATAGCTTTCCACAATGGTTGAACTAGTTTACATTCCTACCAGCAGTGTAGGAGGGTTCCCCTTTCTCCACATCCTTGTCAGCATTTGTTGTTCTTAGTCTTTTCTGTGCTGGCCATCCTAACTGGTGTGAGGTGATATCTCATTGTGGTTTTAATTTGCATTTCCCTGATAATTAGTGATGTGGAGCATCTTTTCATGTGCCTGTTGGCCATCTGAATTTCTTCTTTGGAGAACTGTCTGTTCATATCCTGTGCCTATTTTTTAATAGGCTCACTTGCCTTTTGGATGTTGAGGCATGTGAGTTCAAGGGGCACTATAGTTCTTAATCATAATATAGGTAGGTCACAAGGACAGTAGTACAGCACAGAGAATACAATTAATGACTCTGTAACATCTGACTATGTGATAGACAGTGACCACACTAGAGGGTGTGAGGACTTGAAAATATGGGTAAAAGTTGAACCACTGTGCTGGGTATGTGAAACGATCATAAGATTGTATATTGATGATACTTTAATGAATAAATAAAAGAAAATACCCTCATACAATTGAAAAGAATGTCATTTATAGTCCTCTTTGTGACATGATGTGCATTTAAAAAGAACTCAAAGGCTTTCAGTGATTTGAGGCAAGTCACTATGGTTCAAATAAATTATCAGCTATGTGAACTTAGGCAAGACTAATTCCTCTGAATCTGTTTTCTCCTACATAAAATTGGGCTAATAACACATTTTATGCATTAAATTACATTACCTTGGATAAAGCAGCTAGCACAGTAGTTCATACACACACTAATTTCTATCACCTTAACTAAAGTACATATTAGCAGCATTATGAAGGTAAAGCAAAATGTCACAGAAGTAAGACAAGCCACAAAAGTATAAATAAATACTGTTACTTATGTCACATAATTAAAGCCATAAAGAAGTTAAATACTGTTGTTACCCTTAGATTTCAGTCAAATTACTTTAGAATTACACTCAGTGTTAATCATATCTGTAGTTAGTAATACAACAGGAGCTTCTGTGAAGTAACCTGTGAAAGATTTTACATATGCATATTATAAAATAAATATTAGATATATGACAAGTCAAATTTATGAAACATTAAAAAACACTTCTGGCATGAACTCTGTCAGACATACTTGTAAGCAGGTTTTTACTAGCTCTTTTTCAAATCTGAACCACTACCTCCCATGTGCATATGGAATATACAATTTATAGTCTTATATTTGCTCCTCAAACAAATCATTGAATAATAGCAAAACAAAACAAAAAGAAAAGTAAGACAAGAAATATTAAGTGCCATTGTATACCTGCCCGTCTCTGCTGATCTGGACTTTCTTGTTGTCATTCCAAGGATTGAGTAAATGGTGTGTAAACTGAAAAGGAAGACTTTCTTTCTGTATCCACTCCACCTTAAACACTCCTCCTAGTCCAGCAGAGCCCCAGTCCTGGCTCTTCTCCTTTCCTATCTCAGAAGACATCCTAGAAAATCCCTGTGGGTAAAATGAGGTTTGGGAAGAGGGAAGGTAAGGGTGATATTAAAATGTCTAAGTTCAATTTATCTGAGAAAGCTCTGAGTTTTCTAAGGTAAAAACTAATATTAAAAGAATAGATATCTAACAAAAACAAAAACAAAAGTTTCTTATTAAGCGTTTTTCATAAATACATGTATTAGCAATTTTAGAGGAAAAACCAATACCAGCCTTCCAACATAATTTCAAATATAAAGGTATTTTCTAAATAATGTATTAACAGTTCTAAACCCACATTTATTCTGATAAATGGATACAATCTAACTTTTAAGTTTTTACTTACAAAAATTATAATAATGTCAAATAATTTCTTATTTTGTAAATTCAGATTTATATCAAGTCAAGATGAGTTAAGAAACATACTCAGTTTCTTGATTGTCAATACTAACTTCCTTGGCCTAGTTAAATAAAATTTAACCAAAAAGTCAGCTTCTCATTATTTTTAATCCACCTGAGAAATAGTAAATCTAAAGCTGTCTTCCAATGGAGAAATTGTTTATTTGGAGATGCTCTGGTAAGACAAGGCAAAAAAAAAAGGGATCCCTACATATCATTCTCCTGAAGAAATGCAATATACTCCTTATTTCCAGTGAAACAAAATGCATTTTTTATTCCAATACAATAGAAAGCCAGGTTTGAGGAGTGGTTTTAATCTCTGTAGTCTAACTTTATCAGAACAACCCCATTATACTGTTGCAGGATGGCTCACCTGAAAATGTCCAGATCCTTGAACAGAAAATACCAAGTAAACCATGCTGCTTTCCAAAAAGGCTCGATTTAGCTTCCGTTCATTATTAGGGGTTGTAGACCAGATACCCTTCTGTTGAGAAATTTCAAGGTTTCTCAGATTGCTACTCTTCATTATGAAGTATCGAATAGGCATGTTTGGTCTTGGTGAAGGAGATTTTGAGCCCTATAAGAGAATGCGTAAGTTTTTGAAAGGTAATTTGACCTTTCAAAATGAATAGACTCTATTAAATAACATCTTCACAAACATAAGCCAAAATATTTTACCAAATATTCAACAAATGCAAATAACTCTACCATGCCTGAAAACCTACACAAGGCTCAAGCAACATGAGATTAAAGAATCAAAACCAATCACTCATTTTCAGAGCATTCAAACTCCCTTATTAAGGATCCTGGACTACCAACTTTGATTTATACTCCAAATGTACCTCCAGAAAATATTTTAATAAGCTTTCAAAGTGTGAAAACAGAACAAAAACTGCTCTAGCTTACTTCCTAGATACAGTTTCCTGGTGACAGTGCAGGGAAAAGAAACACAAACAGAATCCAGTGGTCTCACTGAACTGCAGAGAAAAGAGCTCATAGTTAAGAGGCCATGGTAATCAGAATTTGTATAGCAGAATACTAGACATTGGGAGTTGCATGGAAAGAGACTTCAGGGGAACTGCAAAAGGTTCTCCACAGTTTCTGGCTAAGTACTGACCTGTACATATGTCAGAAAAAGCGACCTGAAGCCACAGAAAGTCCACAGGAAAGCAGGAGAACAAACAATTCCCAGAGCTTACACGTGGTTGGGAATATTTCATGTTATCCCCAGCGAGAATGGTAAGAACTTGTAAGACATGGGGCATTAGCCCACAGAAAGATCACACCTTAGTAGTGGAACTAAATTAGTAGCAGAATAAAAATTGCTCTATATCCACACTAACACTGCTTAAAAGTAAATCTCAAGACGACTAAACTGATTGCAACTATGTACCAGATCCATGTCTAATATTATTTAAAGGAATACAATAAAAATCGCAGCCAAACAAAATTATAAGTAGTACATGAAAAACAGGAGAATATGACCCATAACCAGGAAAAAAATTAATTAATAGGAATTGACTCAGATCTGACAGATGATGGAATTAGGAAATGAAACATGTTAAAACAGCTATCATAAATATGTTCACTATGTCCAAGAAAGTAAAGGAAACATACATATGGATGAAAGGAGAAATGGAAGGTATTTTTTGAAGACCCAAAGAGTGCTCTATAAATGAAAACATAATAGTTGAAGTGAAAATACACTAGAAAGAATGTATAGATTAGTCACTACAAATGAAAACATCAGTGATTTTAAAGACTTATCAATAGAAACTCTCTCAAATGAAGCAGAGATAAAAACAACTGAAAAGAAATGAAGAGAGTATCAGTGATCTGTGGAATAGTATCAAGTGGTCTTACATTTCTGTATCCAGAGTTCCAGAAAGGAAGGAGAGAAGAAAGGGATAAAAAATATGTGAAGGAATAGTGGTCTTAAATTTTCCAAAACTGATGGAAACTAAAATTACTTAGATTGAAGAAGAACTATACAGAGAACCATACCAAGTCATATCAAAATCATACTGCTGAAAACCAGTGATACAAAGAAAATATGAAAAGCATCTAAAGGAAAAAAGACATATTATATACAGTGAGACAAAAATAAGAGTGACAGTAAACTTACCATCAGAAATTATATAAACCAGAAGATAATGTAATGACATCTTTATAGTAATGAAAGAAAACCATCAACCTAGAAATATACACAGTAATTATATCTTCCAAAATTAAGAGTGAAAAAACTTTTCAAGAAAAATATTACAGAATTCATTTCCAACATATCTGTACTAGAAGAAATGTTAAAAGAAGGTTTTTCAGGAAAAAGATATATGATCCAAGATAGAAATTCATATCAACACAAAAGACTAAAGAACACAGGAAATGGTAAATATTGAATAAAATATAAAACACATTTTTCTGATTTTTGGTAGAAGATAATTTACTATGAAGTAAAAAATAATACATTGTGTCATTTATGATACAGGTACAAATAAAATATATCAAGCCAATAACATAAAGGACTAAAAGGGTAAAATAAAAGTACATCATTGCAAGGATCTCAAACTATACCTGAAGTGTCATAATACAGATTCAAGATACACTAGGAAAAGCTAAAAATGATTTCACTAATGAATTCTACCAAACACTGAAAGAAGAAATAATACCAATTCTACACATCTCTTCAAAAAGTTTAAGTAGAATTCCCAACCAATCTTATGAGGCCAAGCATTACCCTGATACCAAAATCATATAAAGATAACACCAGAAAAGAGAACTACAAAGTATTCCTCATGAACAAAGATCCCTCATTTAAAAAATTTTTTGACTGAACAAAATGAAATCAAGCAATATTTTAAAAGGATAATAAATCATGACCAAGTGAGATATAAACCTCAGAAAAATCAATCAAGGATTTACAATTGCATTAAAAAAATTAAATACCTAGGAATAAACCTAACCAAGAAGGTAAAAGGTCCGTACACTGAAAACTGTAAGACAGTGATGAAAGAAATTAAAAAAGACACAAATAAATGGAAATCTATCCCACACTCATGAATAGAAATAATTAATATTGTCAAAATGTCTATCCTGCCCAAGGCAATTTACAGATTCAGTGCAATCCCTATCAAAATGCCAGTGGCATTTTTTGAAAAACTAGAGCACATAATCCTAAAATTCATATGAAACCACAAAAGACACCAAACAGCCAAACAATCCTGAGAAAGAACAAAGCTGGGAGGGTTATGCTCCTTGACTTAAGCTATGCTGCAAAGCTACAGTAACTAAAACAGTATGATACTGGCACAAGAACAGACCCATATACCAATGGAACAGAATAGATAGCCCCAAAATAAACCCATGCATATATGGTCAAATAATATATGATGAAGGAGCCATGAATACACAATGGAGAAAAGACAAGTCTCTTCAATAAATGGTGTTAGGAAAACTGGACAGATATATGCAAGAGAATGAAACTGCATACTGCCTACCTCCAAATATAAAAATAAACTTGAAATGGATTAAAGACCTAACTATAAGACATGAAACCATAAAAGTCTTAGAAGAAAATGTAGGCAAAAAATCAATTGAAAATAAGAATGAGCAATTTTTTTCTAGAGGTTTCCCCAGGCAAGGGAAACAAAACCAAAAATGAATAAATGGGACTACATCAAACTAAAAAGCTTCTGTACAGCAAAGGATACCATCAACAAAACAAAAAGGCAAACTGCAGTATGGGAGACAATATTTGTAAATGATTTATCCAATAAGGGGTTAACAGCCAAAATATATGAAGAATTCAAACATTCAAAATATATAAATGACATTAAAAAAAAATCTGATTAAAAAATAGGCAGAGGATCAGAGGAGCTGAACAGACAGTTCTCCAAAGAAGAAATTCAGATGGCCAACAGACACATTAAAAGATGCTCCACATTGCTAATCATCAGAGAAATGCAAATTAAAACCACACTGATATATCACCTCACACCAGTAAGGATCACTACCATTCAAAAGACAAACAACAACAAATGTTGGCGAGGTTGTGGAGAAAGGGGAACCCTCCTACACTGCTGGTGGGAATGTAAACTAGTTCAACCATTGTGGAAAGCAATAAAGAGGTTCCTCAAAAAGCTCAAAATAGAAATACCATTTGACCCAGTAATTTCACTCCTAGGAATTTACCCTAAGAATGCAGCAACCCAGTTTGAAAAAGACATATGCACCCCTATGTTTATCACAGCGCTATTTACAATAGCCAAGAAATGGAAGCAACCTAAGTGTCCATCAGTAGATGAATGGATAAATAATCTAGATGTGGTACATATACACAATGGAATATTATTCAGCCATAAGAAGAAAACAAATCCTACCATTTGCAACAACATGGATGGAGCTAGAGGGTATTATGCTCAGTGAAATAAGACAGGCAGAGAAAGACAAGTATCAAATGATATCACTCATCTGTGGAGTACAAGAAAAAAGCAAAAACAGAAGGAACAAAACAGCAGCAGACTCACAGAACCCAAGAATGGACTAACAGTTACCAAAGGGAAAGGGACTGGGGAGGTTGGGTGGGAAGGGAGGGATAAGAGGGGGAAAAAGAAAGGGGGCCTTACGATTAGCAGATATAATGTAGGGGGTGGGGAGCATGGGGAGGGCTGTGCAACAGAGAAGACAAGTAGTGATTCTACAGCATCTTACTATGCTGATGGGCAGTAACTGTAATGGGGTTTGTGGGGGGGACTGGTGATGGGGGGAGTCTAGTGAACATAATGTTTCTCATGTAACTGTAGATTAATTATACCAAAATAAAAAATAAAAATACATAAAAATTAGCAAAAGACAGAGGTCCTTAACAGACATTTTTCGAAAGAAGAAATTCAGATGGCCAACAGGAACATGAAAAGATGCTACACATTGCTCATCATCAGGGAATGCAAATCAAAATCACAATAAGATATCACCTCACACCAGTTAAAATGGCCACCATCCAAAAGACAAGAAATAACAACTGTTGGCAAGGATGTGGAGAATGAAGCCATCCTGTACTGTTGGTGGGGATGTAAATGTGTGTAGTCACTACAGAAAGCAGTATGGACGTTCCTCAAAAAGCTAAAAATAGAAATACCATACAACCCAGTAACTACACTTCTGGGAATTTACCCAAAGAAAACAAAGTCCTTGATTCAAAAAGATACATGTACCCTATGTTTACTGCTACATTATGAACAATAGTCAAGATATGGAAGCAACCCAAATGCCCATCAATAGATGAATAGATAAAGAAAAGGTGGTACACATATATACAATGGAATATTATTCAGCCATAAAAAAGAAAAACTGGGAGGGAGCCAGGATGGCGGCGTGAGTAGAGCAGTGGAAATCTCCTCCCAAAAACACATAGAGCTATGAAAATATAACAAAGAAAAATCTTCCTAAAATAGAGACCACAGGACACAGGACAACATCCAGACCACATCCACACCTGCAAGAACCCAGCGCCTTGTGAAGGGGGTAAGATACAAGCCCCAGCCCGGCGTGACCCGAGCGCCCCTCCCCCCGGCTCCCGGCGGGTGGAGAGAAACCGGAGCGGTTTTTTTTTTTTTTTTTTTTTGGCGAGCGCTTTTTGGAAGCCTTAGAGGGACGGGCCCCCGTTGCTGGGGAGGCAGGGTGGCGGGACCGGTGAGGAGGTGCCTGGGAACGGCGCCGGAGGACAAAGACTATCCCGCGTTTCTCCCTGCGAGACCGGCGGGCGGGTGCCTGAGACCGGTGCCTGAGGACGGAGGAGGTCGCGCGTTTTTCCCCCTTTTTTTTTTTTCTCTTTTTGGCGAGCGCTTTTTGGAAACCTTGAAGGGACGGGGAACCCAGTGCTAGGGAGTCAGGGTGGCGGGACTGGTGAGCGGGTGGCTGGGACCGGCGCCTGAGGACAAAGAATATCCCCCGTTTTTCCCTGCGGGACCGGTGGGCGGGTGCCTGAGACCGGCACTTGAGGACAGAGGAAATCGCACGTTTTTCCCCTTTTTTTTTCTCTTTTCTGTGAGTGCTTTTTGGAAGCCTAAAAGGGACAGGGACCCCAGTGCTAGGGAGGCAGGGCGGCGGGACTGGTGAGCGGGTGCCTGGGACCGGCACCTGA
Source organism: Manis javanica (assembly GCF_040802235.1). Classification (NCBI taxonomy): domain Eukaryota; kingdom Metazoa; phylum Chordata; class Mammalia; order Pholidota; family Manidae; genus Manis; species Manis javanica. Next base: position 78,782,565 of record NC_133169.1, read on the forward strand.
GGACAAAGAATATCCCGCATTTTTCCCTGTGGAACTGGTGGGTGGGTGCCTGAGACCAGCACCTGAGGACGGAAGAAATCGCGCGTTTTTCCCCTTTTTTTCTCTCTTTCTGGCGAGTGCTTTTTGGAAGCCTTGAAGGGACAGGGACCCCGGTGCTAGGGAGGCAGGGCGGCGGGACTGGTGAGCAGGTGCCTGGGACCAGTGCCTGAGGACAAAGAATATCTAGCGTTCCTTCCCTGCGGGACCGGTGGGTGGGTGCTTTTTGGAAGCCTTGAAAGGACAGGGACCCTGGTGCTAGGGAGACAGGGCAGCAGGACCAGTGAGCAGGTGCCTGGGACCGGCACCTGAGGACAAAAAAAAAAAAAAAAAAAATCGCTTGTTTTTTCATTTTTTTTCCTTTTTTTTTTTTTCTCTTTCTTTCTGTTCCCTCTCTCATTGTTGCTGTTGTTGTTTTGGTTTGGAGAGTGCTTTTTGGAAATCTTAAAGGGGCAGGACAGGTCACTTAGACCAGAGGCAGGGAATCTGGGGATCTCTGGGCACTCTAACCCCCTGAGCAGCAGGGAGCACAGAGGCCCCTTACGGAGATAAATAGCCTCCTGGCCGCTCCCACTCCAACGGGGCTCCACCATTTTGGAGGAACAGCCCCAGCCAGGCCAAGCCCACAGCAACAGCGGAGATAAACCCCAAAGCAACTGGGCAGGAAGCAGAAGCCCTGTCTGCGCACAGCTGCCCAGCACAAGCAACTAGAGGTCGCTATTCTCCCAGGAAAAGGCTACAAACCAACGAGAAGGGAAGCTCTTCCAGCGGTCACTTGTACCAGCTCTGCAAACTATCTCTATCACCATGAAAAGGCAAAACTACAGGCAGACAAAGATCACAGAGACAACACCTGAGAAGGAGACAGACCTAACTAGTCCTCCTGAAAAAGAATTCAAAATAAAAATCATGAACATGCTGACAGAGATGCAGAGAAAAATGCAAGAGCAATGGGATGAGATGCAGAGAAAAATGCAAGAGCAGTGGGATGAGATGCAGAGAAAAATGCAAGAGCAGTGGGATGAAGTCCGGAAGGAGATCACAGATGTCAGGAAAGAGATCACAGAAGTGAAACAATCCCTGGAAGGATTTATAAGCAGAATGGATAAGATGCAAGAGGCCATTGAAGGAATAGAAGCCAGAGAACAGGAACGTATAGAAGCTGACATAGAGAGAGATAAAAGGATCTCCAGGAATGAAACAACACTAAGAGAAATATGTGACCAATACAAAAGGAAAAACATTCGTATTATAGGGATACTAGAACAGGAAGAAAGAGGAAAAGGGATAGAAAGTGTCTTTGAAGAAATAATTTCTGAAAACTTCCCCAAACTGGGGGAGGAAATAATCGAACAGACCATGGAATTACACAGAACCCCCAACAGAAAGGATCCAAGGAGGACAACACCAAGACACATAATAATTAAAATGGCAAGGATCAAGGACAAGGAAAGAGTTTTAAAGGCAGCTAGAGAGAAAAAGGTCACCTATAAAGGAAAACCAATCAGGCTAACATCAGACTTCTCAACAGAAACCCTACAGGCCAGAAGAGAATGGCATGATATACTTAATGCAATGAAACAGAAGGGCCTTGAACCAAGGATACTGTATCCAGCACGACTATCATTTAAATATGATGGTGGGATCAAACAATTCCCAGACAAGCAAAAGCTGAGGGAATTTGCTTCCCACAAACCACCTCTACAGGGCATCCTACAGGGACTGCTCTAGATGGGAGCACCCCTAAAAAGAGCACAGAACAAAACACACAACATATGAAGAATGGAGGAGGAGGAATAAGAAGGGAGAGAAGAAAAGACTCTCCAGACAGTGTATATAACAGCTCAATAAGAGAGCTAAGTTAGGCAGTAAGATACTAAAGAAGCTAACCTTGAACCTTTGGTAACCACGAATCTAAAGCCTGCAATGGCAATAAGTACATATCTTTCAATAGTCACCCTAAATGTAAATGGACTTAATGCACCAATCAAAAGACATAGAGTAATAGAATGGATAAAAAAGCAAGACCCATCTATATGCTGCTTACAAGAAACTCACCTTAAACCCAAAGATAAGCATAGACTAAAAGTCAAGGGATGGAAAAACATATTTCAGGCAAACAACAGTGAGAAGAAAGCAGGGGTTGCAGTACTAATATCAGACAAAATAGACTTCAAAACAAAGAAAGTAACAAGAGATAAAGAAGGCCACTACATAATGATAAAGGGCTCAGTCCAACAAGAGGATATAACCATTCTAAATATATATGCACCCAATACAGGAGCACCAGCATATGTGAAGCAAATACTAACAGAACTAAAGAGGGAAATAGACTGCAATGCATTCATTGTAGGAGACTTCAACACACCACTCACCCCGAAGGATAGATCAACCGGGCAGAAAATAAGTAAAGACACACAGGCACTGAACAACACACTAGAACAGATGGACCTAATAGACATCTATAGAACTCTACATCCAAAAGCAACAGGATATACATTCTTCTCAAGTGCACATGGAACATTCTCCAGAATAGACCACATACTAGCTCACAAAAAGAGCCTCAGTAAATTCCAAAATATTGAAATTCTACCAACCAATTTTTCAGACCACAAAGGTATGAAAGTAGAAATAAATTCTACAAAGAAAACAAAAAGGCTCACAAACACATGGAGGCTTAACAACATGCTACTAAATAATCAATGGATCAATGAACAAATCAAAATAGAGATCAAGGAATATATAGAAACAAACGACAACAACAACACTAAGCCCCAACTTCTGTGGGATGCAGCGAAAGCAGTCTTAAGAGGAAAGTATATAGCAATCCAGGCACACTTGAAGAAGGAAGAACAATCCCAAATGAATAGTCTAACATCACAATTATTAAAACTGGAAAAAGAAGAACAAAGGAGGCCTAAAGTCAGCAGAAGGAGGGACATAATAAAGATCAGAGAAGAAATAAACAAAATTGAGAAGAATAAAACAATAGCAAAAATCAACGAAACCAAGAGCTGGTTCTTTGAGAAAATAAACAAAATAGATAAGCCTCTAGCCCAACTTATTAAGAGAAAAAGAGAGTCAACACAAATCAACATAATCAGAAATGAGAATGGAAAAATCACGACAGACTCCACAGAAATACAAAGAATTATTAAAGACTACTATGAAAACCTATATGCCAACAAGCTGGAAAACCTAGAAGAAATGGACAACTTCCTAGAAAAATACAACCTCCCAAGACTGACCAAGGAAGAAACACAAAAGTTAAACAAACCAATTACAAGCAAAGAAATTGAAACAGTAATCAAAAAACTACCCAAGAACAAAACCCCGGGGCCGGACGGATTTACCTCGGAATTTTATCAGACACACAGAGAAGACATAATACCCATTCTCCTTAAAGTGTTCCACAAAATAGAAGAAGAGGGAATACTCCCAAACTCATTCTATGAAGCCAACATCACCCTAATACCAAAACCAGGAAAAGACCCCACCAAAAAAGAAAATTACAGACCAATATCCCTGATGAATGTAGATGCAAAAATACTCACTAAAATATTAGCAAACAGAATTCAACAGTATATCAAAAGGATCATACACCATGACCAAGTGGGGTTCATCCCAGGGATGCAAGGATGGTACAACATTCGAAAATCCATCAACATCATCCACCACATCAACAAAAAGAAAGACAAAAACCACATGATCATCTCCATAGATGCTGAAAAAGCATTTGACAAAATTCAACATCCATTCATGATAAAAACTCTCAGCAAAATGGGAATAGAGGGCAAGTACCTCAACATAATAAAGGCCATATATGATAAACCCACAGCCAGCATTATACTGAACAGCGAGAAGCTGAAAGCATTTCCACTGAGATCGGGAACCAGACAGGGATGCCCACTCTCCCCACTGTTATTTAACATAGTACTGGAGGTCCTAGCCACGGCAATCAGACAAAACAAAGAAATACAAGGAATCCAGATTGGTAAAGAAGAAGTTAAACTGTCACTATTTGCAGATGATATGATACTGTACATAAAAAACCCTAAAGACTCCACTCCAAAACTACTAGAACTGATATCGGAATACAGCAAAGTTGCAGGATACAAAATTAACAAACAGAAATCTGTAGCTTTCCTATACACTAACAATGAATCAATAGAAAGAGAAATCAGGAAAACAATTCCATTCACCATTGCATCAAAAAGAATAAAATACCTAGGAATAAACCTAACCAAAGAAGTGAAAGACTTATACTCTGAAAACTACAAGTCACTCTTAAGAGAAATTAAAGGGGACACTAACAAATGGAAACTCATCCCCTGCTCATGGCTAGGAAGAATTAATATCGTCAAAATGGCCATCCTGCCCAAAGCAATATACAGATTTGATGCAATCCCTCTCAAATTACCAGCAACATTCTTCAATGAATTGGAACAAATAATTCAAAAATTCATATGGAAACACCAAAGACCACGAATAGCCAAAGCAATCCTGAAAAAGAAGAATAAAGTAGGGGGGATCTCACTCCCCAACTTCAAGCTCTACTACAAAGCCATAGTAATCAAGACAATTTGGTACTGGCACAAGAACAGAGCCACAGACCAGTGGAACAGATTAGAGACCCCAGAAATTAACCCAAACATATATGGTCAATTAATATTTGATAAAGGAGCCATGGACATACAATGGCAAAATGACAGTCTCTTCAACAGATGGTGCTGGCAAAACTGGACAGCTACATGTAGGAGAATGAAACTGGACCATTGTCTAACCCCATATACAAAGGTAAACTCAAAATGGATCAAAGACCTGAATGTAAGTCATGAAACCATTAAACTCTTGGAAAAAAACATAGGCAAAAACCTCTTAGACATAAACATGAGTGATCTCTTCTTGAACATATCTCCCCGAGCAAGGAAAACAACAGCAAAAATAAGCAAGTGGGACTACATTAAGCTGAAAAGCTTCTGTACAGCGAAAGACACCATCAATAGAACAAAAAGGAACCCTACAGTATGGGAGAATATATTTGTAAATGACAGATCTGATAAAGGCTTGACGTCCAGAATATATAAAGAGCTCACACGCCTCAACAAACAAAAAACAAATAATCCAATTAAAAAATGGGCAGAGGAACTGAACAGACAGTTCTCCAAAAAAGAAATACAGATGGCCAAGAGACACATGAAAAGATGCTCCACATCGCTAATTATCAGAGAAATGCAAATTAAAACTACAATGAGGTATCACCTCACACCAGTAAGGATAGCTGCCATCCAAAAGACAAACAACAACAAATGTTGGCGAGGCTGCGGAGAAAGGGGAACCCTCCTACACTGCTGGTGGGAATGTAAATTAGTTCAACCATTGTGGAAAGCAGTATGGAGGTGCATCAAAATGCTCAAAACAGACCTACCATTTGACCCAGGAATTCCACTCCTAGGAATTTACCCTAAGAACGCAGCGATCAAGTTTGAGAAAGACAAATGTACTCCTATGTTTATCGCAGCACTATTTACAATAGCCAAGAATTGGAAGCAACCTAAATGTCCATCGGTAGATGAATGGATAAAGAAGATGTGGTACATATACACAATGGAATACTACTCAGCCATAAGAAGTGGAAAAATCCAACCATTTGCAGCAACATGGATGGAGCTGGAGAGTATTATGCTCAGTGAAATAAGCCAAGCGGAGAAAGAGAAATACCAAATGATTTCACTCATCTGAGGAGTATAGGAACAAAGGAAAAGCTGAAGGAACAAAACAGCAGTGGAATTACAGAACCCAAAAATGGACTAACAGGTACCAAAGGGAAAGGAACTGGGGAGGATGGGTGGGCAGGGAGGGATAAGGGGGGGGAAGAAGAAGGGGGGTATTAAGATCAGCATGCATGGGGTGGGAGGGAGAAAGGGGAGGGTGGGCTGCACAACACAGAGAGGACAAGTAGCGACTCTACAACATTTTGCTAAGCTGATGGACAGTAACCGTAATGTGGTTGTTAGGGGGGACCTGATATAGGGGAGAGCATAGTAAACATAGTATTCTTCATGTAAGTGTAGATTAAAAATTAAAAAAAAAAAAAAAAAAAAAAAGAAAGAAAGAAAGAAAGAAAGAAAAGGGGGATTACTCCTTAACAGGATAAAACTATTGGTAAATCAAAGATCAACACATGCTTTAAATATCCTTAATGTTGATCACTTAAAGGGTGTCAGATGATCAGCTATGGAGGTACTCTTTTCTGATAATATTCCTTTCTCTTAATATAAAAAAAAAAAAAAAAAAAAGCAGTTACTGTGTGCTGACCTCCAATGAGTTCTGCACAGTGGTATAGAGGGCATGTCAAAGTGTGGGCAAAGGGTCTGTTTGTTTCTATGCAGAAGATCAAGGCCTAGCTTGGATACCCAGAAAATGAACTAAGATACGATATGAGGAGGAGCTTCCGGCATCAGCACTCTCTGGAGGACTCGTGCCGGGGGATGATCATCAAAAAGCTTCCACAGGGATCCGGACGATGCTGCGGTTGTGGCTGCATCCAGCCCACCGTCTCCTGGACTTGCCATAAGAAGGAGGAGGGAGATGTCTAGGCTGGCATGTGCATACAGTGAGACAACGAATTTGACCGTATCTGTACTGTTGGAACTCAACCAGGAGTTGGGAGGGGTGCAAGTTGTAGCACTCCAAAATCTCATGACTATAGACTATCTATGGTTAAAAGAACATATGGGATGTGAACAGATCCCAGAAATGGGCTGCTTTAATTTGTCTGATGGTTCAAGTACAGTTGGACAATATCCATCATATCATAGATAAACTTTCACAAATGCCTAGGGTGCCTAAATGGTTTTCTTGGATTCACTGGAGATGGATGGTAATTATAGATTTGCTTTGTTTATGTCACCGTATTCCTAATATGTTAATATGTGAGTGCAAATTAGTTAGTAGTTTAAAACCTATACATGCTTAAGGTACTCTACAAGAAGATATGTCAAAGAAATAATCAACCCTCCCATGTTTTCTTCCATATGCTACCTCTATAGCTTTCCTTCTTCCTTCCTAATTACAACCCTTCAATAGAATTTGTGCCTCATATCGAATTTACCGAGTATCATAATTCCTCCAGGTGGTAAAGATACCTCGAGACAAGTGCTGGGCATAGAAGCCACAGGGCATAAATCTGCAAAGAAGTAAAAAGCTAACCTTTGCAAACAATATGGCCTCTCTCTCACTTACCAACTTTACATTTCCCTGTATGGCCCCGGAAGATGACTGGTTAGCCAGAGACGGGTAAGATTCCTCAAGGGAGGAACAACCTAAGACAGGCACAGTCGCAGGGGGCCATCAGGTGAGAATTTGGGGATCAACAGAGGTGAGGCTCAGAACCTCACCCCCCCTGCTTTGAGAGAAATCTTCTGCATCCGTGGATGTCTTGCTGCCCTTGTCTAGCCTGGATTAATACTTAGTCCATAGGCACACACCTCATCATCTGATCATCTACATTTGCCTTCTTACAGCACTAAACTATGTTTTCTACCTTTATCTTGCATCTACCTACCACTTCAGCATTTTATTAAAAATAAAAATAATAATAATAATAGGAGAAATGTGGGATCAACATATAAATCAAGTACAAAAATCAAACGAATATTCATATTTGACCTGATTGTTTATAGGTCATATTGCATGATCAAAACCGAAAGTTTCTGTGATGAATGCCCTTGTACTGTTCACCATGTAAGAATTTATTCACTATGTAAGAATTCGTTCACCATGTAAGAACTTGTTCGTTATGCTTCAGAAGAGTGGAGACTGACGAGAATTAGGCTTGAGATGGATTAATGATTGTACATTGAGCGTTGACCCCCCTATACTGAATTTTATTGTTGTTAACAACCATTTGATCAATAAATATGAGAGATGCCCTCTTAAAAAAAAAAAAAAAAAAGAAAAAGAAAGACTGCCATTTACAACAACATGGATGGACCTAGACGGTATTATGCTGAATAAAATAAGCCAAGCAAAGAAAGATATATGCCATACGACTTCACTTACATGTGGAATCTGAAAACAAAACAAAACAAAATTAACAAAACAGCAGAAGACTCATAGACACTGAGAAGTGACTGGTGGTTATTGTGGGGGAGGGGTTGGGAGTCAGTGAGTCGGGTGGGTGAGGGGATACGAAGGTACAAAAATCTCAGTCAAAATATAAGCTGATCATGGGGAGAGAATGGAGAATATACAGCATGGAGAATATAGTCAATGGTTCTCTAATATCTTCCTATGTTGACAGACAATGCACTAGTTGTGGTGAAGACTTAACGTGATAACTGTTGAATCACTGTGATGTATACTTAAAATCAATATAATATTGGATATCAACTATACTTCAATAAAAAAACACTTAAAAAAAATCAATGAAATCCACTATTTTAATAGACCTAAAAAAGAAGTTATAATTTCAAGAGATGTAAAAAAAGCTTTGAACACAATCAATGCTTATTCATAATAAACCCTCTCAGCAAACTATTTCCGAAAGGAAATGATCCAAAGTTATATCCTGCTAAATGGTCAAAGACTTAATTAAGGCTTTCTTTTCCTCCAAGGTCGCGGCAAAGATGTCTCCCATCAAAATTTTTATTGAACATTTTTTTACTGGAGGTTCTAGCCAGAGAGACAAGAAAGGAAATAAACAGCTTCCACACTGGAAAGGAAAAAAGTAAAACTAGTTTTATTAACAGATGTCATGATATCTATGTAGAAAATCCTGAGAAAGCTATATAAAAAGCTAATATAATTAATAAGTAATGTAAGATAGTGTAATACAGGGTAAATATAATCAAATGTATGTCTATGTGCTAGTAATGAACAACTGAAATAAAAAATTTAAAAACAACAGCATCAAAAAACATAAAATATTTAGGGATAAACTTAAAAAATCTGTGATAATTGAACTCTAAAATTTACAAAGCACAGTTGAAAGAAATTTTAAAATATCTAAATAAATGCCGATATATAACATACTTGTGAATTAGAAGACTAAAATTTGTTGTCTTCAAATTGGTCTACAAATTCAATGCAATTCCACTCAAAATACCAAAAAAATTCTCTACAAAAATTGACAAGCTTTTCCTGAAGTTTCTATGAAAGCACAAAGGAACCAGAATAACCAAAACAATTTTGAAAAAGAACACAGTTGGAGGAAAAAACATTAACTAATTTCAAGATTTACTATAAAGATACTATAATGAAGCCACTGCAGCATTTGCAAAAAGAGAAATATACAGATTAATGAAATGGAATAGAGACCAAATAAATAGATGACATATTTATGGTCAATCAACTGATCTTTTTGACAAACATGCTAAGGTAATTCAATGTAAAAAGAATTAATCTTTTCAACAAATGATTGTAGAACAACTGTACAGGCAAATGCCAAAAAAATGATCCTTTACCTACCCATACTATAAACAAAAATTAACTCAAAATAATCATATACCTAAATATAAGAGCTCCACCTACAAAATTTCTAGAAGTAAAGAAAGAAGATCTTTGTATTCTTGAGTTAAACATTTCTCAGGACACAAAAAATATGAAGCAGAATAGGAAAAAATAGATTAAATGGACTTAATCAGAATTAAAAACATGTGCTCTTCAAAAGACACTACTAAAAAAATGCAAATGCAAACAAACTGTTAGAAAAGAACTGCAAAATATATATGATTAATACTTGCATCCAGAGTATATTAAAAAACTCTTACTGCTAATTTAAAAAAAAACAGCCAACCAATAAACAACCCAAGAAAGCTGAACAAGAATTTGAACAGATACTTCAAAGAAAATACAATGACAAATAAGCAAATGAAAAGTGTAGCCTCTTTGGAAAACAGCTGGGTAGTTTGTTGTAAAGTTAAACATACACTTACCATACAACCCAACAATCCTACTCCTGGGCATTTACCCAAGAATAGAAGACATTTACACATAAAGACGTGTATTCAAATATTATAGCAGCTTTACTCATAATAACAAAAAAGTGTAAACAATCCAAATATCCATCAGTTGGTGAATGGATATACCTACTGTGGTATACCCATACACTAGGATACTATTCAGTGATTAAAAAGCAATAAACTAACAATATATATTACTAAATAATGTGGATGAATTTCAAAAGTAAAATAAGCTAGTCACAAAAAGCTACTTACATATGATTCATTTACAGGAATTTCCAGAAATGGCAAAAAACTCTAGAGACAGAGAACAGTTGAGGGTTGCCAGGAGCCAGCGGTGATGGAAATGTTGTATATATGACTGTGATACAGTTACATGATTGTATATATTTGTCAAAATTCACTGAATTATACAGTTAAATGGGTGAATTTTATTGTGTATAAATTATACTTTAATAAAGGTATTAAAAAAATTTTTAACCTAGGAATGCAAATCCACAAAGGCATTTCTCTCCCTCTTATTTAATAAGTGTTTCAGAAGATGTTTTAACCAGAACACTACATGTAGCTAAATAACCCTAATCAAATACTTACTCAGGTACTAACAATGTAGGAAAGTAAAAGTAAACATATTCTAAATGTTTGAAGTCATTCATATTACAGATTTTTTAAAAGACACATACTTCTCAATTCCCTTTGGATATTTCCTGTCTTCCTAAACCCATCCTGTCTTGTATTTTTCAACACAGCTGACCCTTGAGCAACAAGGGTTTGGACAGTGGGTGTCCACTTACACACATATTTTTTTCATAAATATATTGGAAAATTTTTTGGAGATTTGTAAATATCTGAAAAAAACATTTCTTCCTCTAGCTTACTTTATTATAAGAATACATTATATAATACATGTAACATAAAACATGTATGTTAATCAACTGTATATGTTATCAGTAAAGCTTCCAGTCAAAAGAAGGCTATTAGTAGCTAAGTTTTGGGGGAGTTACAAATTATACTCGGTTTTTTGACTGGATGGGAGATCAGCACTCATAACTACCATGTTGTTCAAGGGTCAGCTGTATAACTATTGAGTTGGAGAAATCAATTAGCAATTAAAAGAAACCACTGTTTTCAATTCTGAAATTATAAACCAAAATTAATTTAAGATATTCTGTTATTTGTTTTAACAAAAAAAGGTTCTAAAGATAAGGAAAACAAATAATGACCTACCTAGCTACATGCCATCATGAATGACCTGTTAGTTTTAAAACACTCCAAAATAGTAATAACTAGAAATATTTGACAAGCAGAAAAAAACTAAAAAGTTTACTCAAGATGTCTCAAGTGTGTCAGCTTCCATTTATTATCTAGAACATAGGCCATGCTTAGAAGCTGAAAAGTAATTATATCTGTTCCTTGCGACATCGACTTTTAGATACTCTACCTTTCCTGGGGATGGAGGAGAAGGACTAGCACACGGACTTGGGTAACTACTGCTGTCTGTAGATTTCACAGAATATTGATCTGATCGGTCATCAGTGCTTCGTTTAGGATGTAAAATTCCTCTATCTTTGCACTTCTGAGGTAGGTGTATGGCTGGGGATGGAGATTTCATCAATACTCTTGAGTGAGAAAGAAGAAGCAAATATCAGTTATAAATAAGTTCATAATCAAAGCAGATGCCATTTCAAACCAAAGTTCCAATGACAGTATGATTTACAAAATATTATTTAAAAAGAGTATTTCAATAGCCAAAGCAATCCTGAGAAGGAAGAATAAAGCAGGGGGGATCTCGCTTCCCAACTTCAAGCTCTACTACAAAGCCACAGTAATAAAGACAATTTGGTACTGACACAGAACAGACCCACAGACCAGTGGCACAGAATAGAGAGTCCAGATATTAACCCAAACATATATGGTCAATTAATATACGATAAAGGAGCCATGGATATACAATGGGGAAATGACAGCCTCTTCAACAAGTGGTGTTGGCAAAACTGGACAGATACATGTAAGAGAATGAAACTGGATCACTGTCTAACCCCATACACAAAAGTAAATTAGAAATGGATCAAATATCTGAATGTAAGTCATGAAACCATAAAACTCTTAGAAAAAAACATAGGCAAAAATCTCTTGGACATAAACATGAGCAACTTCTTCATGAACATATCCCCCTGGGCAAGGGAAACAAAAGCAAAGATGAACAAGTGGGACTATATCAAGCTGAAAAGCTTCTGTACAGCAAAGGACATCATCAATAGAACAAAAAAACATTCTACAGTATGGGAGAATATATTCATAAATGACAGATCCGATAAAGGCTTGACATCCAAAATACATAAGGATCTCACGCACTTCAACAAACAAAAGTCAATAATCCAATTAAAAAATGGGCAGAGGATCTGAACAGACAGTTCTCCAAAGAAGAAATTCAGATGGCCAACAGACACATGAAAAGATGTTCCACATCACTAATCATCAGAGAAATGCAAATTAAAACCACAATGAGATATCACCTCACACCAGTTAGGATGGTCACCATCCAAAAGACAAACAACAGATGTTGGTGAGGATGTGGAGAAAGGGGAACCCTCCTACACTGCTGGTGGGAATGTAAATTAGTTCAACCAGTGTGGAAAGCAGTATGGAGTTTCCTCAAAAAGCTCAAAATAGAAATACCATTTGACCCAAGAATTCCACTCCGAGGAATTTACCCTAATAATGCAGGAGCCCAGTTGAAAAAAGACATATGCACCCCTATGTTTATCACAGCACTATTTACAATAGCCAAGAAATGGAAGCAACCTAAGTGTCCACCAGTAGATGAATGGATAAAGAAGATGTGGTACATATACACAATGGAATATTAGTCAGCCATAAGAAAACAAATCCTACCATTTGCAACAACATGGATGGAGCTAGAGGGTATTATGCTCAGTGAAATAAGCCAGGCGAAAAAAGACAAGTATCAAATGATTTCACTCATCTGTGGAGTATAAGAACAAAGCAAAAACTGAAGGAACAAAATAGCAGCAGACTCACAGAACCCAAGAATGGACTAACAGTTACCAAAGGGAAAGGGACTGGGGAGGATGGTTGGGAAGGGACAAGGGGGGAGAGGGGGCATTACGATTAGCAGACATAATGTAGGGGGTGGGGGGCACGGGGAGGGCTGTACAACACAGAGAAGACAAGTAGTGATTCTACAGCATCTCATGACGCTGATGGACAGTGACTGTAATGGGGTATGTGGTGGGGACTTGATGATGGGGGGAGTCTAGTAACCATAGTGTCGCTCATGTAATTGTAGATTAATGATACCAAAAAAATAAAAATAAAAATAATGATAGTAATAAGAAAAAAAGGGGGAGAGGGGATTTCATTCTCTATTACAAAGTTAAGAAACAGCTGGACTATTAAGATACACTCACAAAAACAGTAGACAAAAATACATTTAAAACAACCTAAAAAGTCTTCACTTAATATTAACAAATACTCAAGTACTACTTCCCTTATAAAACTCTAACTTCTTTTATGGTAGTATCAGAGAGGTCTTTCACAATTATATTTATATTGATATTTAATGTCTTTTAATGTTATACAAATTATTTAAGCCCATACATCTATGAGAATGGCCCTAACTAGAATATCATCTGTTCCACTTTTGCTCCACTTTCATACAATACCTTAGTACCAAGTAAAATAGATTTTAAAAAGCATACCAAAAATTACAGTATAATGGAATTTTTATACTCTTGAGTGAGAAAGTCGAAAGAAGATATCGGACTACAGTCAAGAGAGAATATTTCTTGAATAGTACTAAATTTATAAATAACTAGGTATGAAATTCCTGACAAGTCTCTTAACTTATCTGAGCTTTAATTTCCTTACCTGTTAAATAAAAGGATCATACAAGATAAACTGTATGATTTCTCTAAAATTCTATGAATAAATGCAGCAAAGACAGCAGTCAGGAATTTTATAATTTTTTAAAAAGTGTATGTCTGTGGAACAACCAGACATTTGAAACAGACAAAAAAAGAATTTAGTACTTGCTAAAGTCATGCACTATAAAGATCAGAGCACAACCTTTATAACATTCTTGCCAAAATATGGGATCTAATCAAGCCCTTAGGGCTAACTCCAGTCTACATGAAATTTATATGGTATAGAAATAAATAATGACAGGAAGAAACAGAGAAAAATCCAGAATTTGGTATATCTCACATTACTACTGACCTAGTTTTTCCAAAGAGTTAACAGAGGAACTGCTCTAGATCACAAGAGACTCAAGAAACATGACACCCTAAAACAATGCTTGAGTCCTCCTGGGATACTAATTCAAATAAATCTATAGTTTGAGAATTGGAGAAATGATCATTTTATTGGAATTGATAACTGGATTTTCATTATGTATAAAAAAATGCCTCTATTTTTAAGAGATGCATAGTTAAGTATGGAAGGGTAAAATGCCATGACATAAAGAATTTATTTTGAAATATGTTAAAAAACAAAGCAAGAGAAAAAAGAAAATTGGGGTAGTTACATCAAGTATGTGAAAATCTTGGTAACTGTTGAATGTGGAATATGGAGTTCATTATAGAATATCATTTATTTTGTTGTGTTTAAGAGTAATTATAATATATAAGTTCAAAATCAAAAAATATAATAAGTATTCAATGATTCATAAGCTTCCATAGAATCTTAAAATTATAATTACTCTGTCTTCAAGACAAGTTAAAATAGCTTGTCCCCACAATCCAGTTCTCTTTCAATAAATCTTAAATCCAGGATAATTTTTTACAAATGAAATAAAATAGCAAAAATCTAAAGATATTATTAAAAATATATGTAACGAATGAACATCTGAATCATTAACAACTTGATAAAAAGTGTAAAACATAACTTTTGAGGGTCTTTTTTCCCTTGTGAATTGAAGTTCAACGAATTATCTAGTTACAACCTTTCAAATTCCATCATTCTTACCCTGATACCTAATTGACCTGAAAATCAGATGGCAAAACTTAATGAAGATTAAACGTATTAAAACTAAAATGGTATTTTCAGTAGAACTAATGTCTACTTTTGCGGTTTTGCGATTATTTTTACTCAGAGCTCTATTCTAGCTTCTCTCTCTCATACTTGACTTCCTCTGAAAATATCACTCAGGTAGAAATAAATTATTCCCATAAACCCTTCCACCTAAATTTTCATTTAAGAATAAAGAGTTCTGATATAGAACTCAGTTATATCTCCTTTTTCTAACATAAAATATTTATTTGTCCTCTGCCATCAAATTATTTAGAAAATAAGAAAAAAACATTGGTTTGATTTCAGGATAGAACATGGGCTATTTCTATTATTTTAATAGTTTCTTAAACTATTTTTAAATAGTTTCAATAAAATGCTTTTATTAAAAGATATTATCTATCCTTATCTTGCCATCCTAGAGTGAAAACTCTAAATTTTTGCAAGTAATCACATAAAAAAAAGTAACTTCTCCCTCCAAAAATAAATCTTCCTAAGAGTCCTCATTCTATTCCTCACCAAGATACATCAAGTCCAGGTCTTACCTATTAAAACTACCAAAAGTCTGAAAGTAGATGAAATTCTGTATCTTACTGTTCAACAGGTAAGAGAATGAAGAGCACCAGGCTGCAACTTGTAAGAAAATGAAAATGGCTGATCCTAGTATCACAGATGAACAACTGAATTTATAAGATAATCAATGGCTAAAGGATAACAAATGTTACTTTAATTCTTATTTCCTTCTGTATTTCCAAATTTATTAAATATGTATTACTGTTACAAATGGAAAATGAAGCTTTTATTCTCTAAGCATGTGTCTGTACGTGTGTGAGAATATATGCACATACATACACATAAATATGTGTTTATACACACACACATATACATATAGTCTCATAAATCCAACAAAACAAGGGTTTTTTTATAGACAGGTCTAGAAATAACACTACCATAGCACTTTCTGAGGTACTTTCACATTCTAAATAATCATTGTTCAAGTAAGCTTTTAGAACAATCTTTTCAAAAGATGGGAAGCATTTAAGTAGAACTTAGACTATTCTTTCATTCAGCAGGGTCTACATCAGGAAGGTTCAGGCTCATAGAGTATGAGGTTTTTCTTGGCAACTGGCTATTCCTAACATGTAATAACTGAAGAACCTGAAAGCCAATATGTATTATTACTCCTCTTTAACTGAAGTCTGAATGGATGAAGCCTTTATGCATCATTCAAATATGCAAAATCTGATCAAAAGATAGTACTAAAGCCCCATCTACTCTTTAAAAAACAATAAGCATCTCATATCTTTTATGTTTCTATTGTTTCTATTTTCAGTCTTTTAACAATGAAATCATATTCTTACTATACAGACTTTCTACCAACATTGCCAAAACCAGCATCACAGGCAAAAATGTTGTCTGTTATCAATTATAAGAGGGTTAAAAAAATTTCTGATAGAAACTCAAATTTGATTCTAACAAATGTTTTTACAACAAGATATAATTCTGAATTATGGCCAATGATTCATTATAACTACTATTATATTACCAAAATGTATCTTTGGATACATAATTCAATACAAGAGCTATTATTAATAATCATATAATAAATATAATAAACAAAAATGTCACATCTAATTGTTATGTTAGAAACAATCAAAGTATTTGATTAAACTGTAACAATTTTGTCACAACAGTAAATTCATTTACCTATTTATGATATGTCTCCCCTCAATAAAATATAAATTCTAAAGGAAGAGATCTTATCTGTTTTATACATTGATATATCCCTCACACCAAGAATAAGCATTCAAAGTGTCTGAATGGAAGAAATGAATGAATGAATGATTTTCCTGTAGGGATTAGTCAGTGCCTTTGACACCTAGGTCACACTTGTGGAGAGGTTGCTCTTTTAAGTGGCCACAGCTGGCACTTCTTGGTGTAGGGTATCTGAGAAAAATGTCACTTGCCATGTTAACTAAAATACATAAGAAAAAAGTTGCTACCTTTTTAACAAAGCATAAATTTGTGAATTCTTAAAATTAAACATTTTGAGTTTTTCCTGATAGAAAGTTTCCCTATTATATAACTCACAAATACCAGTACCTTGAACTCCTTTATATTACCTTAATACTAATAAGAATTATGTTTCAAAAATAAAAAACTCTTCCCATTTTATTGTAACCTTTGTGTGTCTTAGATTATAAGAAATATTAGAAATAATTTTTAAATATAGGAAAAACACATTCTATGATAAATAACTCATTTTTCTGGAGGAAATGTCTCATTCTGATAAAATATTACAAATTTACCTTTCAGCAGTAGCAGACTCCTCAGAAAATTCAGCATCTGCTGAACTTTTCCTACTATTATTCGGCCTCCAGGATGATGTCAAAGGAAGTTCTTCTGAAGACATAGGCCTTGGCCTTTGACCAATCCCAGATGGTTGTTGTAAACCTGCAGACTGTTCTTCAGTGCTTAAAACAGCTATAATTGCTCTTATGATAGCTTCATCAACTTGAGTCCACGGTTTAGATGGAGCTTTTATTCGGCGTAAAAATAAGCTGTGCCACTTCTGTCTGAGCTGCAGCAATAAACTAGCTACCTGTAATAAAATAGTTTCCTCAGTTCAAATACATACAACCAAATTGTTTATCACACTTGCAAGACACCTATTTATTCAGGTCTGCAATTGTTTGTGAAGAATGCATTTTACATTTTATGTAATTTACTACTAATTTCATTCTTTCTGTTGCATGAATGAAATAGAATTTATTTACCATATTTGTGGTCCAAGAGACATAATAGGAAATGGTAAAGTATAATAAATAGACACAGTAAACAAAATATGATAGAGTGCAATTAATACTAGAAAAGTAAGAGCAGGATAAATTTTAAAAAATAAATTTAGCTCCATTCACACTTTATTTCAGTGCCTGTAGAACATTCAAGTGATAATGTCCAGAAGGCAGCTAGAATCATAGGCCCAGAGAAAGGTATAAGCTAGAGATATAGATAGACTTGAGAAACATCAATGAATAAATGGTTACTAAATTTACACAGAGGTGAGACCCCTAGCAATTGTGAAGGGATAGTGAGAAGAGCAAAGCACAGCACAGAGTACCTGAGAATGTCTAACTCTTAAGGAACAAACACATACAGAAGAGTCAGTGAAGGAACCTAAGAAGGAATGACCTCTCTAGAAAAAAGAATCAGCAAAGACTAATGTCACAGTGACAAAGAAGTAAGAAGTAAAGATGGAAAAGGGGGAAGGGCATAATTACAAAAAGAAGGTTATGGACAATAGTGCAAATATGAGAGAAGAGTCAGATGTATCAAAGAAGGAAGGCTGGTTTTGACAACATACAAGACAATGTTGACCAGTAAGCACAGTTTTAGGGAAGTGAAAGGCTGGTGAAAATGGAAGTGAGACTATAGGTTGATGTGATGAATGAATGGATAATACAGAACCAAACCTAAACAGTGTCAACTATTGACAACTTAGCTACCCTAAAAAAAAAAGGCTATAGAATGGTCTTTAAAAGTAGAAGTGGAATGAAGGGAAGGCTCCATCAAGAAAATTTTCAATTTGTAAAAGAAACATTCATCTTTCCCAATTCAGAGATAGATGAAAAGAGAAAACAAAATACAGAATGAACTCATATCTTTCTCTTAAAGACAGAGTTATGCAAAATAAAAGGAGTTCTGTGTACCCAGTACTCAGTATTTTCTTATATACACAGAAATATTCAAATATTACATACTTAAATACTGAGCCACACCTAGTTCTTCAAATCCTCTCTTGGAATAAACCTCAAAATAAGAGAATGTATGCAAGCCCTATGAAAACTGAAAAAGAAGCTGTATATTCTTAAGAGTTCAAAATTTTTTAAATAATTTTCATCCTACTGTGTATCAATTCATATTAATTGAATGGAATAATTTATCACACTACTAAAAAGCAACTTACCTCAGGCTCTAGTTTGAAATTGAGCCACTCATCGAGTTTCAAAGCCGCCAAATTAGCAGTAGTTGTGTCTTCCATTTCACTGTCACTACTGTCATTGGGAATACCAGCCGCTATTCAAACATAGATGGAAAGGAAAAAAATTTCACTTTTGCCATCCTTTATTGTAGCAAAAAAAAAAGGAGAAACTACACATTTAAATACATCTTAGAGAAACAGTGTAAAACCCAAAGAAAAACAGAAGAAATAGTAAGGAAAAAAAACTGATATATTAGATAGGAAAAACTGGTAGTAGATAAAACTATAATTAAGTTCCTTGAAAAGACTAATATGCAACCGTCTGGCAAATTTAATAAAAGAAGAGCAATACACAAATGTATCCACAAAATCAGAACCAAAAATAAGATTATAAAAATCAATACAAAAAGTTTTAAGTTAAAAAATATATAGTATGCATGATTACAGAAATTAGAAACCTTCAAAGAAATTTATTATTTTCTACAAAACAAATAAGAAATTACTAAAACTGAAAGAACAATAAAAAAAAACTAATTAAGGAAGAAATTAAAGATGTCCTTAAAGAACACCAAGAAAGAAATCCAAAATACCAAGTCCCAAACTTTCAAGGACTTGATCAATGGCCAATTCCATTAATGAGAAATCTGAACCTAACGCTAAAACCTGACAAAACCTAAAGATAACTAAATATGCACAGGCAAACACCACACAAACCCTATAACGCAGCCTCACTAATGAACATAACAATTTTAAATAAAATCTACCAAAATCTTCAGTGTTTCAGTAAATTCCCCTTAGTCCAAGGAAGGCTTATTCTTGGAACAAAATGACAGTTCCATAAGAAAACAGATACACCCTATCACTAGGCTAAACAAATTCTGATTATATTAGCAAATGCTCAAAAGCTATTTAATAAATTCAACACATTTTAAAAACATTAAAATAGAACAAGCCTGTCTTGATTTAATATAAGTGCTTGTATTAAAACAAAAATTACCAATATAAGCAATGATGCAACTTAAGAATTTAAAACTTTAAAATTCAACAAGACAAAGTAGACAAGTAACAGTTCTCCAAGGTCATAAAAAAGAAGCAAAAGGTAATCAAAGACCTGAATGTAAGACATGAAACCATAAAACTCTTAGAAGAAAATACAGGCAAAAATCTCTTGAATATAAACATGAGCAACTTTTTCCTGAACGCATCTCCTCGGGCAGGGGAAACAAAATAAAAAATGAACACATGGGACTACATCATGCTAAAAAGCTTCTGTACAGCAAAGGGACACCATCAGCAGAACAAAAAGGCATCCTACAGTGTGGGAGAATATATTTGTAAATGACATGTCCCACAAGGGGTTAATACCCAAAATATATAAAGAACTCACAGGCCTCAACACCCAAAAAGCAAATAACCCTATTAAAAAATGGGCAGAGGATATGAACAGACACTTCTCCAAAGAAGAAATTCAGATGGCCAACAAGCACATGAAAAGATGCTTCACATTGCTAATCATCAGCAAAATGCAAATTAAAACCACAATGAGATATCACCTCACACCAATTAGGATGGTCAACATTGAAAACACTAGGAACAACAAATGCTGGTGAGGATGTGGAGAAAGGGGAACCCTCCTACACTACCAGTGGGGATCTAAACTAGTTCAACCATTGTGGAAAGCAATATGGAGGTTCCTCAAAAAACTCAAAATAGAAACACCATTTGACCCAGGAATTCCACTCCTAGGAATTTACCCTAAGAGTGCAGGATCCCAGTTTCAAAAAGACATATACACCCCTATGTTTACTGCAGCACTATTCCCACTAGCCAAGAAATGGAAGCAACCTAAGTGTCCATCAGTAGATGAATGGATAAAGAAGATGTGGTACATATACACGATGGAATATTATTCACCCATAAGAAGAAAACAACTCCTAACATTTGCAACAGCATGGATGGAGCTAGAGGGTATTATGCTCAGTGAAATAAGTGAGGCAGAGAAAGACAAGTACCAAATGATTTCACTCATCTGTGGAGCATAAGAACAAAGCAAAAACTGAAGGAACAAAACAGCAGCAGAATCACAGAACCCAAGAATGGACTAACCCAAGAAAGGGACTGGGGAGGATGGGTGGGAAGGGAGGGATAAGGGGAATAAGGGGTATTACGATTAGTACACATAATGTGGGGGGGGGGGCACGGGGAAGGCAGTATAGCACAGAGAAGACAAGAGAAGACAAGTAGTGACTCTAAGGCATCTTACCACGCTGATGGACAGTGATGACTGTAATGAGGTATGTGGTGGGGACTTGATAATGGAGGGAATCTAGTAACCACAATGTTGCCCATGTGATTTTATATGAATGATACCAAAATAAAAATAATAAAATCAATAAAAGAGTTCTGAGAGAACTCCTTTGTCATTCCACCATGTGAAGTTACAAGACAGCCTTATGTGAACTAGGAAGCAGGCTCTAACGAGACACAGACCCTGCTGACACCCTAATCTTGGACCTCCAGCCTCCAGAACTGAGAAATAAATTTGTGGTTTACAAGCCACCCAAGTGTGGTATTTTGTTAGAGCAGTTCAAATCGAGTAATAAGACATGAAGGGAATTGTCCTAAGTGAAAAAATCTAATCTCAAAAGGTTAGATACTATATGATTTCATTTATATAATATTTTTGGAGTGACAGATTATAGAGATTAAGAATAGATTAGTGGTTTTCAGAAATAGTATGTAGAGGAAAGGAGGTGAATATGGCTACAAAAGGGTAGCACATGGGAGCTTTTTCATGGAGTTATCTATATCTTGATTGTTATGATGGCCACATAAATCTACAAGTGTGATGAAATACACAGAACTAAATACACACAAACACACAAAAGAGTGTATATAAACCTGGTGAAATCTGAATAATGCTAGTAGATTACACCAATGTACATTCCTAGTTGTGATATTACAGAATAGTTATGTAAGGTGTTATTGTGAGAAACTGGGTAAAGAGCATGGGATATCTCTTTGTGTTACTTCTTACAACTACATGTAAACTGACAATTATCTCATAATAAAACATTTTTTAAAATCATTAAAAATAAATAAATAAAAGGTATACATTTTGGTAACAGATTAAAATACTATCACCTGAAGGTGATAGCTTAATAAAGCAGTTAAGTAAATAAAATATACTGTCTATAGTAGTGTTCCTATTAAGCAATATAAGAAGTAAAATGACACAAAGAGAACCCCTTTACTATAATAAATCAAGAACAAAAAAATCTTGAGACTCTTAACAATATAGACAATTTTTATAAAAGTTACCAAAAAATGAAGATACTAATAAAGTTAACAGAAGGTATAGTTGCATAGAAGAATATACTAAATTTCCTGGAAGCAAACATTAAATTAAAACCACAAAAGAATTGCTGGTTGCAGAAAGGATTACAAAAAGATGCCTACTGAATATTCAATAGGTAAAAAATAGGTAAGATTATCAAAGAATAGCTTAAGTTACAGGTACATTCTCTACTACCAGATACTAGGAATTATTAAAAGACAAAACTACTAAACAAGATGGTACAATATGAAAGCTTAAATTTACAGGAATAGAGTATAAACAAAGTTTTTAGTGCCAAATGTAATTACATAATGATTAAAGGATCAATTCAAAAAGAGGATATGGCTGTAAATCTCTATGCAACCAACCCAGAAGTGCCTAAGTATATAGAGCAAATATTAGCAGACATAGAGGGAGAAATTGGGAGTATTACAATAATAGTAGGGCACTTTAACATGCCACTTATATCAGTAGATAGATGATACAAACAGAAAATGAATAAGGAAATAGTGGTCTGAAATGACATTAGACCAGATGGACTTTATAGTAAATATATACATATGTATAGATGGAATATATATATTCCATCCAAAAATTGCAGGATACACATTCTTTTCAAGTGCACATGAAACATTCTTCAGGATAGATCACATTAGGTCACAAAACAAGTCTCAATAAATTTAAGTAGACTGAAATCATATCAAACATTTTTTCTGACCACAACAATATCAAACTAGAAATCAATTACAAGAACACTGGGAAAAAACACAAACTTGTGGAGGTTAAACAACATGCTACTGAACAACTAAAGAAATCAAATATCTTGAAATAAATGAAAATGGAAACATTATGCTCCAAAGCCTATGGGACACAGCACAAGTTCTGAGAGAATTTTATAGCTATATAGGCCTACCTCAAGAGAAGAAAATCTCAAGTAAACAACCTAACCTTACATCTCAAGGAATTAGAAAAAGACTGAATAAGCAAAGCCCAAAGTCACTAGAAGGAAGAAAATAATAAAGGTCAGAGCAAATAGAAATGAAATAAAAACTAAAAAATAATTTAAAATATCAATGAACCTAACAGTTGGTTCTTTGAAAAGATAAGCAAAATTGACTAATCTTTAGCCAGACTAATTGAGACAGAGAGAAAGAGAGAGAGGGCCCAAATAGATAAATCAGAAGTGAAAGAGCAGTTATAACTGACACCATAGAAATACAAAGGAAAGACTACTTTGAACAATTATACATTAACAAGTTGGACAACCTAGAAGAAATGGATAAATTCCGAGAAACATACAATCTTCTAAGACTGTATGGGGAAGAAATAGGAAATCTGAACAGACTGATTACTAATAATGAAATTGAATCAGTAACCAAAAAACTCCCAACAAACAAAAGTCCAGGACAAGGTAGTTTCATGGGTGAATTCTACTAAATATTTTTAACAGAGTTAATACCCATCCCTCTCAAACTATTTCAAAATATTGAAGAGGAAGGAATGCTGCTAAACTCATTATACAAAGCCAGCATAGCATTGCCCTGCTACCAAAATCAGACAAAGATACTACAAAAACAAAGAATTGCAGGCCAATATCCCTGATGAGCATAGGTGCAAAATTCCTCAACAAAATATTAGCAAGCCAAATTCAAAAACACATTAAAAAGATCCATGAACAAGCAGGATTTATTCAAGGGATACAAGGAAGCTCAATATCTGCAAATTAATAAACATGATACACCACATTAACAAAATAAGGTTAAAAATAATATGATCATATTCATAGATGCAGTAAAAGCATGCTACAAAATTCAACACACATTCATGATAAAAACTCAACAAAGTGGGTACAGAGGGAACATATCTCAATATAATAAATATCATATATGACAAACACACAGCTATCATACTCAGTGTTTAAAGCTAAAAGCTTTTCCCCTAAGATCAATAATAAGAGAAGGATGCCCACTCTCACAATTTTTTCAACATACATTGGAAGTCTTAGCTATAGCAATCAGACAAGAAAAAAAATGGTAAGGAAGAAGAAAAACTGTCACTATTTGCAGATGACATGATACTATATATATATATACACACACTATATATACAAAACCCTAAAGATTCCACCAAAAAAACTATTAGAACTAATAAATGAATTCAGTAACATTGCAAAATACCAAGTTAATATACAGAAATCTGTTGTATTTCTATATACTAGTAACAAATTGTCAGAAAGAAATTAAGAAAACAATTCCATCCACAATTGTATCAAAAAGAATAAGATACCTAGGAATAAATTTAACCAAGAATGTGAAAGATGTGTACTCTGAAACTATGACATTGATAAAAGAAATTGAAAACAATGCAAATAAATGGAAAGAGATACATGCTGACGGATGAGAAGAATGAATGTTGTCAAAATGTCCGCAATACCCAAAACAACCTATGGATTCAGTTCAATCTCTATCAAAATACCAATGGCATTTTTCACACACCTGTAACAAATAATCCTAAAATTTATATGGAACCACAGAAGAACAGCTAGAGCAATCTTGAAAAAGAACAAAACTGGAGGTATCACACTCCCTGACTTCAAGCTATACCACAAAGCTATGATAATCAAGACAGTATAGTACTGGCACAAACACAACACATAGATCAAAGTAACAGGACAGCCCAGAAATAAACCTATGCTTATATAGTCATTTAACCTATGACAAAGGAGGCAAGAATACATATAGTGAAAAAAGTCCTCTCCCAAAATAAACAGTGGTGGGAAAACTGGGAAGCTACATGCAAAAGAATGTAATTGGACCACTTTCTTATATATTATATACAAAAATAAACTCAAAATGGATTAAAGACTTAAATGTAAGACCTGAAACCATAAAACTCCTAAAAGAAAAAATGGGCAGTAAAATCTGACATCAGTCCAGCAATAATTTTTTAGATTTGTCTCCTCAAGTAAAGGCAACAAAAGTAAAAATAAACAAAGGGACTTCATCAAACTAAAAAGCTTTGCACAGAGAAAGAAACTATCAACAAAATAAAAAGGCAACCTCCTAAATGGGAGAATATATTTGCAAATGTGATGTGATATCTGATATGAATATCCAAAATATATAAAGGTCTCATACAACTCAGTAGCAAAAAAAAATCCAATTAAAAAATGGGAAGAGGATCTGAATAGATGTTTTTCCAAAGAAAACACACATACAAGTGGCTAATAGGTACAAGATGCTCAACATCACTGATCATCAGGGAAATAAATGCAAATAAAAACCACAATGAGATATCACCTCACTTGTCAGAATGGCTATTATCAAAGAAACAAAAAATAACAATTGTTGCCAAGAATGTGAAGAAAAGGGAACCCTCATGGACTGTTGGTGGGAATATAAATTCGTGTAGCCAGTATAGAAAATAGCATGGAGGACTCCTAAAAAAAATAAAAATACAACTACTATAAAGTCCAGCAATTCCACTTATGCGTATTTATCCAAAAACACTAATTTGAAAAAATATATACAACCCTATGTTCATAGTAGCATTATTTACAATAGCCAAGATATGGAAGCAACCTAACTGTCTATCACAGATGAATGGATAAATAAAACGTACACACACACACAAAAAAATAACATAAAAAAGAATGAAATCTTGCCATTTGAACAACATGGGTAGACCTAG
Source organism: Manis javanica (assembly GCF_040802235.1). NCBI lineage: Eukaryota > Metazoa > Chordata > Mammalia > Pholidota > Manidae > Manis > Manis javanica. The sequence goes on from NC_133169.1 coordinate 78,808,603, forward strand.
AGGGTATTATGCTAAGTGAAATAAGTCAGACAGAGAAAGACAAATACCATATGATTTCACTAATATGTGGAATGTAAAAAACGAACAAAACAAACAGACTTATAAACACAGAGAACAAACTGGTGGCTGCCAAAGAGGAGGGGTGTTGACAAATGAGCAAAATAGGTGAGGGGAATTAAAAGGTACAAACTTTCAATTATAAAATAAATAAGCCCCCAGAATGTTAAGTACAGCCTGATTATAGTCAATCACTCTGGAGGCAGATGGCAACTAGACTTATCACAGCAGTCATTTTGTAATGTATGTAAATGCTGAATCAAAACTAATATAATATTGTATGCCAACTATTCTTCAATAAAGAAAAAAACAGAATTATTCAGCAAGCTGCCATAATCAAAAACCTGAGAGTTAATTCAATCCAGCAGTACCAGCACCTCCAAAATAATGTTGAATCTATTTCTCTTCATAACAGCTTGCAACTATTACAGTTCTGAGCCATCATTATCTATTGTAAGACTACTGCAAAAGCTTCCTACTTGCCTTCTGTTTTCTATTCTTGCTCCTTCACTAATCCTTTCTCATAACCAAACTGATCTTTTTGAAGATAAATCACATCATGTCACCACTACCTTACTTAAAACCCCTTGATGTCTTCCCTTGCACTTTCCATGGCTTACAAGTCCATGTCTTTCTTCCAACCTTATCACATCCCACATTCCCCTTGATTATAATGTTCCCAGTTACATAACCCCTTTGTGTCAGCTCCTAGATCATTTCCTAGTGCAGAATCTTGGCCCTTGACAGCTGCTTCTACCTAGAGCTTATTTCTGCATCTTCACATGGTTGGCTGCTTCTCATATTTTAGGTCTCAGCTTAAATTACATCTCCTTAGAGAAACTTGCCTAGAGTCCCTTCCTAAAGTAGGTCATCCCTAAGGCAGTCGTCGCTATTTCTTTCATAGTACCATGCAGATTATTTATGTTTTGGCTGTCTGTATACTCCCTCTGTGTAAATTCCTGAGGACAGAAACACCTTGTCCATCTTGCTTTGTTATAGCCTCAGTCTTTGCACAATACCTGACACATAGTAGTTGCCCAATAAATTCTTGAACCACTGAGTAGCAAAAAATTGGAAACAATCAAGATGTCCAACTATAAAGGAACATTTTAAATGCATTATGCGCATTATGCCAGTTTAATGTGATAGAATATTTTGCAACCATTAAAATACTAGTTTTTTAATATTCTGTTCAATGAAAATAACAATGTAAAATAACAGTATGAGAAAATAAATTCTGTAAACATTAAAAATATAAGTGCACAAGGATAATGGAATTATTACCACTTCCTTTAAATATTTACCTTTGTTATGTTAAACTATCATTAAACTCAAGGGGAAGAGAAAAACTTCCTATCAGCAAGATTAATAAAAAATGCATAAATCAATATCAAGCTAACTTAAGAATCAATTTCAAAAGAGTGGAATGCTTTAGTATTTTGTTATTAGTCTTGATATATCAAAAGGGAACTGCTACATAAATTTTTGTCCTTTCAAAATCTATTAGGTTTAGAGCTTTAGCAAGAAGAAAAAATTTCATTTCAAGAAGATTTTTACCTCGAAAGGATGAAGGTTCCTGAAGAGCATTACTCGCCAACCTAGCTGGTCCACCAAATACCAAGACAGTAACAGGTGTCACTGCCGAACAACATCGAATATTAGCTATTCTGTGGGCTCTGGTCATTTCATCATAAATAAGCCAATCTGTAGGTAGTGCCTGAATTGCTGCAGCTTGACCATTGGCTGGAGGAATCTATTAGAAAAATAAATCAAAAAGTTGCTTACTGTATTTATCACATAATTTCCTGGCAATACTTACAAAATATAGAAAGTCCCTCAATGAAATAGGTGATGTATAGTAGTACCCAAGCAAAAAATTAAAGCAAGTTATTGCTTAAGTAGTTTGTATAAAAGTCCTCATAGCACATCAACTCTTCCAACACCAAGATTTGATCAAAATTTTGTTTCAATGTTAAATTATATATATAACTAATTAATTTCTTAAAACAGGTTGGTATTTGGAGCATTTTTCATTAATCTTCAACTATCTAAATGATATTAGTTTCATCACAAGGCCTAAGAGCTTTAAAAATGTTTTACCTTTTTGTACTGAGGCTGACTGAGTACTGAAGTGGGATGAAACCGTACTTTCTTCTCCTTTGGCCCTGTCAATACTACATTATCTCTGTCCACGTGGATTAAATTAGGATACATGCCTGCAACCAATGCAGCTTTAACAACAGCCCAGTTCTCAGAATTTGTGTTAACATCTCGAATGTTACCACCACCTCGTGCTCTAACAAAACCTACAAGAGAGGAAAAAATACACACCAACCTTTTCTATTTGTACAAAATATATTTTGAAACATAGTGTTTTTTACAAAAAAACATACAACTCCTAAGTATATGTTCAAATTCCACAATAATTAATAAAATCTCCTCTGTTAAATTCAAAATATAGAAGCAATGTTCTAAGAAAGTTTAGGTTTGCTCAGGCTAAAATAAGTAGAAGATTCATTAGGAACTTCAGGACTTCTTAAAAACTACACAGTCATATTAAGTTCTTCATAGGGCTTTAAAGCAGCTTTAAAGCTATAAAGCTGCTTCAGAAACATACTAAAATCATAGCTGAAAAACTATTTGACTGGTATATGTAACATTTTGCTCATAATAAACATGAACTGTGGAGGTGAAGTCAAGTAAATATGCAGTATTCTTGCTAGAATTTCAAAAGTCCTCCTATATTTCCCCATATTTGAGACTACTCTTAAATGCTCTGGTTCATTCCTTATATGACTTTGGCACTTCAGCTAACTCATGAATCCATATTCTGGTACTCTTCTGCTATTTTTTTCAGTGTACTAAGCTACTCAAAAAGAAATTCAAAGCAAAAATTCTAAAATGAAATAGCAACACTGGCATCCTCTCTAAATATAAATAAATAAAGTGCCTTCAAGTGATTAATATTTTTTTAATGTCCCAAATATAGTAATTTCTATTTCATAGAGCTAAATAATTGTTTATTAATGTGATAAAATATAACAACTATGATATCTAAATTGATCTTTGCCAACAAACACATAACTTGCTCATTGGCAAGAGTATCAAAACATATTCATATATTTCTCAACTTCAGCTTTTACAATATCATTTTTTTTAATCAACAAACAAAAATTCAAGTCACACAGAAGTCTACAAAAGTGTTCATGGATGTAAGACATAAAGCAATATGAAAATGTCATAAAATAAGATGGCATCAGTTAATACTAGAAACACTATGAGGTATGGGCAGGGTACTCTAGGTGGTTTTAATAGGTTTTTTTGAGGAAAAACTTCACCTGATGCTCTAAGTTGACCAAGCAAGTGAGTTCTCATGCCTATGATTATTTCCATGGTAGCTTGTGAAAGAAAGTTCTTTTCACAAAAGGCTCGCTCCCATCCATCACTTCGTGCTTTCTGCCATGCCTATAAAAATATAAATAACAAGATATATTCACCAGGTGGAGAAAGACAAATACCATATGATTTCACTTATTTGTGGAATATAAAGACAAAGCAAAACAGCAGTAGACTCACAGACACTGAGAAGAAACTAGTAATTTCTAAGGGGGAGGAGTTGGGGCAGCTGGGGGGTGAGAGGGAGGGGAATAAAGGGGCACAATAATTCATAATCACAATATAAGTTAATCACAGGGACAGCAGTACAGTATGGAGAATACAGCCAATGATCCTGTAACATCTTTCTACACTGACAGATAGTAACTGCACTAGTGGGGGTGAGGATTTAATAATATGGGTAACTGATGAACCACTGTGTTGTCATTTGAAACCAACATAAGATTGCATATCAACAATATGTCAATTATAAAAAAGATGCATTCACCAATCACTTCTTAGTTAGGCTGCAAAGTAACTGAAAACCACTACATTAACCACTCAAGGTCAATTCTCCTAAGACTTTTTTTTTTTTATTATGTAAGGTTTTTCTTGTATTTAAAAGATCATTCACAAAATATCATATCCATAGATTAACTTTCTGCATATAGTTGAATGTGTTAAGTGTTTGGAATTCCATTCTTACATTTAAAAGTCAACTGGATTGCCCAGAAGTTTAGATGAATCTGTTTTGTTCTTAATCTTTTCCACATTGAAGATGTAAGTAGGTCATCTGAAAGTATCAGGTTTGATTACAATCACATAATGCATGTCTTTCTTACGTATTGGTGTTACACAAATGGTTCTTATTTCAGAAGCAAAGATGGCAGGTGGAAGGAAGGAAAGGAGGGGAGAGTTCTGTAAATTGCTGAGACTGTGTGACAACGACAGAATAAGAGAACCCAAGGACGCCAGCTAGCAACAAACCACTACCTCAGCACACTGCTCGGCGCATGTGGCCCCTCGCAGCCCTCCAGTCACGACACTGAGGGCCTCTGGCTTCAGAAGCTCCTACCGGCCTCCCAAACCCAGGCAAGTGCTGAGCATTGGACATGGGGACAAGAAACGGCCCACAGAGACCTAGTAACTGAGAACCACCTACCAGTTATTTTAAAGTTCCTGACAACTCTGCATAGCAAAACTCTCAATTCATCAAGCGCAACAGAGTGCCACACTCTAGGTCCATTTTAATAAAATTAAAGGATGGTGCGAAGCACAGTAGCTCACTGTCACTTCTACAAGGGAACAGAAAAGACACAAGGGAGAGATGCAGAATACACAGATGCCGGGGATGGGAAGAAAGCAATGTCTGCACTAGAAAGTTAGCTGAGCACAGCTCTGCCACCACGACCTTTTAGTCCCCCAAACCGACCTGCCCAGTGGCGAGGAAAGCAGACAGCAGTTCGCCACATCTTGCCAGAGGAGTCTCTAACACCGCCAGGGAAAGGAGGGGCTAGTCTGGACACAGTGGGGAAAGAGCAATAACCAGGTGTGTGAACCCAACAGTACATCCAACTTCGGCCCCCTCACACCATTTCACGTAGCTCTTCCCCATTCGTTTCCCTGTCAGACTGAGAGCCCGTTCTGCTGGGGCAACCCATGTGGGGATGGGATAACAGACAGGACTGCCTATAAATAGGGACAAGAAGAAATTTGCAAGGTATCACCAGCATAGTTTATCCTTGTTTTCAAAACAAGGTGCCTCAGATTCTTTATGTTGATCATGGCTGAAAGAAAACAAGATGCTATCCAATCTGTGGCCTCTTCTCATTTCTCCTTGGAAGCCACAGCAATACAGAACTCAACATGCAGGTCAGAAGAGAAGCACTGAGCAAAATCAAACGGAAAGACTGGAGTCTGGCCAATGTGTCTAAAGTAAAAAGAGAAAGCAAAGGAGAAAAATGAAGCAGCACCTCAATGCAAACACTCCCACATGGCGGCTGCCTCTCCCTCTGCAGACACTCATGTGCTGGAAGGCAAGGGGACTAAAGGAAATTGGGGAAGGAGTGGCAGCAAAAAAGCACACAAAAACAAAAAGCACAAGCAAGCACTAGAGACAGAGAGGGCAAAGCCAAGAATGTACTAAAAACCACTTGTTAACTGCTGACATGCACTCACAGGCTGTTTCCGTTGTAAGAAAGGACAAAGGTCAGGCGCAGGAATGGTAACTGCAGGACTGCTGGTCCGGGGGCCAGCCAGGCTGTGGTCTTGCTCTAACTCCCCCCACTCCCATTCCCTCCCTGTCGCAGCTCATTCTTGCTCCTTGTGGACGACTTCCTCTCTGGGCCTGGCTCCTCCAAAGATAGCAGAATTGGGATTGGCTACTTGATTAAGGAGCATTGCAACTGTTCGAGGTTTAAGCTGGAGCCTCGGTCTCTGTGCTCTTTCCTCTTCTGTCAGTTCTCTGAAATCCATGCTGGACCCTCGAAGGGGAGGGCCATCTCTGAAACGACTCCCCATTGGGGGGCCCATTCGCCGGTCACCTGGACGACTCCCTCCCCTGCCTCCTAGGAAATCATTCCTAAAGGCTCTGTCATCTGGTCCACCTTTCCTGAATCCAAAATCACCTTTATCTTGTTTTCTGCCTTCTGCGATGTTCACACGAAGTGACCGATCTCCCAACAGTGCACCATCGTATGTCAAGGCTTCCTTAAGGGAATCCACCTCATCAAATTCTACATAGCAGAATCCTTTAAATTTGTCTGTGTCCTTGTCTCTGACTAGCCGTACACTCCTTATGCTGAGATTCTTAAAGATAGCATCTATGTCGCCCTGAACCGTGTTAAAAGGCAGATTTCCTACATAGGCTGTGTAGGGGGGCTCTGTGGACAGCTCCTTCTGGCTACGGGAACCATGGCCACCAGCATTGCCATGGGACCCTCTACCGCCGCCAAAGCTGCTATAGGCCCGATCGTCGTAGGTATCGAAGTCCACCATTTGCCGCCTCTGCTCCGAGAGGAACCCATAAGACTTTATTTATTTATTTATTTATTTTTTGTTTATCACAGCATTTTTTTTTTTTTGAGAGGGCATCTCTCATATTTATTGATCAAATGGTTGTTAACAACAATAAAATTCAGTATAGGGGGGTCAATGCTCAATGCACAATCATTAATCATCTCAAGCCTAATTCTCGTCAGTCTCCAATCTTCTGAAGCATAACGAACAAGTTAAGACTTTATTTTTAAAAAAACAACTATAATAGATGCAGAAAACAGATTGATTGCCACAGGCAAGGAGTTGCATGTGTGAAATAGGTGATGGTGATCAAAAAACACAACTTCCAGTTATAAAATATATAAGTCCTGGGAATATAATGTACAGCATGGTGACTACAGTTAATAACACTGTATTATGTATTTGAAAGTTGCTAAGAAAGTAGATCTTTTTTTTTTAAGCAAACTTTTTCTTTGGAGATATAACTGACATATAACATTAGTTTCAGATGCACAACACAGTGATTCAATATTTGTACACACTGCAAAATGATCACCTCAAAAAAGTCTAGTTAACAGACTAAACAGCAGATCATAAAAGTTCTCGGGGCAGAGTTGAAAGGCAAGGATGAACCTCCTCCCAAAAACACATAAAACACGAAAATACAGCAAATAAAGCTAAGCCTGAAAACGACCTGAAGACTGTAGAACAGACTACCTACCTCTAGGGAAAAAGAGACAACTACACAGAAAAGGGTAAAAGTGGCAGAGCCCCGATCAAGCCGAACCCAAGTCCTCTCCCAACCTCAGACCACAGGCAGTACAAAGAGAAATGGAGCATGGAGGGGGCAGAAGCCCAAGACCACAAACACCTGGCCCTGGAGATCTGCTCCAGGAGCATAAGCCCTCATTAAATGGTGTTCTGGTGATTAGCGGGGCTGGACAACAGACAAGTGGAACATTCAAGGAGGCTGAGATCCCACCCACTTGTGATCAACAGGCATGCTCCACCAGTACCCACGAGAAAAAGCAAAGCAGGCCGTATGAAAGACTTCCCAACAGCAGGAGGGGTGCCAGAGGGGAGAGTGTCTGATGGAGCTCTCTTCGCAGGAGAAAGGGCAGATGGAAGATACCTCCCCAGCCTGACCTCAGCCCAACAGGTTGGGAACTTTTGGGAGCCCCAGACACTCTATCCCCCTTGCTGCCAATGCAGCTCTGAGGCTCCTCGCTGTGTGCATGGACAGCAGACAACCCACTTGGCATGGCAGTAGTGTCAGATGTTGCTGACAAGTAGGCAGAAGGAGACCCTCTCAGCACTCGGCACTGTTTCAGCCCCACTGGAGAGGTGCCCACAGGAACCAGTCCCAAGAGCTCCTTCCTCCTTCCAGGTGTCCACGTCTGGTGCTCTATACAAAGCAGCACATCAGCCTTCCCACCCCATTATCCCTTCAGCCCTGCCATTGCTGCAAACCAGGCAGAGCGCAGCCCTGTACACACAGAAAGCCCAACAGAGACCTTTGTGCTAATTACAAAGGCATGGCCAAAGCAAACTGCTCACCTAGAATCAGACCACAACAAGCCACACAGAAGGGCAGCCACCCAGTGCATGCCAACAGATGGGGCTCCCTCACTGGAAAGTAAAGAGCCTTGAGCTTCTGGGTACTAGAGGGCATCTCCTTCATAAAGGTATTACTCAATAGGTCAGAAAGCAGAAGAGACATCTAATACAAAAGAAGAAACAGAAACCCTGACAAAATGAGGCAGCAGAGGAATATGTTCCAAACAAAACTACAAGACAAAACACCATAAAGAGGGCTAAATGAAACAAGAAATCATCAATCTTCTTGAAAAAGATTTCAAAGTAAAAGTCATAAACATGCTCACAGATCTACAAAAATATTCAAGATCTCAGGGAGGACTTCAACAAAAAGACAGAAGACCTTCAGAGCTGAAGAATACAGTATCTGAAATGAAACATATAATGGAGGGATTTAAGAGTAGATTATTACAGGTTGAAGAAGCTGTAATGAAATGGAAATTAGGGAACAAGAAAACAATGAAGCTGAAAAACAGAAAAAATGATCTCTAGGAATGAAAGACTAATAAGAGAACTGTGTGACCAATACAAATCGAACAATATTCGCACAATACGGATACCAGATGGAGAGAGGGAGACTGTGTTATGAGTTATAAGAAATACATATTTGGTCATTAATATGACCAAATATATATTTCCCAGGTATATTTGGTTTTCATCCACAGTTCCTAAAAACACTGCAGACTTAAAGGTGAAATGAGGGTTTGTCATGTTAATGAGAGACTTTTGGACCCCCTCCCAAGGGCTGGAGGCTGAAAGAACCAGTGGCCAATAATTCAATCATGACTATGCAATGAAGATCTCACAAAAAACCCTGAGAAGAGCTGTCTCTCTCCGCTGTGCTCTGCTCTGCATTGCTCAGTTGATGCTGCTTCTCACTTGTTGAGAGCTTCTATGCTTGGGGAACCATAATGAGTCCATGTTCCACAGAGCCAGGCCCCAAGCTCCACAAGTACCGAAGCTCCTATATTTGGGACCTTGTCCTGTATATCTCTTCATCTGGCTGTTAATTTATATCCTTTATTAAACTGGCAAATGTAAGAGCTTTCCTCAGTTCTGTGAGGTGCTCTATCAAATTAATTGAACCTAAAAGGGAGGTCATGGGAACCTCCAATCTATAGCCAGTAGGTCAGAAGCACAGGTAACTGCCTGGGGCTTGTAACTCGTGTATGGAGTTGAGGGTGGAGGGCAGTCTTGTAGGACAGAACCCTTAACCTGGGGAATCTGATGCTGTCTTAAGGCAGATAGCATTAGAATTCAGTTGAGTTCTTGGACACCCTGCTGGTGTTCAAGAATTGCTTGGTGTTAGTAGGTGAAGGAAGACCACCTCCCACATACTTACACACATGGGAATCAGGCCTGGGAACCCAAATGGAGTAGTTATACTACTATTATTGCTGTGTAATAATGTTATGGTTTTATATATATATATATGTAGGGAAAGACTACACCATTGTATTTGGCATCAGATGAGTGGGAATCACAGAGACAAAGGGATAGAAAGTATCTTTAAGGAAATAACTGTTGAAATCTTCTCCAATCTGGGGAAGGAAATAGACTCTCATGTCATGGAAGCACAGAGAACCCCTAACAAAAGGAACCCCTAGGAAGTTGACACCAACACATATAATAATTAAAATAGCAAAGATCAAGGACAAAGAGGGAGTACTGAAAGCAGCCAGAGAGAGAAAAAAGATTACTTATAAATGACTTCTTAGCAGAAACTTTACAGGTCAGAAGGGGGTGGCATGATATATTTAATGTAATGAAACAGAAGGACCTCCAACCAAGAATCCTCTATATGGCAAGATTATCATTTAAATTTGAAAGAGGAATTACACAATTTCCAGACAAACAAAAGTGGAAGGAATTCGCCACCACTAAACCAGCCTTGCAGGATATGCCAAAGGGACTGCTGTGGTTGTAAATGACCCTAGGGTTAAATAGTTTTCACCAGTGAAAATAAACCCATAGTAAAGGTAGTAGACCAACTAGTACCAGGCAAGTATGAAATTAAATCAGCTACTCACAAAATCACTCAAGAGATACACAAAAAGTGCAGAATATGACCTAATACATAAGAGTGGAGGAGGAAGAAGGAGAGGAGGAAAAGTAATTATAGATTGGGTTTGAAATAGAGTAATCAGTAATTTAAGATAACTGGTTATATACTAAGGAATCTATCCTTGAAGCTTTAGTAGCCACAAATCTAAAGACTCCAATAAATACACAAAAGAAAGGAAGTGAAGGAGGGAGGAAAGGAGAGAGGGAGAGAGAGAGGAAGAAAGAAAAAAAGAGAGAGGGGAAGGGAAGAAAAGGGAAGGGAGGAAGAAATGCAGAAAAAAAGGAAGGCAGGAAGGAAGCAAAAAAGAAAATCTAAGCATAACATCAAAGAAAGCCATCAAATAATAAGAGTATATGAGAGGAAAAAACAGAACAGAGAATAGACATAAAAACAAGCAGAACACAAGTAATAAAATGGCAATAGGTACACATCTATCAAAAATCACCATAAATGCAAATAGACTGAATGTAACAACCAAAAGATAGAGTGAAAGAATGGATTTAAAAAAAAAAAGACCCATGCATATGCTGCCAACAAGAGACTCATTTCAGAACCAAAGACATTCGCAGACTAAAAGTGAAGGGATGGAAAAAGTTGGTTCATGAAAATAATAGAAAAAACAGGAGTAGCAGTATTTATATCAGACAAAATAGACTTCAAAACAAAATAAGTAACAAGAGACAAAGGACATTACATAATGATAAAGGGGTCAGTCCAGTGATATAACCACTATAATCACTATAAGCAGATAAAGGATATAACCACTTTAAGTATCCATGGACCCAATATAAGAGCACCTAAGTATGCACAACAAATTCTAACAGAATTAAAAGGGGAAACAGATTGCAACACATTCATTTTAGGAGACGTTAACACACCACTCACACCAACAGATCAACCAGACAGAAATAAGAAGCAAACAGAGGATTTGATCAGATGGACCTAACAGGTATCTACAGAAAGTTCCATCCAAAAGCAGCAGGATACACATTCTTCTTAAGTGTACATGGAACGTTTTCCAGAATAGATCACATAGAAGGACACAACAAGCCTCAATAAATTCAAAAAGATTAAAATTGTATCATGCAGCTTCTCAGACCACAATGCTATGAAAGTAGAAATCAATTACACAAGGAAAAAAAAAAGGCCTACAAACACATGGAGGCTAAACAACATGCTTCTAAATAATCAGTGGATCAATGAACAAATTAAAACAGAGATCAAGCAATATATAAAGACAAATAAAAACAACTCAAGAGCTCAAAACCTGTGGGAGGCAGCAAAGGCACTTCTACATAGCAATACAGGCTTACCTGAAGAAGCAAGAAGGTCCCCAAATAAACAGTCTAAAATCAAAATTACTGAAACTAGAAAAAGAAGAACAAATGAAGCGAAAAGTCAGTAGAAGGAGGGGCATAATAAAAATCAGAGCAGAACTTTGAAGGTCTTAAAGGGACAGGGATTTAACAGAGAGACGGAAACAACACAGGTCACAGCCCAGTGGCTGGATATTACAGGGAAAACTGAGCACACTAACCCCCTGGGCAACAGCTCTGAGACCCCTCACGGAGGTAAACAGCCAAACACACCCCGCCCCCCCCCCCCCCCCGCCAGTCCATTACCCCTCCCGGCGCTGCGAAAGCAGAGAAACAGCCTAAGGCAAAACACGTCCACAGAAAGGCAGAAAGGAAAACTCCTACACTTCAGCAGGGCAAGACACAGACCCAGCCTGCACGCAATTACCCAACACAAGCCACAAGGGGTCGCAGTTGTCCCAGTAAAGAAAGGCCAGTAGCAAGTGAAAAGTTTGGCCCTCCCAGCTGACAGTCAATAGCACCTGTCAACATGAAGAGGCAAAAAAATATGATCCAGACAAGACTACCCAAACAGCTTCGGCAGCTGCTACATCTTCCCCTGAAAAGGAACCTGGGGAGATAGATTTAGCCAGTCTTCCTGAAAAAGAATTCAAAACAAAAGTCATAACCATGCTGATGGACTTCCAGAGAAATATGCAAGAACTAAGGAAGGAGAATACAGAAATAAAACAAGCTCTGGAAGGACTTCAAAACAGAATGGACGAAATGCAAGAGACCATTGATGGTCTAGAAAACAGAGAACAGGAATGCAGAGAAGTTGATGCAGAGAGAGCTAAAAGGATCTCCAGGAATGAAAGAATCCTAAGAGAGCTCAGTGACCAATCAAAAAGGAAAAATATACGCATTATAGGAACACAAGAAGAAGAAGAGAGAGAAAAAGGGATAGAAAGCGTCTTTGAAGAAATAACTGCCGAAAACTTCCCCAAACTACAGGAAGAAATGGCCTCTCAGACCACAGAGGTACACAGAACTCCCATGACAAGGGATCCAAGGAGGGAAACACCAAGACACATAATAATTAAAATGGCAAAGATCAAAGACAAGGACAAAGTATTAAAGGCAGCCAGAGAGAAAAAAAAGGTTACCTACAAAGGAAAACCCATCAGGCTATCATCAGATTTCTCAACAGAAACCCTACAGGCCAGAAGAAAATGGCACGATATACTTAATGCAATGAAACAGAAGGGCCTCGAACCAAGACTACTGTATCCAGCACGAATATCACTTAAATATGAAGGAGGGATTAAACAATTCCCAGACAAGCAAAAGTTGAGGGAATTTGCCTCCCACAAACCACCTCTACAGGACATCTTACAGGGACTGCTCTAAATGGGAGCACTCCTAAAAAGAGCACAGAACAAAACACCCAATATATGAAGAAGGGAGGAGGAGGAATAAGAAGGGAGAGAAATAAAGAATCATCAGACCGCGTGTATAATAGCTCAACAAGCGAGTTAAGTTAGACAGTAAGATAGTAAAGAAGCGAACCCTGAACCTTTGGTAACCACAAACTTAAAGCCTGCAATGGCAATAAGTTCATACCTTTCAATAATCACCCTAAATGTAAATGGACTGAATGCACCAACCAAAAGACACAAATAGAATGGATAAAAAAGCAAGATCCATCCATATGCTGCTTAGAAGAGACTCACCTCAAACTCAAAGACATGCACAGACTTAAAGTCAAGGGATGGAAAAAGATATTTCAGACAAACAACAAAGAGAAGAAAGCAGGTGTTGCAATTCTGGTATCAGACAAGACAGACTTCAAAATAAAGAAAGTAACAGAAGACAAAGAAGGACATTACATAATGATAAAGGGCTGAGTCCAACAAGAGGATATAACCATTATAAATATATATGCACCCAATACAGGAGCACCAACATACCTGAAACAAATATTAACAGAACTAAAGGAGGAAATAGAATGCAATGCATTCATTCTAGGAGACTTCAACACACCACTCACTCCAAAGGACAGATCCACCAGACAGAAAATAAGTAAGGACACAGAGGCACTGAACAACACACTAGAACAGATGGACCTAATAGACATCTATAGAACTCTACATCCAAAAGCAACAGGATACACATTCTTCTCAAGTGCACATGGAACATTCTCCAGAATAGACTACATACTAGGTCACCAAAAGAGCCTCAGTAAATTCCAAAAGATTGAAATCCTACCAACCAACTTTTCAGGCCACAAAGGCATAAAACTAGAAATAAACTGTACAAAGAAAGCAAAAAGGCTCACAAACACATGGAGGCTTAACAACATGCTCATAAATAATCAATGGATCAATGACCAAATCAAAATGGAGATCCAGCAATATATGGAAACAAACGACAACAACAACACTAAGCCCCAACTTCTGTGGGACACAGCAAAAGCAGTCTTAAGAGGAAAGTATATAGCAATCCAAGCATATTTAAAAAAGGAAGAACAATCCCAAATGAAAGGTCTAATGTCACAAGCATCGAAATTGGAAAAAGAAGAACAAATGAGGCCTAAGGTCAGCAGAAGAAGGGACATAATAAAGATCAGAGAATAAAGAAATAAAATTGAGAAGAATAAAACAATAGCAAAAATCAATGAAACCAAGAGCTGGTTCTTCGAGAAAATAAACAAAATAGACAAGCCTCTAGCCAGACTTATTAAGAGGAAAAGAGAGTCAACACAAATCAACAGTATCAGAAACGAGAAAGGAAAAATCACGACGGACCCCACAGAAATACAAAGAATTATGAGAGAATACTATGAAAACCTATATGCTAACAAGCTGGGAAACCTAGGAGAAATGGACAACTTCCTAGAAAAATACAACCTTCCAAGACTGACCCAGAAAGAAACAGAAAATCTAAACAGACCAATTACCAGCAACAAAATTGAAGCAGTAATCAAAAAACTACCAAAGAACAAAACCCCCGGGCCAGATGGATTTACCTCAGAATTTTATCAGACACACAGGGAAGACACAATACCCATTCTCCTTAAAGTTTTCCAAAAAATAGAAGAGGTGGGGATACTCCCAAACTCATTCTATGAAGCTAACATCACTCTAATACCAAAACCAGGCAAAGACCCCACCAAAAAAGAAAACTGCAGACCTATCCCTGATGAACGTAGATGCAAAAATACTCAACAAAATATTAGCAAACCGAATTCAAAAATACATCAAAAGGATCGAACACCATGACCAAGTGGGATTCATCCCAGGGATGCAAGGATGGCACAACATTCGAAAGTCCATCAACATCATCCACCACATCAACAAAAAGAAAGACAAAAACCACATGATCATCTCCATAGATGCTGAAAAAGCATTTGACAAAGTTCAACATCCATTCATGATAAAAACTCTCAATAAAATGGGAATAGAGGGCAAGTACCTCAACATAATAAAGGCCATCTACGATAAACCCACAGCCAGCATTATACTGAACAGCGAGAAGCTGAAAGCATTTCCTCTGAGATTGGGAACCAGACAGGGATGCCCACTCTCCCCACTGTTATTTAACATAGTACTGGAGGTCCTAGCCACGGCAATCAGACAAAACAAAATAATACAAGGAATCCAGATTGGTAAAGAAGAAGTTAAACTGTCACTATTTGCAGACGACATGATACTGTACATAAAAAGCCCTAAAGACTCCACCCCAAAACTACTAGAACTGATATCGGAATACAGCAAAGTTGCAGGATACAAAATCAACACACAGAAATCTGTGGCTTTCCTATACACTAACAATGAACCAACAGAAAGAGAAATCGGGAAAACAACTCCATTCACAATTGCATCAAAAAAAATAAAATACCTAGGAATAAACCTAACCAAAGAAGTGAAAGACTTATACTCTGAAAACTACAAGTCACTCTTAAGAGAAATTAAAGGGGACACTAATAAATGGAAACTCATCCCATGCTCGTGGCTAGGAAGAATTAATATCGTCAAAATGGCCATCCTGCCCAAAGCAATATACAGATTTGATGCAATCCCTATGAAACTACCAGCAACATTCTTCAATGAACTGGAACAAATAATTCAAAAATTCATATGGAACCACCAAAGACCCCAAATAGCCAAGGCAATCCTGAGAAAGAAGAATAAAGTAGGGGGGATCTCACTTCCCAACTTCAAGCTCTACTATAAAGCCATAGTAATCAAGACAATTTGGTACTGGCACAAGAACACAGCCACAGACCAATGGAACAGACTAGAGAATCCAGACATTAACCCAGACATATATGGTCAATTAATATTTGATAAAGGAGCCATGGACATACAATGGCGAAATGACAGTCTCTTCAACAGATGGTGCTGGCAAAACTGGACAGCTACATGCAGGAGAATGAAACTGGACCATTGCCTAACCCCATATACAAAAGTAAACTCAAAATGGATCAAAGACCTGAATGTAAGTCATGAAACCATTAAACTCTTGGAAAAAAACATAGGCAAAAACCTCTTAGACATAAACATGAGTGACCTCTTCTTGAACATATCTCCCCGGGCAAGGATAACAACAGCAAAAATGAACAAGTGGGACTACATTAAGCTGAAAAGCTTCTGTACAGCAAAAGACACCATCAATAGAACAAAAAGGAACCCTACAGTATGGGAGAATATATTTGAAAATGACACATCCGATAAAGGCTTGATGTCCAGAATATATAAAGAGCTCACACGCCTCAACAAACAAAAAACAAATAACCCAATTAAAAAATGGGCAGAGGAGCCCTTGTCTAGCCTGGATTAATACTTAGTCCATAGGCACACACCTGATCATCTGATCATCTACATTTGCCCTCTTACTGCACTAAACTATGTTTTCTACCTTTATCTTGCATCTACCTACCACTTCAGCATTTTATTAAAAATAAAAAAAATAATAATAATAAAGGGAGAAATGTGGGATCAACATATAAATCAAGTACAAAAATCAAATGAATATTCATATTTGACCTGATTGTTTATAGGTCATAATGCGTGATCAAAACCGAAAGTTTCTGTGATGAATGCCCTTGTACTGTTCACCATGTAAGAATTTATTCACTATGTAAGAATTTGTTCACCATGTAAGAACTTGTTCGTTATGCTTCAGAAGATTGGAGACTGACGAGAATTAGACTTGAGATGGATTAATGATTGTACATTGAGCATTGACCCCCCTATACTGAATTTTATTGTTGTTAACAACCATTTATCAATAAATATGAGAGATGCCCTCTCAAAAAAAAAAAAAAAAATGGGCAGAGGAACTGAACAGACGGTTCTCCAAAGAAGAAATTCAGATGGCCAACAGACACATGAAAAGATGCTCCACATCGCTAATTATCAGAGAAATGCAAATTAAAACTACAATGAGGTATCACCTCACACCAGTAAGGATGGCTGCCATCCAAAAGACAAACAACAACAAATGTTGGCGAGGCTGTGGAGAAAGGTGAACCCTCCTACACTGCTGGTGGGAATGTAAATTAGTTCAACCATTGTGGAAAGCAGTATGGAGGTACATCAAAATGCTCAAAATAGACTTACCATTTGACCCAGGAATTGCACTCCTAGGAATTTACCCTAAGAATGCAGCAATTAAGTATGAGAAAGACCAATGCACCCCTATGTTTATCACAGCACTATTTACAATAGCCAATAAGTGGAAGCAACCTAAATGTTCATCGATAGATGAATGGATAAAGAAGATGTGGTACATATACACAATGGAATACTACTCAGCCATAAGAAAAGGGCAAATCCTACCATTTGCAGCAACATGGATGGAGCTAGAGGGTATTATGCTCAGTGAAACAAGCCAAGCAGAGAAAGAGAAATACCAAATGATTTCACTCATCTGTGGAGTATAAGAACAAAGGAAAAACTGAAGGAACAAAATAGCAGCAGAATCACAGAACTCAAGAATGGACTAACAGGTACCAAAGGGAAAGGGACTGGGGAGGATGGGTGGGTAGGGAGGGATAAGGGAGGGGGAGAAAAAGGGGGATATTAAGATTAGCATGCAGGGGGGGGAGAAAAGGGAGGGCTGTACAACATAGAGAAGACAAGTAGTGATTCTACAACATTTTGCTATGCTGATGGACAGTGACTGTAAAGGGGTATATAGGGGGGACCTGGTATAGGGGAGAGCCTAGTAAACAAAATATGCATCATGTAAGTGTAGATTAATGATAAAAAAAAAAAAAGCAGTTCCTGTGTGGTGACCTCCAATGAGTTCTACACAATGATATAAAGGGCATATAAAAGTGTAGGCAAAGGGTCTGTTTGTGTTTATACAGAGGATCAAAGCCTAATTTGGCTACCCCGAAAATGAACTAAGATACGATATGAAAAAGAACTTCCAACACCAGCACTCTCGGGAAGACTCATGCCAGAAGATGACCATCAAAAACCCCAACAAAGATCCATGCACTGCTACAGGTGTAGATGCACTCATCCCACCAGTTCCTGGACTTGCCATGGGAATGAAGAAGGAGATATCTAAGCTGGCCTGTGCATACAGCAAAACAACAAATTTGACAGGATCTAAACTGTTGGATCTCAACCAAGAATTAGGAGCAGTGCAAATTGTAGCGCTCCAAAATCTTACAACTACAGACTATTTACTGTTAAAAGAACATATGGGATGTGAACAGTCCCCAGGAATGGGTTGTTTTAATTTGTCTGATTTCTCTCAGACTGTTCAAGTTCAGTTGGACAATATTCACCATATTATAGATAAGTTTTCACAAATGCCTAAGGTGCCTAACTGGTTTTCTTGGTTTCACTGGAGATGGCTGGTAATTACAGGTATACTTTGGTTACGTAACTGTACTCCTATTATGTTAATGTGTGTGTGCAATTTAATTAGTAGTTTAAAACCTATACATGCTGAAGTTACGCTACAAGAAGGTATGTCAAAGAAATAATCAATCTTCCCAGGTTTTCTTCCACCTGCTACTTCTATAGCTTTTCCTCTTCCTTCCTAATTATAACCCTTAAGTAGAATTCGTGCCTCATATCGAATTTACCAAGCATCATAATTCTTCCAAGTGGTAAAGACACCTCAAGACAAATGCTGGGCATAGAAGCCACAGGGCATAAAATATGCAAAGAAGTAAAAAGCTAACCTTTTCAAACAATAAGGCTTCTCTCTAACTTACCAACTTAACATTTCCCTGTATGGCCCCGGAAGATGACTGGTTAGCCAGAGATGGGTAAGATTCCTCAAGGGAGGAATAACCTAAGACAGGCACAGTCGCAGGGGGGCCATCAGGTGAGAAAATGGGGATCAACAGAGGTGAGGCTTAGAACCTCCCCCCCGCTGTTCTGAGAGAAATCTTCTGCATACGTGGATGTTTTATTGCCCTTGTCTAGCTTGGATTAACACAGTCTACAGGCACACACCTGATCATCTACATTTGCTCTCTTACAACACTAAACTATGTTTTCTACCTTTATCTTGTACCTACCTACTACTTCAGCATTTTATTAAAAATAATAATAATAAAGAGAGAAATGTGGTATCCACATATAAATCAAGTATAAAAATCAAATGAATATTCATATTTGAACTGACTGTTTATAGTTCAAAATGCATGATCAAAACCAAAAGCCTCTGTGATGACTGTCCTTGTAATGTTCAACATGTAACTTATTCATTATGTAAGAATTTGTTCTCCATGTAAGAACTTGTTCGTTATGCTTCAGAAGATTGGAGACTGACGAAAATTAGGCTTGGGGTGGATTAATGATTGTGCATTGGGCATTGACCCCCCTATACAGAATTTTATTGTGGTTAACAACCATTTGATCAATAAATATGAGAGATGCCCTCACAAAAAAAAAAAAAAAAAAAGTACACACTTCCAATTGTAAAATAAATAAGTAACCGGGATGTAATATATAGCATAAGGAATATAGTCAAAATATTGTAACAACTTGGTATGGTGATATCTGGTACCTAGAATTACCATGTATATAAATGTTAAATCACTGTGTTGTACACCTGAAACTGATGTAATACTGTGTGTCAACTACCCTTCAATAAAAAAAAAAAATCAGAGCAGAAATAAATAAAATAGAGAAGAATAAAACAATAGAAAAAAATTAATGAAACCAGGAGCTGGTTCTTTGAGAAAATTTTTTTAAAAAATAGATAAACCAAAGCCAGACTTATGAAGAAAAAAAAAAGAGTGCACACATACATAACCAAAATTGTTAAGAAAAAAAGAAGAATCACAATGGACACCACAGAAATACAAAGAATTATTAGAGAATACTATGAAAAATTATATGCCAATAAATTGGACAACCTAGAAGAAATGGACAACTTCCTAGAAAAATATAACCTTCCAAGACTGACCCAGGAAGAAACAGAAAGTTTGAACAGACCAATTACCATCAATGAAATTGAAATGGTAATCAAAAAACTCCCAATAAACAAAATGCCAGGTTCAGGTGGGTTTGCAGGCGAATTCTACCAACCATCCAACCATCTAAAGAAGAGCTAATACCCATCCTTCTTAAAGTATTCCAAAAAGTAGAAGAGGAGGTAATACTTCCAATCTCATTCTATGATGCCAGCACGACTCTAACACCAAAACCAGGCAAAGAGACCACAAGAAAAAGAAAATTATAGACCAATATCCTTGATGAACATAGATGCAAAAATCCTGACCAAAATACTAGCAAACAGAATTCAAAAATATATAAATAAGATCATCTATCATGACCAAGTGGGATTTATTCCAGGGATGCAAGCAGGGTACAATATTCATAAATCAATATCATATATCACATCAACAAAAAGAGGAGCAAAAATCACATGATAATCTCAATAGATGCTAAAAGAGTATATGACAAAATTTAACACCTGTTCATGATAAAAACTCTTTAACAAAGTGGGTAGAGGGTAAGTACCTCAACATAATAAAGGCCATATATGACAAACCCAATCCAACAGCATACTTAATAGTGAAAAGCTGAAAGCTTTTCCTCTAAGATTGGGAACAAGACAAGGATGCCCACTCTCACCAATTTTATTCAACATACTACTGGAGGTCCTAGCCCCAGCAATCAGACAAAAAAAAAAGAGATAAAGGCATCCAGAATGCTAAGGAAGAAGTTAAACTATCACTATTTGCATACGACAAGATACATGGAAAACCCTAAAGAATCCACCCAAAAACTGTTAGAATAACTGAATTCAGCAAAGTTGCAGGATACAAAATTAATACACAAAAATCTGATGCATTCCAGATTGTACCAGAGAAAATGGCAGAAAGAGAAATCAGGAAAACAACTCCATTTAAAACTGCATCAAAAAGAATAAAATACCTAGGAGTAAACATAAGCAAGTAGGTGAAAGACCTATAGCCTGAAAATGACAAGACACTCATGAGAAAAGCTAAAGAAGACACCAATAAATGTAAATACATCCTGTACTCATGGGTAGGAAGAATTAATACTGTCAGAGTAGCCATCCTGCCCAAAGCAATTTACAGATTCAGTGCAATCCCTATCAAAATACCAACAGCATTCTTCAACAAACTAGAACAAATAATTCTAAAATTCATATGGAACCACAAAAGACCCCAAATAGCCAAAGCAATCCTGAGAAAGAAGAACAAAGCTGGGGGAATTGTGCTACCTAACTTCAAGCTCTACTACAAAGCCACAGTAATCAAAACAATTTGGTACTGGCACAAAAACAGTCTCATTTATCAATGGACCAGAAAAGAGAGCCCAGATAGTAACCCATGCATCTATGGACAATTATTATACACTAAAAGGAGCCATGAATATGCATCTTCAGCAACTGGTGTTAGAAAAACTGGAGAGCTACATGTAAGAGAATGAAACTGGATTATTGTCTAAGTCCATTCACAAAAGTAAAACTTGAAATGGATCAAAGGCCTGAATGGAAATCATGAAACCATAAGACTTAGAAAAAAACACAGGGAAAAATCTCTTAACTATAAGCATGAGCAATTTTTTCCTGGACACATCTCCTTGGGTAACGGAAACAAAATAAAAAATGAACAAGTGGGACTACAACAAACTAAAAAGCTTCTGTACAGCAAAGGACACCATCAGCAGAACTAAAAGGCATCTCACAGTATGGGAAAATATATTCATAAGTGACTCATCTGATAAAGGGTTAACATCCAAATATATAAAAAAACTCATATGCCTCAACACCCAGAAAACAAATAACCTGATTAAAAAATGGGTGGTGAGGGGTCATGGGGAGGGCTGTACAACACAGAGAAGACCAGTAGTGATTCTAGAGCATCTTACTACACTGATGGACAGTGACTGTAATGGGGATTGCGGAGGGGAGGTGGTGAAGGGGGGAGCCTAGTAAACAAAATGTTCTGCATGTAATTGTATATTAATGATAACAAAAAAAGAAATGGGTGGAGGTGGAGTACTAAACAGAAACTTCTCCAAAGAAGAAATAAAAATGGTCAACAGGCACATGAAAAGATACTCCACATTGCTAATCATCAGAGAAATGCAAATTAACACCATAATGAGATACCACCTTACACCAGTTAGAATGGCCACTAACCAAGACAAGAAACAACAAATGCTGGCAAGGATGTGGACAAATGAGAACCCTCCTACACTGTTGGTAAGAATGTCAATTGGTATACCTACTGGTGAAAGTAACACTGAGGTTCCTCAAAAAGCTGAAAATAGGGCCTGAGAGGACAAAAGATGGCAGTGTGAGAAGTGAGGCAGAAATCTCCTCCCAAAACTACATATAATATGAAAATACAGCAAATACAATTAGTCCTAAAAGAGTGACCAGAAATAAGAGTGCATCAGCCAGTCTACATTGGCGAAAAGAGAACATCTAACATCTCACGATAAAGGGTAAAGTAATAAAACTGCAACCTGGTGGGACCTGAGCACTCGCTGCACCCAGGTCACCAGCAGGAGGAAGAGAATCAGAGCAGGGAGGGAGTAGAAGCCCAGGACTACTAAATACCCAACCCTAGAAATCTACTCTGGGAGCACATATCCACATCACTTGATGCTCTGGAGATTAGAGGAGCTGAAAACTGAAGTCAGACTAAGACTGCGAACAGGTTCATACAACCAGCTGCCCTGGAACAAAAGAAAGGCAGGCACTTTGAAAGACTTCCCAACAGTGAGAGGGTAGCTAAAAGGGAAAGGATTCAGAAGAAGGAACAGGTGGACAAAAATCATCCCCGCACACTCAGCCAAGCTGGTAGGGAACTTTCAGGAGCCTCAGGCACTCCATTCCCCTGGCTGGCAACACAGCCTCAAGACCACCTACTACAATAAGCAGCCTGTCACTTCTTCCTCCATGCTGGCAACTGCACACAAACTCACTGCTCCCATCATCGCTCCAGACCAGCCAGAGAGCAGCCCCACCTACAGCAACTACACTGTTTAATGCAGAGGCTGCCCGCTGTGCACAGCTCACTGGCTGTGACAGCAGAGGCAGGCACTGAAGCCGGGATGCAGGAAAGGGCTCTGTCCTCCCAGCGACATGGGCACCACTCGCTGGTGACCTCCACCATTGCTCCAGACCAGCTGAAGGGCAGTCCCACACATGGCAGCTTAGGCGATTAACCCAGAGGCTGCTCTGGGCACATGGCTCACTGGCCCTGACAGCAGAGGCAGGCACTGCAACCAGAAAACAGGAAAAGGCCCACTCTTTAGAGTAAACACTAGCGCCGCTCACCTGCAACCACTGCCATCACTCCAGGTACTGGGCAGCTCCAAAGAGCAGAGCTGCTGGGCACTAGACGGCACCACCTAAACAAATCTAGTATTTCTCATTAGCCAATAGGATTGTGAAAAGAAAGAAGAACCTTACTCAACCAAAAATCCCTCAAACACCAGAAAGAGGGCTCACTGAGACTGAAATCACCAATCTTCCTGAAAAAGAATTCAAAATAAAAGTCATAAGCATGCTAATGGAACTACAGAAAAATACTCAAGAGCTAAGGGACGAATATAGGTGGTAGACAGACACCTTAAAAAATACAGTAGCTGAAATAAAACATACAATGGAGGGATTTCAAAGCAGATTAGATTAGGGAGAGGAGATGGTAAATGGAATAGAAATCAGAGAACAGGAATACCAAAGAAGCTGAGGCACACAGAGAAAAAAGGATCTCTAGGAATGAAAGAATATTAAGAGAAATGTGTGACCGATCCAAACAGAATAACATTTGCATTATATGGGTACCAGAAGAAGAAGAGAGAGAGAGAAAGGGATAGAAAGTGTCTTTGAAGAAGTAATTGCTGAAAACTTCCCTAATCTGGGGAAGGAAATAGTCCCTCAGGCCATGGAAGTGCACAGATCTTCCAACACAAGGAACCCAAGGAAGACAACACCAAGATGTATAAAAATGCAAATGACAAAGATCGAGGACAAGGATAGCAGCCAGAGAGAGAAAAAATAACACATACAAATGAAAACCCATCAGGCTGTCATCGGACTTCTCAACAGAAACCATATAGGCCAAAAGGGAGTGGAATGATATATTTCATGCAATGAAGCAGAAGAGCCACAAACCAAGAATACTCTACCGGGCAGGGTTATCATTTAAATTTGAAGGAGGAATTAAACAATTCCCAGATAAGCAAAAGTTGACAGAATTTACTTCCCACAAACCATCTCTACAGTGTATTTTAAAGGGAATGCTCTACATGGAAGTGCTCCTAAGCCTAAATAGCTGTCACCAGAGAAAATAAAACAGCAGTAAAGAAAGTAGACCAATTAATTACTAATAAATACAAAATTAAATCAGCTACCCACAAAGTCAGTCAAGTGATACACAAAGAGTACAGAATATGACACCTAACATAAAGAAAGGAGGAGGAAGAAAAAGAAGTTGGGGGGAGGGAAAGAGTCTTCAGATTATGTTTATAACAGCATAATAAGTGTTATGGTAGACTTCTAGGTAGTAAAGAAGCTGCCCTTGAACCTTTGGTAACTAATATTCCAAAGCCTGAAATGGCAATAAGTACATATCTATGGACATTCACCTTAAATGTAAATGGTCTGAATGCACATATCATAAGATAAAGAGTTACAGAAGGCATAAAAAAGCAAGAATCATCTATGTATTGCCAACAAGAGACTCACTTCAAACACAAAGACATACACAGACTAAAAGTGAGGGGATGGAAAAAGATATTTCATGCAAACAATTGGAGAAAAAAGCAGGAGTTGCAATACTTGTATCAGATAAAACAGACTTCAAACCAAAGAAAGTAACAAAAGATAAAGAAGGACATTATATAATGATAAAGGGGTCAGTCCAATAAGAGGATATAACCATTATAAATATCTATGCACCCAACATAGGAGCACCCTCATATGCAAAATACTAACAGAATTAAAGGGGGAAATACAATGCAATGCATTCATTTTAGGAGACTTCAAAACACCACTCATTTCAAAGGACAGATCCAGCAGACAGAAAATAAGTAAGGAGACAGAGGCACTAAACAACACATTAGAACAGATGAAACTAACAGACATCTATAGAAAACTCCACCCAAAAGCAACAGGATACGCATTCTTATCAAGTGCACATGGATCATTTTCCAGAATAGATCACATACTAGGCCACAAAAAGAGCCTCAGTAAATTCAAAAGATTGATATTGTACCAACCAACTTCTCAGATCACAAAGGTATGAAACTAGAAATAAATTGTACAAAGAAAACAAAAAGGCTCACAAACACATGGAGGCTTAACAATATGCACCTAAATAATTAATGGATCAATGACCAAACTAAAACAGAAACCCAGTAATATATGGAGACAAATGAAAACAACAGCGCAAAGGCCCAACTTCTGTGGGACACAGTGAAGTATAAGAGGAAAGTATATAGCAATCCAGGCCTATTTAAAGAAGGAAGAACTATCCCAAATGAACAGTTTAAATTCACAATTAATGAAACTGGAAAAAGAACAAATGAGACCCAAAGTTAGTAGAAAGGGGGACATAATAAAGATCAGAGAAGAAATAAATAAAATTGAGAAGAATAAAAGAGTAGAAAAAAATTAATGAAACCAAGAGATGGTTCTTTGAGAAAATACACAAAATAGATAAACCCCTAGCAGGTAAACTTATCAAGAAAAAAGAGAAATCTACACACATAAACAGAATCAGAAATGAGAAAGGAAAAATCATGATAGACACCACAGAAATACAAAGAATTATTAGAGAATACTATGAAAAGTTATATGCTAACAAACTGGATAACTTAGAAGAAATGGACAACTTTCTAGAAAAATACAACCTTCCAAGACTGACCCAGGAAGAAACAGAAAATCTAAACAGACTAATTACCAGCAATGAAATTGAATTGGTAATCAAAAAAACTACCCAAGAACAAAATCCCTGAACTAGATGGATTCACCGCTGAATTTTAGCAGACATTAGAGAAGAGACATAATATTCATTCTCCTTAAAGTTTTCCAAAAACAGAAGAGGAGGGAATATGTCTAAACTCATTCTATGAGGCCAGCATCACTCTAATACAAAACCAGGCAAAGACAGAACAAAAAAAGAAAACTACAGACCAATATCCCTGATGCACATAGATGCAAAAATACTCAACAAAACATTAGCAAACCATATTCAAAAATACATCAAGAGGATTATATATCATGATCAAGTGGGATTCATCCCAGGGATGCAAGGATGGTACAATATTCAAAAATCCAACATCATCCGCTATATCAACAAAAAGAACAAAAATCACATGATCATCTCCATAGATACTGAAAAAGCATTTGACAAAATTCAACATCCATTCATGCTAAAAACTCTCAACAAAATGGGTATAGAGGGCAGGTACCGCAACATAATAAAGGCCATATATGACAAACCCACAGCCAACATCATACTTAACAGCGAGAACCTGAAAGACCTTCCTTTAAGATCGGGAACAAGACAAGGATGCATACTCTCCCCACTTTTATTCAACATAGTTCTGGAGGCCTTAGCCACAGCAATCAGACAACACAAAGAAATAAAAGCCATCCAGATGGGTAAGGAAGAAGTTAAACCGTCACTGTTTGTAGATGACATGATATTGTACGTATCAAACCCTAAAGACTCCAATCCTAAACTACTAGATCTAATATCTGAATTCAGCAAAGTTGCATGGTACAAAATCAATACACAGAAATCTGTTGCATTCCTGTACACTAACGATGAGCTAGCAGAAAGAGAAATCAGGAAAAAATTCCATTCACAATTGCATCAAAAAGAATAAAATATCTAAGAATAAACCTAACCAAGGTTAAAGACCTATACCCTGAAAACTACAAGACACTCTTGAGAGAAATTAAAGAGGACACTAATAAATGGAAATACATCCCATGCTCTTGGGTAGGAAGAATTAATATTGTCAAATGGCCATCCTGCCTAAAGCAACCTACAGATTCAATGCAATCCCTATCAAAATGCCAACAGCATTCTTCAGCAAAATAGAACAAATAGTTCTAAACTTCATCTGGAATCACAAAAGACTCCGAATAGCCAAAACAATCCTGAAAAGGAAAAATAAAGTAGGGGGAATTACGCTCCCCTACTTCAAGCTCTACTACAAAGCCACAGTAATCAAGACAATTTGGTACTGGCACAAGAACAGAGCCACAGAACAGAATAGAGAGCCCAGATATAAACCCACACATATATGGCCAATTAATGTATGATAAAGGAGCCATGAACACACAATGGGGAAATGACAGCCTCTTCAACAACTGGTGCTGGCAAAACTGGACAGCTACATGTAAAAGAATGAAACTGAATTACTGTCCAACTCCATAAACAAAAGAAAACTCAAAATGAATCAAAGACCTGAATGTAAGTCATGAAACCATGAAACTCTTAGCAGAAAACAGAGGCAAAATTCTCCTGAATATAAACATGAGCAACTTTTTCATGAACACGTCTCTTCAGGCAAGGGAAACAAAAGCCAAAATGAACAAATGGGGCTACATTAAACTTCTGTACTGCAAAGGACACCATCAGTAGAACAAAAAAGCATCCTACAGTATGGGAAAATATATTCATAAATGACATCTGATAAGGGGTTGATATCCAAAATATATAAAGAACTCATGAGCCTCAACAACCAAAAAGCAAATAACCTGATTAAAAAATGGGCAGGGGATCTGAACAGATCCCAAATAAGAAATTCAGATGGACAACAGGCACATATGCTCCACATTGCTAACCATCTGAAAAATGCAAATTAAAACCACAATGAGTTCTCACCTCACACCAGTTTAGACAGCCAACATCCAAAAGACAAACAAAAACAAATGCTGGCAAGAATGTGGAGAAAGGGGAATCCTCCTACACTGCTGGTGAGAATGTAAATTAGTTCAACCGTTGTGGAAAACAGTATGGAGGTTCCTCAAAAAACTAAAAATAGAAATACCATTTGACCTGGGAATTTCACTCCTAGGAATTTATCCTAAGAAAACAGGATTACAGATTCAAAAACACGTATCACTCCTATGTTTATCGCAGCATTGTTTACAATAGCCAAGACATGGAAGCAACCTAAGTGTTCATCAGCAGATGAATGGATAAAAAAGATGTGGTACATATACACAATGGAATATTATTCAGCCATAAGAAGAAAACAAATCCTACCATCTGCAACGATATGAATGGCGCTAGAGGGTATTATGCTCAGTGAAATAAGCCAGGTGGAGAAAGACAAGTACCAAATAACTTCACTCATCTGTGGAGTATAACAACAAAGCAAGAACTGAAGGAACAAAACAGCAGCAGACTCACAGAACCCAAGAATGGACTAGTGGTTACTAAAGGGAAAGGGGTTGGGAAAGATGGGTGGGAAGGGAGGGAGGATAAGGGAATTAAGGGGCATTATGATTAGCACACATAATATAGGGCATGGGGAAGGAAGTATAGCACAGTGACTGTAATGGGGTATGTGGTGGGGACTTGATAATGGGGGAAATGTAGTAACCACAGTGTTGCTCATGTGAAACCTGAGCATAAGATTGTATATCAATGATACCTTAAGGAAAGAAAAAAAGAAAACTAATATTAGAAATACCATTTGACCCAGTCATTCCACTCCTAGGAATTTACCGAAAGAAAACAAGATCCCTGATTCAAAAAGACTCATGCACCTCCATGTTTATTGTGCACTATTTGCAATAGCCAAGATACAGAAGCAACCTAAGTATCTATCAATAGATGAATGGATAAAGAAGATGTGATACATATACACAATGAAATATTATTCAGCCTTAAAAAGAAAAGAAATCCTCCCATATGCAACAATGTGGATGGATCTAGAGAGTATTATGCTCAGTGAAATAAGCCAGGTGGAGAAAGACAAATACCATATGATTTCACTTGTCTGTGGAGTATAAAATCAAAGCAAAACAGAAGGAACAAAATAGCAGTAGACTCATAGACACCAAGAAGGGACTAGTGGTTACCCAGGGAGAGGGGGTGAGGAGGGTGGTGAGGTAGAGGAAGGAGGATAAAGGGGCACTATAATTCGCAACCACAATATAAGTTAGTCACGGGGACGGTAGTACAGCATGGAGAATATAGTCAATGATTCTGTAACATCTTACTACATTGACAGTAATAGCACTAAAGGGGTTGAGGATGTAATTATGGGTAGCTGTTGAACCACTGTGTTGCATATTTGAAACCAACATAAGATGGTGTATCAGCAATACTTTAATGTTAAAAAATTTCCTGTATAACTTTTGACTACCCATAAACTTAGCTACTAATAGTTTACTATTGACCAGAAGCCTTTCCCATGAAATAAATAGTAGATAAACACATTAAAAAAGAAAAAGTTCTCAATACAAGAAAAAAACCCTGTAACTATGTATGGTGATAGATAACTAGACTTACTGATGATTTTACAATATATATAAATTGTTATACACCTGCAACTAATGTTATATTTCAATTATATCTGTTTTAAAAAATAATTTAAAAACAGATATAAAAAGTAAAATCTAATACTTCATAATCCAATAAAATTTATCATTAGTTAATTTACACTCAAATGCTATGAAAGCCAATGAGAAAATAAAATCCCAATGAGAACTAAGTACCAGGTAACCTAAATGACCAGCTATATAAAAATATTTACCTTTTAAGGTGTGTCTGCTAATTTCCCTCCATCAAAGTATGGGAGGTTTTCAACTAAGCCCTCATAATACTAGTTTTTTGTTTTTGTTTTCCAGTCTAGTGTTTATTTTATGTTATGGCACATACACTTGAATTTCAAAAATTTAAAACATATAAAAAGTGGTTAAGGACTAACATTTGTATCAACAGTGGATAAATGTCTAAGATTGTTTATTATACAGCAGGGTACAATGGTAGTGCTAATGCCAACAGGGCACCATGGAATTTTATTCTAAAAATTATCACTAGGCTTTATACAAGCAACAACATATGCTGCTGTTTCAGAATTTTGGAACACAGTCTGCTTCTAATGCTAAGCAGTCCTTTAACATTTTTAATGTTATACAGTGTTATAGTATTTAGTTTGGCAAATGTTTCAAAATAAAGTAGAAATGTATTCATAACATCACAGAAATGCACATTCAGTTTTTGTTTTCAATAAGAACCATAGGTACAGATCAGAACTCTTCCCTATATGAAATAATTTACACACAGATGAATGCTGTAATACCACTATCTAAAATAATCACTAAATACAATTTTTTTCAGAAATAAACAAACAAAGGGTTATTTTCATTATCAAATATCAAAAACATAGAGATAACATTTTCCAAACAAATGATACTCTAAAATTATAGGAATAATTTCAGTGAATTCAGTGAATGTGTAACCTAAATCAGTCAAGTACTGTAATACAACCATATTACGAAACCAGTGATCAGAAAATACAACCGTATGAAAGAAATTTATAATCCACAAAACTGTTTTTCAGGCCTTAAGGTAAAAGAGATCCACAGTTTACAGGTAAAACCTAGGAGACAAAAATGCGTGCTTGTCTTCAATAAGGAGATACTTTATGCAGAAGATGTAACACTTTGCTTGTAGACAGCACGGTATGCATTTCTCAGCAGTCGACGTAAGGAAAACAAGATTCCAAAAGATCCACTGTCAGAAACGGGGATTCTTGCACAATCATATCTAGCAGTAAATAAACAGATTCTCTATTTCTTGTTGTTGTTTTATCTGTCTCCTGGCCAATTTTCAGTAGACTGGAGGATGCAAGCACTAGAAATTCTTTAAGACGGTCTTCAATGCTTCCTTTGTGGATTGTAAACAAAGCGGCAGTGATCTGGTTGATGGCTTTGGCCAAGCAATGTATGTTATTGCAGTGCCCTTCTACAGCAGGGCTATACTAAGACATGACATTACTGGCCAGTGTTGGCAAAGAAACTGCCACAAAGACCATGAGGAGGCAGGCAATCTTATATTCTTCTTCTGGACTTAGGTTTTCTGATTTCTGCGAGGAGAGAGCTACCACCAAGCAGGATCAATTTCACAAGGTAATCCAGCAGCTGAAGATAATTCATACACATTCATTGCAACCTTCATATCCGTTTCCCTTGGAATGTGATCCTTGAAATCTTCAATTGAACTTACAAGAAAAGGAATGTGGTAGGATAAGACATCTCTAAGCGCTTCTTGTGCCAATGATCTGAAGGATAAAATTACACCAATTATTGTCATCCTCTTCAAGACACTGTCAACAGATGATAATCTCTTAAAGAGTGCAGCCATCTGGTCTGGTTTGTCAAAGCTGGTCCTCATTTGTGTGAGCACATCAACATTCTCCACCACAAGTTTCTTAAGTTCAGCAACTTGTGAAGAAATATGCCACATAAGGCTTTCACTTAGGAACTTCATACCATATGGGCCTAGCAGTTCTGATAATGACCTAATTTCTGATATGTCAGAATATTCCTCTGCACTGAATGTTAATTCATTTTCTGTAGGTAAGTTCACAAATGCTTTCATCGCAGGGAAATAAGCTATATGACCATTGCTGACTTGTCTTAACAAAGTTTCCAAGTACCAATTTGTGTATAGACTTGTAATAGTTGGCTCTCCATGACTGTCTAAGTGTTGTGTTTGTTGAAGAAGAACATTATTAAATACTCTTGTAATATCAATTTGCACATAGTTTTCTAAGGACTGGAGTACAGTCATGTAAGCTCTTACACTTGTTAGAAGCTCTGATGGTTTTGCAATTTCCTGTGTGGCTTGGCTATACATAGTCATTCCAACAATTGACTTAGTAAAGCGGATTTCCAGATGAGAAGTTAAATATTCTCTTGGGGTAAAGGTATGCTCCCAAACCACCATGTTTGGTACATAATTTATAGAGAAACACAACTCAGAAAGTGCAGTGTGCAATTTGTCAAGGTTGGTCACTACCAGTCTGTTTTTCCTCATGCTCTCAACACCTGGTTTTTCCCTTTCAGGTTCCCCTTTCTTACCAGTCTGTTTTTTTGACTTCTTATTCACTGCTTGACTAATGGTTTTGGCACAATGCTTGGGCAGCAACTGATCACTAAGAGTACACTGTTCTGTGCAAATATCAGTGATGAGATTTTGAGCTTGTTTGGCCATTTCACCCAGGAACATATTACATAAGGAAAGACTGCGATCTCCAATACGATGTCGCTCTTCTGGACACAGTTCATGTGTGCAACTCATAAAATGAGTGCAAAGCAATGGAAACACAATTGAGTATCTTGACTGAGAGGGTAACTCCAAACATTGTTGAAACATCTTCTCAAAAGCACGACTATAAAAACAAAATATGGAGAGATCTGATGTTTCCACCAACATTTCCACCAAGGAGTGGAATTCATTTTTGTATGAAAAATTATCGTATTCATCATCTTTCCAAGTTCTCTGTGATCTGCAAGGCTAAGTGAAGCCTTAGAGACACTAGTATATGCCTGTAATCTAAACCAATCTAATCTCATTCCTCTGAAATCAAATACTTCCCCATCTTCAACTTGTTTTACACTTAGGGAAGTCGTAGTATTAACAAAAGAGGACATGATAATTGATTCATCTTCAGGGCAAACAGAAAGATTCTGTACAAGTTCATTGAGGACAACAGCATCAAAATCAGAAAGGTACTGTACATAATACCTCTGCATTACAGGTCCATATTTTCTTACATGTGCTCTGAGCTCTTCCATCTAAAATATTAATTCAGCAATGTGCTTATCTATAAAGTCATCTGCACTCTTCTTTGGCATATTATCTGCATGACGAAGTAGCCAGATAATTTCATCACGGGCAAAGGATAATGCCATAAAAACAAAAAGTGCCTTGGGACCCAGCAAGCCAGGTTGATCAGAAAGGACAGTAGCCAACTCTTTCAGTGCAGACCTTAAAAACTTGCGTCTTTCTCTGTGCATTGAACCAGCATGTGACACAGCTGCCTCTTTGCATTCTCTTATGTCATTAGTGAGCTTATTATAGCTTCTTACATTTACAAATAAGTCTTCTGCAGCTTTATGAATATGGAAAACTTCATCTTGAAAGAGTGAGAGGCAAGAGCTACTTTGAAGAGCTAGCTTCCAAAGGTTCAGTGCTGTCGCATCAGTATTTAGGATCCCATGACATAAAATAAAGCCAAATATAATCCACTTTTCCATTGCATCCAAAGAGAGGTATTCACAAGGCATAGTGTCAAACTGTGCAGGACTGAGCATTTGTACTGGGTGCACTGATGAGACTCAGTAATTGGGCGTTTCTCCACTGGTCAGCTGACAGATTCCTTCGAGGATACACCATCTGAAGAGAAATTAGTGCATCTGAAAGAGACTTGCTATGGGGTACAAATACTTCCATCATCTTCTTTAAAGGGTTTTCATAATCCACAATCATCTAACCAAGACGTGGGTATTCTCGGTCACTTGCTCCACAGGTCATTTCATGCACATAGTTGTATAATCCAATGATTGCCTTCCTTTCTTCAATTCGAGACAGCAGCATCATTAGTGCTGTATAGGTTATGATCAAATCTAAGTAGTTTTTTGTTAAATCAAAGTTTACAGTAATATCAAAGAAGACTTGGCAAACATCAATAGTATTCAGCAATTCACAAACATGGTCCTTACATTCCATAACATCTACAAATGTGAAGTAGTATAATGCCAAATTTTTCAGAATCTCAGATTTTTTTTCTGAAGTTGTGCAAGCTGTTGATTGTTGTTGCGGGTTTCTAGAGCAGGGAACTTTCTGACTATGCACTTCACAGCAGATTCCAGGTTTTTGTCAATAAGGTAGGATGGTTTTGCCTTGGGGTCTCCACATGCCTTCTTGATGTTGTAGAGGCGGGTGAGCATGCCGATGCCCTGGTCATTGAGGATGGTGAGCTTCTCCGCCAGCTTCTGCTGACTGGGCTGCAACACCGAGCGCGACATGGTAGTGATGGTGGTGGTGGTGGTGGTGGTGGTGCCGCCGCCGGCCGTCTGGTGCCCAGTCACGGGCCCGCGGCTTCCGCAGCAGCCTCTCGCGGGCCTCCTACCATCCTGCCCACGACCTCCGCCTCAGGGGAGCGGACCCATGGTCCTGGCACCCCAGTCCGCGCGAGTGACAGACAAGCCGCAGCAGACACCTTAGGGTCCCTTCCCCAGCGGCAGCCCGCGCACGGCCCAGCAGCCTCCTGCCTTCCTCCCGCCGCCCTTAATACCAGTTTTATCTAAGAATCCTGCCATGCTGGTCCTCCAAAAATAACCTGTATATCAACCTCTTAATCTGTCTGAGAATGGAAAGTGGGATTTCTAGAAACCATCTATCAGTACAAGAATGCTCCTTGAAAATGAAATCACTTGCTCGGGAATATATCACAAAGACCAACCCAGTAATTTGTACTCTCTGCTTTTGAAGAAGCTTAGGATAAAGCAAAGAACAGATAGGAATCCTACTCACAATCTCCCTCAACCATTATCACACAACGAATCTACTCTAATATGTGGTTTCTAATAGACTTAATTAATACTAATGTATCATCCATTGTTCAGTAACGCTTACAAAAGAACTCGCAATTTTTTTTGGATGTACTGAAAAAACCCTGTATGCTTGGAAAAGAGTACTTTCTGCATAAACAAAATGAAATTTTTTTTAATGTATAGGCACAGCCTACATTCAAGAAAATAAATAACATGTCCACCTTTTCAAGAAATTATATTCTTCCTCACCTATTTAAATTTCTAAATTATATATCATTTCCCTTCATCAGAGTCCTACCTTCCTTATCTTTTTTTTCACCATTTGTCACTTTCTTTGATTTCTCACTACTGTTATCTTAAAAGTTGGTTATGTTCGGATGTTGCTTTATAAGATTAAGTTCTTAGCATAGTGTCTTGAGCACACAAGAAAAAAAGAAAAAAATACAACAAAGAGGTACCAAATTCAAGATAATTTTCCCCCAAGTTTTATTCTATATACTTTAAATAATATGCAACTTTTTAACTAAACTTTTAGAGCATTCCTTGCCCAAGATATGACTGAAAGGAACTTAGGTATTAAAAAATAAATATGAGTATAAATAAAAATAAATACACACACACACACATATTCCTACAAGGAGAAAATTAGGAAAAATGAAAGACAAAAAAGTAGAGAAAACAATGATAATTTTAACATATTAACAGTAGGAAGATGTTTTCCTGGGCTGTTAATAAAATGTGACTTTATAATGAAACAAAATTAATGGAATCATATCTTTTTCAATTTCTTATGCTTCCCTCATAAATGTGCTTAACCAGCAACATTTTCAGAAATAAAATGACAATAACAGTACCTGAAATGCTCTTAGAAGTGCCATATGGTCACTGAAAGTTCCTGCAGTGAATCGTTTCCTACAAAGCATAGCTGCACATTTTTGAGAGGCCTGTGCTGGCAGTACAAAAGGATCTCGATAGGCTAGCGTGCAGGCAATTGTAAGGATGGGGTCCAGACACTTTAAAACAACAGCACACAGCACCATTTTACCAAGATGTGGTTCTACTGGCAAGTCAGCCAAATGATACCCGAGTTCAGTGAGATCTTCCCATGCATCCATTGCATCTATTTTCTAAATAAAAGCATAAAAAAGTCATTTGACATGACTAAAGACAATGTGTAATCAAACCACATCCTTAAAAATCCACAGGAAATAAGAATTTAACTTTTCTTTTGCTACATCTTACTATAAATACATTTTGCTTCAAATATATAAAAAAACTTACACCTACTGTTTTACTAAAATTATCATGAAAGTACTACTTAAAGTACATAATTATTTAAGATAACTTTTTCAAGTACAAAATTAGTTAAGATGAATTCTCATTTGGTTACATTTCAAGTAAAATAGGTAAAATAAAGCTATCAGGACACCAACCTTAAGCATTTGTACAGCATTTCTTACAATTAAAGCTGGTGGAGGTTCAGGAGCTTTCATAAGGAAATCAGCAATAGGACAATTAACTGGAGCTAACAGCTTGGTATGTAAACAAAGTTCCTGTAAATAAGAACAGCAAACAATTTTGAAATATTGAAATTTACAATTGATTTTTATTTTTAAAGAAATCATAGGAAACTGTAGTTCCCAAATGCATACCACTATACTCGTCTTTAGTTAAAATGAACAGTAGGGAGAAAAATGTCTTGTTATAACAAGTTCAGCAAAGAGCAGGAGAAGGAAGCCATGGGAAGTCAAAGACAATTTTTCTGAGTTAACAACACTTAAACTAAGATGCAAAGATTGAGTAGGAATTAATTATAAAAGGAATAGGGGGAGGACTCTAGGGAGAGTAGACAGCACGTATGAAGCCCTAAGAGGCCCTAAGAAAGAAACAAGACGTGCTTGAGAAATTCAAACCACTGGTGTGATTTGAAAGAGATGGGGAAAGGCAGGAATTAAAAATTAAAACCAGAGATATAAACAGGAGAAATAACTTAAGACTCATGTTAAGAATTATGTATTTTATTTTAAGAAGAATAGAAAATGGCATACAGGCATTGAAAAATGAGAAGTCACCTATCTCATTCACTTTCTCTTTAAAGGTTCGGAAGCCAGCATCTAGCTCGGCACCACAGAGAATCAAAGTAATGAATGTACTGTTTTCTCTAGATACTACACAGTGTCTGATTGTTCCATGAAATCAGAAAATCTAAAGGAAAACAGTTAATAAAGGCCAGGAATTCTCAGTGAACCAAGATTACCAAGGTAATCTCAGTATTTTAAATTGAGATTTTTTTGGTATCATCTTTTGGACCTTAAATAATTTATTTTCTAATCCTCATTGAGATCACAAAAGTTAAACACTATGTGGTCGACAGACTCCCAGCATGTTGCATTGAAAAAAACAATATATTTATAAGCTATACCAAAATCTAAATGCACTCAAATAATTCTTTATATTTTTGGAGGCTTCTGAGTTAAATTTTTCATACAGAAAAAAATATTCATATAGCCACCCTCTAAAATATATATATTGTAATTTTGTTCATAAATTGATTATCTAAAGCCCAATTAGTACAGTTGTAATGAGCCCTCTCCTCCCTCACCCATAAAAACAGCCTTTTAGAGTTAAGTAAATTTCTACCTGTAATGGCATTCTCAAAAGTTCTGGAGTCTGAAATTCCAACATATTCTGAAATCGGAGTCTACTGAACAGCCGGAAACAAATTCCAGGTCTACATCGCCCTGCCCTTAAAAGTATAATACAAAATTAAGGCTCAAACAAGGATAAAGATTATAACAAGAAACTGTAAAAGCAATGTGATTTAGGAGACAGAAGAATGAACCAGGATCAGGCATCTAAATTTGAATCCCTACTCTGATATTTATTCCCTACAAATCCTTTCAGGAGGCACTTCAGTTGTCTACAACTCAATTATCTCTGCACAAAGTGAAATTCATGAATGACACCTAAGTGACAGGCCTTCTAGGATCACGGTAGAAAACAAACAAAAGACATACATACGAAAGTAAAAAATAAAGTATGAATAAATGCAGGAAAATTTAAATATAATCAGTTTTACTGAGCGACAGCACTGTGTTCACGTCCTCTGACTAGAGCTGCACAAACATGCATTACACAACTCCAAGGGAATGTCATTTATCCTATCACCATAGAGAACTGTATAATTTTCTGGGAAGTAGCAGAAAAATATCTTAAGGAAAAGCAGTTTTATTTCACCCATGGTCACTATGGCTAATGGCAAGGCTGAACATGCTAAGTGATAGAGACACAGAAATATCCCTGTGCTCACATAGCTCACAATCCAGAGCAGCAAACAAAACTGTAACACAGTGTGATACAAGTTACAAAATCTCACATTGTCCCACCATACATTCCTTTACCAAATACTTCCCTCTATCTACCAGTCGGCTGTCCCAGCTATCCATCCCCTCTGTGTGACTTCTATCTTTGCCCAGCCTTTAAATGTTGGTGTTCCTCTAAGGTTGGACCTCAGCCCTCTGCTCTCCTTAACCTACCCTCTCGCCCAAGGCAATTTTCACCATCCTCCTGACTTCAATTTCCATCCACCTAGATCTCCATATCTTAATTCTAGATCTACACTTCAGAAGTCTCTTAGTTCCACGGAGATTTCCCAGTCAACTCAAACTCAACACAACCAAAACTTTATTCTTCTTCCCAACATAACCACTCTTCCCATTCTCCCTGACAATGGCACCACCATCCACACACAGAAACCTGTATGACATCCTTGACTCCACTCTATTCTTTACCCCTCACACTAGACATATGATCACCAAAATTATTCTCCCCAAAATCTCCTGAATTATTTACTTCTCTTTATTTCTATGATCACTGTAACAATTCAGGCTATCAACTCTCCCTTATTACAGATGGAAGTTTTAACCAAACAGCCTCCTACTGGGTCCTCCTACCATCATTTTATCACTACCAATTCATTTTTCAGAGAGCTGAAAAAATACTATAACCATGCCCTACCCCAGTTTATTAAGAAGGAAAAAAAACAAAACACAAGATGGTCCTTAAGGACAGTCTGAAACTTACCTCTTTCCACTCATTTTTCACTATTCTCCTCTATACTCAGCTCCATCCAAACAACTTTCTTGCTCACTCTTGCCCTTTAGGCCCTTGTATATGCTCTCCCTCTGCCAGAAATCCCTTTCCACAGCACCTTGTTATTCATATTTATCTCAGATTCTATCTTAACTCCTCTGGGAGCATTATCCAGTTGTAGCACAGATCACACAATATTAAAACTGCTTCATTTATTGGATTCCAAGATGGAATGCAACATTCCCTCCATCCAAACTTTACCCATAGTTTGGATGGGTATAGTTTACTGATCATTATATCCCAAGCTTGCATAGTGAAGGCTGTCACAAAGTATCTATTGAAAAAGATAACAATGACAATTTCTACAATTTCTGATTTTTACCCCTGATAATATACTATTAACACCATATAAGTCCAGTTCCATGTGTCAAGCCACACTTTGTCATGAGAGGACAACTGACACAGTAACAGCAACAAAGCCCCCAAGGGGCAATCTGTGAAGTTACAAAGTACAGAAACGATGCATTCACTGTCTTTGGCATATGAAGCACTCTTTCAAAGTCAGCATTTGATGTTTCCCTATTAGTTAAAATGCAAGAATAATTAGTCATATAATTACTGACAACTGATTTTTAATCTTGCCTTTTTAAAAATGAAAAAGTAACAAAAGCATGTACTGAAATAAATA
Source organism: Manis javanica (assembly GCF_040802235.1). Taxonomy (NCBI): domain Eukaryota; kingdom Metazoa; phylum Chordata; class Mammalia; order Pholidota; family Manidae; genus Manis; species Manis javanica. Next base: position 78,847,826 of record NC_133169.1, read on the forward strand.
ACCAAGCTACAAAAAACTATAAAATGAAAATTAAGTCTCCTTCCTTCAAGAGCCCCACAAATCCTCCTCCTCAGAGTCAGCAACAATTGTTTTCTTAATGTTTATCTCAGACTAGACAATGCATTTGTATCTAAATATATATACAAACTTAAACATATTTTTAGCACAATAGATACATGTTCTATACCTTCTTTATTTTCAATTAATAATACATTCTGAAAACTCATTCCACATAAAAACACATACATCTACATCTTTCCTTTTAAAAGTTTAGTATACTACTATATGGCTATTACATCACTTAACCATTTCACTATTTATGGACACTAGAGTGTTTCCAGACTTAACTACTACAAGCAATGTTGCAAAACAACATTCTTAAACACATACCTTTGCACACATATGCAAGGATACTCAGGGTAAGTTATGAGAAGTACAATTTATTGTCAAAGGTAGATTTGGATAAACAGTTTCAAACCACCCTCTAAAGAAATCATACCAAACATTGATGCCAATTTGATAAGTAAAAAATAGTTCCTCATTAATTTAAATTTCTTTCAGTATATATGGGGTGGTATTATGAGGTTAATGTATTGGTCTTTATGAATTTATTTTAAAGAGCTTTTTGTACAATACAGAAATTAGTCCTTGTCCTGTATTGTGAATGTTTAGAATTTTTGCTTTAACTTTTGCTTTTTAAGCTTCCTATGATTATACTAGGTAAAAATTTTTAATTTTAAAATAACCTGAATTTGACTTCTAAAAAAAGTATTAAAATGATCTGCTTTGCAAAAACAATATAAAAATTAAGACTAACCTCAAAATTTCAACATTTTATAAGAAGTGGAATATATATTAAATATGTAACATATATGAAAATGTTTCCATTTTACAGACAATTGAATGAACATACATTAAATATACATTACCTGCCTTTACGCTGTATGGCACTAGCTTTGGAAATCCACACCATTTTTAACATTGTAACCAAGTTCAGTGCATCAAAGGATTTCTGTAATATTTAAGTTATCTTCACGTTAAAACATAAAAGGTATTTAAGAAGAAATAAGAAACACTATGAATATATTTTAACATGCCATGTTTAATTCCTAATTAGATAATTAGATCTTTTTTAAAACCCAGATTCTGATTATAAATATTCTAAGGAAAAAGAATGAAAACTAAACAGAAGAGCTGTGAAACTTCCTTGTTCTGTGCCTTGCTGAGCTATTTGCTTCTCTCTGCTACAGATGGTTAATGGCAGTCAATTCCCATAAGGCATTAAGATTGGAGAGAACTGATTTATTCTCTTAAAGTCATTTTCTATCAGATTTACATCACTGTGGATATATGAGTGATCAGTGAAAGATAGCTTCTGAAATATTTCCCAGGGACCTGATCTGGAGGAATAAGAATAACCATCATTGAACTAAATCTATCCCAAAGAGAAGAATTTTTTAACCTCTTCGATTTTACCTCCTCCTGAACTACTTACTAATGCAATTAGCCCAACTGGAATATTATAAAAGAGAAAGTAAAAAAGATTCATTACTACCCCCATACTTCCTCAATGAATCTAAAGTAAAAATTTACTGTACAGAACTCTTTTAAAAGAATGCATTCCTAGCTGGAATGTATACTTTAATCATTTAGTGATTTATACTTTCCTTTTCATAAATAACTAGATAGAGCAAATACAAATGTGTTCTCTCAATAATTTGATTATGGAATTTTTAGAAAACATGCTGCTTACTTCACTTTTAATAAAATGTCATATTTGGCAACTTTGTATGTAAATAACTTTGACATGACCATCATGTTCTAACGTGCTCTACTTAATAAATAACACACCTAAAGGAATTTATTTCCAAAATATTCAAAATCTATTTCATCAGCATTAGATAATTTTAGGGGAATTAAATCTGAGTTTTCATTGACTTGCCACTCAGACATGTAGTGGTGAAACTCATCACTATCCTCTTTAAAAATTTTATCCCGGAGGTTTGGAGCCAAGATGGCGGCATGAGTAGAGCAGCAGCAATCTCCTCCCAAAACCACATATATTTTTAAAAATACAACAAATACAACTCTTCCTAAAAGAGAGACCAGAAGACTTCACAGGACAACAGCCAGACTACATCCACACCTGCGAGAACCCAGTGCCTAGCGAAGGGGGTAAGATACAAGCCCCAGCCTGGCAGGACCCGAGCGCCCCTCATCCCAGCTCCCAGCGGGAGGAGAGGAGTCGGAGCGGGGAGGGAGAGGGAGCCCAGGACTGCTAAATAGCCAGCCCTAGCCATCCGCACGGAAGCACAGACACATTGCGTGCATGGGGTGCTGGAAACTAGGGAAACAGGACAGTAAGACCTGTGAGCGGGTCCCCGCAGTCAGCGCCCCCGGGACAAAGAAAAGCAAGTGCTTTTTGAAAGTCTTAAAGGGACAGGGACCCCACAGCTGGATGGGCTTTTCAACAGATGGTGCTGGCAAAACTGGACAGCTACATGTAAGAGAATGAAACTGGATCACTGTCTAACCCCATAGACAAAAGTGAATAAGAAATGGATCAAAGACCTGAATGTAAGTAATGAAACCATAAACTCTTAGAAAAAAACATAGACAAAATTCTCACGGACATAAACATGAGTGACTTCTTCATGACCATATCTCTCCGGGCAAGGGAAACAAAAGCAAAAATGAACAAGTGGGACTATATCAAGCCTAAAAAGCTTCTGTACAGCAAAAGACACCATCAATAGAACAAAAAAGGTATCCTACAGTATGGGAGAATATATTCATAAATGACAGATCCGATAAAGGGTTGACATCCAAAATATATAAGGAGCTCACATACCTCAACAAACAAAAAGCAAATAATCCAATTAAAAAATGGGCAGAGCAGCTGAATAGACAGTTCTCTAAAGAAGAAATTCAGATGGTCAACAGACACATGAAAAGATGCTCCACATTACTTGTCATCAGCGAAATGCAAATTAAAACCACAATGAGATATCACCTCACACCAGTAAGGATCGCCATCATCGAAAAGACAATCAACCACAAATGTTGGCGAGGTTGTGGAGAAAGAGGAACCCTCCTACACTGCTGGTGGGAATGTAAATTAGTTCAACCATTGTGGAAAGCAGTATGGAGGTTCCTCAAAATGCTCAAAATAGAAATACCATTTGACCCAGGAATTCCACTTCTAGGAATTTACCCTAAGAATGCAGCACTCCAGTTTGAAAAAGACAGATGCACCCCTATGTTTATCGCAGCACTATTTACAATAGCCAAGATATGGAAGCAACCTAAATGTCCATCAGTAGATGAATGGATAAAGAAGATGTGGTACATATACACAATGGAATATTACTCAGCCATAAGAAAAAAACAGATCCTACCATTTGCAACAACATGGATGGAGCTAGAGGGTATTATGCTCAGTGAAATAAGCCAGGCGGAGAAAGACAAATACCAAATGATTTCACTCATATGTGGAGTATAAGAACAAAGAAAAACTGAAGGAACAAAACAGCAGCAGAATCACAGAACCCAAGAATGGACTAATAATTACCAAAGGGAAAGGGACTAGGGAGGATGGGTGGGAAGGGAGGGATAAGAGCAGGGAAAAACAAAGGGGGCATTACGATTAGCATGTATAGTGGGGGGAGGGGCACAGGGAGGGCTGTGCAACACAGAGAAGACAGAGTGATTTTACAGCATCTTACTACACTGATGGACAGTGACTGTGAAGGGGTATGTGGGGGGGACTTGGTGAAGGGGGAGCCTAGTAAACATAATGTTCTTCATGTAATTGTAGATTAATGATACCAAAATAAATAAAATAAAATAAAAAAATAAACTAAAATTTTATCCCTCCTTTACGACAGCCAACTGTAATGAAATGTCCAAATTTATAGGACTTTATTTTCTGTAAAGTAGTCCTAAATATTATACTGAAGACATTATAAAGCAAATAACAAATTTGTTCACATAAAAAATCATTTATATCCACTAGAACAGACATTATTATATGCTTTCCAACATGTATAGTATTTCTTTCTTGAAAAATCAACTACCTCTATCACTTTCAATTCTTTCTGTGAAATGATCTACCAAAGTTAAGCGTATTGAGAATTGCTGGGCATTCCAATACCAAAAAGAAATAAATGCTGCCATTTAGTTATATCAGGAGTTGGCAATAAATTACTTTAGCCTTGCAGAGGGTCCTTGTTATAACCACTCAAGTTGGTATTGCAGTGTAAAAGCAGCCATAAGCAACAGGTAAAAGATTGGACATGAGAATGTTTCAGTGAAATTTATTTTTATAAAAGCAGGTGATGGGCCTAATTTGGCTGCTATCATTTGCTGAACCCTGGTTCTATGTGTGCTTGCTTTCTCTCAATATGGTTCTCTTGAAATTAAATTTCTTTTGAATAACCTACTATATGTGGAGCACTGTAAATATAACAATGAACAAGAAGGACATGGACTACTGTTTGACAAAACTTTCACTGTAACTAGCCCAACCCTTTACTTTCTTCTTAGCTTTTAGCAAGTAAAGCTAATTTTTTTGGGTAATTTGTTAAAAATAACAAAATAGATTCTATATACTGAATTGTTTAAGGTAGAACATCCACCTTAGCAAAACCAACATTTACTATGATAAATTCATCTAGAATCAGAAATTCTCCCATTAAAGTGAATTCTGGTTATATAAAAGCATCTATTGCAATAGAACTTAATCTTCCTTGAAGTAAAAATACAACTTATCCATACATACCTCTTTCACCTTACCAGAATCAATGACAAAGACAACATCATTGACTGTGATACTGGTTTCAGCAATATTGGTGGAAAGGATCTGCAATGGAATGTTATGTTTTAGTTAGTGCAAAATCAGAACCAATGACTAATAAATAGGACAAAAGAAGATTTTATGAAGCTTACTATTTTTCGAACACCTGCAGGTGGGCTTTTTAAAATCTTCTTTTGATCAGATGTTTGCATATTTGAATGAAGCAGAAAGACTTGATATCTGTTGACAATTGGAAGAGAAAATACTCTATGGTTCCTATGTTATTTAAAGCAAGAAACATAAAGCTTTAGTTTTTACCTGTGTGCATTGTCAGCAAACCGCTTATCATCAAACAGGATTCGATCCCTCAATCCAACAATTTCATCATATCCAGGTAGAAAAATTAATATTGCACCTTGGAGAAGATTAATTTTTTTAATCTCATCGTAAAACCAGAACCAATCAACAGAACTATATATCATGTGAGTGTTTTCAAGTATTGATAAACTGTAATACTTATAATACTTAAGAGATTATTTATGTGGTGCTAACAACAGAATTATATAAAAATTTGTACACAAGGAATTTTTAAGTCAATGTATATATTTTCATTTCAGTTCTTTTAGGCAACATGTATTTACCAGCATCACAACTATGGCAGATATTGTATAGAAGATGCATGATCAAATCCAAGTCTACTTTTTCATCATCAAAACTGTGATGATAAGTTTTCAGGAGCTCTCTGTCTTCAGCACTGAGGTCACTTTCATTTGATTGAACCAGAGAACTTTCATCTAGATTTCCAAATTCCAATGAAGCACTAAAAAAAAAGTCAATTTTCATTAAAAAGTGTATAAGGACCAATAATTCCTATGATGTCCTTCTTCCAATTTTAAATATACCCTAAAGGAGGTTAAGTGATATTTAATGACCTAGCTATAATTTATATTTTGGTTTCAAATACATTATTCAAAATACATTTGGCAATAAATGCTTTTCAAAAACACGGTGTGAAGATATTTCTCCACAGAAAATATACAAATGGCCAATAAACATATAAAAAGATGGTCAACATTATTAGTCATCAGAGAAATGAAAATCAAAACCACAATGAGATACCACTTCACATCCACTAGTCAAAAAGACAGATCATAATAACTGTTAGACGTTCTGAGAAAAAGATGGCAGAGTAAGAAAGCAAGGTGGAATCCTCTTCCCAAAAACACATAAAAGAAGAAAATATAGCAAATACAACTAAGCCTAAAAATGACCTAAAGACTGCAGAACTGACTACCAACATCTGGGGAAGAGAAGACCTCACAGAAAAAGGTAAAGTGATAAAGCCAAAATCCAGCGGGACCCAAGCCCTCCCCATACCCCAGCCCACAGGCAGGAGGAAGAAGAACAGAGCAGAGAGAGTAGGAACCCAGGATCACTGAACACCTGGCCCAAGAGATCTGCTCCCCAAGCATGAACCCACATTACATGGTGCTCTAGCAATTAGTGGCCTGGACACCAGAAACAGGTGGAACATGGGGCAGCTGAGATTCCAGCCTCCTGTGGAAAACAGGCACACTCTACTGCCCCCTGAGACAAAAGCAAAGCAGGAGTTTGAAAGACTTCCATGAGGAGGCCAAAGGGGCAAGGGTCACATGGAGCTCTCTGCTCAGGAGAAAGGGCAGGTGGAAAATACCTCCCCAGTCCTCCCTGAGCCCAACAGTTTGAGAATTCTCAAGAGCCCCAAACACTCCATCCCCCTCACTGGCAATGCAGCCCCAAAGATTCTCCCTGCAGTGCGTGGCCTGCAGACCACCCACTTGATCCGGCAGTGGGGTCTGACTTTGCTGCCACGTAGGCAGAGGGAGACCCTCCCAGCTTTCCTGACCCTGTTTTAGCCTAGCCAGAAAATTGCCAGCAGGAGCCAGCCCCAGAAGTTCCTTCCTCCAGGCAGGCACTGGGCAAGCCCACCTGAGGCCCGTGCCATTGCTTTGGGCCAGGCAGATGGCGAGTCCGCCCAGAGGAACTCCAGAAGTGCAGCACCAAGGCTTCTCCCTGCACGTGTAACCAGCTGACAGCCCACTTGACTCAGCACTGGTGTCAAACTTTGCTGCCATGTAGGCGGAGGGAGACCCTCCGAGCTTTCCTGGCCCCAGACAGGGAACTGCCTACAAGAGACAGCCCCTGGAGCTCCTTTTTCCTGGCAGGAGCCAGTCCTGCCCACCTGCAGTCCTGCCAATGCTACAGCCCAGGCGAAGGGGAGCCCCACCCACAGCAACTCCAGCAGAGATTTCTGAGCTGACCACAAGGCAGGGTCAAGCAAACAGCCCACCTGAAATCAGATCACTACAAGCCAGACAGAAAGGCACCCCGCCCACTGCACCCTAACAGCTGGGGCTTCTGCACTGGACAGTGACATGTTTTGAGCTTCTGGGCACTAGAAGGTACCTCTAACATAAAGCTATTAATCCATAGGCAACACTGAAAAAAATGAGAAGGCAGAGGAATTTGTTCCAAACAAAACTACAAGACAAAACACCAGAAAGAGGCCTGAATGAAACTGAAATTGCCAATCTTCTTGACAAAGACTTCAAAGTAAAAGTCATAAACATGATCAAATCTAATGAGAAATATCTACAATCTCAGGGAGGACTTTAACAAAAAGATCTGCAAAAGAGGCACTCAGAGCTGAAGAATACAGGATCTGAAATGAAACATACAATGGGAGAACTCAGAAAAAAGATGGCAGTGTGAGAGGTGAGGCAGAAACCCTCTTCCAAAATCACATAAAACACGAAAATACAGCAAATACAACTAATCCTGAAAAAGCAACCTGAAGGTTGCAGAACAGACTGCCTACATCTGGAGAAAAAGAGAAGATGTCACAGAAAAGGGTAAAGCAGCAAAGCCACAATCCAGTGGGACTCAAGCCATCCCCTCAACCCAGCTCAAGGGCAGGAGGAAAAGAAACAGAGTGGGGAGGGAGTAGAAGCCCAGGGCTGCTGAACACCAAGCCCTGGACCTCTGGTAAAGAGGCACAAATCCACATTACATGGTGCTCTGGAGATTAGTGGGGTTGGAAAGCAAAGACAGGCAGAATACTCAGAGAGACTGAGATTCCAGTCGCTTGTAGAGAACAGGTACCTACCCCCAGGACCAAAGAAAGACAGGCACTTTGAAAGACTTCCCAGCAGTGATAGAGTCACTAAAGGGGCAAAGATTACATAGAGCTCACTGCCCTGGAGAAAGGACAAGTGGACAAAATTGTCCCACCATGCTCAGTACAATAGGTTAGGAACTCTCAGGATCTTCAAACACTTCATCTCCCTGGCTGGCAACATAGCCCCAAAGCCCACCCACTGCCATCCATAGCCTGCCACTCCTTCCTCCCAGCAGGCGCCAGTCCCACTCCCTTACTGCCCCAACCATCGCACCAGGCCACCCAGAGGGTGGCCCTGCCTATGGCAGCTACAGAAGCATAGCACAGAGGATCCTGCTGGCACACACAGCCCACTGGACTTAGCAGTGGAGGCAAGCGTTAAGGCAGGGAATGTAGGAAACCCTCCCAGCCCAGCTTTTTCTTTCCCACCTGTGACCCCAGCCACTGCTGCAGCTCCAGAGAGTACAGCTTCTTGGCAGTAGCAGGCACAGCCTACAAAAACCTATTATCCCATAAGGAAGGCTTAAAAAAATGAAGAGACAGAGGAATTTGGCTGAAACACAAATTCAAGAAAAAAAAAACAGAAAGACAACTTAGTGAAACTGAAATCACCAATCTTCTTGATAAAGATTTCAAAATAAAAGTCATAAACATGCTCATGGAGCCAGAGAAAAATAGTGAAGATCTCAGGGAGTACTTCAACAAAGAGATAAAAACTTTGAAAAATACAGTATCTGAAATGAAACATACAACAGAGGGATTTAAAAGTAGACTGGATGACACCACATCAACAAAAAGGACAAAAACCACATGATCATCTCCATAGATGCCGATAAAGCATTTGACAAAATTCAACATCCATTCATGCTAAAAACTCTCAACAAAATGGGTATAGAGGGCAAGTACCTCAACATAATAAAGGCCATATATGACAAACCCACAGCCAACATCATACATAACAATGAGAAGCTGAAAGCCTTTCCTTTAAGATCAGGAACACGACAAGGATGCCCACTCTCTCCACTTTTATTCAACATACTTCTGGAGGTCCTCGCTACAGCAATTTGACAACACAAACAAATACAGAGCATCTAGATTGGTAAAGAAGAAGTTAAACTGTCACTGTTTGCAGATGACATGATATTGTACATAAAAAACCCTAAAGACTCCACTCCAAAACTCTAGATCTAATATCTAAATTCAGCAAAGTTGCAGGATACAAAATTAATACACAGAAATCTGTTGCATTTCTTTACCCTTAATGATGAACTAGCAGAAAGAGAAATCAGGAAAACGATTCCATTCACAACTGCATCGAAAAGAATAAAATACCTAGGAACAAAACTAACAAAGGAGGTGAAAGACCTATACTCTGAAAACTACAAGACACTCATGAGAGAAATTAAAGAAGCTACCAATAAATGGAAACATCCTGTGCTCATGGATAGGAAGAATTAATATTCTCAAAATGGCCATCCTGCCTAAAGCAATGTACAGATTCAATGCAATTCCTATCAAAATACCAAAAGCATTCTTCAATGAACTAGAGCAAATCGTTCTAAAATTCATATGGAACCACAAAAGACCCCAAATAGACAAAGCAATCCTGAGAAGGAATAATAAAGCTGGGGGGATTATGCTCCCCAACTTCAAGCTCTACTACAAAGCCACAGTAATCAAGACAATTTGGTAGCAGCACAAGAACAGACCCATAGACCAATGGAACAGACTAGAGGGCCCAGATACAAACCCAACCATATATGGCCAGTTAATATACAATAAAGGAGCCATGGACATACAATGGAGAAATTACAGCCTCTTCAACAGCTGGTGTTGACAAAACTGGGCAGCTCCATGCAAGAGAATGAAACTGGATTATTGTCTAACTCCATACACAAGTGTGAACTTGAAATGGATCAAAGACATGAATGTAAGTCGTGAAACCATAAAACTCTTAAAAGAAAACAGAGTCAAAAATTTCTTGAATATAAGCATGAGCAATTTTTTCCTAGACACATCTCCTTGGGTAAGAGAAACAAAATAAAAAATGAACAAGTGAGACTACATCAAACTAAAAAGCTTCTGTACAGCAAAGGATACCATCAGCAGAAGAAAAAGGCATCCTACACTATGGAGAATATATTTGTCAATGATTTATCCAATAAGGGGTTAACATCCAAAATATATAAAGAACTCATATGCCTCAACACCAAAAAAACCAAACAACCCGATTAAAATATGGGTGGAGAACCTGAACAGACACTTTTCCAAAGAAGAAATACAGATGGCCAACAGGTACATGAAAAGATGCTCCACATCAATAATCATATGGGAAATGCAAATTTAAACCACAATGAGATATCACCTCACACCAATTAGGATAGCCACTGTCCAAAAGACAAGAAACAACAAATACTGGCATGGATATGGTGAAAAGGGAGTCTTCCTACACTGTTGGTGGGAATGTAGATTGGTTCAACCGCTGTGGAAAGCAACATGGAGGTTCCTCAGAAAACTAAAAACAGAAATACCATTTGACCCAGTCATTCCACTCCTAAGAATTTACCCAAAGAAAATAAAATCCCTGATTCAAAAAGGCATATGCACTGCTATATTTATCACTGCACTATTTGCTACAACCAAAATATGGAAGCAACCTAAGTGTCTATCCATAGATGAATGGATAAAGATGTGGTACATATACACAATGGTATATTTATTCAGCCATAAATAGAAAAGGAGTCCTTCCATTTTCAACAAAATGGATGGAGCTAGAGGGTATTATGCTCAGTGAAATAAGCCATGCGGAGAAAGACAAATACCAAATGACTTCACTCATTTGTGGAGTATAAAAACAAAGCCAAACAGAAGGAACAAAGTATCAGTAGACTCATAGACACTAAAAAGGGACTTGTGGTTACCAAAGGGGAGGATTTGGGGAGGGTGTGGGGAGAGGGAGAATGGGATTAAGGGGCAGAATAATTCACAATCACAATTTAGTTTGATCATGGGGACAGTAGTACAGCACAGAGAATACAGTTAATGATTCTGTAACATCTTATCATGCTGATGGACAGTGACCGCACTTGAGGGAGTGATGGCTTGATAATATGAGTGAATGTTGAACCACTGTGTTGTGTATTTGAAATCATCATAAGATTGTATATCAATGACACTTTAATAAAAATAATAATAATAATAATAATAATAATAAGTATTAGGGTGTGGAGAAATTGGAACTCTCATATATTGTTAGTGGGAGCATAAAATTGCACAGCCACTTTGAAAACAATGTGGCAGTTCCTCAAAGTGTTAAACAGAGTGCTACCATTATGCCCCAGATATTCCATTCCCATATATATATATATAAGAAAAAATATATATCTACATAAATATTTGTACACAAATGTTCACACCAGTATTATTCATAACAGTGAAAATGTGGAAACAACCCAAATGTTCATCAATTGAAGAAGAGCTAAACTGTGGTCTATCCAGAGAATGGAATATTACAAAGTCAGAAATAGGATGCTATAACATGGATGAACCTCAAAAGCATTATGCTAACTGAAAGAAGCCCCCCAAAAAGGTAACATATGATATGATTCCATATATATGAAATGTCCGGTATAGACAAATCAATAGAAACAGGAGGTAGATTAGTGATTGCCTAGGGCTGGGAGAGCTGGACAGAATGAGGAGTAACTGCTAATAAGTACAAGTTTAGGGTGATAAAAATGTTCTCAAAATTGATTGTCGGGCTGACTGCATAACACTGTGAACATACTGAAAAACACTGAATTGTACATTAAATAGATGAATTATATGGTATATGAATTTTATTTCAATAAAACTTAAAACACAAAATTTTGGTCACCATTTACATTTTCTTAAAGAGTTGTTTCTAACTGTTCACTATAATAAATAATACTCTGAAGAAAAGTCCACATTAAAAAAACTCTATGGGTACCAGCTTAGTATGATTGTTAATTTGGTAATTCTATACTAAAATCAGGTTGATTGTGCTATTTCCCAAACAGCCAGGATCAGTATACATTGTGAAGATAAATGACTTGCTTCTTCCTCCTGTACGTACAAATATAAACTACTGCCATCACTAGTAATTACAGAACAATCTCTAAGAAGTTCAGTTCAGGCCAGTGTCTCTTAAAGAGCTTAGCAGAAAAATAACATAAGACTACTTTCAACAGGGGAAATATTCAACTCATGCAATTTAATAATTACAGTATTTAAAATTTTAACATTCATTTAAAAATATTCCAAGTTTTTTGTTTCCTTAATTTTTTAACATGAAAATTAAGAGGGTATTAGTTCTTTGTTTAAAACTATAAACTTTAAATATTATCAATAATCCAGCAAACAATAATAAATTTAATTTTAAATAACATAATTGATAATTTCATGATCTGTGGAATAAAAATAAAGCCTAGTTAGCTAAGATAACTAAAATGTTCTCCAGATAACTGCTTTACTTGATCACCTGGTATCTAGTGAGCTATACCTAACACTGTAAGAATGTCTGGAACATTCAAAGTGTTGACACTAAAATGATTTCAAGTTCTGGGTGCTATTATTGAAATGACAACAAAATCCACAGTAACAGAATTAGTTTTTGGATTTGCCAAAAACTTTGAGACTCTGTCACCTACATTATCACTTAGTGAAATTAAAATGACAAAACTGATTTTATACTTCAAACATTTACTTCATCTAATGCCCAACACTGTATCTATAGAATATGAAAACCCAAGTCAAATAAAACATTTTGTGTTTTTGAATAATAGGTATTTTAAATATATTTTAACTTCGGACTCCATCCTTTTCTTTTGGGAAACTCTCATTAGTTGAAAATAGAAATTATTATTATAAAATATATTTTCTTTAAATAAATTTTTTTTTTAGTGATATTGAACAATCTTTATTTTCTTCTTTTTCTACAGTTGATATGCATTACATTTGAATATGAAAAATAGAAATTATTTTTAAATGGAAGAAATCATAATCTTTTTCCAAGGAGACGTGTGTAGCTATTTTTAATTTTTAGTTTAGTGAAAACTTCTTGCACCTGACTAAAATGACAAGTTTGAAGCCTTCTGGTTTTCCAGGTCAGCCGCAGAAGAGTTAGGTTGCAGCAGGTGTCGCTCTTTCTTGGAGAATAGCACATTATCAACGCTGGAGGCAAGTCCTCTCTGAGCACTAAATTAGTTATAGGTCTGCGAGATGTACCTAATCTCTAATGAGTACTGTGTACTTGCAATTTTCCTTCCTCTTTTGATTTTTTTATTAAAGTATCATTGATACACAATCTTATGAAGGTTGTACTTGAACAACATTGTGGTTTCAACATTCACCCATACTATCAAGCCCTCACCCCCTACCCCATTGCAGTCCCTGTCTATCAGCATAGTAAGATGCTAAAGTCATTCCTTGTCTTCTCCGTGCTGTACTGCCTTCCCCACAATATGCATTTACATACATTGTGATTGTGAATTACCCTTAATCCCCTTTTCCCTCCCTCCCCACCCACTTCTATTTGGTAACCACTAGTCCCTTCTCGGGAGACTATGGGTCTGCTGCCATTTGTTCCTTCAGTTTTGTTTTGTTTTGTTTTTATACTCCACAAATAAGTAGAGTCATTTGGAACTTGTCTTTCTCCACCTGGTTAAATAGCTTTTTCTTTCAAATATCTTTTTTCTTTCCTTTAAATATCTAGCCTAAAATCTATATAATCTAAATATATAACCTAAAACTATCTAAAATCTTTAATTATCTAAAAGAAGGATTAGTTTCATAGGATGTTGGAAGTTTCACCCTTCTGATTCTTTTTTTTTTTTTAATCAAAGTAATGTATTTACACAGTGTTTAAACAAATGGTTTTGTAGTTAAAACAAAAACCTTTCTCCACTCCTAGTCACACTGCCAAGGATCTTTTTCAACTCTCTCTTAGCCATTTCTTTTGGTATTTACTGCCATCAGGTAATCTTTCTTTCCCCTCGAGGGCCTCCCTTCTGGAGCTCTCCATCATCCTTCCATGAGACCAGGCCTACTGGGCAGCTAGCTGTCACAGTAACACTCCTGCATCAGCACATGGAGCATTTCTTTCCTCTCTTTCCTCTGCAGGAGCTACTATGGTTTTCTCTGTTTTACTTCCTCAGTTTTGTGGACCACGTTCTCTAACAGCTTCCTGATAAAGGATATTATAAGAAATGAATTTTCCTATCTTTTTTCTACAGTTTTTCATCTCTTCTTTTTTCTTACTTAGTGAGTTTCTCAACTTCATCTTGCAACCATTCTGAATTTTTTCTCTGCTATCATGTTTTTAATTTATAAGAAGTCTTTCTTGTTTACTCTTTCAACAAACATTCACTGAACATCTACTGTATTTGGGCACTGTCCTTGAACAAAGGAGACAAGGAGCTTAATGAATTCTAGTGGAGACAAGAGACAAATAATAAACCAATGAATATAGTAAATAACCAATTATATAGTTTATCAGAAGGTGGCAGGTCCTATGGACAAAAAAAAGTAGAACAGGTAAAGAAGGATCACTAGCACAGGTAGATGAGCTGCAATAATAGAGTAAGTTTGGGTAAGTTCGTGAAGGCGAAATTTGAACAAATTTGTGTGTTCTGTTCCTTTTTGATAGCATACTGTTTCTGTTTCATGGATATCATCTATTACTGCTTTTGATGCTTCCTTCTAGTCACCAATGCTCAGTTTCACCCAAGTTCGGGCTTTGTTGCTATTACTATTTGTTGGATTTTTGGATACTTTTTTCCCTCAAGTGCCTGCTGATCAACTTGGCAATTTGTTCATTTTTAAAGAGTAATGCACAAAAAGATTTCCATGTGCACAGGCAGGGATTGTTAAGCTATCTAAAGATGGTCATTTCATTTAAGGAATCTCAAACCTCATATAATTCTAATTCTTTTTCTCTAGGCTTGGTCTATTTTACCAGGAAAGAATTCTTAAGTTTTCTGCCAAAGAACATAAGCTTCAGAGAAAGGTAACAGGGATTATAGGGGAAGGGAATGGATGGTATCTCTACTTTCAGCCTTTAAGCAGACTTCCACTTAAACCCCTTTTCTGTCTGATACCTGCCTCCCACTCTAGGTTTAGTGCCTGCTAACCCCAAGTCCAAAGCCTCCATGGCTTAATCAATTAATTAAATGAACCTCCCACTTCCTGCCAAGGTGGAGAAAGGACATCATCTGATGATGGGGAAAAAGGGAATCCGGAATTCTGAATGTTCCTTATAGAGAAGTTCAACTATTTCTATCGTTTTTTTTTTAGCACTTTCTTTCATTGCTTCTTTCAAAATTGTTGAATGAACCTCTAAGTTGTTCCAAAGCTAAACTGAGTTTATTTCTCTACTGGCATTTCCCTCTGTAGGCACTTCAGGTTTCAGTTTTCTTAGCTCTGCTAGATCAAACACCACTGATCCATTAGCCATCTATTATCCAAAAACTTACTAACATCTTCCATCAGCTGCCATGTCCCCTTCTATTCTCTTTGACTTTGTTAGTTTACATATTTTATTTTCCTTCCTTACCATTTTAGTGAGGATTTGGGAAAATGCAGAGATAAATACATGTGTAATATCTACCAGCTTAACTGGAAAATCCCTCTTCTGCTTTTACAAAATAAAATAAAAAATAAGATAAATACAATAACATAGTGGATCTTCTTAGTGACCTACAAAGAAATCAGAAAAATTCCCTAGGTTTACAAAAAAAAAATAAAATAAAAATCTGGATAAGAGACTATACACAGCCCATATTTGTCACATTCTATGATTTATCTGGCTAAGCTTTTTAAAGGAGTTAGGATTAATTAAACATAGTATAAAATTTTACCTGTAAGATTCCAAAAGATCCACAACTTCAGTCTGCCCAAAGTGTTTAGCCCAATCTAAAGCCATCCTGCCAAAATTCAAAGATATTAAATTAAGACAAAGAAATAATGTTCTCAAAATTATAAAACTAGTCACTCAGAATTATTAATTCACCCATTAATATACAGCTATACCAGCAATTATTAAAAAATAGCTTTTAATATAAAGATAAATACAAGAAATCACAAAAGATGTATGCAATAGCTATACAAAGGTATGCCAAGAGTGGACGTAGTTTAAAATTACCAGCCATTTGATGCTTTACTGTGGACATTGGCTCCCATACTAATTAACTGCTCTACTTGACTTGAAAAACCTCGTCCTGCAGCAACCATCAGAGCTGTTGCACTGGTTTCACTATGTCTGTAATCAACTAAAAGAAGGAAAAGATGAACATATGTTAAATTTCCAAATGATCTTAGATCATTTAAATTTTTCTTTTCAGGGAAGTGAACCTGGAACTTGCTCTTCCACCTAACTACATGATGACAGCATCGCATAACCCTTAACTCAGATCATCCAAGGAAATCCATTACTGATACGCCCTCAGTATAAATAGGATAGAATAGGGACTATCAGTTGGAAGGTAGGAGAAGGGAAAGATAGTTGTTAAGCTGTCTTAAACTCATCAAGATAATTAAAACAGAAAAGGAAAGCTACTAACTTGCAGAACCCTTGAATAATCTCCCTAAATGTCATCTGCCTTGTACAGATATCCATGACTTACTCCTAGATTCAGATTAAGCAGGTCTGGGATAGGCAGGCACATGCATTTTTAAGGAGGTCTACAAAGATCATGATCTATACTTAGTATACGAGAATTACTATTTCAACAGAATATTTCATTGATAGCCTTGGAGAACAGAACTAAAATGTATGTATTTTGAGCAGAGGGGTATGAATAAGTGTGGGTGTTTTAAAACATCCAAAAATTCTTTCATACTCTTTTCAAGAGGTGGAGCTTAGTTCCCTCCTCCTTGACTAAGGGACTAAATGCCTCAGTCCAATGAAGAGAATAGAATGAAAGTAATAATGTATAATTTTATAGATTAGGTCATAAAAGCTTCCAGCTTGCTTTTTCTCCCTCTCTTTTGAATCATTCATTCACTTGGGAGAAACCAGCTGCCACATACTGGGAAAAAGGCAGCCCTATGAAGAGGTCCAGATGGCAAGGAACTGAAACCTTCTGCTCAGGCCTTTTGCCAACAGCCATGTGAGTGAGCTTTCTCAGATGCAGATCATCCAGCTCCAGTAAACTTGAGACAACCACAGCCCCTGACAACAGCTTAAGCACTACTTCCTGACTGACTAGAAGACAGAACCACTCAGTTAAGTCACTCTCAGATAGTAAAAAAATAAAAAATATATGTCAGGTAATAAAGGTACAATAATGAATAATAGAGCAGGGTAAGGAGAAATAGTGGCAGAAAGGTGCCATTTGAGTGAAGTGATCAGAAAAGGCCTCTCAGAGAAGGTGACAGCTGAGATCTCCCTAAAGTAGGCAGTGGCCATATGGTGGCCATATCAACATTCCAGGCACAGGAAACAACAAAAGCAAAGACCCAAAGGTAGGAATGAGCCAGCATATATAAAGAGCAGCAAGCAGGTAAGAGTGGCTAAAGCACAGTGAAGAAGGAAAGACTAGCAGAAAATAACACCAAGAAGGCAGTCAGAGACCAAATAAGGAAAAGGACTTTGATTCTTATTCAAGGTGTAAGTGAAAGTCATGGAAGACTGGAGAGCAGGGAAGAAGCATGGTCCAAGTTCCTTTTTGAAAGGATCTATCTGATCTTCTCTAGAGAAGAGTTAGCAGGCTACTGACTAGTCCAGGAGAGAAATGTTGGCTTGGACTAGGATGGCAGCAGTATAGAAGTGACATGGGGTCAGCTTCAAGATTTATTTAGAAGGTAAAGCTAACAGGTTTTGCTAATGGACTATAAGTGGGGTGTGAGAGCAAAGTCGAGTATGACCTTAGCAGGTGAATGGCAGTATTTTAGATTCAGATTCAGTAAGTCTGGGATGGCCAAGTACTTGGATTTTTTTAAGATGTCTACAACTGATTATGATGACTAAGGAAACTAAGGAAAGAGCAGGCTAGAGAGAGGTAGGTGAGGAAGGAATCAAAAGGTGTTTGGGACATGTCCAGTTTTATTCCCCTAACAGACATCTAACTGGAGTTGTCAAGTGGTTAGGTGTACTGAGGTCGGGGGGAAGTCAGGACTGGAGAAGTAAAATTAGGAGTCATTCTAAATAAATATTTAAAGCTTTGACTAGATGAGATCCATAGAATGAGTAAGTGTAAATCAAAGGAAAATCTAAGGATTGAGGCCCAGGACTCTCCATATGTAGAGGTCAAGAAAAAGAGGAAAATCTTGCCAAGAAAAAGAAGAAGTTACAGCCAGCAAGAAAAGAAAATAAATCAACTATCATAATTGAAGAACATGTATTAAGAAGGGCATGATCAATAATAATTATCATAATAATAATGCTAAGAAGTTCAGGTAAAGGGATAAAGTACTTGACATCTAAATCTTTTCCAGTATTGACCTTCTCACTTTCATTCTTCCTTTTGCCAGAAGCCTTCAGGGTTCTCAAACTCACCTCTTGGGGCCAATATCCACTATAATCAACTCACAGAATCAGGATAACTCATCAGTGAAAACATATATGACATAAAGCATGTACATGTGAATCAAACTTGAGCTTATATAACCAAAGACATGCCAAAATTCTCCAATCACTAAATGAAAAATCTAGAGCAAAGTTACTAACCTTTTTTTTCCTTTTTTGAAATCATAAAACCAAGTTACTCCTTTGGGAGTGTGGCAGGGGAATACGTTAATGTGAATACATACACATAAAAACGATCTGCACATAACTGTCATATATTCACAGACTCCATAAAACTATTCTGGTTAAGAATTCCTGATTTAACTTTCAGCTTTTGGCTCAGAGGAGGCCAAAGTGCAACTTTCTTCGGTCATCCTTTCTTTGGATGATCCGCGTTCATCTGACACCAGCCACCTCCGCCATGCTGCCTAAATTCAACCCCGATGAGATCCAATTCAACCTTAGATGCACCACTGGGGAAGTTGGTGCCACATCTGCCCTGGTCCCCAAGATTGGCCCCCTGGGTATGTCTCACAAAAAGGCTGGTGATGACATCACCAGGGCAACCAGTGATTGGAAAGGTCTGAGTATTGCAGTGAAACTGACCATTCAGAAAAGATAAGCTTAGACTAAGGTGGTTTCTGCCTCTGCCCTGATCATCAAAGCCCTCAAGGAACCGCCAAGAGACAGAAAGAAGCAGAAAAACATTAAGCACAGCAGAAATATCACTTTTGATGAGATTGTAAACATTGCCTGACAGATGCAGCACTGATCTTTAGCTAGAGGACTTTCTGGAACCATTAAAAAGATCTTGGGAACTACCCAGTCTGTGGTCTGCAATGTTGATGGCTGTCACCCTCTTGACATCAACAGTGGTATAGTGGAATGCTCAGCTAGTTAAGTACTACAGAGGAAAATTTTTCAATAAAGGATCATTTGACCACCAAAAAAGAAGAATCCCTGATTCAACATTTTATTTATTCTACTATGCTAATAAAATATCCTGATTTTTGCATTCTAGATAAGTACTCCAAAAGAACACACTCATTACTGGTTGTGAACAAAAACGTAGTACATACATTTAATGAAAGTTCTGTAAATAACTGCAAGAGTAATTTTTAATTTTAAATTAGACTTACCACTAACATTTTCAGTTAAAATAAGGTGAAAGACCTGAGCAAAGGCATCAACATCTTTATGTAGCCATATGTCAGAAAGACAAGCATCCATTTCCTTTATTAACCATGGTTCAAGGCAGTTCACATCTTTTTCTGTCTTCAAATAAAAAGCAAAGATTATAAATCACCTACCAGCTTAACCTTTATTTGTGAGGAAGGTGAGATGGCCATAATGGCCACAAGAACTACTAACCATGTACTACAGCGTAGCTTTGACATAAATGTTTCTCATCTCATCACAAACATTATCACTTACAATACTACATCTTGTTCTTACACTCATCTTTTATCTGGGAATGGACTTGTCAACAAAGGAGTATGATCCAGTCAAAATACTCACTAAAAGCGCTCCTAATCAATGTTACTAAACACGCCTGCACATCCATGGTTCTCTCTTCCAACTGCACATCACAGGGACCATCACCTGGAGCTTTTCAACACTGATGCCAGGTTCCCCTCCAGAGCAAGTACACTGGAATTTCTGGTGATGGATGCTAGATTCCATAGAGCTGTAAAAGTTCCTTAGGTGATACTAATGTGCAACCAGGCTTTTAAGAGCCACTAATTTAATAATCAAAATACTGTTCACTGAACCAAATGGATGTTCCAAATACTAAATAGCAATTTGTAAACATTCTTTAAGAGTACTTTTGAAAAACTCATGCATAGTTCACTTAGATGCTTTGGAACTGTCAACAGTTTAGAAGACTGAAAGCTTATCTGCCTTGTGTACCTTCTCATGCTCAAAACAGTTTAAAATTCTGTTTCAAAAAATGCAAAGTCCCTGCATCACACTAATCACCAATGCCTTTTTAAGAATTCTAAACCAGAATTAAAGATCAGAAAGGACCTAGGAAATCATCTAGTTCCGGTTTTCAAAGACTCCATGAAAACCACGGTAGCAGTGGCTCCACCTGGGGATGGGGGTGAAGAGCAAAGAATGAGCAAGCAAGGCTTCGACGAAACATTTCAGTGTAAAAAGTTTTGTAGCAAAATAAAAAGAAAAGAAAAAGAAACTGAGGTCTACAGTGGGTAACTGATTTTATAAAGTCACACAACTGGGTGATAGTGAAAACACCGCTGGTATTGACTATTTGCTCTAATACCAAGTCTTTTCTCAATTTTCTCCTAACTTATCTTACATTGTTTAGCTTATAGGTTCTTCAACTTTTGAGATGATGAAATATCAAGCAATATAATTCAGCATAAAACAATAAAAGATGTTACATTATTTTTTTAAAAAAAAGTTTTTCCGAAAAATGTGTTGCCTATGATAAACTAAGAGAACTACACTTTAATAATGCAGTAAAAATTATGATCTCATAAGATATTCTTTAAACTATACAATCTTCACTCAAAATATCAGTATGAAACCAGTGATGTCTTACCAGCTGACTGAAGACAGTATCACCGCCATCATCTAATAAATCATACTCTGCAGTCACACTTGGAACAGTTCTCCGCCTTTGAGACTCAGGCTTGAAAGTATTCTCTTGAGCTGAATACCATTCCGTAAGGGTGGTTTGTTGTTTCTCTTCTAAATTATTTATCAAAGAAAGAGTAAATAGATAACTTCTTTGCTTTTTGAAATATATTCGTCTTAAAAAATTAAGTGAATCTGCAAATACTTAAAAGTTGGCCTTACTTTGAAGTTACTTTTTTAAAACATTAATTAGGAACACTAAAAAGAATGTGTTATGCTGAACCATAAGGACACATGAAACTGCTTAAAAACCTCATCTGTTCATCTATTAGTAAGAAGTTTACTTCTATGTAAGTCCATAGTTCAAAGAACAGTATTTTAGCCATATAATAAATATTGTTAAAATTAATGACTAACATTCATATAACATTTTGCCGAAAACCATTTACTGTATGTGTACACCATGCTAGTTCTTTGAGATACAAGTTACATACAATTTTCTCTTTTCTTCCTTTTTTATTGAGGTATAGTTGATATACAAACTTATATTGGTTTCAAGTTCGTAAGAGTGGTTCGCCAGTTACCCATATTATTAAGTCATGACCCCCACTAGTGCAGTTACCATCTGTCACCATTGGAAGATGTTCCAGAATCACTGACTATATTCTCCATGCTATACTACAAAGCCCATGACCAACTTTTATTAAAACTGAAAATTTTTGTGCCTCTTTATCCCCATTACTCTCCCACCCACCTCAACCCCTCCGCCATGGTAACCACCACTCCCTTCTCAGTCTCTGAGTCTTCTACTGCTGTTTTGTTCATTTTGTTTTGTTTTGTTTTTTTACATTCCACTGATAAGTGAAATCATATTTGTCTTTCTCCACCTAACTTATTTCATTTAGTATAATACCCTCTAGGTCCATCCATGTTGTTGCAGATGGCAGGATCTCTTTCTTTATGGCTGAATAACATAAAATTTTCATCTTCAAAAGTTTTAAGATGTAGGTGTTCTATAATTTACGCATTAGTGATTCAGCACTGCGCTGTAAACAGGTATTGCCAACTGCTTTTTTTCAAGTGCAAAACCCAAAGAACTTTAGCTATTTGTCATATAGACTAAACAAAGGAATCAGAGCTTGAAGTCAAATCTTCCATCATGAATAATGTAGTTTAAAGTAAACTAAAAGAATCTAACCCTAATTCAAAAGCTCAGATATAGTGTAACTCATGATAAGAGACGTATTATTGACAAATAATGCTAAATCCAAGCACAGATGCAATTCATAACAATATCAAGATTTGAAAACTTTGACATTTGTATCAAGACAAGCCTGTTAATACTCATGTTACTCTTGTCACTCCTCACAGCACTACCATCCAGAGATATGCTGCAGCGTATCACACTCATGATACATGGCACATCCTACATGTGGTAGCACATACTCTACTGTCCCCTTTAAACAGCAGTTGAATCTCTGGATACAGAAACACTCAACTTCCTAAACTCTGGCATCCACCCTCAATTTCTCTCTATAGGTTATCATTTCTGGACATAAACCAGAATGCAAAAAGCACATTTGGGACAATACTCTTATAATACACAATTATATGCAAGAGAGAAATACTTTCAAGTGTCCTTGTACCTACAAAGTATAAGACTGGAGTACTCCAAAAAATCAATATCAGTAGTAATTTTATTCATATTTGTTTTATAATCAGCTTACCTCTCTGTTTTTCCTTTTTGTATTTTAACATTTCTTTGTTTGTGTATCCAGTAGTTCTTAAAATGTCTTCCAGAAACATTTCTTTTACTTCAAAGGGTATTCCCTGTACTAAATAACAGGAATTTTTTTAGTCACTTTGTATCCTAGAGATAGTTCAAATAAAAACATGAGAATTTGGGTTAAAATCCAAAAGCAGTTTAGGTCAACTGATCCTCATGATATGCCTTTTAGATATAACTGAGACCTTTATTTTACAGAACCATTCACTTTTTCTTTTTCCCAGTGTTTATTATCTACTTATCATGTGTTTGGCATCATGATAGGCACCAGGAATACAAATTGTAAACAGACACAGAACTAGCTTCTGGCCTCTTGAAGCCTGCAATTTAGCAGAAGAGACAGACATTAATCCCATAACCCAGAACATAAATGTAAAAAGCTCATTTTTTTTTCACAACAGAGAGTTGTGAAAAGTTCTGTAAGTACAAAATACCACGACAGTAGGCGGAGCCAGGATGGGGGCATGAGCAGAGCAGTGGAAATCTCCTCCCCAAAACACATAGAGCTTTGAAAATATAACAAAGAAAAATCTTCCTAAAATAGAGACCACAGGACACAGGACAACATCCAGACCACATCCACACCTGCAAGAACCCAGCGCCTTGCGAAGGGGGTAAGATATAAGCCCCAGCCCTGCGGGACCCGAGCGCACCTCCCCCCGGCTCCTGGCGGGTGGAAAGAAACCGCAGCGGTGTTTGGCAAGTGATTTTTGGAAGCCTTAAAGAGACAGGGCCCCTGTTGCTAGGGAGGCAGGGTGGCGGGACCGGTGAGTGGGTGCCTGGGACCGGCGCCTGAGGACAAAGATTATCCCGCATCTTTCCCTGCGGGACCGGTGGGCAAATGCCTGAGACCGGCACCTGAGGACGGAGGAAATCGTGCGTTTTTTTCCCTTTTTTTTTCTCTTTTTCACGAGTGCTTTTTGGAAGCCTTAAAGGGACAGGGACCCCGGTGCTAGGGAGGCAGGGTGGCGGGACTGGTGAGCGGGTGCCTGGGACCGGCACCTGAGGACAAAGAATATCCAGCGTTTTTCCCTGCGGGAGCGGTGTGAGGGTGCCTGAGACCGGCACCTGAGGACGGAGGAAATCGCGCGTTTTTCCCCTTTTTTTTTCTCTTTTTGGCGAGCGCTTTTTGGAAGCCTTAAAGGGACAGGGACCCCGGTGCTAGGGAGGCAGGGCGGCGGGACTGGTGAGCGGGTGCCTGGGACCGGCGCCTGAGGACAAAGAATATCCTGCGTCTTAACCTGCAGGACTGGTGGGCAGATGCCTGAGACCGGCAACTGAGGACGGAGGAAATCGTGCGTTTTTCCTCTTTTTCTTTTCTCTTTTTGGCGAATGCTTTTTGGAAGCCTTAAAGGGAACAGGGACCCCGGTGCTAGGGAGGCAGGGCGGAGGGACTGGTGAGCGGGTGCCTGGGACCGGCGCCTGAGGACAAAGAATATCGCGCGTTTTTCCCTGCGGGAACGGTGCATGGATGCTTTTTGGAAGCCTTGAAGGGACAGGGACCCTGGTGCTAGGGAGACAGGTCAGCAGGACCAGTGAGCGGGTGCCTGGGACCGGCACCTGAGGACAAAAAAAAAAAATCGCGAGTTTTTTCCTTTTTTTTTTTTTTTTTTCCCTCTTCCCTCTCTCATTGTTGCTGTTGTTGTTTTGGTTTGGAGAGTGCTTTTTGGAAGTCTTAAAGGGGCAGGACAGGTCACTTAGACCAGAGGCAGGGAATCTGGGGATCTCTGGGCACACTAACCCCCTGGGCAGCAGGAAGCACAGAGGCCCCTTACGGAGATAAATAGCCTCCCAGCCGCTCCCCCTCCAAAGGGGCTCCACCATTTTGGAGGAACAGCCCCAGCCAGGCCACGCCCACAGCGACAGCGAGATAAACCCCATAGCAACCGGGCAGGAAGCAGAAGCCCTGTCTGCGCACAGCTGCACAGCACAAGCCACTAGAGGTCGCTATTCTCCCAGGAGAGGAAGGCCACAAACCAACAAGAAGGAAAGCTCTCCCAGCTGTCACTTGTACCAGCTTTGCAAACTATCTCTATCACCATGAAAAGGCAAAACTACAGGCAGACAAAGATCACAGAGACAACACCTGAGAAGGAGACAGACCTAACCAGTCCTCCTGAAAAAGAATTCAAAATAAAAATCATGAACATGCTCACAGAGATGCAGAGAAAAATTCAAGAGCAATGGGATGAAATGCAGAGAAAAATGCAAGAGCAGTGGGATGAAGTCCGGAGGGAGATCACAGATGTCACGAAGGAGATCACAGAAGTGAAACAATCCCTGGAAGGGTTTATAAGCAGAATGGATAAGATGCAAGAGGCCATTGAAGGAATAGAAGCCAGAGAACAGGAACGTACAGAAGCTGACATAGAGAGAGATAAAAGGATCTCCAGGAATGAAACAACACTAAGAGAACTATGTGACCAAGCCAAAAGGAATAATATTCGTATTATAGGGATACCAAAAGAAGAAGAAAGAGGAAAAGGGATAGAAAGTCTCTTTGGAGAAATAATTGCTGAAAACTTCCCCAAACTGGGGGAGGAAATAATCGAACAGGCCATGGAATTACACAGAACCCCCAACAGAAAGGATCCAAGGAGGACAACACCAAGACACATAGTAATTAAAATGGCAAGTATCAAGGACAAGGAAAGAGTTTTAAAGGCAGCTAGAGAGAAAAAGGTCACCTATAAAGGAAAACCTATCAGGCTAACATCAGACTTCTCGACAGAAACACTACAGGCGAGAAGAGAATGGCATGATATACTTAATGCAATGAAACAGAAGGGCCTTGAACCAAGGATACTGTATCCAGCACGACTATCATTTAAATATGATGGTGGGATTAAACAATTCCCAGACAAGCAAAAGCTGAGGGAATTTGCTTCCCACAAACCACCTCTACAGGGCATCCTACAGGGACTGCTCTAGATGGGAGCACCCCTAAAAAGAGCACAGAACAAAAACACACAACATATGAAGAATGGAGGAGGAGGAATAAGAAGGGAGAGAAGAAAAGAATCTCCAGACAGTGTATATAACAGCTCAATAAGCAAGCTAAGTTAGGCAGTAAGATACTAAAGAAGCTAACCTTGAACCTTTGGTAACCACGAATCTAAAGCCTGCAATGGCAATAAGTACATATCTCTCAATAGTCACCCTAAATGTAAATGGACTTAATGCACCAATCAAAAGACACAGAGTAATAGAATGGATAAAAAAGCAAGACCCATCTATATGCTGCTTACAAGAAACTCACCTTAAACCCAAAGATAAGCATAGACTAAAAGTCAAGGGATGGAAAAACATATTTCAGGCAAACAACAGTGAGAAGAAAGCAGGGGTTGCAGTACTAATATCAGACAAAATAGACTTCAAAACACAGAAAGTAACAAGAGATAAAGAAGGATACTACATAATGATAAAGGGCTCAGTCCAACAAGAGGATATAACCATTCTAAATATATATGCACCCAATACAGGAGCACCAGCATATGTGAAGCAAATACTAACAGAACTAAAGAGGGAAATAGACTGCAATGCCTTCATTGTAGGAGACTTCAACACACCACTCACCCCGAAGGATAGATCAACCGGGCAGAAAATAAGTAAGGACACAGAGGCACTGAACAACACCCTAGAACAAATGGACCTAATAGACATCTATAGAACTCTACATCCAAAATCAACAGGATATACATTCTTCTCAAGTGCACATGGAACATTCTCCAGAATAGACCACATACTAGCTCACAAAAAGAGCCTCAGTAAACTCCAAAATATTGAAATTCTACCAACCAATTTTTCAGACCACAAAGGTATAAAAGTAGAAATAAATTCTACAAAGAAAACAAAAAGGCTCACAAACACATGGAGGCTTAACAACATGCTACTAAATAATCAATGGATCAATGAACAAATCAAAATAGAGATCAAGGAATATATAGAAACAAATGACAACAACAACACTAAGCCCCAACTTCTGTGGGACGCAGCGAAAGCAGTCTTAAGAGGAAAGTATACAGCAATCCAGGCACACTTGAAGAAGGAAGAACAATCCCAAATGAATAGTCTAACATCACAATTATCAAAACTGGAAAAAGAAGAACAAATGAGGCCTAAAGTCAGCAGAAGGAGGGACATAATAAAGATCAGAGAAGAAATAAGCAAAATTGAGAAGAATAAAACAATAGCTAAAATCAACGAAACCAAGAGCTGGTTCTTCGAGAAAATAAACAAAATAGATAAGCCTCTAGCCCAACTTATTAAGAGAAAAAGAGAATCAACACAAATCAACATAATCAGAAATGAGAATGGAAAAATCACGACAGACTCCACAGAAATACAAAGAATTATTAAAGACTACTATGAAAACCTATATGCCAACAAGCTGGAAAACCTAGAAGAAATGGACAACTTCCTAGAAAAATACAACCTCCCAAGACTGACCAAGGAAGAAACACAAAAGTTAAACAAACCAATTACGAGGAAAGAAATTGAAACGGTAATCAAAAAACTACCCAAGAACAAAACCCCGGGGCCGGACGGATTTACCTCGGAATTTTATCAGACACACAGAGAAGACATAATACCCATTCTCCTTAAAGTGTTCCACAAAACAGAAGAAGAGGGAATACTCCCAAACTCATTCTATGAAGCCAACATCACCCTAATACCAAAACCAGGCAAAGACCCCACCAAAAAAGAAAATTACAGACCAATATCCCTGATGAATGTAGATGCAAAAATACTCAATAAAATATTAGCAAACAGAATTCAACAGTATATCAAAAGGATCATACACCATGAACAAGTGGGGTTCATCCCAGGGATGCAAGGATGGTACAACATTAAAAAATCCATCAACATCATCCACCACATCAACAAAAAGAAAGACAAAAACCACATGATCATCTCCATAGATGCTGAAAAAGCATTTGACAAAATTCAACATCCATTCATGATAAAAACTCTCAGCAAAATGGGAATAGAGGGCAAGTACCTCAACATAATAAAGACCATATATGATAAACCCACAGCCAGCATTATACTGAACAGCGAGAAGCTGAAAGCATTTCCTCTGAGATCGGGAACCAGACAGGGATGCCCACTCTCCCCATGTTATTTAACATAGTACTGGAGGTCCTAGCCACGGCAATCAGACAAAACAAAGAAATACAAGGAATCCAGCTTGGTAAAGAAGAAGTTAAACTGTCACTATTTGCAGATGATATGACACTGTACATAAAAAACCCTAAAGACTCCACTCCAAAACTACTAGAACTGATATCGGAATACAGCAAAGTTGCAGGATACAAAATTAACACACAGAAATCTGTAGCTTTCCTATACACTAACAACGAATCGATAGAAAGAGAAATCAGGAAAACAATTACATTCACCATTGCATCAAAAAGAATAAAATACCTAGGAATAAACCTAACCAAAGAAGTGAAAGACTTATACTCTGAAAACTACAAGTCACTCTTAAGAGAAATTAAAGGGGACACTAATAAATGGAAACTCATCCCATGCTCA
Source organism: Manis javanica (assembly GCF_040802235.1). NCBI lineage: Eukaryota > Metazoa > Chordata > Mammalia > Pholidota > Manidae > Manis > Manis javanica. The sequence continues at coordinate 78,876,228 of NC_133169.1, forward strand.
TGGCTAGGAAGAATTAATATCGTCAAAATGGCCATCCTGCCCAAAGCAATATACAGATTTGATGCAATCCCTCTCAAATTACCAGCAACATTCTTCAATGAATTGGAACAAATAATTCAAAAATTCATATCGAAACACCAAAGACCACGAATAGCCAAAGCAATCCTGAAAAAGAAGAATAAAGTAGGGGGGATCTCACTCCCCAACTTCAAGCTCTACTACAAAGCCATAGTAATCAAGACAATTTGGTACTGGCACAAGAACAGAGCCACAGACCAGTGGAACAGATTAGAGACCCCAGAAATTAACCCAAACATATATGGTCAATTAATATTTGATAAAGGAGCCATGGACATACAATGGCAAAATGACAGTCTCTTCAACAGATGGTGCTGGCAAAACTGGACAGCTACATGTAGGAGAATGAAACTGGACCATTGTCTAACCCCATATACAAAGGTAAACTCAAAATGCATCAAAGACCTGAATGTAAATCATGAAACCATTAAATTCTTGGAAAAAAACATAGGCAAAAACCTCTTATACATAAACATGAGTGACCTCTTCTTGAACATATCTCCCGGGCAAGGAAAACAACAGCAAAAATGAGCAAGTGGGACTACATTAAGCTGAAAAGCTTCTGTACAGCGAAAGACACCATCAATAGAACAAAAAGGAACCCTACAGTATGGGAGAATATATTTGAAAATGACAGATCCAATAAAGGCTTGACGTCCAGAATATATAAAGAGATCACACGCCTCAACAAACAAAAAACAAATAACCCAATAAAAAATGGGCAGAGGTAGGAATTTACCCTAAGAACGCAGCAATCAAGTTTGAGAAAGACAGATGCACTCCTATGTTTATCGCAGCACTATTTACAATAGCCAAGAATTGGAAGCAACCTAAATGTCCATCAGTAGATGAATGGATAAAGAAGATGTGGTACATATACACAATGGAATACTACTCAGCCATAAGAAGTGGAAAAATCCAACCATTTGCAGCAACATGGATGGAGCTGGAGAGTATTATGCTCAGTGAAATAAGCCAAGCGGAGAAAGAGAAATACCAAATGATTTCACTCATCTGAGGAGTATAGGAACAAAGGAAAAACTGAAGAACAAAACAGCAGCAGAATTACAGAACCCAAAAATGGACTAACAGGTACCAAAGGGAAAGGAACTGGGGAGGATGGGTGGGCAGGGAGGGATAAGGGGGGGGAAGAAGAAGGGGGATATTAAGATTAGCATGCATGGGGGGGAGGGAGAAAGGGGAGGGTGGGCTGCACAACACAGAGAGGACAAGTAGTGACTCTACAACATTTTGCTAAGCTGATGGACAGTAACCGTAATGTGGTTGTTAGGGGGGACCTGATATAGGGGAGAGCATAGTAAACATAGTATTCTTCATGTAAGTGTAGATTAAAAATTAAAAAAAAAAAAAGAAAGAAAGAAAGAAAGAAAAGGGGGATTACTCCTTAACAGGATAAAACTATTGGTAAATCAAAGATCAACGCATGCTTTAAATATCCTTAATGTTGATCACTTAAAGGGTGTCAGATGATCAGCTATGGAGGTACTCTTTTCTGATAATATTCCTTTCTCTTAATTTAAAAAAAAAAAAAAAATGCAGTTACTGTGTGCTGACCTCCAATGAGTTCTGCACAGTGGTATAGAGGGCATGTCAAAGTGTGGGCAAAGGGTCTGTTTGTTTCTATGCAGAAGATCAAGGCCTAGCTTGGATACCCAGAAAATGAACTAAGATACGATATGAGGAGGAGCTTCCGGCATCAGCACTCTCTGGAGGACTTGTGCCGGGGGATGATCATCAAAAAGCCTCCACAGGGATCCGGATGATGCTGCGGTTGTGGCTGCATCCAGCCCACCGTCTCCTGGACTTGCCATAGGAATGAGGAGGGAGATGTCTAGGCTGGCATGTGCATACAGTGAGACAACGAATTTGACCGGATCTGTACTGTTGGAACTCAACCAGGAGTTGGGAGGGGTGCAAGTTGTAGCACCCCAAAATCTCATGACTATAGACTATCTACGGTTAAAAGAACATATGGGATGTGAACAGATCCCAGAAATGGGCTGCTTTAATTTGTCTGATGGTTCAAGTACAGTTGGACAATATCCATCATATCATAGATAAATTTTCACAAATGCCTAGGGTGCCTAAATGGTTTTCTTGGCTTCACTGGAGATGGATGGTAATTATAGATTTGCTTTGTTTATGTCACCGTATTCCTATTATGTTAATATGTGTGTGCAAATTAGTAGTTTAAAACCTATACATACTTAAGGTACTCTACAAGAAGATATGTCAAAGAAATAATCAATCCTCCCATGTTTCCTTCATATGCTACATGTATAGCTTTTCTTCTTCCTTCCTAATTACAACCCTTAAATAGAATTCGTGCCTCATATCGAATTTACCGAGTATCATAATTCCTCCAGGTGGTAAAGATACCTCGAGACAAGTGCTGGGCATAGAAGCCACAAGGCATAAATCTGCAAAGAAGTAAAAAGCTAACCTTTGCAAACAATATGGCTTCTCTCTCACTTACCAACTTTACATTTCCCTGTATGGCCCCGGAAGATGACTGGTTAGCCAGAGACGGGTAAGATTCCTCAAGGGAGGAACAACCTAAGACAGGCACAGTCGCAGGGGGGCCATCAGGTGAGAATTTGGGGATCAACAGAGGTGAGGCTCAGAACCTCACCCCCCCCTGCTTTGAGAGAAATCTTCTGCATCCGTGGATGTCTTGCTGCCCTTGTCTAGCCTGGATTAATACTTAGTCCATAGGCACACACCTGATCATCTGATCATCTACATTTGCCTTCTTACAGCACTAAACTATGTTTTCTACCTTTATCTTGCATCTACCTACCACTTCAGCATTTTATTAAAAATAAAAATAATAATAATAATAGGAGAAATGTGGGATCAACATATAAATCAAGTACAAAAATCAAATGAATATTCATATTTGACCTGATGGTTTATAGGTCATATTGCATGATCAAAACCGAAAGTTTCTGTGATGAATGCCCTTGTACTGTTCACCATGTAAGAATTTATTCACTCTGTAAGAATTCGTTCACCATGTAAGAACTTGTTCGTTATGCTTCAGAAGATTGGAGACTGACGAGAATTAGGCTTGAGATGGATTAATGATTGTACATTGAGCGTTGACCCCCCTATACTGAATTTTATTGTTGTTAACAACCATTTGATCAATAAATATGAGAGATGCCCTCTCAAAAAAAAAAAAAAATACCATGACAGTACATAATGGGGGGATTGGACTGAGTCAATTCCCATTACAAAAAAGCATGCTCACTGAGAAGAAGAGGACCAAGAGAAGGGGGTAAACAAAATAGTTGAGCTACCTGGAAAGGAAAGAGTGTACAATGAAGAAAAAGCAGCACATACGAAGACCCTATGGTGGGACAGAGCATGATGTTTTCAAGAAATTAAAGGGCTACCTTAGTTGGAATATGGTGGGAGAGGGGGTTTTAAGCTCAAGAGAGTATTCAACATCATTAGAATTCCACCTCAAAAAAGACCACTCTGGCTGCAATGGGAAAACTGATCTAAAAGAGAACAGAATGGATGGAATAGACAAGGTACGAGCTGTTCCACAAGTTCAGGAAAAAGAGGAAAATAACTTGAATCAGACTGGTGATAGTAAAAATGGAAAAGAGACAAACTCTAGAGACAGTCAGGAAGTAAACACAAAACTCAGCACTAGACTGGCTATGGAGGAATGTTAAGGAAGGGTCCACAGTTCTTGGACATCTGGCTTTCAAAACTGGGGAGATGGTGTCATTCTCTGAGGTAATGAAGGAAGTTTAAAGAGGCAAAGGCAGGAGTTGGGATTTGGTTTTAGACATGGCAAGTGTGAGGTGCCAAAACAAGCTTTCAATTAGCAAATGTATACATTTTATGTGCCTTTTCCAAGAATATTATGAGAAGAAAGACTTATAGGTTTGTGACTTAGGTGACTAGGTTGATGGTGTGATTAACCAGAACAGGCAACACAGGAGAAGTACATTCTGTAGCAAAGATTCATCATTCAATTTGGGACACAGTAGAAGTGAACTGCTTATAAGATATCTAAGTCCAAAACTCTGGAGAACAGTGTGAATTGGAAGAAGAGATTCAGGAGTCATTGGGATAAAGAGAGAACAGAAGCCAAGGGCACAAATGAGAGCTTCCAGTGAAACTAACTATGCACCCCCCCCCAAGTACCTAGAAAGGTACAGCGTAGAGAAGAGGAGGAAAAACAAAGAAAGGAAGAGTGGAAGGGAAGATGAGTAAGTAAGAGGGGAAAAAAATGAATCAAGGGAATAATCCTAGAAAAATACCAGTATTTAAGCACCATGCAAAAGAAGCCCACAAAGGAGATCATAAAAGTACAGTTTATAATACAGAACAAGACATAGGAGGCAGTGCTGCCAAACAATTATGGGATCTGAGCATTTCGTTAAAAAAAGTGGGAGGCAACCATGAGAAATAACTAGAGAAAATTTAAGATTTTTAAATAAAATTTAAATAATAGACTTGGCAATTAAATCAGTATCAAAACAATACTGGTAAGAATGCACAAATCAACAGCCCCATACACTGCAAAAATCTGAATAATTTTGAGAAAGTGCAATGGCAAAACCTGTTAAAATTAAAATAAATACTCATTTACTCAACAATTTCACTTTCAGGAATCTATCCTTAGAAATAAGAGCACCAGTATGTAAGGATATATATACAAGGATGTTCATTACAGCACTGTTTATGGTGGAGGGAAGGGAGGATCTAGAACCAATCTGCATGTCCAAACATCAGAGAAACAGTTAAACAAATCATGGCATATTGAAATAGTAATGCAGCCACTTAAAATAATGAACTACAGCTAGAGCTACTGACCTGGAGGACTGTTCATGATGTACTATCATTTGAATAAAGTAAACTGCAAACTATTGTATAAGGTACATGCTTGTTTTGTAACCCTAATTTCTGTAAACCCAAAATACATGTATATATTTGCATATGTTGCATGAGCATGGATACAGTTGAGAAAGGATATACAATAGGCTTTAACATCAAGTAATTTCAGGAAAGTAAGACATGAAATAAAAAGAGGATGAGGCAATTGTGAACTTTTTTCCTTCATATGTTTACACTATACCACTGAGGTGAACACACACAACCTTTTCAATTTTTGAAGAGGAATTTCATAGTGTTTAAAGATTGGTGGCAAAACAGTTCTGATTAAAGGACAAGGACAAAAATTACATGGCAGCATATATTCGTAAGTATATGGGAAGTTAACATGGGAGTGTCAATTGCTCTTTCAAGGAGTCTAGCAAAAAAGGAGAAGCTATAGCACAGAATTTAAAAGGGAATACAGGCCAAAATAAAGAGAACTGGGCTCACGACACAATACCAAAGAGTTGTAGATGGAAAAGGAGAGGATGATATTATACACAACTGATTAAGTATATCTCTGAGGAAACAGAAATGGATGCCCTCTACTTCAGAACATTCCCCAATTCCCATTACAAAAAACATAATCATGCCAAAAAGCATTCTTTCTTAAAAATCCTCGAAGAAATCTGATAATTTAACTTACTATATATTACTGGACAACTTCCAAAATATCTTGTAAAAAGATTTATATCCAACGCAGCACTAGAAAGAATTAGTTTCAAAGTTGGGTGCTTTTGCAACAAATCTCTTAACTTTGTGAGTAAAACATCGCTAAATCGATCCCTTTCATGTACTTCATCCTGCAGTAAGCAAACAAACAAACAAGGAACAATTAAAATATTAAGGATACCAAGTCTTTAAAATTGTGGAGCTACTGGGTTTTATACTAACTCAAATTAAATATGGACAAGGCAAATAAGTGAAAGTTCTGTCTTATGGACAATTCAGAAATAATCAGACATTAACAACCTGTTGTGGGTAACAAAGCACTGCCCTTTCTTTCACAGAATATAAAACCACACAAACTATAATAAATTCTGAATTAGTGGTGCCTAATTTAAAGTACTTTGATATATGCAAAATCTATTTAAATATGCTTCTGTTAGCATCACGGTTCAGGTGAACCCTTGTACAAAATTAGTAAGTTTCTAAAAGCTACTTATAGCAAGCTTATAACAACTTAACCTAATTTTTCTCAGACACAAACTGGATAAAAGCTTAAAATTATTTATAAGTCAGTTGATCAGTTCATATACTCACTTGATCAGCAGCTAGTTAATTTAGCAGCTTAACCATGAAGTTAAATTACTATAAAGTATGCCCCAAGACTGGGAAATAACATGTTAGCTAACAGGAATCAGATGACTAAGGCAGAAAAAAAGAAAACTTTCACCATTCTGGAGAACTCTAAGTAAATCTATCATTTTCATAAACAAAAGGCACTTATTTAAAAGCTACGTAGTTATTTTATTTTTCCTCATAAAACCTGATAGTAATAACTTTATTTAATACAAAGCATTTATTTCTAATAACTATAGGGAATAAGAAGTAACTTGATTATAATAACCTGTTCAAAAACACAAAATGATTCATTTATACCCTATCCTAAAAACAATGATATATTTAAATTTTAAGCAATCTGAGTTATTTATGACAAATTCAGCAATATTCTTACCATAATAACATGTGTCACAGTTGACAATGTACTGTCTCCTGCCATCAATGTACGAAGCAATACCCCATTAGTGCAAAATGTCAGAAGTGTCTTTGGAGAAACCCTTTTTAGAAAATAAAAATAAAGTGCACAATTACAAATCTTATATGTAATTAAAACATGATCACATTAAATGCTAGTCTCAAATGTACTTCAATAAACGTTAAAGTTATTAATAGTGTACTGGTATGTATGCTTTCTTAACAAAGTTATGGAAATATGTACTTTACGCCTGACAATCTCACAACATTTTTATTACCAACAGCCTTTCATTAATTGATAAAAGAACCATAGATTTTTTTAAGACCTTAAATATTTTTTACTTGAGAAAAAATATATATCATAAATGAGATCAGTTTTTTGAATTACTGTATCCAAACTATTGAGAACAAAGCAATAGTACTACTTAACAAGAAGGTACGACTACTACTAAAACTAATCAATTTAGTCACTAACATTTATTGATTACTTCCTATAAACTCTACACCAAACCTGTGCTCTGATGCTTTTATTAGCCCCATTTTATATGTGAGAAAACTAAGGCTCAATGAGGTAAAATAATTTGTACCTGATCATGAAACTGTAAAACGGGGTTTTTATCTATGGCCCTTACTCTTCCTTAAACTATTTATTCAAAACCACACTAAGACATAACCTCAATGTCCTGTCATAGACTTACCTGGAGCAAAATGATCATCTAACTTTTCAACTAACACATTCCCTATATTTAGTGAAATATAAATATTTAGTCTTTCCTAAGAATGATTAAAGGCGACAGGAGAATCGTCTTTACCTGCTTTCTAATCGGATCTGGTAACCAATTGTTTGCCCAATCTTTTCTTTCCTCTCTGCAGCAACTCTTTCGGCCACAGCAATAGCTGCTAATCGTCTTGGTTGAGTACAAAATATACGGCAGGGTATACCATTTTCAAAGCAATCATCTAAAAGGAACTGAGGAATCTGAAACAAAAGTTTTGAAGTACTATAAAATGACATGATTGCATATCCAGAAAACCCAAACCAGTAACAATGGAAAAAGTATTAGAACTGAAAAAGTTCTGTAACATGTCCACACATAATATATTTGTAAGATCAACAGCTTTCACATAACTAATAATACAGCCAGAAAATGTAATTTAAAAAGACCCTTTTCACACCAGTTAGGATGGCCACTGTCCAAAAGACAAGAAATAACAAATGCTGGTGAGGATGTGGACAAAGAGGAACCCGCCTACATTGATGGTGGGAATGTCAACTGGTGCAGCCACTGTGAAAAGCAATATGGAGGTTCCTCAAAAACTAAAAATAGAAATACCATTTGACCCAGCAATTCCACTCCCAGGAATTTACCTACAGAAAACAAAATCCCTGATTCAAAAAGACATATGCACCCCTTTGTTTACTGCAGCACTGTTTAAAATAGCCAAGATATGGAAACAACCTAAATGTCCATCTGCAGAGGAATGGATAAAGAAGATGTGGTAGATACACACAATAGAATATTATTCAGCCAACCATAAAGAGAAAAGAAATCCTCTCATTTGCAACAACTGCAAGTATTATGCTCAGTGAAATAAGTCAGGGGGAGAAAGACAAGTACCAAATGGTTTCATTTATTTGTGGAGTATAAAAACAAAGCAAAACAGAGGGAACAAAGTAGACTCATAGACACCTGGGGGGAAGGTTGAGGGGAGGAGGAAGCGGCTTAAGAGGCACAATAATTCACAATCACAATATAGGTCAATGATGGGGACAGTAGTACAGCACAGAGAATACAGTTAATGACTCTGTAACATATTACTACATTGATAATGACCACACTAGAGGGGGTGACGATTTAATAATATGGGTAACTGTTGAACCACTGTGTTGTATATTTGAAGCCAACATAAGGTTGCATATCAACGATATTTCAATGAAAAAAAATACCCTGTTCACAATAGCAGCTAAGCTAAAATATGGAAAACCAAATTCATAAAGAAATAGTTAAGGATTACAAAAAGAAGACTATAAAATACTACAGAAAAGCATAAAATATCTGAATATATAAATATGACATTCTTGAATGGGAATAATCAATATTGCAAAAATGTCAACTCTCCCTGTATTACTCTGTAAAGTCAATGAAACAACAATCAAAATTTCACTGTGATTTTTTTAGTCATGAAAAAATAGCCTAATAGATTGCAGGTACTTTTCTGTACGTAAATTCAAACAGGCCAGAAAGATTTAAAATAAAAAGTAAAAGTCTTCTCTAACCAATATTCCTCAACCAATATTCCTCCCCATAAAAGCAACTACTGTTAGCTTCTTATGAAATCTTTCAAGGAAAAAAAATGTTTATACAATTTAGAATATTGATTATATAAATAGGTTTTTATTCACACAAATTATTACACTTAATGTTTCTAATTTTCATATTTTGCTTAACACATCAGATCTACCTAATCCATTTTAACAGATGAATATTCCATTCTAGGGATGTGCTATAATTTAACAGATACAGCTACACATTAAATGATTTCCAGTTTTTTTAGGTTATTATTGATGCTATTGTTTGCTATTATAGAGACTGCCACAGTGAAGAACATCTATCTTCACATACTTTTGCAAAGAAAAATATAAATAAATATATATCCTAAGCTGAAGAATATCTAAGTTTAATTTGGGTAGGAAATTACCAAATCATCCTCCAAAACAATTTATACTCCTACCATCAAAGCAGAAAATGCTGTTTTCCTACCACATTGCAAATACTGGATATCAGTTTTTTAATTTCTACCAATCTGATAGTTGAAAATAATTCTTTCATTTTAATTTCTTTGAGTGAGAGAGCACCTTTACATGCATGTCTTAGCCTCTAGGATTTTTTTTAACTTGACTAGTTCATCCAGAAACATAATTGAACACAAACTAAGAAATATTTAAAAGGAAAAGACAATGAAGAGGAGTATTATGCTACATACGATAAAACTACAAAAAAGCAAAAGTGGGATTCTGGTACAGAAACAGATAAAGACATAACAAAAATTCCAGAAAAATGCCCAGGTATTACAGAAACTTAGTATTTGATCAAAAATGGTATTATAAATCAGAGTGGAAAGGATAATTAAAAATTATATTGGAACAACTAGATAGTAATATGAGGAAAACAGTAAAATTTCTACCTAGTATGATAAAATTGAATAAATTTTGGATGGATTTTTAAAACTACAAATATGTAAATATTAGAGCAAAAAAGATATTTTAATCTTGGAAATAATTTTGTTAGCATGGCTCAAAGTCCTAAAAAATAGATTGAAGATTTGACTAAACAAGAATGCAAAACCACTAAAACAAGATAGCACAAACAAAGCTAAAAACCAAACAAAAAAATTGGGAGAAATTATTTTTAAGATCTCTAACAGAAAACAGGCATGTATCCATAATACATAAAGAACTATTAAATATAAATCAAAAATTGTTAAGCCAAAAGAAAAGTAAGGCATAAATAAGCAACTCGAAATATTAATAGATAGTAAGCAAATGAAAGACTACTCAACGCTAAGAATCAAGAAAATGCACATTGAAACATTATTTTTTGCTTATAAGATTGATAAAGGTAAAAAAAAATTATATCCATTGTTGCCCAAGCTTTAGGGAAATGGGAACTTTGAATATATTCAATACTATTTTAATACAGTAACTCTTTTCTGAGTTAACAAACAATAACTAGTTAACTTAGCCATTAAAATTTTAACGGCTACATTCTTGATCCAGCATTTCCACTTCTAAGAGTTTATCCTATTAAAATACTCCCACATAGTAGCAAAGAAATATTACGATACAACCTAAGAATTCTAAGTACAACAATATGATTCCTGCCCTGCACTTCCTAGCTATGTGAACTTGGATTATCTGTAAATTTTAGTTTTTATTCCTCATCTGTAAAAAGAGAAAATAAAGATCCTACATATGTTGGGAATTTTCAGAGGTTTAAATGAGATTACTCTTGTAAAAGTCTAATACACAACAAATTGTCATTTTTTATCATTGTTACTATAAAAATTTTCAGCAATAGTATAAAATTGCTTTAAAAATAAGCACATCTGTAGGTACCAACATAGAAAAATACACAATACATATTAAAAGAAAAAAAGCAAGATGCAAAATGTCTGTATATTATTCTACCTTTGTGTTAAAAAAAACTGTGTATCAGTGCTATGAGGAGAATAAAAACAAAACAAAGACAGATGTTCTCACCACGCAAAAAAAAAGAACAGAAATACATACTTCAAGTTTCTGATGGAGAAAGTAGCAAGAGAATTATAAATATTTCACTTTCTACGTACTATATATATTCTTCTATTAAATGTTTTCTATAAGGTCTGAGTTTTACACAGTGAATATGAATAATGAACATGAAAATTCAAAAGGCACTTAACTTCCTAAATACCTAATGACAATATGAAACTTACTGATATTAACTTCAAATTGTTATATTTATATTTCATAGAACAGAAACATTAGTCATTTAACTCCTTGAACAAGATACAATTATTTAAATTTAAGCCCATTCTATTAAGTATCTTTTTGAAAAGCAAAGAGCATAATTAAATTCTCAAATTTCTTCTCATACCTAACAAAATGATATACATACATAATTGTGAAAATAGATATATATAATTCCAATATATAAACATCATGAGGACATTCAAATAATTTTAATAAAAACATATTTATTATATTAATCAAAACTTCCATCCACCACCAAAAGACAAACAGCAACAAATGCTGGCAAGGATGTGGAGAAAGGGGAACCCTCCTACACTGCTGGTGGGAATGTAAATTAGTTCAACCATTGCAGAAAGCAGTATGGAGGTTCTTCAAAAAACTAAAAATAGAAATACCATTTGACCCAGGAATTCCATTCCTAAGAATTTACCCTAAAAATGCAGGAGACCAATTTCAAAAAGACATATACACCCCTATGTTTATTGCAGCACTATTCACAATAGCCAAGAAATGGAAGCAACCTAAGTGTCCATCAGTAGATGAATGAATAAAGAAGAGATGGTACATATACACAATGGAATATTATTCAGCCATAAGAAGAAAACAACTTCTACCATTTGCAACAACATGGATGGAGCTAGAGGGTATTATGCTCAGTGAAATAAGTCAGGCAGAGAAAGACAAGTATCAGATGATTTCATTCATCTATGGAGTATAAGAACAAAGCAAAAACTGAAGGAACAAAACAGCAGCAGACTCACAGAACCCAAGAATGGACTAACAGTTACCAAAGGAAAAGGGACTGGGGAGGATGGGTGGGAAGGGAGGGATAAGGGGGAAAAAGGGGCATTACGATTAGCACACATAATGTAGGGGGGAGGGCACAGGGAAGGCAGTATAGCACAGAGAAGACAAGCAGTGATTCTATAGCATCTTACTACATTGATGGACAGTGACTGTAATGGGGTATGTGGTGGGGACTTGATAATGGGGGGAGTCTAGTAACCATAATATTGCTCATGTAATTGTACATTAATGATACCAAAATAAAAATTTTTTTTTCATAATCTCTATTTAATATAATTGGAACTGCTACAGTTAACATCTACTGGCAAAATATACTCTAATCCTAAAACAGTTATAACAATCTAAGACAACCTGACAGATTCTTTGGTGTGACTCCATGGAATTTCACTTAATCATAAAAGGACTCATGGTGAAGGAAATCTTATATATTGTCTTCAGATAAAAATTTCATCATGTTTTTAATTATTTAGTTTTACAGGCTCAGTTTTTTAGAGATAGAGTTATATTTCAGTGAAAATGGCTGAGTCCTACAAGTAAATACTTGGTAATATTCATAGTTAACCTCTCCTACCATCTTGTCTTACCTACTAAATTTATTAAACCAACCAATAAAACCACAGGAAATCTAAAGCAATTATCAAATGCAAGATTCAAATTCTATCTGAACCTCTATCAGAAACAAAGTAATTCTACTATTTTAACAGCTAACACGTAAAACACAAACAAGAAAAGGTCACAGCAAAATAAAATAAAATCCGACTTTCATACAAACATAAAAAAAAGGTCATATGATTGTGCCATACTTACTTCCAATCTGTCATCTATAAGTGAAACTTTAAAATAATGAAGTACTTTGATTCTAAACATCCAAATACTAATTCCACTCTATAGTTAACTTTATAAAAATTTCTTGTTACTATTATTGCTTTTAATATAGCTGCTATACACAAAACACTATATTAGGCACTTTACAGACATCTAACTTCACCCTGAATGTTAGCAATCATTAGTTCCATTTTACAAATGAGGTCTCTGAATCACATAGGCTTAAAGACTAGCCTAAAACCTCACATCAGTAAATGAGGAAATTGGAATTTGAACTGAAGGTCAAAGTCCATGTTCCTTCCATGATGCCAAAACATCCTCACCTCTATTTAAATCAATATCCAATGTACTAGTTTAAAAATAAATGTTTATAGTGTAGCACAGAGAAGGCACATAATGGATCTGTGGCATCTTGCTGCACTGATGGACAGTGACTGCATTGGAGTATGGGTGGGGACTTGATAATATGGGTAAATGTAGTAACCACATTGTTTTTTCATGTGAAACCTTCATAAGAGTGTATATCAATAATACCTTAATAAAAAATTAAAAATAAATAAAAAAATAAATGTTTATGTCTACAAACCCAATTTAAGAGCACCTAAATATTAAAACAAATACTAACAGAATTAAAGGGGGAAAGAGACTGCAACGGAGCATTTTAGCAGACATTAACACACCACTCACACCAATGGACAGATCGACCACACAGAAAATAAGTAAGAAAACAGAGGCATTGAACAATATATTAGAACAGATGGACCTAACAGATCCATCCAAAAGCTGCAGGATACACATTCTTCTCAAGTGTACATGGAGCATATTTCAGAACAGATCACATATTAGCCCACAAAAAGACCCTCAATAAATTCAAAAAAATTGAAATTTTATCAAGCAGCTTCTCAGACCACAATGGTATGAAACTAGAAATCACTTACTCAAAGAAAACAAAAATCCTACAAACACATGGAGGCTAAACAACATGCTTCTAAATAATCAATGGATCAATGAACAAATTAAAATAGAGATCAAGAAATACGTGAAGACAAATGAAAACAACAACTCAATAGCCCAAAACCTGTGGGATGCAGTGAAGGCCATCTAAGAGGAAAGTACATAGCAATACAGGCTTATGTCAAGAAAAAAGAGCAATCCCAAACAAGCAGTCTAAAATCACAACTAAAGAAATCAGAAAAAGAACTAATAAAAGCCAAAGTCAGCAGGAGGAGATCACAGCAGAAATAAAATAAAATTGAGAAGAATGAAACAATAGAAAGAATCAATGAAATCAGGAGCTGATTCTCTGAGAAAAATACAAAAAATAGACAAACCCCCAGCCAGACTTACCAAGACAAAAAGAGAATGTATACATAATAAACAGAATCAGGAACAAAGAAGCAATAATCACAACAGATACCAGAGATATAAAAAGAATTATAAGAACACTATGAAAAAATTATTTGCCAGTAAATTGGACAACCTAGAAGAAAAGGACAACTTTCTAAAGAAGTACAACCTTTCAAGACTGACCCAGGAAGAGACAGAAAATTTGAACAGACCAATTACCAGCAATTAAATGAAACTGGTAATCAAAAAACTACTTAAAAACCAAATTCCGGAACAGACAGTTTCATGACTGAATTTTCTCAAACATTTAGAGAAGACCTAATACCCATCCTTCTTTTTTGTTTTTTAATACCCATCCTTCTTAAAGTATTCCAAAAGTAGGACAGTAAGGAATACTTCCAAACTCACTGTATGAGGCCGGCATCATACCAAAACCAAACAAAGACACCACAAATAAAAGAAAATATTATAGACCAATATCTCTAATGAACATAGATGCAAAAATCCTCAACAAAATATTAGCAAACCAAATACAAAAATACATCAAAAAGATCATCCATCATGACCAAGTGGGATTTATTCCACATAGGCAAGCAGGGTACAATACTGTAAATCAATCAATATCATACACCACCATCAACAAAAAGCACAAAAATCACACGATCATCTCAATAGATGCTAAAAAGCACTTGACAAAATTCAACATCCACTCATGATAAAAACTCAACAAAATGGGTATAAAGGGTTATATACCTCAACATAATAAAGGCCATATATGACAAACCCACAACAAACATCATACTTAATAGTAAAAGCTGAAAGCATTTCCTCTAAGATCTGTTAACAAGACAAGAATGTCCACTCTCACCACTTTTATTCAACATAGTACTGGAGGTCCTGGCCACGGCAATCAGACAACACAAGGAGATAAAAGGCATTCAAACTGGTAAGGAAGAAGTTAAACTGTCACTATTTGCAGATGACATGATATTATACATAGAAAACCCTAAAGAATCCACCAAAAAACTATTAGAACTAATAACTGAATTCAGCAAAGTTGCAGGATACAAAATTAATACACAGAAATCTATCACATTTCTATATACTAACAACAAATTAGCAGAAAGGGAAATCAGGAAAACAGCTTCATTTATAACTACAACAAAAATAAAATACCTAGGAAGAAACCTAACCAAGGAGATGAAAGACCTTTACTCTGAAAATTATAAGACACTCAGGAAAGAATTTAAGGAAGACACCAATAAATAAAATCTATCCCATGCTCATGGATAGGAAGAATTAATATTGTCAGAATGGTCACCCTGCCCAAAGCAATTTACAGATTCAGTGCAATCCCTATCAAAATACCAACAGCATTCTTCAACAAAGTAGACCAAATAGTTCTAAAATTCATATGGAACCACAAAAGACCCCAAATAGCCAAAGCAATCCTGAGAAGGAAGAATAGAGCTAGGGGGATTATGTTCCCTGACTTCAAGCCCTACTACAAAGCCACAGTAATAAAGACAATTTGGTACTGTCACAAGAATAGACCCATACATCAATGGAACAGAATAGAGCCTAGATATAAACCCAAGCATATATGGCCAATTAATATACGATAAAGGAGCCATGGATATACAATAGGGGAAAGACAGCCTCTTCAACAACTGGTGTTAGCAAAACTGGGCAGCTACATGTAAGAGAATGAAACTGATTATTGTCTAACTCCATACAGAGAAGTAAACTCGAAATGGATCAAAGACCTGAATGTAAGTCATGAAACCATAAAACTCTTAGAAGAAAATAGGCAAAAATCTCTGGAATATAAACATGAGAAACTTTTTCCTGAGCACATCTCCTTGGGCAAGGGAAACAATATAAAAAATGAATAAGTGGGAGTACATCAAACTAAAAAAGCTTCTGCAGCAAAGGACACTGTCAGTGGAACTAAAGGCATCCTACAGTATAGAATATATTTGTAAACGATTTATCCAAAAAGGGGTTAACATCCAAAGTATATAAAGAACTCATAAGCATCAACACTCAAAAAACATGATAAAAAAATGGGTGGAGGACTTGAGCAGACACTTCTCCAAAGAAGAAATACAAATAGCCAACAGGCACATGAAAAGATGTTCCACATTGCTAATCACCAGGGAAATGCACATTAAAACCACAATGAGATATCACCTCACACCAGTTAGGATGGCCGCTATTCAAAAGACAAGAAACAACAGATGCTACTGAGGATGTAGATAAAGGGGAATCCTCCTATACTGTTAGTGGGAATGTCAATTGGTGTTAACTACTGTGCAAAGCAATATGGAGAGTCCTCAAAAAACTAAAAACAGAAATACCATTTAACCCAGCCATTCCCCTCCTAAGAATTTACCCAAAGAAAACAAGATCACAGATTCAAAGACACATGCACCCCTATGTTTATCATAGCACTATTTGCAATAGCCAAGATACAGAATCAACCTAAGTGTCCATCGATACGTGAATGAATAAAGAAGGTGTGGTACATAAAAGGAAAAGAAATCCTGCCATTTGCAACAACACGGATGGATCTAGAGGATATTATGCTCAGTGAAATAAGCTAGGTGGAGAAAGACAAATATAAAAAGATTTCACTCATTTGTGGAGTATAAAAACAAAGCAAAACAAAAGGAAAAAATAGCAGTAGTCTCACAGACACCAAGAAGGGACTAGCAGTTACCAAAGGAGAGGGGTTAGAGAGGGTGGGGAGGAGCGAGAAGGGGATTAAGGGGCACTATAATTCGCAACCACAGTATAGGTAGGTCATGGGGACTTTAGTACAGCACAGAGAATACGATTAACTCTATAACATATTACTGCGTTGATAGTGTCCACAATGGGTGGCTGAAGACTTGATAATATGGGTAAGTGTTGAACCACTGTGTTGTGTATTTGAAACCATAAGATTGTATATCAATGATAATTTAACTAAATAAAAATATTTAAAACATTTCCATTTTATAAATGCTGAAAATGTACTCCCAGGAATCATTTATTTCTGAAATAACCATGAAACTAGAAGCTTTTTTTTCCCATTAAAATATATGCACTATAAATTTTATATAAGCTATCACATAGGAAAAAAACATTTTTTTCTCCCATAAACACAAAGAAGAAACAAACCTGTGTAGTCTTTCCAGACCCAGTTTCTCCTACAATTAAAACTACTTTATTTTCCTTAATTATTTTAATAATTTCTTCTTGTTTCTCAAACACTGGCAGAGACTGTCTGAAAGAATCAAATTCAGATTCCCCTCTTTTCACTGGAATCTGAGGTATGCCATTGTTGAGTCGCCCACTTGTCTTGCTCACTTCCCGGTTTTCTTTGAAAATGAATACAAGAACAAAAAAATTATGATCAACATTTTTTTAAAGGTGTGAAATATAAGGAATAAGTATTTCCAATGTAATTCTGCTCAAGTGTTTTTTCTCTACTCCGTCTACATAAAGTTAGCAAGCAATCCTTCAACTATTGTACTCCTATACCTAAAATTCTTAAAGAAGATGATATAAATTTCAGTATCATCTAGAAAGCAAATTTCTCAAATATTTCTGGCCATTTTTTTTTTTTACAAATGAGCAAAATTTAATCATCCAATAGCCATTAAAAATAAAAAACAATTTTCATACCCTAAGATGATTTTCAGGCCTGTTTCTATCAATAATGACACAGAAAATCAAACTTTTATAGTAGGAAACAATGTGCATTATACTTCATAAATTTGTCATATACAATATGAAAACACAAACATAACCTATATGTTTAAACATGTAAGACTATGTGATCAAACAGAATAATACATGTAAATGTAAGATCCTAATGCTTAACAGATTTCCTAATAAGAGCATTTTAGCCACATCTGCATCTAACTGAACAGACAGAAATAAAAAAGAATATTCTTCACATAACTCAAAATATTTTTTTGTGTGTGTATCTAAAATTGAATTCCCTGATAAGCACGACCATGTATTTTCTACATTCTGCAAACCAGTTCCAACAATAGATATTATGCAAATTGTCACTTTAGATAATAAATAATCTTCTCACTAGGTAATTTACTTTTCCAGACAATGACATTACAACTTCATTTTATAACCTAAATGTATTATTTATCTTCTTTTCATCAAGTTAATGTACTGATACCTCTGTACTTTCTCTTATCAAAAGTTAATGCCCTAATTCAAAATCTTACTCATTAGCATGTCATGGCAGTGTAATAAAAGGAAAGTCCAGACCTTGGAGTAAAATCCCAGCTCTGCAGTTTACTGGCTGGTTTAATGTCCTTGAACAATTTATTTAACTTCTCTGAACCCCAGTTTCTTCACCTGTGAAATAATTGAAATTCTTACCATGCAAGGGTTGCAATGAGGCCCTCTATAGTTTAGTATACTGCCTAGCACACAGTAAGTGCTCAATAAATGGCAGCCATTATGATGACACTTAAAACAAAACTTGTTTTCTCACTTCATGACGTGCCTTAACATGTTTCATTCCAAAATTTTCACAACTTAATCGTTTCTAACAGACCATTCAAATTGAGAAAGCTTATTTGATCACAGTTTTTAAAAATAAATTTTAAATGGAAAAAGACCAATCAAATAATAGGACAAACAAGGAAGCTCCCCAGAAAATACATACCAGCTTCAACTGCAAACACATTTCCTCTTTCTGTTTTAGGTAGAAGTTCAGTACGCTCTTTACTGGTGATGGGATATCTTTGAATTAGGCTCCTAACAGCATGTTTTGTATTATGAGTCAAATTACAGGTCATCATTGCATGAGTTGTTTCTGATCCATCTTTCTTCTTCACAGTTAGGTATCTATTTGCTCCCTTTCTGAATATTAATAAAAATCATTTATTTACTACATATAGTCAGTTTGTTCACATATGATGTATGCCTAGTTAGAAAACACGACTCAAGCAAAACATTGAAAAAATCAAAATGCTTTGGGAGGAGATTCTGAAAAATCCAAAAAAATTCAATGAAGAGGGGTTTGGTGCTAAAGTAGCCACAAGACCATTTTCAATTAGAAATTCAAAATGCTGCAAATCCAATTCTAAATCAGCAAAAATGGTCTACTTACCCATAAATGTTAAAATCTGTCTTAGCAGACTTTATGGTGGATGAAACATCACCAGTTAATACACATTGGGCAGCATATAGAAAGGGAAAACCAATCTGACCAACAGAAACTAAAAATGATAATTAAAAAAGTTATGGTTCACTGTCCAGACTAAAATGTCCTACTGCATGTTCCCACCGTATGCTGGTATTGTCACATTCCCATGAAAACCTGCTAAGTGAGCCAAGTTTAGTTCTTGGACCAAAACAACATAAAATTAGCATTACCGGTTAAGTATTTTCAGAAGCTTACTGTGAGGGAACTTTTTTTTTCCCAAAACTTCTGGCTCTACCCGTCAATTATAAGGTAATGATAATTAACAACTGTTTAAATTATTTAATATAGGTTATGTCTGTTTCTTCAACTGTTCCAAGACTGACCACATCTTTTATGGCTTTTGAAGCTCCAAAAATACAAAGTACAATGTCATACACAAAGGAAGTCCTCAAATGTGTTTTGAATGACTTAATAATACATGTCTATAACCTAGTACAATATACCTCAGGCTCTAAAAGCACACCAACCTGGGTTTCAATCCCCATGCTACCATTTACTAGCTACAGGACTATAACCAACTATTTAATAGCTCTGAGCCTAAGATAAATAACAATACCTGCCTCAAAGGCCTATTCATACAATTAAATAAGATTACGCATGTGAACAACAATATCTGCTACAGAATAAGCACTCCATAAATGAAAGCTAAAAATAAATAAGTGAGAGCTATTATAATTGTAGTATGGAAAAAATATCATTTCTTATATTTTATAAAATGTTACCCAAAATATTTTAAATGTTTTACCATTTGTTAATGTTACCGTATTATAGAAATGAGCAATGAAGCCACAAAAACAATGAAAATTACATGCATAGTTTTCCTAATTCACACTAGATTTAAAATTTTTCAACAGTATCTTCACATTAAGTTTGATATAACAGTGGAGATTAACCTACACAGTTTTTGCTATCTAAGCTTTCTAAGTGAAGCCTTCAATTTACCAAGATTTCAATTTTTGGAAACTCCCTATTTTGAATGCTTTAATGAATTATAAGCTTTCTATGCTGCCATCTACTACTTGAAGTGCTTAGTGATCCTTAAAACAATGATATAAATATGAAATAATTAAATGTAACCTGATCTAGAATTACTGATCAGAATTACTGGATTCTAGAGATGGTCTCTGAAGTACATTCTTTTCCCATGGACCTTTCTGAAACTTCAGCACAGTTGTTATAGACTCAAGTCATTCTGTGACATTTACTTCATAAAATGTTAACTACAGAAGGCAAGAAGTGTGCTGAAATGAGCACTAATGCAAGAGTTGGGAGGATTTTGTTCTGCTAGTAATAATCTAGCTATGGTATCAAAAATAAACCATCTTACTTCTCTGACATTATGTACTAATTTAAACATCTCTACCATTTCTACCAGCTCCAAGATGCTTCAATTTTCTTAAAAATCATCTCCAGAAAGTTTTGCTACATTTCACCTTTTCTTTTATTCATTCAGTCATTCATCATATATTGAGTGCTTACATAATACCAAGCATTATATATCATTCATCATATACTGAGTGCCTATATAACACTAAGTATTATGCTGGTAGGTGAAATTATAAAGCTGACTAAAATATACTCTTTCCTCAACAATTTCACAATTAAAATAGTGGGTCAGATTGAAATTATTCTAACACAGGTTGACTAATAGTAATAATACAGAATTTATGGATAAAAATAACTCATACTGGGCAAGGGAAACAAAAACAAAAATACACAAGTGGGACTATGTCAAGCTGAAAAGCTTCTGTACAGCAAAGGACACCATCAATAGAACAAAAAGGTACCCTACAGTATGGGAGAATATATTCATAAATGACAGATCCGATAAAAGGTTGACATCCAAAATATATAAAGAACTCACGCACCTCAACAAACAATAAGCAAATAATCCAATTAAAAAATGGGCAGAGGAGCTGAGCAGACAGTTCTTCAAAGAAGAAATTTAGATGGCCAACAGACACATGAAAAGATGCTGCACATCGCTAGTTATCAGAGAAATGCAAATTAAAACCACAATGAGATATCACCTCACACCAGTAAAGATGGCTACCATTCAAAAGACAAACAACAACAAATGTTGGCGAGGTTGTGGAGAAAGAGGAACCCTCCTACACTGCTGGTGGGAATGTAAATTAGTTCAACCATTGTGGAAAGCAGTATGGAGGTTCCTCAAAAAGCTCAAAATAGAAATACCATTTGACTCAGTAATTTCACTTCTAGGAATTTACCCTAAGAATGCAGCACTCCAGTTTGAAAAAGACAGATGCACCCCTATGTTTATCGCAGCACTATTTACAATAGCCAAGAAATGGAAGCAACCTAAGTGTCCATCAGTAGATGAATGGATAAAGAAGATGTGGTACATATACACAATGGAATATTATTCAGACATAAGAAGAAAACAGATCCTACCATTTGCAACAACATGGATGGAGCTAGAGGGTATTATGCTCAGTGAAATAAGCCAGGCGGAGGAAGACAAGTACCAAATGATTTCACTCACATGTGGAGTATAAGAACAAAGAAAAACTGAAGGAACAAAACAGCAGTAGAATCACAGAACCCAAGAACGGACTAACAGTTACCAAAGGGAAAGGGATTGGGGAGGATGGGTGGGAAGGGAGGGATAAGGGCGGGGAAAAAGAAAGGGGGCATTACAATTAGCATGTATAATGTGGAGGGGGGGCATAGGGAGGGATGTGCAACACAGAGAAGACAAGTAGTGATTCTACAGCATCTTACTACACTGATGGACAGTGACTGTAATGGGGTTTGTGGGGGGGACTTGGTGAAGGGGAGAGTCTAGTAAACAATGTTCTTCATGTAATTGTAGATTAATGATAACAAAATGAATAAAAATAAAATAAAATAAAAAAATAACTCATACTAAGCAGGTATGAGTGCTTAGCCATTACACTTAAAATGTACTGAATTCAGTCTGAACAAAGATTGGGAGGGGCAGAAAGATAATATCAACTTGAAGGTTTTTATGTTTTAGTAAAAGATTCTACTTGTGGCTATTAGTGCTTATTCCTACCACATTCAGCACCACAGTGACATACATGCAATAAAATGACTAGTGAAATTTTTGGCAAAATATTCACCTTGTCATTGTGAGGATGGTAACATTCAAAAAAGAGACTATGTAAATACATTAAGATCTCATGCTTTCATTCCATATCAACTGACACTACCCTTTAAAGGAAACCACAAGAATCTCCTTTACAAAGCAAAATTAAGTAGAAACTAGCTGCATGATGTGGAAATGCCCCATATGCAATGTTTAAATATAATAGTAAATATACTAAAATTACAAATAAGAATGTAACTTCTAATTTTCAAAGGGTGAAAGTAATCAATACATGCTCTAAGTTTTAGCATATCAATGGCTTTTCCTTCTAAGTAAAATGATGATATAACTAATCAATTTGATACAATTTTAATACTAATTTATCAATTTACACAATGAATGGTGTAATGAATATTTAACTCAAATACAACCCTATGCCTCGCTATTCCCCACTTTCCAAATCTGTGAACAGTTTAAAATCAGTTAAAGAGCCAAAATATGACTTCTTAAAGAGCTCACAACCACCAAGAAACTAATGTCCTTAAAAAAATACATTCATCTGATGCCTAGTAGATGCCTAATTTGTTATCTCCTTAATTTATACTTGTTAGGCAGAAAGATGTAAAGACCTAATGCAAACCATTTGCTCCCTAATATGCAATAGAAAATTACAAATTTATTAAAGTTTACATCATACTAATTTCCACTTTTTATGATTACCTAGAAATTAATAAACCAACCAGTTCATTTTGTTACTAAACATGGTTGCTTTCAGGTCATGAAAACTATCTTATAGTACATCTGTTCTTTCTGTGACTTAGTGGACTGTGAGAAATTTAAAGAGATGAGACCTACCTAATATTTCTGTTTTAACTCCTCACAACTCCCAGGATATTGCTATAAACTCTCTGTGAACATCAAGAATTAATTAAACATTAACTATGTTCAAATACTGGCTCTGCCACTTGCTGGCTGTGTGCTCACAGAAAAATTAACCTCTCCAAGCTTGAATTGCCTCATCTGGTATACAGGCACCAGCTGTTAATAACAGACCCTACTCTATTAGACTATTGTGAGGATTAAGATTAACTACCAAAGCACCTAGCAGAATGCCTGTTGCACAACAGCATTTAATAAATGTTTCCTGCTGTTATTATTATTGGGCACTGCAGGCTTTTTCTTTCAATGAATATCCACAAATACACTTAGGGAGTTCAGCACTTTTAATCCATTTTTCCTATTTTAGGTAGGGGAAAAGGAGAAGTGCAATATGCAACCTTCCAAGGCAAGAGGCAAAAGAGGTAGCATCCCAAATCTGAAAAGGGGGGCCTTTCTGAAGGGTGGAGCCCCCAAGGCAGGGTAAGCAGAGTACACAGATACCTACAAGCAGTGACTTCAGGCAAGACAGGTTAAGAAATTCATATTTGGAAAAAAACTTTCATATTATTTTATATTTTCTCTTTCCACAAGTTTTAGTTCATTTTGTAAATTTCACTATGTCTAACTTGGACTAAGAAGAATAGGAAAAAGATTTTGTTTTGCTCATGAGCAAGCCAAAGACTCTGCTCTTAAAACCAAAACACAGTGACTTCAATTGAGGAAAAAAGGAAATTATAAGGAGGTGACATTTTTGGTACAAGCAAATCTAAGTAAAACTTCAAAGAAAACTTCAGAATACACTAAAGAACATATAATGGGGGTGTTACTCCTACAAGAATATTTTCACTGAAAGAGCAATTACAAAAAAGTGGTCAAATGCAAACTAAATTCAACTCCTGGTGGGGGAATAGGGAGTGAGAAACAAAATCCAACACACACGGCTTCATTTTGAAAGAAAGCAGATCAAAAAGGAAAAAGTGATCCCCCAAAAATTGTAAAATTTGTAAAAACAGAAATTGTAAATTATCACACAGTTGAGTCTAAAATCTATTTTTAAAAACCTTGTAAGAAGTGCAAAATAAACTACTGAAATTACAGAATCTTAACTAAAACAAAGAGATTAATGCCTTCATATTTTACATTTAAGAAAAAGGCCTTTAAAGGTAAGGCACATGACGCTGAGGCAGTGACAAAACAGGAGCAGAATCTAGGTTTCCTGCCCTTTCCTCCACACTCAAGTATGTATTAAGGAACTGTAATACCAGGCACAAAAGAAAAAAGACAGAAAAACTAATTTGCTAAATTGATAGTTACTTGGAGGCAAAAATAAAAAATGTTTACTCAAGGGTGAACAGAAAAACCCATGAAATATATGTCAATAGTATAATACAAATTCTCATATAAATGAAAAGAAAGGATTTGAGACACAATATTCAAAATGATTTATTTAGTTTAATTTACATATGTGAAAAGAAGGAAAATCATTTGAAAAATCATAAGGACCTCTAGATACACACTGTGCTCAGTTTGCTCAAAGACAAGAAGGAGCAGGAAAGAGCCAGGCAATTTCATAAGAGGGTTGGTGGAGCATTGGGCTTAGGTATCCGGACTGAGTAATCAGGACTGAAGTAAGCCTTGCTTCCCACAGCATACTTTTCCTTTTCCTCTCTGTCTCCTCAGTGTTTCCTCATCCCGTTTTTTTGTCCTGATAAATCCTTTCTTGCTCTCCTCTTCCCCAGATGTTTCTCCATTCTGATCATCCTTTAAATGATCACGCTAAGGAACAGAACTAGAGGCAGTCTATTCTAACGAACCGTTTTTCTAAGAGTAATTTCCAATGGTCATTTCTAAGTCAATTGTTCAAAATTCAAACCCCATATAACCATGGAAATAATGCCCCTGCAAAACTGTACATTTATATCAGATGTCTTCTAGTGCATACCACATCCTCTTATCTGTAACTCTTAACCCCAAACAGCTCTGAAAACTGGAAGACTTCTGTAAGTTTGCAGCAACTTCATTTGGCAGCAAAGCCTGATGAAAGGGACATGAAGCTATTTCTAGGCTTTATTTACTTTAGTGTGAATATTCATACATTTTATCGCAGAAATATTAATGTGTTTAAATGTGATGGCTATACCTTATTAAGAGTATTCCATAACATATTGCAGAAATACAGCACTACATTTCTAAAATCTGAAAACTGAATCTTAAAACATATTTGGTCCATATTTGGTTTTTAGATAAGGGATTAGCACTCTTTTATTTTCAAGTGCAGTCTTTTACCTATCCAAGGGACTGTACTATGGGTGTGCTCCAGAACCTCCCACTGTTCCAGCACTGGCCTTAGGGATATTCAAAATGCATTCACCTAGACGAAATCCCCTGTCTCAGTCATTAACGTATCACTGTGGTGGGTACTCATATCCAAGATATTCCTATATCAGCTACTTTCATCTTAGGACCTTCCTACTATTTAATTATTAATATATTACTTAATAAAGTTTTGTTTTCTCTCTTCTTAACCTAAACACTGGTAAACTGGAATTGTATCTTTTTTTTCCCCCTCTGTGGTTCTCAACAGTTTGGCAATACCTAGAAGAGTTTTGGTTTTCTCAATCGGGAATGGCAGTGTTGCTACTGGGTAAAGACTAGGTATGGTGCCAAACAGTCTCCAGTGCACAAAGGCACCCTCCACACTAAGGAGCTGATCCAGTGCAAAATGTCAGTGCTCAGAGCCAATACTGAGAACCCCTCCTGTATACCAATCCCACCATCCTTCCTCCCCAAATTAAATGGCTCCACAGAATTTTAGAGTTCTTCCATTTGGCTGGCTTAGATAACTTTTCCCCCTACCGATCAGTGAGCCTTAAAAATATATATATAGTTTCCTCCGGTTCCATTTTATTTAATCACTTCTAATCATCAGATTCTTGAGTTAGCAGGAAAGAAAACAGTGAACATTTGTTGTAAAGTACAGTACAGTAACAGTAAAAGATAAATTCTGCAAATAATTGTACTTATTATCTTTAGTCCATCCAGTGTTAAAAAACACAAGAGACTTAGTTGCTATGCAAAATATTTTTCTCAAGCAATCAACTTCAACTTTCATGCTATTTTTTTCTTACATCTTTAAATTTACTTTTTTTTTTCTTTTTGCCCCTAGAGAACATAAAAAGGGGGGATAGGAGGAGGAAAAGGAAAGAGCTGATACAGATATGAATCAGCTTATCTAGATGTAAAATAATTAAGGATGTGAACCCAAAACAGTAACAAATATTTAAATGTAGTCAGAAATATTTCTCTTTTTTTGGTAAATAATTTTTTTGAATAAGAAAACCTATCAGCTTACCCTTTACTTTTAGAGACCAAACCAAGAGACTGACTCAATCGATGAATAAAGGCTCTTTCAGTACTGGTAAATGAAGAAGGAAATTCCATTTCTACATGGGAAAAAACACAAAGTACCATTTAGGGATAGGGAATTTTCTTTCAAGGTACTTCTATATACATACATAGATACAAAATATGAAAAAGTTATACAAGCACATAATCAAATTTATCATATTTTACGTGAAAAGTAGATATTAATTCAACAACTACCAAATGTCTACCAGAGTTATGATATTAATAAAAATTAAACCTAAATGTGATAAAGGGCTGTAATATTCACCAAAGATTACTCTCTTATTTGTGCTGGAATCTTGAGTTGGTATGATTACTGATGAACACATTTTATTATTTTAACTTAGTCCTTACTTGCTTCACAAAATGTTTCCTTCCATGATGAGGTATGCTCAAGCATTACGAATGCTCAACATCAAATTCCATTTCTTTGCCTTCAAAATTATATAGAATTCATATTTCACTATATTGAATTGGAATTGTTGTTAATAGGTACTGAGGCTTTCTTTACCTTCGCTTAAGGTACTCTGTTCAGGTCATCCCTCCCTGTTTGGCGCCGTAAGCTTCCAGAGTAAGGGATCCCCTATTTAGGCCAGCCAATCGGAATGGGCACTCAATATATTGTACTGCTCAGCACAGGTCAGCTGTATCAGCACTGTGTGCACCCAAGAAGCTTTCTAAGCTTAAGAGGTGTGGAAGACGTTTCATCTACCGTAACAAGTTTAACCTTTTGTGTTAGCGTTGATGCTTCTAGAATTTAAACAAAGCACTACAATGCCAGTGCATCTATTAGTCTGGCTACCTTCCCCTCTTCTACTTCTGTAGCTTAAACGTGCCTGGGTTAGGGCTACCCCAACCTCCTTTAAAAAAAATTTTTTTTAAAAGAGAGGAGGTTAACAATATATAAGAACTGGTGGCTTAGCCTCCCCAACTTGTCAAAAAGCCTCTCCCTAGGGAAAGAAACGCCTCCTGCAAGGGAGCCTACCTGACTCTTCACCTTCTGATTCTAGGTGAGCGCGATCCGCTGGACGCCGAGCTCTACGCAACCCACCCGAGCGCTAACACCCGCGGCCCAGGGCCCACCCCGCCTCTGACGCCGGCTCCAGCGGGCCGGCTGGGCGGCCCAGGTCTTCCCCCCTTCCTCTCAGGCAGCCCCTTCCACGGGTGTCCGGGCTCAGGGGAGGTGAGGCAGCCGGCGGGGTCCCCTTCTTACCTCTCTCATCCCCATATCGGAAGCGCTCCAGAGCGATACTAACTGCGATCTTCACCTCCTCATCTATACGAACGTCCTTCAGCCCCTTGGCCCGGCCTCCGCCCCCAGAGCCACCCAGAGTGGGGACGCCCCCGCCGCCGCCAGCGCTAGGAGCCGGCGGCCGCGGGGAAACGCCGCTCGGCCTGGACATGGCTCTGCGAGGTTCTCCCCGCGGGAGAGCGGCCGTGTTTGCTTGCTGACGACCAACGACAGGACCACTGGGCGGCAGACGCTGGGCCGGGGGTCACCAGAAAGGCCCCAGTCACGACGACTGCCGAGGAGAAGCCGGCGCCACTAACACCCGAGCGAGACGCCGAGCGCGGGCGTGACGACGTCACCAAGGCCGCCGGCGCCCGTGACCTCAGCGCGTCGGCCGCCCCTCTGCTCCAGCCGCCAGAGGCCGGAGTCACGCCCCTCCGCGGGTTGCTTCTCCCAGTCATCTCCCTCCGTGCCCGCACCGAGATGCTCTCGTTCATCCCTTTATTTAGTCCCTCGTTTGGCTAGGCCCTTCATTAATTCAGTAAGCGCGTGTAGGCCTTTCCTATGTGCCGGCAGGCACTTTGATACCCCCTGAATACATCTTGAGGAACCAGACCTGGCTCTGGCCCTTATGGAGTTTGCATTCTAGTGGAGAGAGTTGCCAGATTAGCAAACAAAAATACAGGACGCCCAGTTTATCTATATTTCAGACAACAATTTTTCAGCATGCATATTTCCCATGCAACATTTGGGAACATGTAGGGAATTATTTATTACCTGAAATGCAAATTTAACTGAGCATCTGTATTTTATCTGGCAACCCTGAATGGGAGTGACTGACAATAAACAAGTAAATGATTAAATGATAGTTAATTAGTGTTATATGAGATGATGGAATCAGAAGGTCTAATCTTTTAG
The DNA here is from genome assembly GCF_040802235.1 of Manis javanica. NCBI lineage: Eukaryota > Metazoa > Chordata > Mammalia > Pholidota > Manidae > Manis > Manis javanica. Next base: position 78,905,143 of record NC_133169.1, read on the forward strand.
TTTGGGAAATCAAGGGAGATTATGAGAATTTCCACTTGATTATATCCACTGACATAAACTTAATCCCATTCACCCTAACTCCTTCCATTATGGTCTTATGATGTGTTCTCCAGAGCACAACCAGAGTGATCTTTTTAAGAACATAAGCAAGGTAGGCTTTTATGTAAGCATACATAAAGCACTCCTAAAGTTCCCCACTGCAACTATAAAAGACCCTCAATTCCTTACCATGACCCTCAAGCCCCTGCTTGATCTGGCCTCTGCCTGCCTCCATGAATCTCATCTCCACTACTCTCATAGTCACAGTGCTCAAATGCACTCATTTTCATCTCCCCTGAACAGATCAAGCTCATTACCGTGGTGGGGGCGGGGGTTGGAGAGTTTTCCCCTATACAGGAACAAAACCAGTACTTCATATGGGTGCCTCTTTCTTACCATTTAAGGCAGGATTCCATCCCTTACCTAGAAAGGCTCTCTCACATTGTTCTGTTATCATTTACTACAATTTGATTATTTTATTTGCTCTTCCCACTGTTTTTAAGAGCAGAAACCTGATCTTGGTCATCATTGTTTCACCAGTAGCTAAAACTGCACAGATACACGTGGTTGGCCTTATAGTAGAATCTGGAATTCGGATTGGTCATCTCTATCCTTTGAAACCCTTCTTCATAATCCTTTACCTCCTAATCTCTTTGGTTGGCCACTAGAAAAAGTTCTAAATAAGTAGAAATAGATCCTATATCCTGGCCCTGGTATGGTTACCAGTGAGTGAATTGTTTAAGCATTTACTACTACCTTGATCCTTATGCATCCTAATTTCCTTTACTGTGCAATACTAGTAATTGCCATATATTCAATGCCTAGGGGCACTGTCTTCATTTTCCCAATCCTCACAAAACTATATGAAGTAGTTACATATTCTCATGATACAAATGAGAAAACAGGCTGCATAAGGTTTAAATAACTGGCCCAAGGCCATGCTGTTGTTAATCAACTAGTAGGGATGGAAACCTAACTGGGCCCAGCCAATCATGAAACCCAGATTTATTTGAAGGTAAAACACAGATAGTAGATCATAACTGGATGCACTGAATATATTGTGACACAACTGAAAACATTTCACATGGGGTCAGAAACATACTGCTTTCAATCTCACTCAGTAACTTCTTAGTTCCTCCATTTATTGGTTGTATCTTTAATGAGCTTTGTGGACTGACTACTTACTTTGCCCTGTGAGCTTCAGGTTTCTAAACTGCAAATAGGTCTATTTAATACTCATTTATGGGATTGTTGTGAATACAACATAACGTATAAGTATCAAACACTGATTTAATGTTGGACTTCCTCCCATTCTTTTTTTGTTTGTTTGTTATCATTAATCTACAATTACATGAAGAACATGATGTTTACTAGGGTCCCCCCTTCTCAAGTCCCCCCCACAGACCCCATTACAGTCACTGCCCATCAGCATAGTAAGATGTTGTAGAACTACTATTTGTCTTCTCTGTGTTGCACAGCCCTCCCCATCCCCTCCCCACATTATACATGCTAATCGTAAAGCCCCCTTTCTTCTTCCCGGGCCTTATTCCTCCCTTCCCTCCAATTCTCCCCAGTCCCTTTCCCTTTGGTAACTGTTAGTCCATTCTTGGGTTCTGTGAGTCTGCTGCTGTTTTGTTCCTTCAGTTTTTCTTTGTTCTTATACTCCATATATGAGTGAAATCATTTGGTACTTGTCTTTCTCTGCCTAGCTTATTTCACTGAGCATAATACCCTCTAGCTCCATCCATGTTGTTGCAAATGGTAGGATCTGTTTTCTTCTTATGTCTGAATAATATTCCATTGTGTATATGTACCACATCTTCTTTATCCATTCATCTACTGATGGACACTTAGGTTGCTTCCATTTCTTGGCTATTGTAAATAGTGCTGCGATAAACATAGGGGTGCATCTGTCTTTTTCAAACTGGAGTGCTGCATTCTTAGGGTAAATTCCTAGAAGTGGAATTACTGAGTCAAATGGTATTTCTATTTTGAGCTTTTTGAGGAACCTCCATACTGCTTTCCACAATGGTTGAACTAATTTACATTCCCACCAGCAGTGTAGGAGGGTTCCTCTTTCTCCACAACCTCGCCAACATTTGTTGTTGTTTGTCTTTTGGATGGTAGCCATCTTTACTGGTGTGAGGTGATATCTCATTGTGGTTTTAATTTGCATTTCTCTGATAACTTGTGATGTGGAGCATCTTTTCATGTGTCTGTTGGCCATCTGAATTTCTTCTTTGAAGAACTGTCTGCTCAGCTCCTCTGCCCATTTTTTAATTGGATTATTTGCTTTTTGTTTGTTGAGGTGCGTGAGTTCTTTATATATTTTGGATGTCAACCTTTTATCGGATCTGTCATTTATGAATATATTCTCCCATACTGTAGGGTTCCTTTTTGTTCTATTGATGGTGTCCTTTGCTGTACAGAAGCTTTTCAGCTTGATGTAGTCCCACTTGTTCATTTTTGCTTTTGTTTTCCTTGCCCGGGGAGATATGTTCATGAAGAAGTCACTCATGTTTATGCCCAAGAGATTTTTGCCTATGTTTTTTTCTAAGAGTTTTATGGTTTCATGACTTACATTCAGGTCTTTGATCCATTTTGAATTTACCTTTGTGTATGGGTTTAGACCGTGATCCAGTTTCATTCTCTTATATGTAGCTGTCCAGTTTTGCCAGCACCATCTGTTGAAGAGACTTTCATTTCCCCATTGTATGTCCATGGTTCATTTATCATATATTAATTGATCATATATGTTTGGGTTAATGTCTGGATTCTCTTCTGTTCCACTGGTCTGTGGCTCTGTTCTTGTGCCAGTACCAAATTGTCTTGATTACTATGGCTTTGTAGTAGAGTTTGAAGTTCGGGAGTGAGATCCCCCCCACTTAATTCTTCCTTCTCAGGATTCCTTTGGCTATTTGGGGCCTTTGGTGTTTCATATGGATTTTTGAACTATTTGTTCCAGTCCGTTGAAGAATGTTGTTGGTAATTTGATAGGGATTGCATCAAATCTGTATATTGCTTTGGACAGGATGGCCATTTTGACAATATTAATTCTTCCTAGCCAAGAGCATGGGATGAGTTTCCATTTGTTAGTGACCTCTTTAATTTCTCTTAAGAGTGTCTTATAGTTTTCAGGGTATAGGTCTTTCACTTCTTTGGTTAGGTTTATTCCTAGGTATTTTATTATTTTTGATGCAATTGTGAATGGAATTGTTTTCCTGATTTCTCTTTCTATTGGTTCATTGTTACTCCTCCCATTCTTTTTTGATAAATACCTAAACACTTGTATTCCTAGTGTCTAGTATGGATATGGAATATATTCATTGTAATACAAGAGAAGACTTGCCTAATGTTACACAGCAGTAAATTATAAGGTTAATCAGATTCTACATTCGCTAATATTTTTGCATAACCCTGGAAATTTCTAGTCACTGAGGGTGAAAGACTGTGACTCTATTTTTTACATGTGCTTCAAAGAAAAATGAAAAGTAGGGAAGATATGAAATATTTACAAGTGATTTCAAGTTATCTTTAGCATTAGCTAAACCTGAAGTTTTAATCCTTCTTTTTACCACTTCATAGTTGTGTGGACTTGTGCAAGGATTTAACTTCCCTATACTTTAATTTCCACATCTGTAAAACATATATGATTAGAACACCTATATCACAGTGTTATTACAGGGATTTACTTAATTATATTACTTTAATTCAGATCAAGTGCTTAGTACAATTGTGGCTCATCTTTGACATTTAGTACTAGTTAGATGATTTTTTGACTTCAAGTAACAGAAAACCCAAGCAAAAAGGCCCAAAATAAGGACATTTATCATCACATACAGCAATAAGTCTAGGGGCAGGGTAGCTCCTAGGGTTGACTGTTTCAACACTGTTCACCAACGCACTCAGCCATCCAGAATCTGTCCAGCTTACCACTCTCCCATCCTTCGAGTATTCACCACTTCTCTCTTGGTTACAGCTCCAGCACCAGATAAAGGCATGAAAGATACATGCCCCCACCTAATGTCCCTTTTTAAGAGAGAGAGAACTTTCTGAGAAGGCCCAGGAATAGACTTCCTTATGTCTCTTAGGCAGAACATGGCTAATCCAATAACCAGCAAACAGGAATCACATTACTATGAAAGGTCTGGTCTTTCCTGAAGCAGCTGGTCACCTATAAGAGAATGGACAAAATTGGAGTTATCATAGCAAGTAATAAGTAATAAAGGACCTTGGGAATGGCTGTCAAATAGGCAACCAAGGATACTATGGTAATCAGTCATCAGTGAGGCTCACCAAATATTTCTAGTTTTCTTCTTTTCCAGATATGGAGCAGAATTGCACTTCCTAGCACTCTTACAGTTGCATAGGAACATATGATTAGTTCTGGCCACTGAGTTGTGAGTTGAAATGATGTGTCACTTTCATGTTGACCTTACTTTTCACTGTAATTAGCTGCAAATAACTAGCAAAACATATATAAGAAATAAGTGAATTATCTTATTCTAATTGCTTGATTTAAATAACCAAAAACTACAAAAGAAGATTGCTGAAAACAAGTAAAAACCTAAATAAGTGCAATAAAATATATATTGATTCAGGGATCAGAAGACTCAATACTGTTACAATACCAATGCTCCTCACATTGGTCTATAAATTCAACATGATCAAAATCAAAATCTCAGCACAGTTTTTTTCTAAAATATTAACAGGCTGGTGTTTTATATGGAAATGCACTAAAATAGCCTAAACAACTTAGAAATAGTAAAAAAAAGTTTGAAGACTAACACTGCTTGATTTAAAGACTTACTATAAAGCTATATTTAACAAGATGGTGTGGTACTGACAAAAAGTAAGACAAACAGATTGCTGGTATAGATAGAGGGTCCAGAAATATATCCACATATATTTGGAGAACTGACTTTTAACAACAGGAAAGACAATTCCATAGAGAAAGGATAGCCTTTTCAACAAATAGGGCTTGGATAACTGAATGGCCAAATGCAAATAAAAACCTTTAACCCTAAACCTTCCCTCACCTCATACACAAAAATTAACTCAAAATGGACTCTAGGCCTTACCTGAATATGAGCTAAAACAATAAAATTTCTAGAAGAAGCCATATGACCTTGAGTTAGACAAAAATTTAGATATGACACCAAAAACACAAACCATAAAAAAAACTGATAAATAGGATTTCATCAAAATTGAAAACTTTTGCCCTTTGAAATATGTTGTTTTAAAAAATGAACAGATAAAGCAAAGACTGGGAGAAAATATTTGAAAATCATATATCTGATAAAAGACATATCCAGAATATATCAATAACTCTTAATTATCATACTAAGAAAACAACCTAATTTTTTTAGCAGGCCTAAGTTTGAACAAGCATTTCACCAATGAAGATAAATGGATGGCAAAAAAGCACATAAAAGAAGTTAATATCATTAGTCATTAGAAAAGTGCAAATTAAATCCACAAAAGTACCACTACATGCCTATTAGAATATCTAAAAGGATGTCATAGAGTTAAAAATAATGATAATTTGAAAACTAAAAGCCGAAATACAACCCAACAGACACACATGCATAAATACTCACATTGTTGCTTTGAAATCGAGGTGAAAAAATATGTTCTGAATTGAAACCTTAAATCTACTTACTACATTTGTGTTTTGGTATTTTCCCACTGACTTCATTGTTTACATATCAAAAATACTTTATAATAATAACAAAATTGTGTTCGGCCCTAATTAGATAAGATTGAAATGGCTGCTTCTTAATTTTTACAAGTCATTTAATCTTTCTAAATGAGTACTTCCCAAACTTTTCCACCTGATGCAACACATAGAACATGACAATATTTGCATGGCACTCAGGTATGGCAAAGAATGCTAGTGCTCATAAGTTTTCTCCTCTTTTTTCTGAGCACAACACATTTCCCCCATATTTCCCTATGTTTCAGCCCTCATTTTCACTTTGAATGTGAAGCCATATGACTAAGTTCTGGCCAAAAGAATGTGGACAGAAGTGATCTGCACTACCTCTCCTGTGGTAGTGCACACAGGTAGTACTGGTCTGTAGCTAAGTGTTAGAGGAAGGAATTACAAATAAAGAAAGACAGAAAGCTAGAATGATCTCTGTGGTATTGGGTTGGAATTAATAGTATCAGTATGAATTCACAGCTCTTAATATATATACTGACAGATAGAGAATTATTTTTTAATGTTTAAGTATGTATGTATGAGTATAAATACTGGGAGGTCCTAGAAGCAATGACACCCCCTAGCACACAGATTCTAGTTTCTAAATACCTTTCTCCAATAAAAGGAGCCAGGGCTCACTAGAGAAAAGGTTGACCTCAGGGTTGGGATAGAATGAAAACAAGATAAGCCTAAAATATCTTGATATGTCAGAAAGTAAGGAATTGTTTAAGACAGTGTATGTGCTTCTCAAAAGAACCCAAGAGCCAACCTCAAGGAACAACTTCCTAAGGGCTAATCTGGCAAAACATGAGCAATAAAATAATTATAGTATTGGATGATAAGCCCCCAAACGCACATACATAAGCACACACTGGTAGTAATAAATAATTGAATGAATAATCAAATGAGGGATGGACAGCTCTTCTTTATAGAAGGATGATAATTATAAATGGTGTTGGGAAAGCTGGATAGTGATGTTTAAAGAATGAATCTGGACCTCTATCTTACACTATACACAAAATTCACTTCAAAATGAATTAAGGACTTGAATTTAAAACCTAAAACCATAAAACCCCTAGAATAAACATAGGGAATAAGCTTCTTGACATAGTTCTTGGAAATGAATTTTTGGATTTGACACCAAAAGCAAAGGCAGCAACAGCAGAAATTAAGAGGCAAGACTTCAGTAAACTAAAAAGCCTCTGCTCCAGAAAGTAAACGATCAACAAAATGGAAAGGCAACCTATGGAATGAGAGAAATTATTTGCACACCATATTCCATGAGAGATTAAATTACAAAATATATTTGGAAATCATACAACTCATAGGTAAAAGAACAAATAATGACTCAATCTAAAAATGGCCAAATCACAAGAATCACATTTGCCAAAGAACACAAAAATTGGCCAACAGGTAGATGAATGGTGGGACTGTAAACTGGCACAGTCACTGTGGAAAGAGAAAGGAAGCCGGGAGGCATCCCCATCCACACCAACGACCAAGGGCCCACCCAGTGCCTCGCGGAGACGCTGCGGTCGGGGTAGGAACAAGGACGTCCCGGCATCACACCGAGGGACCTGGCCACAACCCTCCTGCCCTCCTGCCCTCCTCCCCTCCCAGCTCCTCCTTCTGCCATCCGGGTCTTGGCCAGACTTGCCTCCTGGGGCCCGCACCCGCAGGGGAAGGGAGGCTTTGGTCAGGCCTCTATCCACCCATTTCCCCGGTGCCCACCCCGGGCAGGGGAGGGTAGGTGCGGGCCTGAGCTGAGTCCGTGCAGCGCCATCCCCCTTCCGCTCTAGGGAGGGCAGGGCCCGCACTGGCCGCGCGCGCGCACCTATGACCACGGTGCCATCGGGGATCTCCTGGATGAAGCACTTCTCCTCCAGCTCACGGACCTCGAGGTAGAACGCGCCCCCTCGGCCCAGCAGCGCCAGCAGCAGGGACAGGGCCAGTCCGGGGCCCGCGCTCCGCCGCATCCCCGCCCGGGCCCGCGTCGGGCCCAGCGCCTGGCGCCCCGCAGGGACCCCGCCACCTTCCCAGGCGAGCTGCCGGCCTCTGCGCGGGGCCTGCGGACGCTGCGGAGTCGCGCACGGCCTGCAGCTCCCGGGAGGCCCCGCGCGGCCCCGCCCCGCCGCGCCCCCGGGGTCCGCCGGTGCCGCGGACCCGAGCGCCTCCTCCGAGGTGTGGGGCTGCTAGCCCGTCTTGCTGGTGGAGCGGCTGAGCCGCAGCCAGTGGGGCAAGGGGCTTGACCTCTGCAGCTTTCAGGGAAGGGACAGATTTACCCAAGCCCTCAAAGATGGTTAAAATCTCCCTCTGGGCGGCAGGAAAGAACAATTTCAGGAGGAGACCTCGGCTTGCCTAACAGCCAGTAAGCCAGTTGAGGGACTAGGGGAACAGTTATGGGAACGTGGAGGCAAGAGGTAATTGGGCTGAATCACTGAGGGCCCAGGAGGTGCCAGGCCAGTAGCAGAGGGAGCTGGGGGGTGAGGGGGGGTTCATCCAGTGTCCTTCCCTGTGCACTAGGGACGAAAAAGAGGAGGTTGTGAGTGTGCCCGGAGGGCACAAGAAGGTGGCAGCAATGCAATTGGAAAAGGAAAGGGAGCTGAGAGAATGGGGCCAACACGACAGGATGGGGGCCCAGGAAAAGCAAGTCTCAAGAATTCCAAGCCCAGAGTGCCTTGGGTAGAGCAGTGTAGACCCGAACATGTCACTATGAAGCTATCGCCCAGTCCAGGCGTTGGGATGAAGTCCTCCACCTCTAGTGCCTGGTGATAATAGATATTCATTGGTTATTCAGAAATGATGAAGGTAGTGGTATCTTTCATTCTAATGTGCCGAGCACTGTTCTAATCACTTAGAGGAGTGCATTAACTGAGAGAATCTTTAAAACTTCTGTGAGTGACTCTGTTATTCCAGTTTAATAGCAAACAGAAGTTGATAATAACTTGCTCCGAGTCACCCAGCTACTAAGCGGTTGGTGTTTGTGTGCACAGACCCTCTGGGTCATGCCTTATGGTACATGTTGGACACAAAAATGAATGACATCTGTCTCTTACCCTCTCAGAGCCCACTCAAAACCAAAGGAGCAATGTCAGTACGGTGTTCTCAGATTAATAATATGTATTAGCTACCAGGAATTGTGCCCTCCTTTTAACGGTGTGACCCCTTGGCAATTCTGGGGAACCATTTTATTCCTTCATTGGGAATGATGTTTTAAAAAATGACAGATGCAGGTTTTTCACAAAAGGCAAAAGCTTTGGAAAGGTCAATTAAGCCAAGGGTTGAAAAGTATCTTTGGGTTTGAGAACTAGTTCTTCACCAGGGGCTTGGACAGAGCTGTGTAGAGGCAGAGGTGAGGACGGCTCAGACGCAGGGATCCTGCGCTGGGTGCTGTCCAGGGTCTTGAATCTGGTTGCGTTCTAGACCGCCACCTACAGTAAGGTGCTGAGTTTACTTTCGCTTTCCATAAAATTTCCAAATCCTCCAAACACCACTCTTGTTTAGTCTTATAAAATAAAACAAAAAATGAAGATGATCATGTGCTTGAGTATCAGGTCAATGATAAATTTCTACAAAAAGTGCCTAAACACTTACTCAATTTCTGTACTTAACTCATTGCAGACCTCTAACAGACACCTAACAGACTAACACTGATCCCCAGACCCCTCTGAGTAGCTCTGTTCCATGGCAGTGGTCCAATGAGTAGAATGCCCACAGAAATCCCCTAAAGGGGCAAAAGTGGAAAATGCTTGCAGTGGCATTCATGTAAGGAAACTGTGTACCAGTGACTTCATAACAAGACTTCAAGGCCCAGAACACAAACGTTGCTCCCAAGTAGCAAAAGTATCTTGTTAATGAGAGAACAACTTATTTCTGACTGATGACATGGCTGAGAAATGTCAGAGCAGTGAATCCACCATTCTGGGATTCTACCACTTAGCAGAGATCTCACTGCACCATGGCTGCCAAGACCACTGACCTGGGGTGCCATTCATGAGATTCAAATGAGACACTGGGGAGCTACATCTACTTGGCTATTTCAAGATCTGATGGGCTTTTACTACATGCTGTGCCCTTTCTGGGGATGCCCTGGGGCCATTCCTGCCCTATTCTCCACCTGCCTATCTCCTATTAATCCTTTCAAGACTCTCTTATTTTTTCCTCTCCTGGGCTCCTGGAGATTTTGTAAATCCCTCTGCTGCAGTGTAAATTTCATTGAATTGTAATCGTTCATTCACAAATAAGTCCCTCAGGGAATAATAGCTGGAAGAAGTAAAGAAACAGGCTTCTATCACATATTTATCTCTGTGCTCCCCAAAGCCTCGCAAAGAACTAGGAAAAGCATGAATATACAATGCATGTTTGGCAAGAGAAAGGGAGAAGAGAGGAAGGAAACAGAAAGGAGAAAAGGAGTAGAAGGGGAAAGGTAGAAGATAGGGAGTGAAAGAAAGAAATCTGGAGGAAAAAGGAAAGAGAGAAAAGGGAATAAAGGAAGGAGGAGAGAAAGCAAGGATGAAGATGGGAGGAAAGAAGGAAGAAGAATGGTGAGTCACATTTACAGGAAGCCAAAATCTCCATACTCTATACCTGGCTTTTCTTGTGATGTACCCCCTCTAATTATTCCCTTTAGACATCCCAAACTGGGGATGTCATGAGTGGGATACTGTGTTCTGCACATAAAATCAGAGCTGCCATGTGCAGTTCTTCTGTTCTGGAATTGGTGGATTCTTTCAGTTTCTGGTCACTCAGGTTTCTGTACCATCCTCAGGACACCACCAGGCAATTGTCTCTTCCTCTGGACCACTGGTCTCTACACTCATATTCCTCCCTGGCCTGTAGAAAAACACCCTGTGTTCCTTGTGACCATCTCTACAAAGAGACTACCTATGGGAGTTCTTTTCCCTGTTCTCTCTGTCCCAGAATACCTGGGCACCAAAAGGTTACTAAATCCAGGGATATCAAGAAGAGTGTCCCACTGGACTTGCTTCACCACCCCTGTAGGCTCACACTCACCAGTCCCTCTAACAGGATCCTTCCACTCCTAGAGAATGTCCTCAGAGGTCCCACTGTATCTCCAGTCCATCCTGCTTTGGGCTGTGGGAAATCTGTCCCACAGGTCTGTGCCTGACTGAACCCTAATGGAAGGCTTGGTCCTCCTTCCCTCCTACACTGTGGGAGTTTCCATAGGTATGTCAAATCAAGGGGAGTTCCTGGCTGTGTGTTAATCCCTAAAGTCAGAAAGCCATTGACTCCATGACTCAGAGCACTCAAGGGCAGTGTGGCCAAAGGCCACATACCAGCCACCTAAGTCTCAGCTGTACCCCATAAAAATAGCATTACACTTTTCCACAACAAAATGTTTCCAGTCTCCTCAAAAGTCTCCGTCTTCCAAGCATGGCTTCTTCTTGGTTAAGTAAATGCACTGACTTGGCTGAGGCACTAGGAAACCTCTGTGGGCTTAGTGCCTAGAAGGGCAAACTGTCTCCCCTCCTGCCTGAGGTTCCATATATGAGCCTGGACATGGGATGCAGATTTCTCAGACCATCTTCTATTAATCGCTGCCTGTTCCATCAAGTTCCCTAACCAATAATTACTCCTGCCTTGGAAGGGAAATAGTTTATCTAACTTCCATGCATGTGGGAGGCTTCATTCTTCAGGTTCAGAGTTGAAAGGTCATTCATTGTCTACACTGAGGAAAAAAAAAAAAACAAGGAAAAAGAGGGGAAGGGACATTATCAGGTGACAAATGTGGAGGGAAGGAAGATGACAATTGCAGAGAATGACACACATGCCCTCTACTTACTCTCCCTTTCTCTCCCTCCCTCACCATTCTTTCCTCCCCTCCTCTCCCTGTTTTCAAATGTAAGGTTTATTATTATTTAGGTATGGTAAGGTCACAAGAATAGGAGGTGATTGCCATTGAAAAGACAGTTCCCACAGGAGTGAGTACTCACTCCTGTGACAGTTCCCAAGAGGAACGAGTACACCATGCCTTGCAAGGCCACATGGGGAAGCACCAGGGTCAGTTAGAGGCAGATAGAGTGAGGGGAAATCATGGGTAACAGCCTACATTGTAGTTTTCATGTGAAGGAATAGGTGAGGCAAGATGAGCAGGATTAGGATTGATTAGTTTGAATAATTCCAGTGGGCTATGGATTGTAGGGGCTGACCCCGGTTGTCTGGTAAGTGGCCCTCTGTTGATTAAGGCAGGGGGATATTGACTTGGTGTGTAAAAGTCAGTAAGGATGTTGGCTGGAGATACTAACTTGGGACTGGTTGGTTTGCATGTGAAAGTACTTCACACACCACCCAGAGGTATCATCTGATTTCCCAGCTGACAAAACATTGACAAATGGCACATTCAGCCAGCTAAAAAGATGTTAACAGTCTAGCAAGTGAAACAAAATGTCTAAAGTATGATCTCATTTTTTTTACTTTATAAATATATAGTAACAGCAATAATATCTGGAGGAGATTCACAAAAATGTGGTTTACTCTAAAAAGAAACTGTTGATGCATGCAATAAGCTGATTAATCTCCAGAGAATTATGTTGACTAAAGAAAGCCAATCTCAAAAGGTCACATACTGTATGATTCCATTTATATGGTATTCTTGAAATGACAAAATTGTAGAAATGGAAAACACAGACTAGTTGTCTGGGGTTAAGGGGGGGTGAACGGGTGACAAATGGGTGCCAGCATAATAGGATAACATGAGGTATCCCTGTGATGATGTAAAACGTTCCTTATCTCGACTGTATCAGTGTTAATATCCTGGTGTGATACTGTATTAAACTTGGGCAGGATGCTAGCTAGCATTGGGAGAAACTGAGTAATGGGTACACTGGATCCTTGTATTATTTCTCACAGCTGCATGTGAATCTGACACAGGGAAGTGATCGAGAGCAGCCCCTATCCAGTAAGAGTAGGATACGGGCCCATGGAAGAGAACAAAACCTTGCTGAGGCTTCATGAATGTAAAAGAAAAAAGATACTTGTGGTTAAAACAATGTACAGGAAAATTCCACCCAAAACCCAGTGATATGGAACAGTTTGCTGACCATAGTCACATAAGCCTATGAGTTTAAAATAAAAGTGAACTTCAATGTGATCAGTGAAACATAGCATTCTGGAGTGAATCTATAGATAACAGCTTATCTCCCTTGCTGAGGCAACAGGCATAAAACCCTAGACCTAAGTCCATAAGCAGCAGCCTTACTTCTCCTTCTGTACTTTCCTTTCTGTGAATAAAAACCTTTTCTCCTGCTTGCCTACCTTGAGCGTTTGTGAAGTTCATTCTTCGTCTCCGCAAACAAGAATCCCAATGTCATCTTTCGGGAGGCTCATCCAGGGTACCTTCAGAGGTGAGCATCCAAACTCCTTTTCTTTCACTTTCCTTATACCAGGACTCCCTTTGTGGCACAAATCGGTCACTCCTCAGCAAATTTAAATGGGATCATCTCGGCTGCAGATCTCAAGTCTCAAGTGATAAGTACCCCCTGTGTCTTCCTTAGTGGATCCTCTGTCTCCCTTGGGAGCTGGGAAAGTCCACTGAGCAGGGCCTAGGATTCTCTTTCAGAGGCTCTCCCTGGATGCAAGGGCTGATGGATGCAGGTGGATAATTGTGAGTCTAGGCTGAGGCTACACCTCAGAGACCTCTCCAAGGTCTGCTTGTCTGAACTCAGATCCCAGCTGCCCTAATGGGTATCCTATGGAGTAGTCCTCTCTGTCCTTTCAACTTGCCTCGGACCACTCTGGCCCCGGGGGAGGCGCTTCCTTACTTTACTCTCCTTTTGTATGCTTTGACTCAACTGTTCACTTCACGGAACCCCATGCTCTCACCACCATCCGGTAGGCTGCAAATGCTCTCGCTCTCACCTTTGCTCGTACTTTCACTTTACATTGGAGGCATTTTTTGGGCACCTGTTGGCCACTTAAACGTGGTTAGGGTAGGCCACCAGCCTCAAAACTCGGGAGAAAGGTTTCCTGGCATCTACAATCCCTTGATCCCCTGCCTCCAGATAGGAATGTCGAGGAGCAGCTGAGCTGCTTTCCTGTCCTAATCTGCAGACTCCAAGAGTGGACTAGACTAATAGACAGTGGTCCTTGGATTTCGGCTCCACCTGATTTAACCAATGACACAGAAAACCTCCCGCTAGGCTGCTGCCTATGCGATAGTTGCAGATTACCCCCGACCTCTTACCTTGTAGGACAGACTTTCTACAGAGGACAACTAGTGGAATAACCCCCTAGCAGTGGCAGGGACTGGTTCTTAGAGTCATCTGCTCCCACCGTGACAGCTGTCATTGGCACCCCTGCTCCCCCTTTGATTTGTGGTGCTGGCCAGATTCCACCGCCTCCTCTTTGGAGGCAGTTCTCTTTGGACTCCAGCACTTTCTCCACTGGAGCATGGAGGAAGTTCGAGCAGTGAGTCCCCCTTCTGGCCCCTTGGATGGGCCCGAGATCTCACCCAGACTGTGCACCTTGTCCTCCTAGACCGGACTTCAGTAGGACTCCAAGTGTCCAATCCCCTGCAATGTTTGGGAGGTTTCCCCAGAGCTAGGGAGGCCTTTGCTCCGGTGAAGGTCAGAGTCCAGCTGGAGAGGAACCACAAGTCCCTGGTAGAATTGTGTGTAAGACGGATATTTGAATACTGCACTGAGGAAATCTACCACCAGTTTTGTGCCTCTGTGTTCCATACAGAAGCATGCCAACAGAGGGTTCTAGTCTGGGTCAAAACTCCCAAAGTCAGTAAGGAATGGTGACACCAGTATAAGCCCACTGAAACCGATGTCCCGCACCTCCTACCTAGGGGAAGTAGGGGACGGGTAAGGACACGGCCATGCTGATAAAGGAGCACTAGGGTCTGTTGCAGTTGGGGACTGCAAAAATGAGAAACTGAGTCAGAATGACGTTTAATGCAGAGGGCTTAGACTTCCCCTCGAGACTAAGCCCCAAGTCAGTGCTCCCCTGCGCTTTTATTAAGTTACAGCAAGCAAGAAGACATAATTATAGGATAAGTTTTATCATCAAGCTAAACAATTACAAACTAATCCTCTTAAAGTTTCTCTTATGCCTCTTCAAGTCATCCGGCCACATGAGCCTCACGGTGTGATCCTCATCTGGGTTTGCCTCGGAAAGGTTCACGAGAACTGTTTGCAGACCTTGTCACATTGCTCATGACTCGCACCAAATTCCAAGACACAGCACCTATTGTTCTTTTCTCTTAGATTGGTTTTGGCTATAGATTAAGCTTAAGCAAGAACTAAATTACAACAAGGCTAACTGCTGGGGTATCTACAAGGGTCCAGTAGGCTCAAGGGGGTGAACTGTTGTTGTCCACCTTGTCACCCCGCTGCGAGAGGAGGACCACCCGATAAGGGAAGTAGAACCAGGTACTGGATGCCTGTTCCTGCTTTCTCTTTCAGATGGGAACAACCTCGTCAAGCCTAAAGTCAGGTACCCTGCTTTAGGTATACTGAGGATGTGTATACTGAGGAATTGGGAGCATTTTGATCCCCAGACTCTGAAAAAGAAGCACCTAATCTTCTGCACACAAGCCCGGCCTCAATACAAACTCCCTGAAGGAGAGGCCTGGCCCCCTGAGGGAAGTATACAATACAAATGAGATCTTGCAGCTAGATTTGTTTTGCCACAAGGAGGGAAAATGGTCAGAGGTCCCATACATGCAGGCTTTCTTTGCCCTTCCAGAAGATAAAAGAGTATGCAAAGAACATGTATTAACTCCTGACTCTACTCCAAGTACCAACCCCTCCCCACTCGCTCCATCTTGCCCACCCTATGCAGGTCCACCCGCTGAGACCCCCAACAGCCAGTCTGAGGGAAAGCAACAACCCCAGGCACCACTGAGCCAATCACCTGCCAGGCTCCCCAGGCAGCAGGGAAACAATTAGACCCATCCTTACTGCACTACAAGAAGGAGCCAATGGAGAATGGGGACCAGTTCGAGTCCGTGTGCCCTTTTCCCTCCAAGACCTGAGGCAAATAAAACAGGACCCGGTAAGTTTTCAGATGACCCAGACAAATACATAAAAGCCTTCCAAGGACTTATCATGACCTTTAAACTAACCGGGAAAGGATGTCATGCTTATATTAAACCAAACTCTTACCAGAGGGGAGAAAGAAAAAATGATCAGGGGAGCCCTAGAGTTTGGAGACCAATGGTGCACTGTAAATGCAAGTGGCAAGTCTCCGGAGGAATTAACCCAAGTCCCTGCTGGCTGTCAGGCAGTACCATTCACTGACCCACAGTGGGGTCAAGATGCAGACCATACCGATAACTGGCACCAGCATTTTATAACCTACATTCTGGAGGGGCTAAAAAGGGCACGAGTAAAACCCCTGAACTGAACTGCACCAAGCTATCATCAGTGACACAGGAAGAAAGGGAGAGCCCCTCGGCCTTCCTGCAGCAACTCAGGGAGGCGCTGGTGAAACATACTTAGGTGTCCCCAGAGCCCCCAGAGGGCCAAATTGTTCTTAAAGATAAATTCATCACTCAGTCGGCCCCAGATATCAGGAGGAAGTTTCAGAAATTGGCGTTTGGCCCAGAACAAATATGGAGAGCCTCCTAAGAGTCGCCACAGCAGTTTTATATCATAGGAATGAGGAAGAGAAGAGAGAACGAGAGAGGAGGGATAAGGGACAGGCAGCTGCGTTCGCGTTGGCCCTTCAGGGAGAGCCTTGGGGCTCCATGGTTTGAGAAAGGGAAGCCAGCCCAGGGACGGGGCCCAGGGCTTGTTTCCTCTGTGGCAGAGAGGGGCATTTTAAGCAAGAATGCCCCAGGCTTGGTTGCCCAAAGCCGCCAAAGCCCTGCCCACTCTGCCAAGGAGACCCATGGAAGAAAACTGCCCTCAGAAGAGTAGCAACTGGGGTCGGGCTTGCAACAGCAGGAAACAGAAGAGGCCCAGGCTACCCATGCTGGCTCCTATCACCATTGTAACTCCACAGGAGCCCCAGGTGATTCTCTCTGTGGGGGGCCACACCATCGATTTCCTGCTCAATACTGGAGCCCAGGAGCTGCCTATTCAGTTCTCCATAACCCAGGGCCTCTGTCCTTCCAGTCAGTAACTGCTAGAGGCCTATCTGGGAAGTCAATGACCAAATATTTTACTCAGCCTTTAAGTTTTGAAAGGGACTCTGTGCTGCTCTCCCATGCCCCCTAGTGGTCCCAGAACCCCACCACTCCTAGGCCATGATGTGCTTCCTAAGGTACAGTCCTCTGTACATACCAACGTGGAAAAAGATAAGCAATGCCTGCCTCTAGTGGAAGTAGACATTAATCCTGAGGTCTTGGCAACTGATGGAATTATTGGCAGGGCTAAGTCAGCCCAACCGGTTGCAGATCCACCTCAAAGACCCTAAACACTTTCCTCGTAAGAGGCAGTAGCTGTTGAAACCAGAGGCTCATGAGGGTCTGAGGCCAGTCACTGACAACCTGAAAACTCAAGGTCTCCTGATACCCTGTAACCGTCCCTATAACACTCCTATCTTGGGAGTACAAAAACCAGATGTCAGGGGTGCCCCATGCAATACCTACAAGCCATTAATGAAGCAGTTGTGCCCCTGCACCCAATAGTACCTAATTCCTAGACCCTGTTATCCAAAATTCCTGAGGGAACGGTGTGGTTTACTGTGTTAGACCTAAAGCATGCTTCCTTTTTTATCCCACTTGCACCTGAATCTCAGTTTCGTTTTGCTTTTGAGGACCCTATAAATCCCTCAGTTCAGTTAACCTGAACAGTTTTGCCCCAGGGATTCAGGGATAGCCCCCACATCTATTTGGGCAGTTCTTAACCAAAGACCTGGTCTCCTTTGATTTAGGGGAGGCAGAGATCATCTAATATATGGATGATATACTTCTCTGTGCCACCACAGAGGCAGAATGCCAGGAAACTCAGAGGTTGCTGAACTTTCTAGCTAAATGTGGCTATAAGGTCTCCTGCTGAAAAGCCCAGATCTGTCAGCAGAAGATGAAATACTTAGGCCTTAACCTCTCCCAGGGCACCAGAGCCCTGGGAGAAGTGAGAATACGGCCCATTCTCTGCTACCCCTTGCCCACTACTCTCAGACACCTGAGAGGATTCTTGAGCATCACCGGATATTGGAGAATTTGGATCCCTGGATATGGAGAGTTAGCTGGTCCCCTCTATCAGCTACTTAAAGAAGCCCAAAGGGAGGGCCCTGTAAAACTCCAACATGGACCCAAGGCCATTAGAGCTTATGAGACCTTAAAGAGGGCCTTACTTCAGGCCCCTGCCTTAAGTTTGCTCACTGGGAATCAGTTCAACCTGTTTGTTACCAAGAGATTAGGAGTGGCACTGGGAGTACTAACCCAAGCTCAAGGAGAAGCACAGCAGCCCATAGCCTATTTGAGCAAGGATCTGGACCTAGGAGCTAAAGGCTGGCCACACTGTCTGAGATCTGTGGCAGTGGTTGCCTTGCTAATACCTGAAGCCATAAAACTCATCCTGGGAAGAGATTTGTTAGTACACATACCCCGTAACATCACCAGCGTATTGAATACCCAGGGAGACCTGTGGTTATCAGATAGCAGGCTACTGAAATACCAGTCACTCCTCCTTGAGGGCCTTGTGACCCAGCTACGGATATGCTCCACCCTGAACCCAGCCACCTTTCTCCCTGAATCCATAAGCAAGGAGCCTGAGCACGATTGCCAGCAGGTCCTTGTCCTGAACTATTCCACCAGGGAAGATCTGAAAGACACCCCTTTAGATAACCCAGAGCTTGTGTGTTTCACAGATGGCAGCTCATTCATCGAGCAGGGCCAGCATAGAGCTGGCTATGCAGTTGTCATTCTGTGGAATACTAATGAATGCCAGCTGCTTCCACCAGGCACAAGCACCCAGCTAGCAGAACTATAGCCCTGACTCAAGCCCTCAAGATAGGAGGAAAGAAGGTCAATATATATTTATCTCACCTAGAAGCCATGAAACTACAGATGGTGATGGAAACATCCATTTTCCAAGGCCCTCTTGATCAGCCAGTGACGGAGACCTGACTGTACACTCCACTTCACCCCCTCTCAGCCTGAAGCAGTTAGAGCTGTCATCGCCCAACGCCCTAATTCTGCGTCTGTAGAGGGGTGAGTGAGACAGGGAAATGACTGGGGGCAACACCTGTCCAGTTAGAGTAGGATACTGGCCCATGGAAAAACCTTGCTGAGTGTTCAGGAATCTAAAGGAAAAAAGATGCCTGTGGTTAAAACAATATATAGGGAAATTCCACCCAAAACTCAGTGATATGGAAGTTTGCTGACAAGAGTCACGTAAGCCTACGAGATTAAAATAAAAGTGAACTTAAATGTGATTAGTGAAAACATAGCTAGCATTCTGGAGTGAATCTACAGACAACAGATAGCTTGTCTCCCTTGCCGATGCAACAGGCACAAAACTCCTAGACCTGAGCCCGTAAATGGCAGCCTTGCCCTTCCTGGCATGCGCTGGGAGTTCTGTACTTTCTTTTCTCTGAATAAAAACCTTTTCTCCTGCTTGCCTACCTTGAGCATTTGTGAAGTTCATTCTTTGACTCCACGAACAAAAACCCCGGTAGCAAATCTATCATTATCTCAACATAAAAAGTTTAATTTTGAAAATACCTGAAACTATTATGAAATCTTATTTATTAATTCTGTAATTATTGTTAATTCTAAATGGTAGCTACAACAGCAATAATAGCATGAAGTTATACTACCACTAAGAGAAACACAACCAGTAATTAATTCTCAGAAGAAAACAGGTAACCAACAAAAAATTTTCAGTCACCAACGAAATAAAAATTTTAAGGTTAGTGAAATACAGTTTTCATCCACTGATTCTGCAAAGATTAAAAAGGTTGGGACATTCAACCAGTTGTGGAGATGTAAACACAAACACACACTGCGGTGGGACTATACATTGGGACAAAGCTTTTGGGAGGGCAATGTGATCTTTTATCAACAAAGGTATGTCCTACGATAATGCTTTGCAGGAAAATAAGTAAGAATTTTTGTTGCAGCATA
Source organism: Manis javanica (assembly GCF_040802235.1). NCBI lineage: Eukaryota > Metazoa > Chordata > Mammalia > Pholidota > Manidae > Manis > Manis javanica. Next base: position 78,924,927 of record NC_133169.1, read on the forward strand.
TGTGTAAGAGCAAAAAATTAGGGAAAAGATAACCATTTTCTCACATGACTGGTTTAAAAACTAAGGTAGATTCATATTATGGAAAATTGTTTTTGCTAAGAAAAACGAGGTAAAGACTTTCCAAGAGCGGATGTGTGAACACATACCCACTATGCCTCCATCCCTAAGGCCAAATGAAACGACAGAGAACCCAAAATACAGAAAAAAATCTCAAACGTCTGTGAAATGGTGAGGTAGCACGATCATAAGCTACTAACTCCGAAGAGCTGCCAAAAATACACGGAAATTTGGTTAAAATCCAGTAAGGACATGAAGGACAGACCCAAATCTCTGCTGATGTGTGCAGAGCTCTCCAAAACCCGCAACTCCGCCCCAAGACTTCGCCAATACGCCTTTACCTGCGGGCCACTGGAACATCGAATCCTGGTCTGGAACCGAGCCTTCGCGGCCGGGATCCTGCAGCAAAGCCCACCTGAGTCAGCGTGGAAATGGGGGGCAATGGAGGTTGCTGAGTGAGCGAGAGGGGAGATGGGAGGCGATGCCTGGGAGCATACAGACCAGATTTAAGAGTGGATGGGCTGGGGGGCGGCAAAGAAGTGGTAAAGAGAGACCTTGGTGTTTTTTTTTTTTAAGCATTTGAACTTATTTCCCGAAGAAAAAAACTTTTCAAAGATCAATTTTTAAAAATAGAAGTAAACCCAGAGTAGCAGGTGCTATGCCAAGGAAAGGAAGGGATCCTGGGCTCGAATCCTAGCTCTGCTCGTAATTCCCTCCGCGACCTCATACTAAAGGTGTCACTCTCATCATCTGTAGACCGCCGGCAATCATCACTAATGGCCCGGCCGCCACAAAGGCCCAAGCAAAGCAAATCTCAATTCTGCGGCCCCAACTCTGTCCCAAGGGGAAGCCGCAACCCAAGCAAGTAGGCCGCGCCGCCGCGCCGCGCCGCGCCGCGCCACCTCGGGACTTGTAGTCCAGACCTAGGGACTCGCTGTCCCGGCAGGCCCCGCGGCGGCGGCGGCGGCAAGGCGACGTGCGCGACCAGCTGCGGCTGCGCGGGCAGGTAGGGCAAGATGGCTGCGGAGCAGGGCGTGAGGGTCGTCGGGCCCTGGCCGGGAGCCGGACTAAGCATGATGGTTCGGGCCTTCCTGCTGCTGCTGTGTTTTGCGGCCCGCGGAGGCGCGCTGTACTTCCACATCGGGGAGACGGAGAAGAAGTGCTTTATTGAGGAGATCCCGGACGAGACTATGGTTATAGGTGCTGGGGTTGGGAGAGAGTCCGGAACGAGACGGCGGTCGTGGGCAGAGGGTGCGGGAGTCAGCGCTCCCAAGCTGGGAGCTGCCGGCCTCGCTGTGCCTTGGCAGCCGCGGTCCCAGCTCCGCCTCGCGTTCCTCTGACCTGCGGCCGCTTCTTCCTTGCAGGGAACTACCGGACGCAGCTGTATGACAAGCAGCGGGAGGAGTACCAGCCGGCCACCCCGGGGCTTGGGATGTTCGTGGAGGTGAAGGACCCAGAGGACAAGGTGAGCCGGGCCCTTAGCCCCGCCGAGTCCTCCGCTCTGCCCTTAGCGCCAGCCCAGGCGGGTGCTGGCAGTTCCCCTCCTAGTTTCCGCATCTGCCAAACTGCTAAAGACAGTTGGTGGTGTGGGAAGATTCGGGATTTTCACTCCAGGCCAAACGTGGGCTGTTGCTTTGCTAGCTGCTTCTCTCAGCTTCTTCCCGACTGCCGCAGGACCCCGCCAAATCTGTCACCTTCCCTGAGCCATTTTCTCGCTCGTGAAATAAACGGAAACTCACCTCCCCGTTGGTGTGGTGGGTGGGTTACTTGTGCTGGAAATCAAAGGATTTTGTCAACTCTTAGGCTGTGACACGTAGACCTTAGAGTTTCGCAGAATAGGGTACTTTCAGAAAGAATGAGTGGCTTGTAATTTCAGCAAATAATAATAAAGCAAAACAAAAAACCCTTAGCTGTCACTTGTTACTTAAAAACGGAACCACACCAAAAGAATTGAAAGGGTAGAAGCTGTGAATAAGGTACGTCTCTTCCCAAGATCATGCTCACATGCCAACCTCATGTCACAGTCTTCACCCACCCCAGGTAGTTCCCAGATGAGCTTCTGGCTACTGCTGCGAGCAGCTTTGGACCTTTTAGTGTTGTGGGGTACCTGCGGCTCTGTTTGTCAATTTTTGAGGCACTTAGAGCCTTAAGCCTTGTTTCCTTCCAGCTCCATCCCTACCGTAACACTCACTGAACACGCTTCTCTCCAGGTTATCCTGGCCCCGGGTATGGCTCTGCAAGGCAGGTTTACTTTCACCTCCCACATCCTGCGCAGCACCAGATCTGTCCAGCGCCCTCTCCTGGAGTAGGGATTTTGACATAGTGTTCTTCCAGTTTCCCCAAATTGCCATATTCTTTCTTGCTTAAGGTTTTATATGTACTGTTGCCTCTGGCCAGAACAGACTTCTTCACTTATTTTCTTTCATGAGTCTGAGTCCTAAAAAGCAGCCTTCTCTGACCATCTAGACTAGGTGAGGACTTCTGTGATGTGGCCCTTAGCCCATGCTCTTCTCTGAAGTATGTATCACTCTTATGTATTGTTAATATCCTGTCTCAATTGGTCTCAGACCACAGGTTCCATTGGTAAGAATGTGCCTGTCTGAGTCATTTTCTTCCCCTGCAGCAGAGAGCAGAATACCCAGACACTGCCCCCCACCCCAGCTTCAGATGATGGTAGTAGACCCCAGCCACATTCTTCGGTGAGAGGTTACTCTCCAGTTGTTGCCCCCCACCCCACCCCAAGCCTTCAGTTAAGTCCTGTTCATATGTGCCAGAGGCCAGTCTTGGCCAGACCCACAAGTGATTATCCCCAAGGCTTGCAGTATCCCTCAAAAGTATCCTAGGGGAGGGCAGGTTTATCTCAGGGGCCAAGACCCAGGGCTATCACAGTTCCCCATTCTAATGAGGAGTCTCCCTGTATTGACATCCTTGGCAATGAGGATTTAGACTTCATTTGGTTGAAATGGTCAACCAGTGAATTTCCTTTTAACAGAAAATGTCAAATTTACATGAGAGATAACTATATTCCAACAGGGTGACCAGCACAGGGCTTTGTGAAGTGTGGGCCAGATCAGGCAGAAGCAACGGGGACACGGATATCATCTATACATGGGCGCAACATGTGAAGGTTATGTCATGGGAGATGCAGAGTATAATGGAAATAGTGAATTAGAATCCTATAAAAATGAGCATCTCCTGAAAAAAATGACATAAAGAGAGACACAGGGTGAATGAAAAATAACAGGAAGACAGAGTTGCCCATCTGACCTGGAAGAACCCAGAAGTCCAGGTGACTGAAATGGAATAGCACATGAACCTGACCGGAGCCCAGAAAGATTCACAGGATCACCATAAGCACTCAGGTTACCCAAAAGGTAGGTCCACATTGGACCTTTCTGGAAGGGCTCCACGTGTGCTAAGGTTTCTGGGATACAAGCTCCCTTCTCCCACCCATGTTATGATCATTGGTACCCCACCAATGCATGCAGGCCCTCACATATTAATATCGTGTTAGATAAGAAACCAACACGAATTGAAGTATTTATGCAGTTTATATTCACTCTTATTTCTCCGTCTTGGGAAAGTTAATCCTTCCAGTTTAACATGGGGTTGAGCACGCCCTCACTGCCTTCTGCTCAGCATCATAAAACAGCTATGTTCTGTGTAGTCGTCTACAGCTTCCCCCACTGAACTTTCTCCAGCTGGATACCCATCGTCTCCCCAGTGCTGCCTAACAAACCAATTCAAAGAGGTCCTGTCCCCCTGCCAGAAGCAAGGAAGCCCTTGGGGGTTGGGAGGAGCGGAAGCCAGGAGACAGACCAGGCCAGGCCACTTCTTACCAGCCCGCAGAAGAGGAGTGAGGAGGGGCTAGGTTTCTGGGGCCCATCTACACCAGTTTCTTGGCTTTAAAGAAGCTCTTGAGGTGTTGCATCTGCCAAATGCCAGTAGCCACGAGGATGAAGGTCTGCAGGATGGACCACCACAGCACCCTCTGGTTGGTACTCTCACTGGTCTGCCGGAAGCGCTCCTCTTGCCACTGGGAGGGGAGAATGGAGAAGGCACTTGGCTAGAACTCATTCACCCGCAAGGGGAGCAGCTGGAAAAGCCACTCCCTGGGAGTTTACACATCCCCTGTCCCAACTGGGCCAGCACGACCCCTCACCCGCTGGTACTCCTGCTCCTTCTGGATTTGCACCACCTGTTCCACCAGCTGCTGCACACGAAGATGCAGCAGGGTCAGTTTGTCCTTGGCTGCAAATTCCGCATAGTCAGTGGTGTGTTCACCCAACTGCATGTCCAAGTGAATGGCCTGGGAACGGGAGTCAAGGGTAGGGGTCAGGCAGCTCAGTGTCATGCACCTGCCAGGAGCCCAGTTTCCACATGCCAGCTGGGTCTGATACTGGCAGTTCCATTTCCATTCCCCACACTCATTGACTTCGGGACCAGCCTGCTCTGCATGGAGACACATAAAGGAAGGGATGGGACAGCCTGTGCACACAAACAGGTATGACCCAGTGTTTGAGACAGTTCCTAGAAGTTGTGTTGGGAGGTGGCAGTGGAGAGCTTGGGAGCACTCAGATGCTGCACAGTTACAAATTTCACATCATGATGCTTGGTCTTTATCCCAGGGGATGGCAGGGAGCCAAAGGAGGATTTAAAGTCACAGTCGCTTCCCCTCAGTGTCCCCTCGTCATCCTCAGGAGCTGTTCTCTGTATGCTGCATGCCTGCTTCATGTAAAGCCCTAGCCCTTCGCAACAGGCGCACCTACTGCACCCTTCCCACTGGGTGAGAAGTACCCTCACAGGGACTGAGACATTGAACCACCAGGGAGACTGGACCTTGCACTTGCCACACTCACCAGCTTGCCATCATAGAAGAGGGCGAACCGGATAGACTCCAGGTGAAGGCAGATCTGGTGCTCTCCAGGAGACTGGGAGGTGAAGGTGAAGCTGCCCTGAGGGCCATACTGACGGGCCAGGAGGTTCTAGAGAAAGCAGCTTCCAGTGAGCACAGAGAAGCTAAGCTGGCTGCTTACCTGAGAGGAACTCAGGGGCATCCCAGGTTGAGACCCTCACGAGCCATGACAAAGGGGAGGGTGTGACGGGAATGGCATCGGTTTAGGCCGGAAAGTCAGATCCCAGAATTGCCAATACACAGTTCTCTACAATTTGCAGAGCTTTACTGCCTGTGAAGAGGCTGGCCCTCCCGTAAGAAATGGAGGACCAGCTAGGGAGGCCTATGCATTAATGCTGGAGGCCTGCAGAGCGGCAGAAGGTCAAGGTTTCCTCACCTTGTTCTCGGGGTCCTTCACAAACACGAACAAATTGATCCACTGCGGAGAGGGCTGGTACTTTTCCATAGCAGGGTCGTATAGCTCGGTCTTGTAGTTACCTAATGGAGAGGCAGCCAGAACGTGTCCACATCTACACCTACGACTAAGGGCCCACACGGGACCTCGCAGAGATGCTGCAGTCGGGGTAGGAACAAGGACATCCCGGCATCACACCGAGGGACCTGGCCACAACCTTCCTTCCCTCCCAGCTCCTCCTTCCACCATCCGGGTCTTGGCCAGACTTGCCTCCTGGGGCCCGCACCCGCAGGGGAAGGGAGGCTTTGGTCAGGCCTCTATCCACCCATTTCCCCGGTGCCCACCCCGGGCAGGGGAGGGTAGGTGCGGGCCTGAGCTGAGTCCGTGCAGCGCCATCCCCCTTCCGCTCTCGGGAGGGCAGGGCCCGCACTGGCCGCGCGCGCGCACCTATGACCACGGTGCCATCGGGGATCTCCTGGATGAAGCACTTCTCCTCCAGCTCACGGACCTCGAGGTAGAACGCGCCCCCTCGGCCCAGCAGCGCCAGCAGCAGGGACAGGGCCAGTCCGGGGCCCGCGCTCCGCCGCATCCCCGCCCGGGCCCGCGTCGGGCCCAGCGCCTGGCGCCCCGCAGGGACCCCGCCACCTTCCCAGGCGAGCTGCCGGCCTCTGCGCGGGGCCTGCGGACGCTGCGGAGTCGCGCACGGCCTGCAGCTCCCGGGAGGCCCCGCGCGGCCCCGCCCCGCCGCGCCCCCGGGGTCCGCCGGTGCCGCGGACCCGAGCGCCTCCTCCGAGGTGTGGGGCTGCTAGCCCGTCTTGCTGGTGGAGCGGCTGAGCCGCAGCCAGTGGGGCAAGGGGCTTGACCTCTGCAGCTTTCAGGGAAGGGACAGATTTACCCAAGCCCTCAAAGATGGTTAAAATCTCCCTCTGGGCGGCAGGACAATTTCAGGAGGAGACCTCGGCTTGCCTAACAGCCAGTAAGCCAGTTAAGGGACTAGGGGAACAGTTATGGGAACGTGGAGGCAAGAGGTAATTGGGCTGAATCACTGAGGGCCCAGGAGGTGCCAGGCCAGTGGCAGAGGGAGCTGGGGGGTGAGGGGGGTTCATCCAGTGTCCTTCCCTGTGCACTAGGGACGAAAAATAGGAGGTTGTGAGTGTGCCCGGAGGGCACAAGAAGGTGGCAGCAATGCAATTGGAAAAGGAAAGGGAGCTGAGAGAATGGGGCCAACACGACAGGATGGGGGCCCAGGAAAAGCAAGTCTCAAGAATTCCAAGCCCAGAGTGCCTTGGGTAGAGCAGTGTAGACCCGAACATGTCACTATGAAGCTATCGCCCAGTCCAGGCGTTGGGATGAAGTCCTCCACCTCTAGTGCCTGGTGATAATAGATATTCATTGGTTATTCAGAAATGATGAAGGTGGTGGTATCTTTCATTCTACTGTGCCAAGCACTGTTCTAATCACTTAGGAGTGCATTAACTGAGAGAATCTTTTAAACTTCTGTGAGTGACTCTATGTTATTCCAGTTTAATAGCTGTGACAATAGCAAACAGAAGTTGATAATAACTTGCTCCGAGTCACCCAGCTACTAAGCGGTTGGTGTTTGTGTGCACAGACACTCTGGGTCATGCCTTATGGTACATGTTGGACACAAAAATGAATGACATCTGTCTCTTACCCTCTCAGAGCCCACTCAAAACCAAAGGAGCAATGTCAGTACGGTGTTCTCAGATTAATAATATGTATTAGCTACCAGGAATTGTGCCCTCATTTTAACGGTGTGACCCCTTGGCAATTCTGGGGAACCATTTTATTCCTTCATTGGGAATGATGTTTTAAAAAATGACAGATGCAGGTTTTTCACAAAAGGCAAAAGCTTTAGAAAGGTCAATTAGCCAAGGGTTGAAAAGTATCTTTGGCTTTGGGAACTAGTTGTTCACCAGGAGCTTGGACAGAGCTGTGTAGAGGCAGAAGTGAGGACGGCTCAGACGCAGGGATCCAGCCGTGTGTGCTGTCCAGGGTCCTGAATCTGGTAGCATTTTAGACTACTGTAAAGCACTGGTTTTACTTTGGCTTTTCATAAAATTTACAGTCCCTCGGGAAACAACACTTGTTTACTGTTGTAAAATAAAACAAAAAATTAAACTGATCATGTGCTTGGTGAGTGTTCTCAGAGGTTCAACTGTGTCTCCAGTCCATCCCTGTTTGGTGGGGGGCAATGTGTCTCACAGGCCTGTGCCTGACTGAACCTTATAATTGAAGTCTTGGTCCTCCTCCCCTCCTGCACTATGTGAGTTGCCGTAGTTTATATATAATGGTATATGTAAATATATATATATATGTATTAAAATGGTAAAAACATCTGTAGGAATTCACCAAGATGTTGATCACGGTTATCTCTATGTGGTAGTACTATCATGTCTTAAATCTTCATATTTGTATCTCAATTTTCTACAATAAATATGTCTTATTTGTCCATTTAAATAAGATGAATGAGTTTTAGAAAAACGGAAGGTGCACTCTCCGGAGAGTCCTTTACTATCCAGGAATTGGCTAATCCTGAAAGGGGCAATACCTCCTGGTCATTGAGGCCCCAGATGCCAGAGCTTCAAGAACCCAGGAAATATGAAAATATAGTTAATACACCCCCCCATCCAGAGTCTGCACCAATGGTGCGGGATCTATAGCAGCATCCTCTTCCCACCTATACTGAGGTTTTACAAGTCAAGTGAGTAAGACAGATAGGAGGGGTGAGGAGCAAAGTGTGTCTGAGCCCCACCTTCTCTTGGAGTCGGGTGGAGCAGGTCAGGGCCCAGGTAAGGCAGTCCTAGCTAAGAATAAAGTAAGACATTGGGCTTCTATGGCTGTAGCTAATAATGTCAGTCAGTGTTGATGAAAGTTGGAGAAATTACTTTATTATTAAATTAGTTGACTGTTATATTATTTGATTATTATATTATTATACCATGATACTGTTGTGCTCATTCTGGCAAAGCTCCAGCCATTATTCAGGCTTTGAAGAACAGCCTTGAACAACTCAATAGGTTCTGGTATCCATCCCTCCTCATTCCCATCCCCAAAATAGAATCCAGCATTCTGGACTGGCCCTACATTAGTTGGTTGGGTGACCTTGGACATGTCATTTCTCTTCTGTGCTCCTCAGGTCTTCCTGCCCCCAGGGCTACTCCAGGTGAGGGCTCAGCTCCCGCATCCTTGTCTCGTTCCTGATTTTAGGGGAAAAGCTTTCAGTCTGTCACCACTGAATATAATGTTTGCTGTGGATTTTTCATATGTGGCTTTTATTTTGTTGAGGTCCTTTCCTCATTTCTAAATATCCCTTTCTAATTTCTTGAGTATTTTTATTGAAAGTGTGTTGACTTTTGTCAAATACTTTTCTGGCATCAACTGAGCTGATCATGTGGGGTTTTTCTCTTCATTCTCTTAATGTAGTGTACTGCATGGATGAATCTTTGTATGTTGAACTATCCTTACATTCCAGGAATAAATCAAACTTGGTCATGGTGTAAAATGTTTTTAATGGGTTGCAGTATTTGTTGAGGATTTTTGCATCAATTTTCATAAAATATATTGGTCTTATTTTTCTTTACTTGTCGTGTGTCTGTCTTTGGTATCATGATAATGCTAAAGCACCCTGAATGAGTGAATTAGGAACACATTAAGAAATTATCCCTCCTCTTCAATTTTTCTGAAGGATTGAGAATGATGGTGTTTGTTATTCTTTAAATGTCTGGTTGTATTCACCAGTAAAACCATCAAATTAAGGATTTTTGTCACTTGGAAGATTTTCTTTATTACTGTTTCAGTCTCCTTACTATTATAGGTTTATTCATGGTTTCTATTTCTTCTTGGTTTAGTCTTGGTAGGTTTGTGTTTCTAGGAATTTATTCACTTCATCTAGGTTACCAAATGTCTTTTTTTATTGAAGTATCATTGATAAATAATCTTCTATTGGTACAACACAGTGATTCAGCAGTTACCAGTATTATTAAACCCACACCCACTCTAGTGCAGTTACTATCCGTCAACATAGGAAGATGTTACAGAATCATCAGCTCTATTCTTCATGCTGTACTACTGCCCTGTGACCAGCTTATATTATGACTGAGAATCTTTGTGCCCCTTTATCCCACTTACTCTCCACCTACACCAGCCCCAACCCTTACCCCTTGATAACCACTAGTCACTTCTCAGTGTCTATGAGTCTACTGCTGTTTTGTTCCTTCTGTTTTGCTTTATTTTTATACTCCACAAATAAGTGAGGTCATTTGGTATTTGTCTTTCTCTGCCTGGCTTATTTCACTGAGCATAATATCCTCTAGATCCATCCACGTTTTTGCAAATGGCAGAATTTCCTTTCTTTTTCTGCCTTAATAACATTCCATTCTGTATATATACCACACCTTCTTTATCCATTCATCTATTGATTGATTAATCACTTAGGTTGATTCCATATCTTGGCCAAATCACAAATAGTGCAATGAACACAGGGGTGCACATGTCTTTTTGAATCAGGGACTTTGTTTTCTTCCAGTAAATTTCTAGAAGTGGAATTACTGGATCAATTCGCATTTCTATTTTTAGTTTTTCAGGGACTCTCCATATTGCTTTCCACAGTGATTGCACCAATTTACATTCCCACCAACAGTGTAGGAGGGTTCCCTTTTCTCCACATCCTTGCCAGCAGTTCTTATTTCTTGTCTTTTGGGTAGTAGCCATCCTAACTGCTGTGAGGTGATATCTCATTGTGGTTTTAATTTGTATTTCCCTGATGATTAGTAATGTGGAGCACTTTTTCATGTGCCTGTTGGCCATTTGTATTTCTTCTTTAAAGAAGTGTCTGTTCAGGCCCTCCACCCACTTTATGATCAGGTTATTTGTTTTTTTGGGTGTTGAAGCTATGAGTTCTTTATATATTTTGGATGTTAACCCCTTATCAGATGAGTCATTTAAGAATATATTCTCCCATATTATAGGATACCTTTTTATTCTGCTGATGGTGTCCTTTGCTGTACAGAAGCTTTTCAGTTTGATGGACTCCCATTTGTTCATTTTTTAATTTTGTTTGCCTTGCTCAAGGAGATGCGTTCAGGAAGAAGTTACTCATGCTTATACACAAGAGATTTTTGCCTATGTTTTCTTCTAAGAGTTGTATGGTTTCATGACATACATTCAAGTCTTTGATCGATTTTTTGAGTTTACTTTTCTGTATTGAATTAGACAATAATTCAGTTTCATTCTCTTACATGTACTTCATTTTCTTAGATTCTTTCCATCCTTTCCCAGTTTGCCCCACACCAGTTGTTGAAGAGGATGTCTTTTCCCCATTGAATGCTCATGGCTCCCTTATCATGTACTAATTGACCATATATGTGTGGATTTATATCTTGGTCACTCTCTTCTGTTCTATTGATCTATGGGTCTGTTCTTGTGCTAGTACCAAATTGTTTTGGTTACTGTGGCTTTGTAGTAGAGCTTGAAGTCAGGGAGCATAATTCATCCAGCATTGTTCTTCTTTCTCAGGATTGCTTTGTCTATTCGGGGACTTTTATGGTTTCATATGTATTTTAGAACTATTTGCTCTACTTCATTGAAGAATGCTCTTGGTATTTTAATAGGGATTGCTTTGAATCTGTAGATTGCTTTAGACAAGATGGCAATTTTGACAATATTAATTCTTCCTATCCATGAGTATGGGATATATTTCCATTTATTGGTATCTTGTTTAATTTCTCTCATGAGTGTCTTGTAGTTTTCAGGGTATAGGTCCTTCACTTCCTTGGTTAGGTTTATTCATAGGTATTTTATTCTTTTTGATGCAATTTTAAATGGAATTGTTTACCTGACTTCTCTTTCTGCCAGTTTGTTGTTAGTATATAAGAATGTGACAGATTTCTGTGTATTGATTTTGTATCCTGCAAATTTTCTGAATTCAATTATTAGTTCTAGTAGATTTTTGGTGGCATCCTTAGGGTTTTCTAACCAATTTCTAATGCCTATTATCTTTTTGTGTTGTCTGATTGCTGTGGTTAGGACCTCTAGTACTATGCTGAATAGAAGTGGTGAGAGTGGGCATCCTTGTCTTGTTCCCAATCTTAGAGGAAAACCTTTCAGTTTTTTGCTATTAAGTACAATGTTGGCTATGGGTTTGTATATATGGCCTTTATTATGCTGAGGCATGTACCCTCTGTATACATTTTGTTCAGAGGTTTTATCATGAATGGATGTTGAATCTTGTCAAATGCTTTTTCAGCATCTATTGAGATGAGCGTGTGGTTTTTATCCTTTTTGTTGATGTGGTAGATGATACTGAATAATTTTGAATACTATACCATCCTTGTATCCCTGGAATAAATCCTGCTTGGTCATAATGATCTTTTTTTTTTTTTTGAGAGGGCATCTCTCATAGTTATTGATCAAATGGTTGTTAACAATAAAATTCTGTATAGGGGACTCAATGCTCAATGTACAATCATTAATCCACCCCAAGCCTAATTCTCATCAGTCTCCAATCTTCTGAAGCATAACGAACAAGTGCTTACATGGTGAACAAGTTCTTACATAGTGAATAAGTTCTTACATGGTGAACAGTACAAGGGCAGTCATCACAGAAACTTTCAGTTTTGATCACACATTATGAACTATAAACAATCAGGTCAAATATGAATATTCGTTTGATTTTTATACTTGATTTATATGTGAATCCCACATTTCTCCCTTATTATTATTATTTTTAATAAAATGCTGAAGTGGTAGGTAGATGCAAGATAAAGGTAGAAAACATAGTTTAGTGCTGTAAGACAGCAAATTTAGATGATCAGGTGTGTGCCTGTAGACTAAGTGTTAAACCAAGCTAGACAAGGGCAATAAAACACATGATGATATTTTTTATGTATTTTTTTATTATTCAGTGTGCTAATATTTTGTTGTGGATTTTTGCATCTCTGTTCACCAGAGTTGGTCTGTAATCTTCTTTTTTTGTGGTATATCTTGTTTGGTTTTGCTGTTAGAGCAATGCTGGACTCATAAAATTAGTTTGTAAGTATTCCCTCCTCCTCTACTTTTTGGAATACTTTTAGAGGGATGAGAGGTAGCTCTTCTTTAAATGTTTGGTAGAATTTGGCTGTGAAGCCATCTGGTCCTGGAATTTTGTTTTGGGCTAGTTTTTTGATGACCAGTTTGATTTCAATGCTGGTAATTGGTCTGTTCAGATGTTATGTTTCTTCCTGGGTCAGACTTGAAGGTTATATTTTTCTAGGAAGTTGTCCAATTTATTGGCATTTAATTTTTCATAGTATTCTCTAATAATTCTTTGTATTTCTGTGGTATCTGTTGGGATTATTTCTTCTTTATTTCTGATACTGTTTATGGGTGTACCTTCTGTTTTGTCTTGGTAAGTCTAGCTAGGTTGTCTATTTTGTTTATTTTCTCAAAGAACCAGCTCCTCGTTTCATTAATTTTTTTCTGTTGTTTTATTCTTCTCTCTTTTATTTATTTCTGTTACAATTTTTATTATTTCCTTTCTTCCACTGACTTTGGGTTTCATTATTCTTCTTTTTCTTGTTTCTTTAATTATGATTTTAGAGTATTTATTAGGGATTGTTCTTGTTTCTTAAGGTACTATTGCTATGTACTTTCCTCTTAGAAGTGCCTTTGCTGCCTCCCACAGATTTTTGGCTGTTTTGTTTTTGTTTTCATTTGTCACCATGTATGCTTGATTTCTGTTTTATGATTATTTAGAAGCATGTTGTTTAGCCTTCATGTGTTTGTAGGTCTTTTTGTTTTCTTTGTGTAATTTATTTCTAATTTCATACCATTGTGGTTTGAGAAGCTGCTTGATATAACTTCAGTCTTTTAAAATTTACTGAGACTGTTTTTGTGGCCTAGTATGTGATCTATTCTGGAAAATGTTCCATGTATGCTTGAGAAGAAAGTATATCCTGCTGCTTTTGGGTGGAATGTTCTATAGATATCTGTTTAATCAATTTGATCTGATGTATTGTTCACTGCCTCCTTTTCCCTCTTTATTTTCTGTCTGGTTGATCTGTCGAAGTGAGTGGTGTGAAAAAAATGAATGAGTTGCAGTCTGTTTCTCCCTTTAATTCTGTTAGTTTTTGTTTTATATATTTAGGTGCTCTTATATTGGGTGCATAGATATTTATAATGGTTATATACTCTTGTTGGGTTGACCCCTTTATCATTATCCAATATACTTCTTTGTCTCATTACTTTCTTTGTTTTGAAATCTGTTTTGTCTAAGTACTGCTACTCCTGCTTTTTTCTCCATATTATTTGCATGAAATATCTTTTTCCATCCCTTTACATTTAGTCTGTGTATGTCTTTGGGTCTGAAATGAGTCTCTTGTATCCAGCATATAGATGGGTCTTGTTTCCTTATCCATTCTGCCACTCTATGACTTTTGATTGGCTCACTCAGTTCATTTACATTTATGGTGATTATTGGTAGGTATATACTTATTGCCATTTTATTGTTTTCTAGCTGTTTTTGATAGCTCCTATCTGTTCCTTTTTCCTCTCTTATGCTTTTCTCTTTTTATAGATGGTTTTCTTTACTGTTGTAATTGGATTTCTCTTTTTTTTCAATTCATTTACTTTTGTGTATATGTGTATTTATTGTAGGTTTTACTTCTGTGGTTACTAAAGGTTCAAGGATAGCTTCCTCACTATATAATAGTCTATTTTAAATTGCTGATTACTCTTATTTCCTACTCCTTCTCCTCCTTCCCCCTTCTTCCTCCCCCTCCCCCTCCTCCCTTTTTTCCATTAGATATAATAATCTTTACTTTGTGTGTATCCCTTGACTGATGTTGTGTATAGTTGATTTTGCTTCTTTTATTTTGTTTTAATTTTATAATTGTTTGCTGATTAGTTGGTCTATTTTCACTGGTGAAAGCTACTTAGCCTTGGGGTTATATCCAACTACAGCAGTCTCTTTAACATATCCTCTAAGTCTGGCTTGACGGTGGCAAATTCCTTCAAGTTTTGTTTATCTGGAAATTGTTTAATCCCAGCTTCAAATTAAATGATTATGTTGCCAGGCATAGGATTCTTGGCTGGAGGTCCTCTGTTTCAGTACATAAAGTATATCATGCCATTCCCTTCTAGCCTGTAGAGTTTCTTTTGAGAAGTCTGCTGATAGCATGATGGCATTTCCTTTATAAGTAATCTTTTTTCTCTTTCTCTGGCTGCTTTCAAAACTCTCTTATCTTTGATCTTTGCCATTTTAATTATTATGTCTTGGTGTTATCTTCCTGGGCTTCCTTTTGTTAGGGGATATCTGTGCTTCCATGACCTGAGTGTCTATTTTCTTCCCCAGATTGGCAAAGTTTTCAACAATTAATTCCTTAAAGAGACTTTCTAACTCTTTGTTTCTCTCTTCTCATTCTGGTCCCCCTATTATGCAAATATTTCATTTGGATTGGTCACATAACTCTCTTATCAGTCTTTCTCTCCTAGAGGTTTTTTTTTTCTCTCTCTGTTCCTCAGCTTCTTTATTTTCATATTCTCTAATTTCCATTTCATTTACTATCTCCTCTACATGTTCTAACCTACTTTTAAGTCCCTCCATTGTATGTTTTCTTTCAAATACTGTATTCTTCAGCTCTGAGTGGCTCTTTTCCAAGTTTTCTATTTCTTTGTTGAAATCCTCCCTGATCTTGAATACTTCTCTGTAAATCTGTGAGCATGTTTATGACTTTATTTTGAAATCTTTATCAAGAAGATCGGTGATTTCTGTTTCCTTTAGCCCTCTTCATGGGGTTTTGTCTTGTACTTTTGTTTGGATCACATTTCTCTGCCCACTCATTTCGTCAGGGTTTCTACATTTCTTCCTTTGTTTGCTTTCTGGCCTGTAGAGTAATAGTTTTATTAAGAGGGATTGCTGTGATGCCCAGAAGCTTAACATTCTTTATTCTCTAGTACCTGGTTCTTTTGCAGGGTCCCTTGCTATTGGCATGCCACCAACAGGGCTGCCTTTCTGTATAGATTCTGTAGTGGTGTAAGTCTGTGCAGGCAATTTAATTCTGCTGCTGCCTTCATGATCAGTTCAGGAATCTCTGCAGAGCTTGTTCTTGGTGGGGCCACCCTCTGCCTGCCTGGCAGCAAAGTCTGATACTGCCACTGAGTCAAATGGGTTGGCTCCCAGCAGTGCATACAGGAAGGAGCCTCAGGGCTGCCTTGGTAGCAAGGGGGATGGAGTGACTGGGGTTCCAAGAGTTCCCAGACTTTTGAGCTGGGGAAGGGCTAGGGAGGTATCTTCCACCTGCCCTGTCTCCTGAGCAGAGAGTTCCATCCAACCCTTGCTCCCCTGGTACCCCTCCCACTTCTGTCAAGTCTTTCAAATTGCCACCTTTGCTTTGGTTCTCAGGCCCGGCAGAGCATGCCTAGCCTCCACACTGGCTGGAGTCTCAGTCTCCCAGAGTGTTCTGCCTGTCCCTGATGTCCAGCCCTGCTAATCACCAGAACCCAATGTAATGTGGGCTTGTACTCCCAGAGCAGATCTCCAGGGCCAGGTGGGAAGTGCTCCTGGGTTCCTACCCCCTGCCTGCTCCATTTCTCTTTCTCCTGCCTGTGGGCTGATGTAGGGGGAGAGTTTGTGTCCCTCTCAATCTTGGCTTTGCTGCCTCACCTTTTTCTGTGTGGTCCCCTCTTCTCCCTCAGATATAGGGAAATCTATTTTGATATCTAGATTGTTTTCAAGTCTAGTTGCATTTGCTATATTTTCCTCTTTTTTGTGTTTTTGGAGGAGGTTTCCACCTTGTTGTCCTATTTCTCTATCTTTTCCAATCTTTGTCTTTTGACTCTAGAGTACAAACCATTTACTTTTAAGATAATTGCTGATATGGAAAGACCTACTTCTGTCATTTTCTACTTGCTTTTTATTTGCTTTATAGCTTTTCCCCCTCATTTCCTGCATAACTGTCTTCTTTTACATTTAACTTTTTAGTTGTAATGTTGAAATTCATACCTCATGTCCTTTTCTGTATAATCTATAGCTATTTTGTTTGTGGTTACCATGAGGTCTACATTTAAATCCAAAAGTTGTAACACTAATTTGAATTTGTACCAATTTACCTTCAATAACATAAAGAAAAAACTCAGCTGTTTTAACAGCTTTATTCACACCCCTTTCAGATGTTCCTTTCAGAAAATTATATCTTTCTACATTGTGTGTAATGGTTACTTTTCAATAATAAAAGGAACTAATTGTTGATATATGCAATAAACTGAATAAACTCCCAGAGAATTATGCTGAGTGGAAAAAAGTCAATTTTAAAGGTATGATTTCACTTGTATACTGTATGATTCCACTTATATTCTTGAAATGAAACTATTATAGACATGGAAACAGATTAATGGTTGTCTGGGGTTAAGGAGGGGGTAGAGGGATAGAAGAATGGGTATGATTATAATAAGAACAGCATGAGGGATCCCTGTGATGATGGAAGATGTTCCTTACCTTGACTGTATCAATGCTAATATCCTGGTTGTGATATTGTATTTAATTTGGGGAAAACTGGGTAATGGATACATTGGATCTCTTTGCATAATTTCTTACAACCGCATGTGAATCTGTCATGATCTCAATATAAAAACTTTAATTTTAAAAGTACCTGAAATTATTATTATAAAATGTTATTTATTAATTCTATAATATTTTGTTAATTCTGAATGGTGGCTGAATCAGCAGGAATAACACAAAATTATATTAGCACCAAAAAACCCCCACCACAACCAGTAATTAATTCTCAAAAGAAAACAAGTAACCAATGAAAACTGTTCAGTCACCAAAAAAATAAAAATTAAAAGAATAGAGAAATACAATTTTTCATCACTGGTTTTGCAAAGATAAAAAATGTTAGGAGATTTGGCCAGGTGTGGGAATGTAAACACCAACACACAATGCTGGTGGGACTGTACATTGGTACAGTGTTTTGGGGAAAGCTATGTTGTGATTTCTTATTAACAAAGTTGTGTCCTACAGTAATGCTTTTTAGAAAATGAACGAGAATTTTTATTGCAGCATTATGTGTAAGAACTAATAACTAGGCAGAACCACTTTCATCAGAGGAATGTTTAAAAACTAAGGTACATTCATAGTATGGGACTGTTATTGCTAAGAAAAATGAGATAAAGACTTTCTAATGGGGGGAAACGTGAACACATTCCCACTAAACCTGCCTCCTAAAGAAGAACCCAAACAGAACCATATAAAACCGTGAGGTAGCACCATCATAAGCTGCTAACTCCGAAGAGCTGCCAAAAATACACGGAAATTTGGTTAAAATCCAGTAAGGACATGAAGGACAGACCCAAATCTCTGCTGATGTGTGCAGAGCTCTCCAAAACCCGCAACTCCGCCCCAAGACTTCGCCAGTACGCCTTTACCTGCGGGCCACTGGGACATCGAATCCTGGTCTGGAACCGAGCCTTCGCGGCCGGGATCTGGCAGCAAAGCCCACCTGAGTCAGCGTGGAAATGGGGGGCGCTGGAGGTTGCTGAGTGAGCGAGAGGGGAGATGGGAGGCGATGCCTGGGAGCATACAGACCAGATTTAAGCGTGGATGGGCTGGCGAGCGGCAATGTGGTAAACGGAGACCTTGGCTTTTTTTTTTTTTTTTTTTAGGCATTTGAACTTATTTCCCGAAGAAAATCTCTTTTCAAAGATCAATTTTAAAAAATAGAAGTAAACCCAGAGTGGCAGGTGCTATGCCAAGGAAAGGAAGGGATCCTGGGCTCGAATCCTAGCTCTGCTCGTAATTCGCTCCGCGACCTCAAACTAAAGGCGTCACTCTCATCTGTAACCCGCCGGCAATCATCACTAATGGCCCGGCCGCCACAAGGGCCCAAGCAAAGCAAATCTCAATTCTGCGGCCCCAACTCTGTCCCGAGTGGAAGCCGCACCCCAAGCAAGTAGCGCCGCGCCGCGCCGCGTGGCCCGAGCACCTCGGGACGTAGTCCAGACCTAGGGACTCGCTGTCCCGGCAGGCCCCGCGGCGGCGGCGGCGGCAAGGCGACGTGGCGCGACCAGCTGCGGCTGCGCGGGCAGGTAGGGCAAGATGGCTGCGGAGCAGGGCGTGAGGGTCGTCCGGCCCTGGCCGGGAGCCGGACTAAGCACGATGGTTCGGGCCTTCCTGCTGCTGCTGTGTTTTGCGGCCCGCGGAGGCGCGCTGTACTTCCACATCGGGGAGACGGAGAAGAAGTGCTTTATTGAGGAGATCCCGGACGAGACTATGGTTATAGGTGCTGGGGTTGGGGGAGAGTCCGGAACGAGACGGCGGTCGTGGGCAGAGGGTGCGGGAGTCAGCGCTCCCAAGCTGGGAGCGGCCGGCCTCGCTGTGCCTTGGCAGCCGCGGTCCCAGCTCCGCCTCGCGCCCCTCTGACCTGCAGCCGCTTCTTCCTTGCAGGGAACTACCGGACGCAGCTGTATGACAAGCAGCGGGAGGAGTACCAGCCGGCCACCCCGGGGCTTGGCATGTTCGTGGAGGTGAAGGACCCAGAGGACAAGGTGAGCCGGGCCCTTAGCCCCGCCGAGTCCTCCGCTCTGCACTTAGCGCCAGCCCAGGCGGGTGCTGGCAGTTCCCCTCCTAGTTTCCGCATCTGCCAAACTGCTAAAGACAGTTGGTGGTGTGGGAAGATTCGGGATTTTCACTCCAGGCCAAACGTAGGCTGTTGCTTTGCTAGCTGCTCCTCTCAGCTTCTTCCCGACTGCCGCAGGACCCCGCCAAATCTGTCGCCTTCCCTGAGCCATTTTCTCGCTCGTGAAATAAACGGAAACTCACCTCCCCGTTGGTGTGGTGGGTGGGTTACTTGTGCTGGAAATCAAAGGATTTTGTCAACTCTTAGGCTGTGACACGTAGACCTTAGAGTTTCGCAGAATAGGGTACTTTCAGAAAGAATGAGTGGCTTGTAATTTCAGCAAATAATAATAAAGCAAAACAAAAAACCCTTAGCTGTCACTTGTTACTTAAAAATGGAACCACACCAAAAGAAATGAAAGGGTAGAAGCTGTGAATAAGGTACGTCTCTTTCCAAGATCATTCTCACATGCCAACCTCATGTCACAGTCTTCACCCACCCCAGGTAGTTCCCAGACGAGCTTTGGACCTTTTAGTGTTGTGGGGTGCCTGAGGCTCTGTTTGCCAATTTTTGAGGCACTTAGAGCCTTAAGCCTTGTTTCCTTCCAGCTCCATCCCTACCGTAACACTCACTGAAGCCCTTTCTCTCCAGGTCATCCTGGCCCGGCAGTATGGCTCTGAGGGCAGGTTCACTTTTACCTCCCACACTCCTGGTGAGCACCAGATCTGTCTTCACTCCAATTCCACTAAGTTCTCCCTTTTTGCTGGAGGCATGTTGGTAAGTGGACGTAGGTGTAACTCAAACCTTTAGCCTCTAGCCTCCTGTGGGCTTATGGTACTGGGGATGTGACATGAGTATGTTGGATATTTTGTCTGATAGTAAACTTGGTTTCCAGTGAACATCCAGGGCACAGATGCTGTATTTTGTATATGCCTTGGTCAGAATCAGCCAGGCTTATTCTTGCCTGCATGCCTGGAGCCCATAGGCTGGACCCTATGGAGGCCTCAGTCAGTGTTGGCTACATGAACAAATGAGGGAAGGTGGGACAAGCCATAAGTCCTTGGCAGGAAGATGGAGCTGGGTTGACTGATTCTCCTTGTATTTTCCTTGTCTGCTCCCAGAGAGTTCACCTGGACATCCAAGTCGGTGAACATGCCAACGACTATGCAGAAATTGCTGCCAAAGACAAGTTGAGTGAGTTGCAGCTACGAGTACGACAGTTAGTGGAGCAAGTGGAGCAGATTCAGAAAGAGCAGAACTACCAGCGGGTGAGTGGGCCAGGGGCAGTAGGCTTCTTCCCAGAAGCTGCCACTGGCTCAACCAGTAGTTGCATGTAAAATTCGTTATGAAACCTTAGGAATGACTTGTCTGTGCTTCATTTCAAGTTTTAAAGATGGTATGGGTATTATTAACTCCACTTTATAATTGAGTAGAGAGACTCCTAAGAGGCTGTCATTGTTTTGTGTAGAAGTTGACAAAATCCACAAAGTGACAGCGGGAATTGATACCAACACCTTGGGTATTATTTCCATGGCTCCAGGTTCTCTTGTTACTAGATGTTTCAAATCACCCATAGCCAGGAGCTAGGCAGTTATTGTGAATGACTCCATGAGGAATACCTCATCCTCAGTGACCTCAGTTCATTGTCAGCTGAGGGCACCCTTGTAGAAATGCTAGCCTTGGTTTTTAAGAGGAGCTTGAGGTCCAAGTTTTATGTGTGAAATTTTCTTGCGTTTTTTAATTGTTGGCAACCACTGGAGCCAAACAAAACACATGTAATGGCCAGATAAAGCAGCTGGACCATCAGTTTGCTATCTGTCCACAATAGTCAAGGACCAGCTAGGACACCTGGGCAGAGGACTCGGAGCAAGTCCACTTGAGGGCTCCAGGACAGCATAGCCTGATGGGGTTATACCAGAACCACCTCTCCCCCAGGCTCCAGAGTAGGGCCACAGGAGGCCTATACTTTTCAGATAAGAGCAGACAGTCTTTTGAGGAATAAATGGGTTCCCTGAGGTCATCTAGCTGGTGAGAATGACACAGTTCCCAGATGGGGTGGCTCTTTGAGTCTTTGTTTACAGACACTGTACTGGAATCTGAACAAAGCTGGCTGGCCCTGGGGCATCTCCAGGAAGGGAACCCAGCAGTTCGAGCAGCCCAGGGGCAGCCCAGCCGACTCAGGCTCCTCTTGCATTCTGCCCTCCCACAGTGGCGAGAGGAGCGCTTTCGGCAGACCAGCGAGAGCACCAACCAGCGAGTGCTGTGGTGGTCCATTCTGCAAACCCTCATCCTCGTAGCCATCGGCGTCTGGCAGATGCGACACCTCAAGAGCTTCTTTGAAGCAAAGAAGCTGGTGTAGCCATCCCAGGCCTCACAGACATCCTTCCTCCCAGGCTGGGAGAGAAGGGGCTCCTGGAACTGATTTCTCTGGCAGGAAGACTGGTTCCCAGTCACAGATGTCCGGAGGGGAGAGGGCAACATGCACTGCAGCACAAGCAGCTTGGCTGGCTCATAGTGAGCATGTGGTAGGCAAATGCCTGCCCCCTCCCCTGGGCTCTTGCCCTTTGCAGTAATCACCCAGGGGCTGGTGATGCCGCTGGGAGCCCCATTGGCACCTCAGAATCACAGTGTTACTGATCAGGACTCTGAGGCTGTTGTCTGGGTAGCTAGGGGGAGGGGAGCAAACCAGTCTTCCCTCTGTCTTCTTTTGCTAACTTGGGATTTTGAACAGGTTGGGTTGTGGCTGTGGTTCCCTGCTGCTCTAGGAAGCTCACTGTCCCTCTTGGGGCCTAAACCCAGCCTTCTGATCAGGGTGTGTGTCAGTTGAGGATGGGGTGGAGGGGGGGTACAATGTGGGAAAGTGGCCCTGAGTTTGACTCCAGTTTCTTCACATAGTTGTCCTTTTGGGGACTTGAGAAACTGGGGTCAGGCCAAGCAGAGGCCTTGGTGCTGGTTTGGATTGGGGCCTTCAGAGTCTTAGTTAATGATTTCATTATCAGTAGGTCTAGGTTTGTTACATTGGTTTCCCAATTAATAAAAAATTGACTTCTTGTCCAGTGTAAAGTTACTATACTGTTAGAGGGCATAACACTGCAAGGTGCTCCAGGGAACATCATCTCTTCCAACGGACAAAACACCTCACATTCCAAGATGAATACCCACCTGTGAATTTCATTTTTTCTATCCTTATGTCTTTCTGCAGCACCAGGTAGTGGGTTTGCCTAAGACTATCCAACAAGTAAATTGATTTTGGAATCAGTGTTCAAATCCACACCCATTTCCTCTGCACCAGCTGCCTTGTTAAGTGCTCTGCCAGTCTTTCCAGACTAGGTGGACAGAATTGTCATGGTGCTGCAAAGAAGTGCCTCGTTTGGAAGGTGGTGCCCATTGAACAGAGGAGTGCTGCATGTGTGAGGAAAACAAATCCCTGGGCTGGTGAGGATGAGGATATTGATGGGCTTGGCCAATAGCATGGGATTTCAGCAAGGACCTTGGAGGAGGAGAAGGATTCTGATGACAAGACTTTAGGGCAGGGGTGGTTGGGAAAAGCAGAAGCATACAGCTAGTATGGAGGTGGATGGGGAGAAGTTGGACTGGAGGGGTTAGGAGGAAGCTGGAAAGGAGATCAGTAAGAGTTACAGAGCCTTGAGCCCCCAGTAAAAGATTTGGACATCGCCCACTGTTCAGCAAAGTTAAGTAGAAGAGTCCCAAGGATAAGTAAGGAGGGTTAATGCTGCAGTGTGTGAGAAAGAAACTGGGGAAGGGCAGACAAATTTGGGGACCACTTTGAACTGTCAGGGGTGGATGAGCTGAGTGAATACTGCCACCTAGACCTCCACATTAAAAATAAAATTTTTTTTTAGAACAGCTTTAGAATTGCAAGAAAATTGTGAAGACTTGTTTCCCCTATTAATGTCATGCATTGGTGTGGAACATTAAAATAATGAACCAATATTGATAACATTATTTTTAACTGAATTCCGTAAGTAAATTTCCTTAGTTGTTATCTAGTGTTCTTTTCTGTTCCAGGATCCCATTCAGAATACCTTATTACATTTACTTGTCCCCTTGGGCTCTTCTTGGCTCTGAAAGTTTCTCAAAGTTTCCTTGTCCTTTTATTACCCTGACAGTTTTCAGGAGTACTGATGAGGCATTTTGTAGAATTTCCCTTAGTTGGGATTTGTCTGCTATTTTTCTCATGATTAGAATGGGGTTGTGGGTTCTTGAAAAGACCACAGAAGTCATTCTCATCATGTCAAGGGTCCTTATTATCAACATGACTGGATGTCACAGCTTTAAGTTAATTTGGATTTTTATGTAAAATCTAATTTATTGAGATAGATTAGATCTGAAACTCAGGGGGCTTCATCCTGACATAATTAAGTGGACTGAATGGTGACTGTCCCCTTTAGATGGATGGGCTTGTACACTCCAGGTCACAGTCTCACCTCCCTGCTTCTATTATTGGCCTTACTGGACTGGTCTCTACAGAGAGTCAGCCTTGCTTTTGTTAACAGCCAAACTTAGCTTGGATTTGCCAAGGTTCTGGTGTAGGTGCAGTGCCCTGGGAAAGTTCAGCAGGAAGGGGACTGGTGAGTTGTTTGCTGGGTTTAAGGGAGGAAGGGGGCTGCTGGAGATGATTAATTTCTCTCATGGTGAAATCCTCTCAGAAGCAGAGTGGTTAAGACCATAGACTGCTCAGCCAAACCATCTGGGCTTACAGTCTTCCTGTGCCTCAGTTCCTTTATCTTTAAAGTGGGCATAACATATAAAGACAGAAGGAGGTAACAGTAGTAAAGAATTTAGAACAGTGACTGGTATATAGTAAGAACTCAACAGATGTTAGCTATTAGGAAACAGATTTCGCCTGGAAGAGCAAAGGGGATCAAGTCTAATAACTGCCTCTCTCTTACCGGGTGAGAGGTTGGCCAAGCCAGGCTAAGTTCAGACCATAACTTATGCAGATAAGAGAATTCAACCTTCTGTCTTCAGTTCTCACCTCAGTTCCATCAAAGTACCCCTCTACTGGATGATAGGTATAATTTATATAACGTTGACTCTGTGCCCAGCACTGAATCAAGTATTTTTGCATTTTCTACTTTAATGCTCACAGCAACCATTAAGATCAGAAACCATTTATATACTCAGGTGAGGAAAGAGACACAGAGATTATGCCTTACCCCCAAATCACAGCTGAATTGACAAAGATCCAGTCCATCTGTCCTCAGTGCCTGGCTCCTGCTATTTGGGGTACCGGCTGAACTCCAGACTGAGCCCTGAGCTTGGCTTTGCTCCCTCCAAGCATGTTGCGGACAAAGAATGCACCAGCTGGGGCTGACTGCGGGGATACCCAGTCGCTCCCCGTCTTCTCTGGGGAAGAGGAGGAAGATATGGATTAAAGCAAAGCGCTGGTTTGGAAGTCTGGAGTCTTAAATTCAGTCCCAGCCCAGTAACATGAGCCCTCTCTGGGGCCTCAGTGTCTCGGGATGTCAAGCGGCGCCCAGAAGAGTAGTTGGTTACCCGTCCAACAGTTGGGACGCTCACGTGTTTCTCGCATGCGGAACCTTTAACACTGCGGCTCCGGGGCGCGGACGGTGCAGCCGGAACAAGGACCCTGCAGGACCGAGGGGCGGGGAGGACGGGCCTGGGCGGAGCGGGAGGCGGAGGCGCCGCGTAGGCCCGGGAGGCCGGGCCGCCCGGCTTGGAGCTCGCGTCCCATGTGCTGCCGCCTCCCACCGCGATGTTCCCCTCCAGGAGGAAAACGGCGCAGCTGCCCTGGGAGAACGGCAGGTGAGCGGCGGCGGCGGCCGGCCCGGGTCCCACCCTCCGGGTGCCGATCCTTCCGGGCCGCGCCGCGGAATCGAGGAGCCCGAGGCCGTCGCGCCCCTGCCTCTGCGGTCTCTCTGAGGGTCTGTGGTTCTCCTTGTGGGTCACTGGCGCTCCCTGTGTACGCGTCTCTGTCTCTACCCGCCTCCGTCACTCCGCGGGTCTGTTTCTTCGTTGACTTCCCTTTGTGAGTTCTTTCCCTCATGATCGGTCCCTTTGTGTCTCTGTCTCTCCACTGACCTCCATCTTCGTGCAGGTCTTTTCTTGACCTCTCTCAATGAATCTGTGTCCTTCTGTCTGTCCCTTGTCTCGAATGGTCTTTATTCCATTTCTCTGGTCCCTCCCATCACATCCATGTAGCCTCAGACCCCACCCTCCCTCCCTCATGCTTCCCCATCCTTTGCTGACCGCCCAGAAAAACACACCAGACAGAAGCTCTGTATGGTGAGCCTGCCTGGCCACGGCTTGGCAAGGACTAGGCCCCCCTCACACATAACACTAGTTCATTTCCGGTGCAGCTGTACTTGAGTGGGGCCCTCTCCATGTGTTAGGTGTGAGCTTGGCTCTGACCTTACCTAATGATGTTTGCCACTAAAGCAGAATTGGGATGGGAGAGATATTTGGCTGCCACACTTCAGTCTTGAGATGTGCCCCCAAAACTCTTCCCATCCAGAGCACATGATAGTGGGTCTCCACCGAATGAATGACACCTCATTCCCTTTGTGTTTCTTAAGTTTGCCAGGTGCCAAAAGATTCTGGAATATAACAGGCACAACTCTTTACCTTTGGGGATTTTTCAGACATGGTGTTGAAGTAAGAAGACAGGAATGTAGTAGAATCTTGGACTGTGGAGTCAGCTCTGGGCAGGAATCCTCTCTAACAGCCATGTGAGCAGAAACAGATCACTTAATCTTTCTGACCTCAGCTTTTTCCATCTCTGAAACAGGGATCATAATATCTACTTTGCAGGGCTGTTTGAGGATTAAATGAGATCATATATGTAAAACTTATTACACTGTCTGGCACAGAGGAGGTGTCATCCAGCTACCTTTGCAGTTTGTAGGTGCTCTGCCAAAAGCAGTTGAGTATTCAAACCATGTATCACTGAGATTTGTGTGAGGGAAGAAAGGGAAGGTAATGGAGATGAATTTACATAAACCTTTGGAACTATAACTGTGCTTGCAGAAAAACTTACAGATGTCAATTCCTGCTTTTGACACATGGGTACAAAGGTCCATGCAACAGATACACACTGTGTAGTAAGGAACAGAGCTAGCTGTGGAGCTAGCCTGCCTGGATTTGAATCTCTTTTTGGCCTTGGGCACAGATTGGTAGAGCCATCAGAACCTCCACAAACTTCATCTGGTCTGCCGCCTCAGAGCAGGGTGGCCTGGGTCTGGGAACAGCTGGGACTACAGATCTTCAGTTTACCACCAGGTGGCACCAGAAGTTCTTACTATCCACTGTCCTGAAATACTGGGACTTGACTGAATTCAGTTGCTCAGCGGTTTGGGCCTATAGAGCACAGGATGAGAGTGCCCATGACATGATCCTGGTAGGAAGGGGAAGCTGGATTGAAGAAACTGCATATGAAAATGCATGGAAAAGCCAATCCATGCCATACCCCTGGATAATGGTCACTGCTTCTTCCCCTGAAGGTGGAATATTTCCTCATGTCCATCTCCTTGGTCTCCACCTGGCCCCCAGAAAGATCCCCAAGGGCGAGAAAGAATCTCTAGAGGTACCAGCCTTCCCAGGCCAGTGGCAGGATTGGGCTCTTCTCCTCCCCACCGGAAACCCCCACCACATGACAATGGGGGGTAAGTCAGGAGCTCTGTGAGGGTGTCCTACCTGGCCACCTCTGTTGTGTGTGAGACCTGGCCTGGCTTCACAGCTGCTGGCTTCCAGGTTGGCAGTTATGCCTCCAGATAAAGGCAGGAGTTGGCCTGGCTCTTGTGTAATAAAGCATGCCTAATTGCTTGAACTCTCCTGTAACTCAGCAAGCCCTCAGCTGTCTGACCTGTGCTGGGGCCACAGACAGGAACTTGATTACTTATTGGGAAGATGAACAGGAACACAGGTGACTACAAAACTCTTAACTGCCCCAAAGAGGGAAGTATCAGATGCCATGGGAACACAACGGAGGGAGCATGCTTATCAGTTTGTGTGCATATCTGGGTGTTGGGGTGTGCGGAGTGAGAAATGCTGGCCATGACATTGGAGTTTGACCCTGAAGGGTCAAGAGTGGGTTTCTAAGCAGATAAAGTAAGGAAGGGCATTTCAGGTGGAAGCAGCAGGCTGTGGGAGGGCTGGAGCAGGAAGGAATCTGGTGAGTGGAGAAGCTCAGAGCTACCCAATGTGCAGCACTGGCTAAGTGGGGCAGAGCAACTGGAGATGGGGCCAGGCCACCTAGGGGCTTGGCTGTCAGACCAAGGAATTTGGCCATTTTCTTGTCCACAGAGGAGAATCATCCATGAGATCAAAGGGCTCTGAGCTGGGCAAGGACCAGATGAGATTCAGCTGGAAGAGGCAGTGGGCAAGGAAGGACCAAGGGCCCTCAGGAGGGAGAACCTGTAAGACATGATAGCTAATTGCACATTATTTCAGGCACAGCAGAATAGAGGAAGTTATCCTTTTTTTTTGGATTCCTCAGCTCCTCCTTCACTATTAGAACTTCAGAGAGAAGAGCAAGGGAAAGTGAATTCCATTTGTTTCTTTGTACTGTCTAGTCTAAAGGGCAGTCTCGCAGCACTACCCCAATGTCTAAGGTATGCAGCTGTTCTTCCGGGTTCTGAAATGAGCCTGCATGCTGTATTGAGCCTTCGTCTTTCCTTTCCTATCTCTCATCCCTTGTCACATGAGCTGCCTCGTGGACAGAAGCTTTGGGACAAGTTCGGTAAACTGCCACTGTCAGTTTGGCCTTGCATTATTTTGGGGGCAGGGCCATTCTTCCCAGAATAAGCATTGGTCTTTTCCCCAGGATGGTACCAGCACAGGCCCCTGTCTGGGGAGCTTTCTGGTGTGAGAAGCAGGCTTCAGCTAGGGCTGAACCTGCAGGGTTTCAGGCATGGAAAGCAGTGGGTGGGATCTCTAAGGCTAGACCCCTGCCATGCGTCAGGACTTGGAATCATTGTCCTGCGGAGGGGCAAGTGCAGGAGATAGGAGTCTTGTCCTGCCCTCAGGCAGCTTTTTGTCTGACTAGGACTCACAGGAAATGAGTCAGGGAACTGGGGCAGTTCCTTGATCTGGGAGTTGTGGGAGGGTTTCCCAGAGGTGGGATGGCATGACCTGGACCCCGAGCAATAAGCAGGGTTCTGATGCTCTAGCAGCATGAGCAAAAGCATTGAATTTGCTTCCGCACTAATTTCCAGGTGCTTGGGGCAGGCCAGTCATGTGTGCCCTACTTGGGGAAGCTAGAGAAGGGGTCTGCAGAGGACCCTGGCTCGACCCTGCCCTTCTGACCCTGTCCCTGCTCTTCTCCCAGGTCCAGGTTGCTCCCCGGTAGCCTCCCCCGCAAATGCTCTGTCTTCCACCTCTTTGTTGCCTGTCTCTTCCTGGGCTTCCTTTCCCTGCTGTGGCTACAGCTCAGCTGCTCTGGTGATGTGGCCCGGCCAGCTAGGGGGCAAGGTCAGGAGACCCTGGGCCCACCACGGGCCTGTCCCCCAGATCCACTCCGTGAGCACTGGGAAGAAGACGTGTCATGGGGTCCCCACCGCCTCGCGGTGCTGGTGCCTTTCCGCGAACGCTTCGAGGAGCTCCTGGTCTTCGTGCCCCACATGCACCGCTTCCTGAGCAGGAAGAAGATCCAGCACCACATCTATGTGCTCAACCAGGTGGATCACTTCAGGTAGGGACCACCCCCGGGCCCAGCACCCCCTCTCCAGTGGCTTCACCTTGCCCAGATCTCTCAGGGCCTTCCCCTTTCCCCGCAGCAGTCCCATGCCAGGTGGGCCTGAGGCCTGTGAAAGGCCACACTTTGCATATGGGTGTGATGGGAATTTGGAGGGAGGGTTTGGGGCTGGAGAGGACCCTGCCCCTATATTCATTTTTAAAAGCTCCCTATGGCTACTGTCTGAATAAATTATACCAGCACAAGAGAAGGAGCAGGGGAGACTTGCTGGGTCATTGCAGTTATCTAGGATGGTGGTGTCTCAGTTGGCATGGTAGAAGGTGGGAGAGAAGTATGTGGAGGCAGTGCAGACAGGACTTGCTGATGCCCTGGCTATGGGGATTCAGAAAGGGATGGTCAAGGCCATGGCCTTAAAGTTGGTCACAGAATGGCATTGTACTGAAATCCTTGCCCTTACCAAAAACTGCCCCCCTCCTTGATCACAATCCAGGAATCTCCCACTCCACCCACCTCCTTTCCCTCCAACTCACTCCCACTGGGACACAGACTCCAACAATTCTTAGACCCCACCAGGCCCTTTAGTCCTTGATCCTCCCAATTTTCACTGCCTACCCCCCTGTCCTCACTTTCTCCTCACCTGACTCAGACTCCATGGCCCATCATTAAAGTCACTCCTTGCACACACCTTAGCTCCCTTGCCCCTTTCCCCTGGCATAACTCCTGCCTGACAAAACCTGATGCTGCCTGCTCCACATCTTCCCCTGGGCAGCTGGATGTGGCTGGCATTGCTGCTCGCCTCCCTGATAATGAGCCCTGGCCCAGGAAGGCCGCCAGCCCTGCCTGGAAGCCTCATGGCCCTCTCCGAGGCAGCCTTGTACACCTCTCCTCACTCCACCCTGATCCTCACCCTCAGCAAATGACTTTGCTTCCTGTTTGAGAACAGAACCAAGTAGAGAACTCGCCCAAGTGTCCGTCCTGGACTATAGCTCCTGTGCACGGGTGCTCGGTCTCCCCATCCCAGGGATGCTCATCACAGCTCCTCCAGGGCCAGAAATTCCTCCCTGACACTGGGTCCCTTCCAGCTCTCCTACTCAGAGACGTCACTGCAGCCATCGGCTCCTTTCTCCACTGCAGGATCAATTGTTCCTCCTTCCTGGAGCATTCGCATCAATAAACATTCTGAAATAGCCCCCATCTAAAACGGAAAGGAAAGACCTCCCCTGCCCACATCACCCACAGCTATCCCCTCATTTCTCTGCTCCCTCTCTAGCAAAAGTTCCCTTTCTCCCTCTTTGCTCTCTCTCGAACCTCTTCCACTCAGATGCTTGCCCCGCCCTGACAGCGAAACAGTGCTCAGGGTCATCGCCAGCAAGCCTCCTCCTCATCCACAGCCCAGTTGCCAGCCTTCTCCTGGCGACACCTCAGCACCACTTGCCAAGTGGATTACCTCTTCCTTCTTAAAACACCACTGATGGCTTCTGAGGCAGCACTCTGGTCTCCTCCCTCCTGACTGGCCACCCCTGCCCATCTCCTTAGCTGGTTCTGCCTCATCTTGCTGCTCTCTGATTTCGGTGCCCATTGGGCTCAGTGCTTGGGCATCCTCGTTCTGGCTATGGTCACTCCCTAGGGGATGTGGACCATCTCATGGCATGCAATCCCATCTCTACCCTGATAACTCCCAAGGCTGTATTCCCCACCCAGTGCTCGCTCCTGAACTCCAGACGCGCATGTACAGCCTCCTGTGCAGCCCTCCACTCTCCGTGGTCTCAGAGGCATCTCAGGCTTCCTGTGACCAAAGCTGAAATCCTGACTTCCCACAGCCCCAGACCTGCTCCCCCGTCCCACTCCCCATTTCAGAAGATGGCAACTCCGTGCTTCCAGTCACTCTTGCCACCAAGCCTTGGTGTTGTCCTCAGCTCCCCTTTCTCCCTCACACAACACACCCAGTCCCTCAGCAGAGCAGAATACTCGTCTAGAATCTGCCCACTTCTCACCGTATACCCTCTGCCTCCTCCCTGAACTTAAATCATCTCCTGCCTAAATAAGTGTAATAGCCTCCTAACCTGTCCGCTGCTTCCACTGCTGACCCGTCTCTTCTCAACATCCCACAGTGTGACCCCACGTCACAGCTTGACCCGTTCCACCTCTGCTCTCAGCCCTTGGTAGCTCCCCGTCTCATGCAGCGTCAACCCCCTGTCAGCCCAGCCGCCCTGTCTCTCCTCCTCCCAGCTCCGACCTCCTCCGCAAACCCCCGGCACCAACTCTGCCGGACCCGTTGTCTGCTCCTGCCTCATCCGCCCTTGTTCCCGCAGGACCCATTCCCTCAGGCCTTCGGGTTTCTGCTCACTTGCCACCCTATTAACTGGCTCCCCCTGACCACCCTGTCTCCGAGAAAAGCTGCCCCCTAGGCCTCCGCATGCTTTGTTCTCTCGCTGGTGTGTGAGCTGCTTGAGAGCAGGGCTCTGACACCTCACTGCTGTAGCTCCAGCGCTCCCACCAGGTTCTGGCCCTAGGGGATGCTCAGGAGCCATTTGAGAGGAGCGGGGCAGGCAGGCTTGCGGCGAGCCCCGCAGTGAAGTGGTGTCAGGCCAGAGGCCAGCCCGGGCACTGGGGCGGGCACTGGGGAAGACAGGCAGTCTGGGGGAAAGCGAGCTCACTGGGCCCCTGCCCACCTTGGCCGCCCTGCACAGGTTCAACCGGGCGGCCCTCATCAACGTGGGCTTCCTGGAGAGCGGCAACAGCACGGACTACATTGCCATGCATGACGTGGATCTGCTCCCTCTCAATGAGGAGCTGGACTATGGCTTCCCTGAGGCTGGGCCCTTCCACGTGGCCTCCCCGGAGCTCCACCCTCTCTACCACTACAAGACCTATGTCGGCGGCATCCTGCTGCTCTCCAAGCAGCACTACCAGCTGGTGAGGCCCGGCCCAGCCTGCGTGGCCCAGAGCCAGGGAGTCCCTGCCTGGGTGGGGGCATTGGCAGGAGGAGCAGCGGTTCTGGGGCCCAGCACATGGAGGAGTCCTGCCCAGGCCTAGCAGGGCAGCCCACTGCAGCCAGCAACCTGACAGGAACAGGACCCAGCAAGTCAGGGAGGATTCTGCCACAGAAACCCCCATGCTAGCTGGCTCAGAAGAACTGGGGTTCTTTGGCTCCCCAAATGGAAAAGTTTGGGTAGGGCTGGAGGAGAGGCTCTGGCTTCTGGTGCAGCTTGCTCAGCCTCTCGGACAGTATCACCAGGACACCATTTCACCTTTCACCCTCAGCTCTGCCTCCTCTAGGCTGGATTTATTTTCAGACGTTCATTGCGCACGGTGGTTGTTATAGCTGTAACCCACATCCTTGTAGGCCCAAGTCCAGTGGGAGATGGAGCCTCTTCCCCAGCAGCCCAGACACGAGTCCCAGAACTGTTTCACACTGGCTCTTGGTTAGCCTGATTTGAGTCGTGTGCCCCTCCCTGAGTCAGTCACTGTCTGGGGTGGAGTCATGGGGCAGAGGGGTGGGGGACTGAGTGGCTTAGATTGCCATCTCCTACCTCTCTTTTCAAGCTGTGACTGAAGCCAGTTTTATGTAAAGGTGGTAAAGATAAGTGTCTCCCACAGAGCCCAACTGCCTCTCCCCCACACCGAGGAAGACATGAAGGCAGACCAAGCCAGGGGAAATGGCATTAGGGGGGCTGGCAGAAATCCAGCAGGCCCTTCCCAGCACCGGCTCCCCAGATAGGTTCCACCTGCTAGTCAGACATTTTTGAGAAACTAATCAACTCCCACAAGTCCAGGGTGCCCTTATAATAGGCAAAGGAACTGGCACCAGCCGACTATTTCCGATACCACAGAGGTTGCAGAAACTGCAAGCGTCCAGGCCTCCATTCAGAAGTGCCTAGGGAGGAGGAGGAAAGGGGGCCTGGCCTGGCCCGCCTCAGGCTGGGTGCTATCAAGTGCTAAGAGACCAAGAAGCATGACCCTGCCTGTCTCTGTGTCAGTGCAACGGGATGTCCAACCGCTTCTGGGGCTGGGGCCGTGAGGACGATGAGTTCTACCGGCGCATCAAAGGAGCTGGGCTCCAGGTAACACTCCTCCCAGGGCCCACCACCTCCTCTGCCATTGTGGCAGCCCTGGGACTCCCGTCTCTGCCATTAGACAGAGTTCCTTGAGGCATGGAGAAGGCACCCCTGCTTCCAACCCCAGCCCTGCCCCAGACAGCACACCTCTTATGCAGAATGGGAATGCAAGTCCCCTCCTATAGCCTGTGGCAGCTGTGGGACCCCAGAGGACTAGTGGCGAGGCCCAGGGCTCCAGGAGGGGCAGCCTGACCCAACTTCCTTTGGCTTCCTTAGCTTTTCCGCCCCTCGGGAATCACAACTGGGTATAAGACATTTCGCCACCTGCATGACCCAGCCTGGCGGAAGAGGGACCAGAAACGCATCGCGGCTCAAAAACAGGTGCTGGCTGCTCCCCTGTTAGGG
Source organism: Manis javanica (assembly GCF_040802235.1). Taxonomy (NCBI): domain Eukaryota; kingdom Metazoa; phylum Chordata; class Mammalia; order Pholidota; family Manidae; genus Manis; species Manis javanica. The sequence goes on from NC_133169.1 coordinate 78,958,045, forward strand.
GTCAGATAGGTGATGATGTGGACAACCAACAGGCCCAAGCATTTCACCAAGTTCTCCTTGGGCCCAAATGACCCTGTCCTCCTCTGCTTGGCCCAGGTCAGCATTTTGCTTGGGCATCATTCTCTCTGGTGGCTGCCGTGGGCTCTTGGGCACTGTGGGTCAGCCAAGACCTAGGTCTGCACAAATTGGGGGGAGGTGGGTGTCAGCTAAAGGTGCCAGAATCCCAGGCAGACCTGCCACACGGAAGTTCCTGCCCTTCCAACAGCCTCTTTAGGCTTCGTGGGTAGACAGCTGACACCCACAAAGCCCTGAGTACATGCTTTCTCCACCTTTCCTTCCCAGGAGCAATTCAAGGTGGACCGGGAGGGAGGCCTGAGCACCGTGAAGTACCGTGTGGATTCCCGAACCACCCTGTCTGTGAGCGGAGCCCCCTGCACTGTTCTCAACATCATGTTGGACTGTGACAAGGCTGCCACCCCCTGGTGCACATTTGGCTGAGTTGGCTGGACAGAAGGAAGCCTGTGCCCTATTGGCCATACTGCTGCCCAGGCCCGGGACAGAGCCTCGGACCCCAGGCCCAGCTCCCACAGGATGTGAAGTAGCCTGAAGCAGCAGACAGCAAGCCATGTGTTGGCAGTAGCCCAGCCCCCAAAGACAGGCTTGAGTCAGGACAGGAAACATGGTGCCTGGGATGCTGCTAGCAATAAATGGTGATGGAGAGAGGCCAGGAGTAGCTCCTGACTGGGACTCTGCACACTGCCTTCCTGTTTGCTGTACTCTGCCCTCCTTTGTGCACTCGGACCTGGGATTTTGTTACTTCTTCCCCTGGACCACCTGGAGCAAAGAGACAGTTTAGAAGCTAGGCCACTGATGCGGGTGGCCAGTGCAACTGAGAGGGTCAAAACTGAAAACCTGCGTGCAAGAAAGACCCAAGAAAGGGAACCACTGGGACCAGCTCTACCTGACTGTCACCATGCAGCAGTGTGGGCCTAATGTTGCCAGATCTTCTGATTTGTCAAAAGGAACTGGAATTCTGGATTCTTAAATGACATCAGGTCATTTTTAAATAATAGCAAGCTAATTGAAATTTTAAAAAAAATATGGCAGGCCAAACAAATGTGTTTTGGACCACCAGTTTGTCACCGGTGGCTGAGGGGAAGGGGATGGTGCAAAAGATGACACCTCTCTTGGAGTTGGAGCAGGCCTGGGATGATCAGGCCAGGGGAGGCTTAGGTGGGAAAGAAGCCAAAGGACAAGGCTCCTGCCACCTCCCACAGCCCTCTGGGCAGTCTGACCGCTGCCAGGCTCTGGTGGGCTCCATCTCTGGAAGGGGGCTCCATCCTGCCTCACCGAGAAGGACAAAAATAGAACCACAGGACTGGACTTAGGGCAGGCAGGGTGCTTCAGCAATGACGGTCATGGCTTGAGGGAGGGAGGACCATGTTTCTGAGGTGGAGGAAGAATAAGGAAAATAGAATCCTGGAGTGCTGCCACAGCATGATGGGGAGGCTGCAAAATCACTGAATGCCAAGGAGAAGGGAAGGGAGGGACGCTGAGGGAGCCCATGGATTGGGGAGTGGTCTTGGAGGAACCATCTGGAGGGAAGCCCAGGGGCCCACGAGTGGGGAGCTAGGGGCCTTGCGAGGCAGACCACTCCTTTAAGGCGTCTGACTGTCTGAGACTTGGGGCAAAGTCAGAGGAGAAGGGCACCAGTGAAGACTGGTTTAACAGTAAACAGAACACCTGAAGTGATGGAGGTTTCAGAGTTCTGGAGGGTGGATTCAACAGCTCTACTCCAAAGACTCCTCTGTGGGTGCTGTCAGGGCTGCTATGAGCAGTTGTGTGTACACAGCTGAACCTAAGCCAAGAGATTTAAGCAAAGAGGAACGGAGTGATGCTTCAGGCTCCATGTAATGTTTAGATGCACAACAGAGGGTCCATGTGATCCCAAATTGACCTTGCTTGGTGATTGTCACTCACACAGTGAGGAGCAAACAAGCTGCCGTTATGGTGCAGGGGTGGTAGGAGGGACTTCCTCAACTTGAAGCCCAGGAGAGGGGATGGTGTACTTTACTTAGGCCAGTCTCTGGACTAAGTGGCTGCATCATCTTGGATTTATGTCACCTGGGGACAGAACAGCCTCTTGCAGTTGGTGGGAATGCACATGGCAGCAAAGCCCCCAGTTCTGTACTCACCTGACACGCAGCAAGACCTAGAAAAATGGGAGCTCTTTCCTTTCCACCTGTACCGGGGGAGTGAAAGGAGTAGGAGAAAAGCAGGTCAGGCTGACCAGCCCGGACACCACTCCAATCCCATGCCCCCGCTCTCCCCCATGACTGCTGCATCACCTCCATCATCCAGGTGCCTGTAAGTACCCAGGCTGGGCCTGAGGCAGCCTGAATCTGCAGCTTCCCAGTGCCCCAGCCCAGGCCTCTGCTGGGCCACTCCAGGAGTGGGGGAGAGAGCTGAGCAGTGGTTGGCAAGGGGAAAAAGCAGATGGATCCTCACTTCCCCAGCACCTTGGTTGCCTCCTCCATGGAGCAGAAGTAACATCCGCATCTCGCTGGCCAAGGCGTGGATGAAATGAACCCAAGAGGTAGGATCACCTGGCACAGTGCTTAGCCAATATGGTTGTAATAATAACAAGCACTTACTGAGCATTTGCCACCTACAACATTCCTTATGTTGCATTATTTCACGAGGCCTCTCTACCTGAGAGCTAGGTCCCGTTTTAGAGATGAAGACAGTGAAGCACAGAGAGGTAAGTAGCTTGCCCAAGGTCAAAGAGCTGATACCTGATGGAGCTTGCGATTTCAACCACTAGATTCTGCCTTAAGAGCCAGGTTCCTTCATGCCCAGCAGGTGCCTGTTCCAGAGATTCCTTCCCTTCCAGGCCCTCCTCCTCCCCAGCTGGAAAGGGCCAGTGGGGATGACTGGCCAATATTGTCTGGTGTCCCTTCCACCTGTGGGACAAAAGTAGGACCTCTTCCCCATGCCTCCTCTGCCTGGAATATCGGATCTGTCAGCTGGAGAGGTCCCGTGAAGCATCAGTGGGACCCAGAGCATGGCACTGTGCCTGATGAATGTACAAGGTGCTTGGGGAAGGCCTCCCCAAGGAAGCCAGGTCTCGGTGGTGGTGTCAGTTTGCAGTCAGGACGGGAAGGGTCCCTGAGGGATCAGCAGGTACAAGGCACTGACCCAAGAAAGCATGGTATGTTTGGGGACCTAGGAGCAGTTCAAGGTGTCCCTGGTACCCCAATACAGTGCAGAAGTTGGGGGAGGTGGGCCACAGAGGGAAGGTTAGGATGATCCATGAGGATCTATGAATGCCACGCTGAGCAACTTGTACTTTCCTCTGTGTGTGCAGGAATTTTGAGCAGGGAGAGACACACCATTATATCTGTATTACAGAAAGATCCTTGAGCGCAGGACCCAGGTGGGCCGCAGGACAGAATCTGGAAGAGGGAGAGAGCCCAGGCCAGCAAGATGATGAAGCTAGAAGGAGGCAGGAAGTGGGGAGAAAGGGGGGTCTGCTGAGTCCCTAAGGTCTGCAGAAGCCAGATGGATGGCTACCATTGAGCCTTCCTCCACAGAGGGTCAGCTTCCCAAAAGGCCAACTGGATATTCACGGTCTTTTTGCCATCTCAGCCTTCCATGCCTTGAGAACATGTTTTTAAACGACAAAAAAATCAAAGGAAGAAACTTTCACTTTCAGCTTCAACATCTAAAAGGGCTTGGAAGTCATCATTCCCATCCTCACAAGAAAAAAAACTCAAATTAAAAAGCAACTTCTCTCGGACCTCTCAGAGAACTGACGTTGCAAGGCAAAACTGCCAGCCCCAGATCCGAAGAGACGGTCACATACAGCCACAGCCCAGGCGTGGAGGCTGCTGGAGTGCCAAACTGCTGAGAATACTTAAATGGTAATTCGGACAAATTGATGGAGGCTGAGTGTGGCGAAGAGCCAAGAAAACTCCTCCTGTCTCTAGCAGGGGGAGGGGCAAATAACCATTTAGAAGTATGCCCAGAACAGTCTCCCTGACAAAAGCCTACCCCCCGGGTAAAAAGACTGCGAGAGCCTTACCTCACCTAGGAGGTAGCAAAATCACCTACCTCCACTTCCTCCTTTCTTTCTGCCTCATCTAAGGTGAGGTCAAGGTAAGAGAGAACCTGCGAAGGTCGCAGCCCAGGGATACAGACCCACTAAAAGACTGATATTTCATCATAAAATTATAAAATGCTTCCCTTTCCCTAAACCTTACCATCTGGTCAGCAAGCCTCCAGTATATCAACAGTGGATCATAGCTGAAAGAGCTTCAAGGCAGAGATTGTATTTAAATTCTTGGGGAAATTCACGGACAATTAAGGAGAAAAAGAATCTAGGACACTAGAGGAATTACAGCCATCAGCACCTAAATGTCTAATAAACATTAAGCCAGTCCAACTCCTAGCCAATAACACCAAACCACATGTTAAAGATCCATTTATATCAGTCCCTTTGCCAAATAAATCATGTATTACAAGCCATGCTAAAAGGCATGAAAAAAATGGACTTAAGAGATACAAGAATCAATCAAACTCAGAAATGACACCAATTTTGGAATGATCAGACAGGAAATATTTTAAAATAATTACGACTAGTGTGTTTAGAGCTTGTGATATTATTATTCATAAGAAATACATATTTGCTCATTCAGATCACCAAAATATATTTAGTCTTTACCCACAGTTCACAGCTTCCAAAACCCTTGGTGTTTCCTGAGTAATCAGTGCAATGGAAGCATGTTTTATTAAAATGTTTGGTCTCTTGTTCTCAGTTTCTGAAATCACTTCAGAGCCAAAAAAGTGAGATGGGTCTCTTGTAATTTGTAACAATCCCTTCCCACCACAACTGGCTTTATGAATGAAGTGACTTTTGAAAAGTAAAATTACAAAATTAGTCATATTGTGCTGATCACAAAGGCATGGCTGCCAAGAGGTGACCAAAAGAGTATTCAGCTAAAAGCTAAGAAAAGTATTATAGAGGTTTCACAGGCAAATAACTCATAAAGCATTTGGTTATTTCTCTGGATGTTGTAAATTTTGTTGTCCATATCAGGTTTTTAAAACTTACATTGATATTTATTTTCTCATTCTAAGTAAATTTTCACTATCAAAAAAATTAGCTTAGAAGGACATTGAAATTTATTGTAACTATATTCCATTTTTTCAAAAAGTTAAGTACCTTTAAATTTCAGACACTTGGGTCCACTACTGAGCTGTATCTACCCCTCAACTGGACTTCCTCCTCAGATAATTTACCTAGTAAGATGATTTCATTTTCAGTCTGAGATCCAGTCTCTACTATTTCTCTTTCTTTATACATAACTTCTTCAATTGCTCGACTCTAAGTTTTGGGTCTTATTTTATTGATACTGTAATTTTCTTTTAATAATAGTCAAAACTGCTTCTCCCAAATACCTTGTGTGTTCATTTAATCATTTTCATATATGCTAATCTATGTTGACTAAAAGTCACCTCTCAAAGACTAAACCACACGTGTGTTTTAAGGTCCACAAAAATGAATATTTCCTAGTAGGTTATTTCTTTTCCATTTAAGCACAGTTTCTACATTTTTCACAAAAAAAATCATGCCAGTATAACTGATATTGTGCCCACATATTTATTTTTCCCTCCTTCCTAGGCAACCGAATCATACATAGTCTCTCTAACCTGGCATTGTTAAGACTGTTTTCTATGTTCAGCTATTTTATACCTTCAGAATTCATGCAGAGTGACAGTTTTCATATGATACGTATCCACTGTGGCTTTATGTGAGTTTTTGTAAGTGCAATTTCCCTATTATTAATAAAGGTACTTATGGCTGTGGGGGGAAAAAGACTGTCAGCAGATTAAAAAAAAAGATCCAAATGTCTTTAAAAAATCCACTTTAAAAAGATACAAATAGATTAAAAGTAAAGAGATGAAGGAGGTGCTGGAGAAAAAGATGGTAGAGTAGGAAGTCAAGGCAGAAACCTCCTCCTGAAAACAACATGGAAAAGAAGAAAATACAGCAAATACAACTAAATCTGAAAATGACCTGAAGACTGCAGAACAGACCACTACATCTGGGGAAGAAGAGACAACCACACAGAAAAGGGTAAAGTGGCAGAGCCGCGGCAATCTGGCAGGACCCAAGCCCTCACCCCACCCTAGCCTACAGGTAGAAAAAAGAGGAATGGAACAGGGAGGGGGTAGGAGCCCAGGAGTGCTACACACCTGTCCCTGGAGATCTCCAGATCATGAGCCCACACTACATTGGGCTCTGGTGATTAGCACAGCTGGACACCAGGGACAGGTGGAACACTGGGAGGCTAGATTCCAGCCACTTGTAGATGGCAGGCGTGCTCTGCCAGTCCTGAGACACAAAGTAGAGGCAGCAGTTTGGAAGACTTGCCAGCAGTTGGTGGCAGTGGGAGGGGGCTTACCAGAGGGGTGAGGGTTAGATGAAGCTCTCTTCCCAGGACAAAGGGCAGGTGGATGACACCTTCCCAGCCCTCCCTCAGCCCAACAGGTCAGGAATTCTTGGGAGCCCCAAACACCCATCCCCCTCGCAATGCAGCCCCAAGTCTCCTCCCTGTGCACACTGCCAGAAGCCAACCCACTCAGCCCAGCGTCAGCCTCAGACTTTGCTGCCTAGCAGGCAGAGGGAGACTCTCCCAGGTTTCTCAGCTCCATTTCAGCTCAATCAGGGAGGTACCTGCATGGGCAAGCCCCAAGAGCTCCTTCCCTGTAGGTGTCTAAGCCCAGTGCTCTGCATCTTTCCCACACAGAGCCACACATCAGCCTTCCCACACCATAAATCCTGCAGCCCTGTCATTGCTGTAGGGCAGGTAGAGGGCAGCCCACCCACAGTGAACCTAGAAGACTGCTGCACTGATCACAAAGGCATGGCTGTAGCAAACTTCCAGAACAGACTGAGACCATTACAGAAGACAGAGAGAGGTGGCCCCACCCACTGCACACCAACAGCTGCAGCTTTTGCAAAGTAAAACCAGTCACTGGAGAGTAAAGAATCTTGAGCTTCTGAGCGCCATAGGATGCCTTCTTCATAAAGCTATTACTCTGTAGGCCATGAAGCATAGCAGATCCACCTAATACAAAGAAAGAAACACAGAAACCCTGAAGAAATGAGGAAGAAGAGGAATATATTCCAAACAAAACTATAGGACAAGATATCAGAAAGAGGGCTAAGTGAAACAGAAATCACCAATCTTCTTGATAAAGATTTCAAAGTAAAAGTCATAAGCATGCTCACAGGTTTACACAAAAGTATTCAAGATCTCAGGGAAGACTTCCAACTAAGAGATAGACGACCTGAAAAAGAGCCACTCAGAGCTAAAAAATACAGATTCTGAAATGCAACATAAATGAATGGATTTAATAGCAGATTTTCACAGGTTGAAGAAGTTGTAAATGATTTGGAAATTAGCAAGGAACCCATGAAGCTGGAAAACAGAAGAAAAAGCTCTCCAGGAATGAAATAAGAGAGCTGTGTGACCAATCCAAATGGAAGAATATTTGCATAATAGGGATTCCAGAAGGAGAACAAGGAGTAAAGAGATAGAAAGTCTGTTGAGGAAATAATTGTTGAAAACTTACCCAATCTGGGGAAGGAAAGAGACACTCGGCATGGAAGTACAGAGAGCCCCTAACAAAAGGAACCCCAGGAAGACAATACCAACACATATAATAACTAAAATGGCAAAGATCAAGGACAAGGAGAGAGTGTTGAAAGCAGCCAGAGATAGAAAGAAAGACTACTTATAAAGGAAACCCCATGAGGCTACCAGCAGACTTCTCAGCAGGAACTTTACAGGCCACAAGGGAGTGGCATGATATACTTGTGGTAATGAAACAGGATCTCCAACCAAGAATATGCTACCCAGAAAGTTTATCATTTAAATCTGAAGTTGGGATTAAACAATTTTCAGATAAACAGAAGTTGTAGGAATTCATCACCACTAAGCCAGGCCTACAAGATATGTTAAAGAGACTGCTGTAGACGGAAATGTTCCTAAGGCTAAATAGCTTTCACCAGTGAAAATAAGCCCACAGTAAAGGTAGTGGACAAATTAATACCCAAGCAAGTACAAAATTAAAACAGAAACAAAATCAACTACAAAATCAGTCAAAGGATACACAAAAAGTGCAGATTATGACATCTAATACACAGAGTATGAAGAGGAATAAGAAGGAAAAAAAGTACTGTTAGATTGTGTTTGAAATAGAGTAGTCAGCAATTTAAGATAGACTGTTATATAGTAAGGAAGCTATTCTTGAACCTTTGGTAACCACAAAACTAAGGGCTGCAATAGATAGACACAAAAGAAAAGAGAGGGAGAGAAAAAAGGAGGGAGGGAGGGAGGAAGGAAGGAAGGAAGGGAAACAATAGGAGAGAGAGAAAAAAAGATTAAAGGAGGGAGTGAGGGAGGAAGAGAAGAAAAGAAAGTGAAAGAAGGAAAGATGAACTATCCAATCACAACACTACATAAATCCATCAAAAAAAAGATGAGTATGAGAGAGAAAAAATGAGAGGAGATATAAAAACAATGGGAAAACAATTAATAAAGTGGCAAAAGTACATAACTATCCATAATCACCTCAAGTGTAAATGGACTGAATGCAACAATCAAAAGACATGGAGTGGCAGAATGAATTCAGAAAAACAAGAGCCATCTATATAGTGCATACAAAAGACTCACTTCAGACCCAAAGACATACACAAACTAAAAGTAAAGGGATAGAAAAAGACATTTCATGCAAATAATATGGAGAAAAAGGGAGTAGCAGTACACAGACAAAATAGATTTTAAAACAAATAAAAGTAATGAGACAAAGAAGATTACATAATGATAAAGGGGTCAGTCCAGCAAGAGGCTATAACCATTATAAATACCTATGCACCCAACATAGGAGCACCTACATATGTGAAACAAATACTAACAAAAAGGGGGAAATAGAATACAATGCATTCATTTTCGGAGACTTCAACATTCCGCTCACTCCAAAGGACAGACCAACCAGACAAAACATGTAAGGAGACAGAGGCACTGAACAACGCATTGGAACAGGTGGACCTAACAGACATCTTTAGAACACTGCACCCCAAAACAGCAGGATACACACTCTGCTCAAGTGCACATGGAACAATTTCAAGAATAGATCATATACTAGGCCATAAAAAGTGCCTCAGTAAATTCAGAAGGATTGAAATTGTACCAACCAGCTTCTCAGACCACAAAAGTATTAAACTAGAAACAAATTATGCAAAGAAAACAAACAAGCCCACAAAGACATCAAGGCTTAACAATATGCTCCTAAATAATGGATCAATGACCAAATAAAATCAAAGATCAAGCAATATACGGAGACAAATGGAAACAATAACTCAACACTGCAAATCTCTGGGATGCAGCGAAGGCCATGCTAAGAGGGAAGTATATTGCAATACAAGCCAACCTCAGGAAAAAAGAATAATCCCATATGAAAAGTCTAAACTCACAATTAATGAAACTAGAAAAAGAAGAACAAATGAGGCCCAAAGTCAGTAGAAAGAGGGACATAATAAAGATTAGAGCAGAAATAAGTAAAAATGAGAAGAATACAACAATAGAGAGAATTGATGAAACCAGGAGCTGGTGCTTCAAGCAAATAAACAAAATAGATAAACCCCCAGCCAGACTTATCAAGAAAAAAGTCTACACACACAAACAGAATCAGAAATAAAAAAGGAAATATCACTACAGACACCACAGAAATACAAAGAATTATTAGAGAATACTATGAAAACATATGCGAACAAGATGGATAACCTAGAAGAAATGGACAATGTTCTAGAAAAGTACAACCTTCCAAGACTGACCCAAGAAGAAAGAGAAAATCTGAACAGACCAATTAACAGCGACAAAATTGAATTGGTCATCAGAAAACTTACTACATAAGAACAAAATCCCTGGACCAGATGGCTTCACCACTAAATTTTATCAAACACTTAGTGCAGAACTAATACCCATTCCCCTCAAAATTCTCCAAAAGCAGAAGAGGAGGCAATACTTCCAAACTCATTCTATGAAGCCAGCGTCACTCTGATACCAAAACCAGGCAAACACAACAAAAAAATAAAATTACACACCAATATCCTGATGAATATAGATACAAAAATCCTCAACACAATATTAGCAAACCGAATTAAAAAATACATCAAATAGGATTTCTTACAGAGATGCAAGGATGGTACAATATCAAAAAATCCATCAACATCACCCACTACATCAACAGAAAGAAGGAAAAAAATCACATGATCATTTCCATGGATAATGAAAAGCATTCAACAAAATTCAACATCCATTCATGATAAAAACTCTCAAAAGACAGGAGCCAAGATGGCGGCATGAGTAGAGCAGTGGAAATCTCCTCCCCAAAACACATAGAGCTATGAAAATATAACAAAGAAAAATCTTCCTAAAATAGAGACCACAGGACACAGGACAACATCCAGACCACATCCACACCTGCAAGAACCCAGCGCCTTGCGAAGGGGAGTGCTTTTTGGAAGTCTTAAAGGGGCAGGACAGGTCACTTAGACCAGAGGCAGGGAATCTGGGGATCTCTGGGCACTCTAACTCCCTGGGCAGCAGGGAGCATAGAGGCCCCTTACAGAGATAAATAGCCACCCGGCCGCTCTTCCAACAGGGCTCCACCACTTTGGAGGAGCAGCCCCAGCCAGGCCACGCCCACAGCAACAGCAGAGATAAACCCCATAGCAACGGGGCAGGAAGGAGAAGCCCTGTCTGCACACAGCTGCCCAGCACAAGCCACTAGAGGTCGCTATTCTCCCAGGAGAGGAAGGCCACAAACCAACAAGAAGGAAAGCTCTCCCAGCTGTCACTTGTACCAGCTCTGCAAACTATCTCTATCACCATGAAAAGACAAAACTACAGGCGACAAAGATCACAGAGACAACACCTGAGAAGGAGACAGACCTAACCAGTCCTCCTGAAAAAGAATTCAAAATAAAAATCATGAACATGCTGACAGAGATGCAGAGAAAAATGCAAGAGCAATGGGATGAGATGCAGAGAAAAATGCAAGAGCAGTGGGATGAAGTCCGGAGGGAGATCACAGATGTCAGGAAGGAGATCACAGAAGTGAAACAATCCCTGGAAGGGTTTATAAGCAGAATGGATTAGATGCAAGAGGCCATTGAAGGAATAGAAGCCAGAGAACAGGAACGTATAGAAGCTGACATAGAGAGAGATAAAAGGATCTCCAAGAATGAAACAACACTAAGAGAACTATGTGACCAAGCCAAAAGGAATAATGTTCGTATTATAGGGATACCAGAAGAAGAAGAAAGAGGAAAAGGGATAGAAAGTCTCTTTGAAGAAATAATTGCTGAAAACTTCCCCAAACTGGGGGAGGAAATAATCGAACAGACCATGGAATTACACAGAACCCCCAACAGAAAGGATCCAAGGAGGACAACACCAAGACACATAGTAATTAAAATGGCAAGGATCAAGGACAAGGAAAGAGTTTTAAAGGCAGCTAGAGAGAAAAAGGTCACCTACAAAGGAAAACCCATTAGGCTAACATCAGACTTCTCGACAGAAACACTACAGGCGAGAAGAGAATGGCATGATATACTTAATGCAATGAAACAGAAGGGCCTTGAACCAAGGATACTGTATCCAGCACGACTATCATTTAAATATGATGGTGGGATTAAACAATTCCCAGATAAGCAAAAGCTGAGGGAATTTGCTTCCCACAAACCACCTCTACAGGACATCCTACAGGGACTGCTCTAGATGGGAGCACCCCTAAAAAGAGCACAGAACAAAACACACAACATATGAAGAATGGAGGAGGAGGAATAAGAAGGGAGAGAAGAAAAGAATCTCCAGACAGTGTATATAACAGCTCAATAAGCGAGCTAAGTTAGGCAGTAAGATACTAAAGAAGCTAACCTTGAACCTTTGGTAACCATGAATCTAAAGCCTGCAATGGCAATAAGTACATATCTCTCAATAGTCACCCTAAATGTAAATGGACTTAATGCACCAATCAAAAGACACAGAGTAATAGAATGGATAAAAAAGCAAGACCCATCTATATGCTGCTTACAAGAAACTCACCTTAAACCCAAAGATAAGTATAGACTAAAAGTCAAGGGATGGAAAAACATATTTCAGGCAAACAACAGTGAGAAGAAAGCAGGGGTTGCAGTACTAATATCAGACAAAATAGACTTCAAAACACAGAAAGTAACAAGAGATAAAGAAGGATACTACATAATGATAAAGGGCTCAGTCCAACAAGAGGATATAACCATTCTAAATATATATGCACCCAATACAGGAGCACCAGCATATGTGAAGCAAATACTAACAGAACTAAAGAGGGAAATAGACTGCAATGCATTCATTTTAGGAGACTTCAACACACCACTCACCCCAAAGGATAGATCCACTGGGCAGAAAATAAGTAAGGACACAGAGGCACTGAACAACACCCTAGAACAGATGGACCTAATAGACATCTATAGAACTCTACATCCAAAAGCAACAGGATATACTTTCTTCTCAAGTGCACATGGAACATTCTCCAGAATAGACCACATACTAGCTCACAAAAAGAGCCTCAGTAAACTCCAAAATATTGAAATTCTACCAACCAATTTTTCAGACCACAAAGGTATAAAAGTAGAAACAAATTCTACAAAGAAAACAAAAAGGCTCACAAACACATGGAGGCTTAACAACATGCTACTAAATAATCAATGGATCAATGAACAAATCAAAATAGAGATCAAGGAATATATAGAAACAAATGACAACAACAACACTAAGCCCCAACTTCTGTGGGACGCAGCGAAAGCAGTCTTAAGAGGAAAGTATATAGCAATCCAGGCACACTTGAAGAAGGAAGAACAATCCCAAATGAATAGTCTAACATCACAATTATCAAAACTGGAAAAAGAAGAACAAATGAGGCCTAAAGTCAGCAGAAGTAGGGACATAATAAAGATCAGAGAGGAAATAAACAAAATTGAGAAGAATAAAACAATAGCAAAAATCAACGAAACCAAGAGCTGGTTCTTTGAGAAAATAAACAAGATAGATAAGCCTCTAGCCCAACTTATTAAGAGAAAAAGAGAATCAACACAAATCAACATAATCAGAAATGAGAATGGAAAAATCACGACAGACTCCACAGAAATACAAAGAATTATTAAAGACTACTATGAAAACCTATATGCCAACAAGCTGGAAAACCTAGAAGAAATGGACAGCTTCCTAGAAAAATACAACCTCCCAAGACTGACCAAGGAAGAAACACAAAAGTTAAACAAACCAATTACAAGCAAAGAAATTGAAACAGTAATCAAAAAACTACCCAAGAACAAAACCCCGGGGCCGGACGGATTTACCTCGGAATTTTATCAGACACACAGAGAAGACATAATACCCATTCTCCTTAAAGTGTTCCAAAAAATAGAGGAAGAGGGAATACTCCCAAACTCATTCTATGAAGCCAACATCACCCTAATACCAAAACCAGGCAAAGACCCCACCAAAAAAGAAAATTACAGACCAATATCCCTGATGAATGTAGATGCAGAAATACTCAATAAAATATTAGCAAACAGAATTCAACAGTATATCAAAAGGATCATACACCATGACCAAGTGGGGTTCATCCCAGGGATGCAAGGATGGTACAACATTCGAAAATCCATCAACATCATCCACCACATCAACAAAAAGAAAGACAAAAACCACATGATCATCTCCATAGATGCTGAAAAAGCACTTGACAAAATTCAACATCCATTCATGATAAAAACTCTCAGCAAAATGGGAATAGAGGGCACGTACCTCAACATAATAAAGGCCATATATGATAAACCCACAGCCAGCATTATATTGAACACCGAGAAGCTGAAAGCATTTCCTCTGAGATCGGGAACCAGACAGGGATGCCCACTCTCCCCACTGTTATTTAACATAGTACTGGAGGTCCTAGCCACGGCAATCAGACAAAACAAAGAAATACAAGGAATCAGATTGGTAAAGAAGTTAAACTGTCACTATTTGCAGATGATATGATACTGTACATAAAAAACCCTAAAGACTCCACTCCAAAACTACTAGAACTGATATCGGAATACAGCAAAGTTGCAGGATACAAAATTAACACACAGAAATCTGTAGCTTTCCTATACACTAACAATGAATCAATAGAAAGAGAAATTAGGAAAACAATTCCATTCACCATTGCATCAAAAAGAATAAAATACCTAGGAATAAACCTAACCAAAGAAGTGAAAGACTTATACTCTGAAAACTACACGTCACTCTTAAGAGAAATTAAAGGGGACACTAATAAATGGAAACTCATCCCATGCTCATGGCTAGGAAGAATTAATATCGTCAAAATGGCCATCCTGCCCAAAGCAATATACAGATTTGATGCAATCCCTCTCAAATTACCAGCAACATTCTTCAATGAATTGGAACAAATAATTCAAAAATTCATATGGAAACACCAAAGACCCCGAATAGCCAAAGCAATCCTGAAAAAGAAGAATAAAGTAGTGGGGATCTCACTCCCCAACTTCAAGCTCTACTACAAAGCCATAGTAATCAAGACAATTTGGTACTGGCACAAGAACAGAGCCACAGACCAGTGGAACAGATTAGAGACTCCAGACATTAACCCAAACACATATGGTCAATTAATATTTGATAAAGGAGCCATGGACATACAATGGCAAAATGACAGTCTCTTCAACAGATGGTGCTGGCAAAACTGGACAGCAACTTGTAGGAGAATGAAACTGGACCATTGTCTAACCCCATATACAAAGGTAAACTCAAAATGGATCAAAGACCTGAATGTAAGTCATGAAACCATTAAACTCTTGGAAAAAAACATAGGCAAAAACCTCTTAGACATAAACATGAGTGACCTCTTCTTGAACATATCTCCCCGGGCAAGGAAAACAACAGCAAAAATGAGCAAGTGAGACTACATTAAGCTGAAAAGCTTCTGTACAGTGAAAGACACCATCAATAGAACAAAAAGGAACCCTACAGTATGGGAGAATATATTTGAAAATGACACATCCGATAAAGGCTTGACATCCAGAATATATAAAGAGCTCACATGCCTCAACAAACAAAAAACAAATAACCCAATTAAAAAATGGGCAGAGGAACTGAACAGACAGTTCTCTAAAAAAGAAATACAGATGGCCAAGAGACACATGAAAAGATGCTCCACATCGCTAATTATCAGAGAAATGCAAATTAAAACCACAATGAGGTATCACCTCACACCAGTAAGGATAGCTGCCATCCAAAAGACAAACAACAACAAATGTTGGCGAGGCTGTGGAGAAAGGGGAACCCTCCTACACTGCTGGTGGGAATGTAAATTAGTTCAACCATTGTGGAAAGTAGTATGGAGGTTCATCAAAATGCTCAAAACAGACCTACCATTTGACCCAGGAATTCCACTCCTAGATGCAGCAATCAAGTTTGAGAAAGACAGATGCACCCCTATGTTTATCGCAGCACTATTTACAATAGCCAAGAATTGGAAGCAACCTAAATGTCCGTCGGTAGATGAATGGATAAAGAAGATGTGGTACATATACACAATGGAATACTACTCAGCCATAAGAAGTGGAAAAATCCAACCATTTGCAGCAACATGGATGGAGCTGGAGAGTATTATGCTCAGTGAAATAAGCCAAGCGGAGAAAGAGAAACACCAAATGATTTCACTCATCTGAGGAGTATAGGAACAAAGGAAAAACTGAAGGAACAAAACAGCAGCGGAATTACAGAACCCAAAAATGGACTAACAGGTACCAAAGGGAAAGGAACTGGGGAGGATGGGTGGGCAGGGAGGGATAAGGCGGGGGGAAGAAGAAGGGGGGTATTAAGATTAGCATGCATGGGGGGAGGGAGAAAGGGGAGGGTGGGCTGCACAACACAGAGAGGACAAGTAGTGACTCTACAACATTTTGCTAAGCTGATGGACAGTAACCGTAATGTGGTTGTTAGGGGGGACCTGATATAGGGGAGAGCATAGTAAACATAGTATTCTTCATGTAAGTGTAGATTAAAAATTAAAAAAAAAAAAAGAAAGAAAGAAAGAAAGAAAAGGGGGATTACTCCTTGATAGGATAAAACTATTGGTAAATCAAAGATCAACGCATGCTTTAAATATCCTTAATGTTGATCACTTAAAGGGTGTGAGATGATCAGCTATGGAGGTACTCTTTTCTGATAATATTCCTTTCTCTTAATAAAAAAAAAAAAAAAAGCAGTTACTGTGTGCTGACCTCCCATGAGTTCTGCACAATGGTATAGAGGGCATGTCAAAGTGTGGGCAAAGGGTCTGTTTGTTTCTATGCAGAAGATTAAGGCCTAGCTTGGATACCCAGAAAATGAACTAAGATACGATATGAGGAGGAGCTTCCGGCATCAGCACTCTCTGGAGGACTTGTGCCAGGGGGATGATCATCAAAAAGCCTCCACAGGGATCCGGACGATGCTGCAGTTGTGGCTGCATCCAGCCCACCGTCTCCTGGACTTGCCATAGGAATGAGGAGGGAGATGTCTAGGCTGGCATGTGCATACAGTGAGACAACGAATTTGACCGGATCTGTACTGTTGGAACTCAACCAGGAGTTGGGAGGGGTGCAAGTTGTAGCACTCCAAAATCTCATGACTATAGACTATCTACGGTTTAAAGAACATATGGGATGTGAACAGATCCCAGAAATGGGCTGCTTTAATTTGTCTGATTTCTCTCAGACTGTTCAAGTACAGTTGAACAATATCCATCATATCATAGACGAATTTTCACAAATGCCTAGGGTGCCTAAATGGTTTTCTTGGCTTCACTGGAGATGGATGGTAATTATAGATTTGCTTTGTTTATGTCACTGTATTCCTATTATGTTAATATGTGTGTGCAAATTAGTTAGTAGTTTAAAACCTATACATACTTAAGGTACTCTACAAGAAGATATGTCAAAGAAATAATCAATCCTCCCATGTTTCCTTCCATATGCTACATCTATAGCTTTTCTTCTTTCTTCCTAATTACAACCGTTAAATAGAATTCGTGCCTCATATCGAATTTACCGAGTATCATAATTCCTCCAGGTGGTAAAGATACCTTGAGACAAGTGCTGGGCATAGAAGCCACAGGGCATAAATCTGCAAAGAAGTAAAAAGCTAACCTTTTCAAACAATATGGCTTCTCTCTCACTTACCAACTTTACATTTCCCTGTATGGCCCCGGAAGATGACTGGTTAGCCAGAGACGGGTAAGATTCCTCAAGGGAGGAACAACCTAAGACAGGCACAGTCGCAGGGGGGCCATCAGGTGAGAATTTGGGGATCAACAGAGGTGAGGCTCAGAACCTCACTCCCCCTGCTTTGAGAGAAATCTTCTGCATCCGTGGATGTTTTGCTGCCCTTGTCTAGCCTGGATTAATACTTAGTCCATAGGCACACACCTGATCATCTGATCATCTACATTTGCCCTCTTACAGCACTAAACTATGTTTTCTACCTTTATCTTGCATCTACCTACCACTTCAGCATTTTATTAAAAATAAAAATAATAATAATAATAAAGGGAGAAATGTGGGATCAACATATAAATCAAGTACATAAATCAAACGAATATTCATATTTGACCTGATTATTTATAGGTCATAATGCGTTATCAAAACCAAAAGTTTCTGTGATGAATGCCCTTGTACTGTTCACCATGTAAGAATTTATTCACTATGTAAGAATTCGTTCACCATGTAAGAACTTGTTCGTTATGCTTCAGAAGATTGGAGACTGATGAGAATTAGACTTGAGTTGGATTAATGATTGTACATTGAGCATTGACCCCCGTATACTGAATTTTATTGTTGTTAACAACCATTTGATCAATAAATATGAGAGATGCCCTCTCAAAAAAAAAAAAAAGTTAAACACAGAAAAAAAAAACTCTCAAAAGATAGATATACAGGGCAAGTACCTAAACATAATAAAGGCACATATGACAAACCCTCTGCCAACATCACACTTAACAGCAAGAAGTTGAAAGCTTTTCCTTTAAGATCAGGAACAAGACAAGGATGCCCACTCTCCCCACTTTTATCTGACATAGTACTGGAGATCCTAGCCATGGCAATCAGACAACACAAAGAAATAAAAGCCATCCAGACTGGTAAGGAAGAAGTTAAACTTCTTCTATTTGCAGATGACATTATACTGTACATAAAAAAACCCTAAATAATCCACTCCAAAACTACTAGATCTAGTATCTGAATTCAGCAAAGGTGCAGGATACAAAATTAATGTACAGAAATCTGTTGTATTCCTGTGTACTAATGATGAAATAGCAGACAGAAAAATCAGGAAAACAATTCCATTCACAACTGCATCAAAGAAAATAAAATACCTAGGAATAAACCAAGGAAATGAAAGGCTATACTCTGAAAACTACAAGCCACTCATGAGAGAAATTAAAGACAATACCAATAAATGGAAACACATCCCGTGCTCATGGATAGGAAGAATTAATATTCTCAAAATGGCCATCCTCCCTAAAGCAATCTACAGATTCATTGCAATTCCTATCAAAATACCAACATCATTCTTCAATGAACTAGAACAAATAGTTCTAAAATTCATATGGAACCACCAAAAGCCCCAAATAGCCAAAGCAATCCTGAGAAGGAAGAATAAAGCTGGGGGGATTACACTCCCAACTTCAAGCTCTACTACAAAGACACAGTAATCAAGACAATTTGGTACTGGCACAAGAACAGACCCATAGACCAATGGAACAGACTAGAGTGCCCATATATAAACCCAAGCATATATAGTCAATCAATAAATGATAAAGGAGCCATGGATATACAATGGGGAAATGACAGCCTCTTCAACAACTGATGTTGGCAAAACTGGACTGCTACATGCAAGACAATGAAACTGGATTGTCTAAGCCCATACACAAAAGTAAACTCGAAATGTATCAAAGACCTGAATGTAAGTTATGAAACCATAACATGGTTAGAAGAACACATAGGCAAATTCTCTTGAATAAAAACATGAGCAACTTTTTCCTGAACGCATGTCCTCCAGCAACAGAAACAAAATAAAAAATGAACAAGTGGGACTACATCATGCTAAAAAGCTTCTGTATAGCAAACGACACCATCAGCAGAACAAAAAGTCATCCTACAGTGTGGGAGAATATATTTGTAAATGACATATCCGACAAGGTGTTAACATCCAAAATATATAAAGAACTCACATGCCTCAACACCCAAAAAGCAAATAACCCTATTAAAAAATGGGCAGAGGATATGAACAGTTACTTCTCCAAAGAAGAAATTCAGATGGCCAACAGGCACATGAAAAGATACTCTACATCGTTAATTATCAGGGAAATGCAAATTAAAACCACAATGAGATACCACCTCACACCAGTTAGGATGACCAACATAGAAAAGAGTAGGAACAACAAATGCTGGTGAGGATGCAGAGAAAGGGAAACCCTCCTACACTGCTTGTGGGAATGTAAACTAGTTCAACCATTGTGGCAAGCAGTGTGGACATTCCTCAAAAAAGTGAAAAGAGAAATACCATTTGACCTGGGAATTCCACTCCTAGGAATTTACCCAAGGAAAGCAAGATCTCAGATTCAAAAAGACAGATGCACACCTATGTTTATTGCAGCACTATTTTCAATAGCCCAGATATGGAAGCGACCTAAGTGTCCAGCAGTAGATGAATGGATAAAGATGTGGTACATATACACAGTGGAATATTATTCAGCCATAAGAAGAAAACAAATCCTACCATTTGCAGCAACATGGATGGAGCTAGAGGGTATTATGCTCAGTGAAATAAGCCAGGCAGAGAAAGACAAGTATCAGATGATTTCACTCATCTGTGGAATATAAAAACAAAGAAAAAGCTGAAGGAACAAAACAGCAGCAGACTCACAGAACCCAAGAATGGACTAACAGTTACCAAAGGGAAGGGACAGGAGAGGATAGACAGAGAGGGAGGGATAAGGGGAAGAAGATGCATTCTGATTAGTACATATAATGTAGGGGAGGGCATGGGTAAGGCAGTATATCACAGAGAAGACAAGTAGTGATTCTATAGCATCTTACTATGCTGATGGACAGTAACTGTAATGGGGTATGTGGTGGGGTCTTGATAATGGGTGGAGTCTAGTAACCACAATGTTGCTCATGTAATTGTATATTAATGATACCAAAAGAAAAAAATTTTATTTAATAGTTAAAAAAAAGAAATGAAAACATGTCCATAAACAGACTTGTATAAGAATATTCATAAGATTTTATTCATAACTTCTCTAAACTGGTAACAAATCAAATATCCTTCAACAGGAGAATGAATAGACAAAATGTGATATATTTATAAAGTGGAATACTATTCAGCAATAACAACTACAGATACATGCAACAGCATGGAAGCATATCAAAAAATATTACTTAAGCCAAAGAAGCTAGACACAAAAGAGTACATACTCTATGATTCCATTTCTGTGAAGTACAATAATAGATAAAACTGTTATTTTTTTTACAGAATCAGAGAGCCTAGCAGTTCTCCCCAAACTGACCTATAGATTCAGTATGATACCAACCACCATCCCTAATAGATTTTTGTGTATGTGGCCATTGGCAAACTTCTCCTCAAATTTATGTGGAAGTGCAGAGGACCAAGAATACACAAGACTCCAAGAAAATGAAGTGGGAGGATTTGCTCTACTGGACAAAGAGATAATACCTACAATAAAAAAAGTGTGGCATTGGCATATGGCTAGACAAATAGGCCAGCAGAATAGAGTCTAGAAAATTCAGACATGCATACATGGACATTTTATTTACAACAAAGGCAAATCAGAACAGTGGGGGAAAATATTTACTTCAATTTCAACAAATGTTTCTCAAGCAATTGGATATCTATATGAAAAAAATAAAACACTCAAACCTCACCATACACAAATATCAGTTCCAGGTGGATTGAAGATATGCATGTAAGAGGCAAATTAATAAAGTTTCTAGAAGATAAAAAAATATCTTCATGACTTTGGGATAGAGAAGGATTTTTTAAAACAGGATATAGGAAAGCGTAGCCATAAAGGAAAATATTGACAAAGCAGACTATTTTTTAAATGCTCAATCCTGTGACAACATCAAGAGAGTGAAAAGGTAAGTCACAGAGTGGAAGTAAATATCTGCAGTACAAATAAAGCAAGAAAAGGTTCATTTCAGAATATCCAAAGAAAGTCTGTACATCAGTAACACAGACAACCTAATAGGAAAACAGACAAGAAATTCGTTCAGGAGGATTCTAAATGGCCAACATAGTTAAGTTTTTGCTAGACCTCATTAGTAATCAGGGATATGCAAATCAAAACTACATTAAGATGCCACTTAACACCTACCAAAAAGCTACAATTATAAAGATTGACAATACTGAGTATTGGTGAGATTGTGAAACAATTAGAAAATTCATACACTAATGATAGTAGTGTAAAGTGGTTAAACACAGAAAACAGCTTGGCTAAAGTTGTAGATGTGCATTCTCTGTGGCCCTTAGATCGCAGTCCTAGCTCACCTAACAATCGTGTGCACACATGTACCGAGAAATACATACAGGAATGTTCACAATAGCAGCATTTGTAATAATACAAAATTGGAAACACTCTAAATGTTCATAAGCAGTAGGAAAGATAAATACATTGTGGTGTAGTCACATAATGAATATCATAGAGCAATGAAAATGAATGAATTTTCACGATATTAATGAAGCACATAAACATGGTTAATGAAATAAGCCAGATTTTTTTGTTTGTTGTTTGTTTTAATTTTTTTATTGAAGTATTGTTGATATACAATCTTATATTGGTTTCTAAAGTACAACACAGTAGTTCAACAGTCACCCATATTATTAAATCCTCACTCTCATGGTTACAATCTGTCAGTATAGGAAGTTGTTACAGAATCACTGACTATATTCTCCATGCTGTACTACTGTCCCCATGACCAACTTCCATTGTAATTGTGAAGTATTGTGCCCCTTTATCCTCCTCACACTCCTCCACCCACCCAACCTCTTCCCCATGGTAACCAGTAGTCCCTTCTCAGTGTCGAGTCTACTGCTGTTTTGCTTTGTTTTTATATTCCACAAATAAGTGAAATCATGTGGTATTTATCTTTCTCTGCCTGGCTTGAAATAACCCAAATTAAAAAGAAATACTTTATTATTCCACTTGTATAAAGTTCATAAATGGGAAACCCAAAGAGCAGTGCTTAGGGATACATTCTCGGATGGTAAAGCCATGAATATGAAGTCTGGACGTCTGAAGAGGGCCCCTGGGTGCTGGCAGTCTTCTTGCCTTGGGCGGTGGCTCCATAGACATTTGCTTTATGGTGTCACTGAGCTTCACGTTTGCATGAATTTTTCAGGATGTCATGTTTCACAATTAAAACAGGTTTAAAAAAAGACATGGTTCACAAAAACTTCCCTGAAGTAAAAGACGTCTTGAATCTACATTTTGGAAGGTGACTGCATCCCAAGAATATGTGATCAAATTCTAGAACTGAGTCATATCCTAGAAAAGTAATTTAACTTTAAATATAAAGATAGATTCCTTTATGCAGCCAAACAAACATGTAATTATTTATGGGGGAAAAAAACAAGTTGGCCTCATAGTTCTCCAGAGCAACATTCAACTTTAAAAGAAAACGGAGTAGCACTTACAAAATTATCACTGAAAATTGACCCAAAAGTTCACAGTAACATACAGGAATCACAGCATTCATGTATATTAAAAAATAACCACTAAGAAGCCCTAGAAAAGAAGGTGCCCACTTACCAAACCAAAAAAAGAGAGAGCCTATAGTAGGCTTAAAATTCTCAAGAAGTAAACAAAACCTACATAAGAAGAACTAAAACACTCTGGGAAAACATACAAGTAGACTTAACATATGTTCTTGGATAAGACTACTTAACATGTCAGATGACAATTCTAAATTAATTTAGTAATTTTAATAATGTTTGAAAAATACTAACAGGTTTTTTTCTGGTGCTAGACAAGTTGATTTAGTTAATATAGAAAGATAAGTCAAGAATAACCATTTTTTTGAAAAACATTAATATTAGCAGTGAGAGCAGGCTAACCCTACCAAGTATTAAAACAAAGTATCTGTAATATGTGGTATTGGTGCAAAAGAGGAATAATGGAACAGAACAGGGAACCTAGAGATAGACCAAAATACATATGCAAATTTAGTATAGGGTGAAGATGGCAAATTAAATTAGTGGGGGAAATTTTAATTTTAGTTAATAGATAGCCAATTGGAAAAAGATAAAATTGGCTCCATACCTCACTCCACGTACCAGAGTCTTAAGGGTAAAAAAATGAACCCAACTTCAGATGATGATAACGTTGATGAGAGAAGTTCTTTGTGCTGAATGATTCTATTGTCACTTTGGTTAGTCTGGGAACTGCACTTCCAAGAATCCCCTTCCTCAGTTGGCTAGAGAGGACTTTGCATGTGACATGGGAGATGGAAGTGCAGCAGCGGCCATTATACTCTGAAGGTCCAAGGTTACTGCAGGGACAGTGGATGCACAGGTGCCAGTGAGTTTCCATTTATCTCATTCTCTTCTCCATATCCAGCTCTTCCTTGTCGTTTGCGGCAGCCCCCTGCCGGTCGCCAAGTACTTGACTGTGGTCCCACAGAGGCACCAGCTTCCTATAGGCTTCTCACCAGCAACCCCTGCATGGCCTCACTCTATCTTTCCAAGCTGACTGGTTTCCTCTCTGATTCTCAAACTCTTCATTTCCAACCTTTACTTCTCAAGCACCTCCCATAGTTGGGGAAAATTGAATTCCAATAATAAATTTCTCAGGTCACAGCAGTTCCGCTTCCTTGGTTGAACCCCAGACTGCTAGATTTATTGGTTGTGGAAATGTGGTGCTGCTATAATAAAAACCTAAAACACTGGCTTTGGGACCAGGCAGCAGGTAGAAGTTGGAAGAGCAATGAGGAGATTTTTGATGGCAGCAGACATAGCAGGAAATTGCTATTGTGAGTTTTAAACAGGGCAATATGTATTACCTAGTGTTGGGACATATGGCAAAATTAAATATAGAAAATGCAGCTAACAGATTTGTATATATGACTAAGGAGATTTCTATGCAAGAAGATTAAAGTGCCAATTGCTTTTTTTTTTTTTTTTGCCACCTATGATAGAGAACAGGAAGAGGGATGAGCTAAAGAAGAAATGGTTTGGGAACAGTTTTCAAAAAGATTTTAGAGAATGTATTTTCAACCCAGTACTATTCAAAACTGTTTTTCATTGCCAGCCTTTACAGATTTTCAAAGAAATGATTTCAAGTTTAAGATCAAATCTAGGTACAGCTATAAAACCCTTTGTTAGGACCTCATGATTTAAGGTGGTGCCTTATTGACCCTCTCAGCTAGAGAAAAGGGCTTCTAAGAATATTAAAGACATTGTCCCATAGCTACTTGACATACCTAAATAGAAAGAGGTTTCTCTTGGAAAGAATTATGCATATGTATTTTGTGGCATGGAGTGAATCCCAATCAGATTAATAGAAAACCTGTGGAATTTTTAAGAGTGTTGCATTGGTGAAGGCACTTCCTGCTTGGGAAAAAGGAGACAGACAAAGCTCAAATTTAATTGAGTCTTCACCTATCAATGGACATGAAGAAGGCTAATAAAACTACTCCATGGCAAACACAGTCATTTCCTTTAGGAAAGGATTTTTTACAGAGGGAAGCCAAGAGTCACTGAGAACAATGGCCTCGGAAACCACTCCCGGAGAGAGCAGATCTGGGTTCTACTCAGGGAGCTTCCATTGACCCTGGAATAGGGATCCTGAGTCTGTGCATTGCTGGATTCAGAATTCTTATGGATCAAGGATTGCTTACACTTTCCATTATTTCCCTTTTTGAATAGCAAGGTTTGTTGTGGCTTTCCTATTGTACACTGTATGTAAAGGGGGAATAACTTTTAATATATTAATATTATATTAAATTCCTGATATTAATATTGCACATTGGATGTGGGGGGGGAGGGGAGAATAACTTTTAGTCCACTGGTCTCTGCTTCAAAGGAATCTTATGTTAGTGTCATCATACCTGAACCTGATTTAGATAACAAGATGATAGACTTCAAACCTTAGCATAATATTATAAAATGGGATCTGGGGAGGGGTGAGGTATTTTGTATGTAGAAGGCATGTGAGCTGTTGCAGCCAGAGGGTGGGCCATGCTAGATAATCTCCAAAAGTGAACATCAAAAGTTCCTTCCCTTTCAGTCAATACATGTCACTTCTCACATGATGAGGTGGATTCTATCCCCATGCTTCTTGAAACTGGGCAGATCTTCTGACCTAGTTTGACCAATAAAATGTGACAGAAATGATGCTATAGCAGTTACAGACCTAGCCTTTAAGAGGACTACAAGGTTCCACCTCCTCTCTTAGAATTCTACCACCATATAAGAACTCCAACAGTCCTGAGAGCACCATGCTGAAAGGAAGCCAAAGCTAGCCACACAGAGAGGCCACACAAGATACAGAGATGCCTGCTTAATCCTCAGATGTTCTAGCCATCTGAGAGACCAGACGTGTGAGTGAAGAAGCCTTTTGTATATTTCAGAACCAGGAACCACCACGTGCAAGACACCAGCTGAAGAAGTGCCCAACAGATCCTAGCCATGTTTCAGAATCATGAAAAATAATAGATTGTTTTAGGTTACTAATTTTAGGGTTTTGCACCAAAAATGATCTCCATGATATTGTTTAAAGGAAAAGTACAGAACAATGTATACAGTATACTATCTTTCATGTTAGAAAGGAGGGAGAGTAATAATAAATGTGTGTGCATGTGTGTTTATGTGTGCAAAAAGATTCAGTGCAATTCCAGGCAAAATCCCAAGGGGGATTTTTCATAGACCTTGATGAGCTAACTTTAAAACTTACATGGTAAAACAAAGCTAAGAATATTCAAAGTACTCCTGAGAAAGTACAAGGTGGGGAATTTGCCTACTAGAAATCAAGACTTATAAAACCATGGTAATTAAGACAGTGTAGTACTGGCTCATGAATAGACAGACAGGTGGACCTAAATAGAAAGCCCAGAAACAGACCTATAAATGGGTGTTTGACCCCAATGGAGGTGAGAAAGGCATCCATCCAGGAGACATATCCCTTTAAATATGTATACTGAAATATTTACATGTGAACATACATGATGTCTGTGATCTGTTTCAAAATAACACCAAAGGTAAAGGAAACAGATGGCTGTGGAAGAGGTGGGACTGGCCATGGGTTGAAGGTAACCTTGTTTGAATTTCCAAAAAAAAAAAGGAAATAAGCCAAGTGTCCAATTGGATAATGGATTAGTAAATCGTGGTGTAACATGAAATGCTACAAGCAGTGCAAATACACCACAAGCATCATCATGAATGAATCCTGCAAACATAATGTTGAGTGAAAAAAAAGGCAAGTCACAAAAGAAGACAAAAAATAAAATATTTTTATGATGTTCAAAAACAAGTAAAATGAAACAATATACCCCTTAACAACATACATACAGAAATACATATGTGATAAAATATAAAGGAAACAAGGGGATAATAAATGAAAACTTAGAGCAGGGTTACCATGGGCAATGAGGGGGATGCATTTGGGGAGTGGCTTACAGGCCACTTAGTCTTCTGTATCTTAAGCAGGATGTGGGACACATAAGAGCTCACTTTATTTTTATACCTTATATATGTACATATATACATATACATACATATTTATACATATTTCATATTTGTGAAATATAAAATATTACAATAAAAATTTAATCAAAACCAAAAGACTACTGATACCTCTGTAGCAGTTATAAGCAATAAAAATGCCTTTTGTCAAAATCCTGAAAGCAAGGGTGCGCAAGTGAGTGGTCCCCGCCTGTGCCCCAGCTCCCTCACATGGAGCTCACCCTCACTTTCAGGAGGTGGAGCTCCCCAAGACGGCTCCTACCAGCAAGAGGGCCCCACGCCCTGGGCAGCAGCAGCTGTCACTGCTGAGGAGAGACGTCTGTGGTCTATGGAATCAGACAGGTGAAACCTTCCAATTAAATAGTCAAATTCTACTTATTTGGAAACACCCTCCCCACTCCCGACTTAATTTGTTCACCTGTAAAATGGGCATAATTGCTAACTCGCGGGGTTGTTGTGAGAATTAAATGAGGTTATCTATGTTCAGGAGGCAAGGAATGGAAATCTCTTTTCTTTTTTCAAAATACAAAGAACAACCCAAGCACCTGGTATGGCGGAGCCCCCTGAGAAGGGAGGCCCCCACTTTCAGCAGCAGCATACGACTCTCTCAGGCTTATACAGTCCCAAGAAGGCCACTGTAGATTCAAAGAGATCTAACAGGCAGACACATCCACAAATGCAACACGTGGGCTTCGGGTGCGTCATGATCCAGACCAATCAACTACAAAACATTCTTGGGAAAACCAGGAAAATGTAAGGATTAGGTATGAAAAGGTGCCAAGGTGTGATAATGGTATCATGCTTGGGTTTAAAAAAAAAAATTACCTTTTAGAGACACAGCCTAACAAATTTATGGATAAAATGTTATAATGTCCAGGATTTGCTTTAAAATAACCCAGCAGTGGGAGTGGGGACGTGGGCGGTGGATAAAGAGGAAAACAGAGTGGCCCTGAGATGTTCGCCGTTGCTGGCTGTACGTACAAAAGGGTTCTTGTTCTCTTCATTCCACTTTTAGGTGTGTGTGAAATTTTCCATGGGAGGAGGGATGAGGGAGCGGAGGAGGGCGGGAAGCACGGGGGAAGGATGATCCTGGGGACACTGCCTCACTTGCAGGGGACAGCTCCAGGGCCCGCCAGCTGGGGGCTGCCTCCTGCAGGAGATGATGTCACTAGTCAGCCTGAACTTCACAGTATGATGGTTCCACACGCTATGCCAGTTTCACCAGCCCTTTTGAGGCCAAACACACCAAAAGGACTTCTGTATCGGACGTGCAAGGTCTGAGCAGGCTCAGGCATCTGTGCCTTGTGGGTTCCACAGCCCTCATGCTTCTTTGCCCCAGGAAACCTCGCCCAAGAGGCGAGGCCACTGTTCTTTTTCAACCCTCTTGAAAGGCCACAGCAGTTCCTCCTAAAACAGTTTCCAGTCCACCCCTTTGCACAGCCAGAAAGCCCTTGAGAAGGAGCTCGGATCTGAGAACTAAAGAGCCCCTGGCACCTTCTTCCAGGGACGGGGAAGAGATGGGGTGGGCTGAGTGGAGATAATTTTTCTGAGTAATTTCTGTTCCCACCATTCTATTTCCCCAACCAAATACAGACCAGGAGACTTAATGCTATAGAAGGGCCATGAGAAAAGTTAAGTGCCCATGGGTGTCCATGCTAAATGCCAGTGGAACTTCCTGCAAGGAGACAGATAGGTATTGAAAGGAAGCGTCCCTTCCCTCCAAGAGCTCCTCACTCATCCGCCAGTTTTTACTGCCCCCTTGTGGTCATTTGCTTCCCACAGCCATTCCTGAGCACGGTTTTCCCGCCCACCCTGCTGGATCATAGGTGACAAAGCGAGTCCCCTCCAAATTTTGCATTGAGCCAGTCTTCATTAAAGGCAAGGCATTTGGCTCAGCAGGGAGAAAACCTTCTACCAAAGCATGTTAGTGCCTGAATGTCTAGACAGTTTACTTTTTAAAAATTTGACTGGTTGAAATGTTTCAAAATAAAAAGTTGGGAGGTCAGAAACCATATGAGGAGGCTGTAGGGAAGCAGACCAGGAGAAATGCTCCCTGCCTCTCTGTGGGTGAAGGAAGCTCTCACTCCTATAAGAAACAATGCCCAATGTGCTTAGTCCTCAGTGGACAGTGTACTTGTGGACATGTGGCTGGATCTAACTCTCAAGTGTCTTTTTTGGAGTTCTGGTCATTCATAGTAACTTAGCCCCTGATCACAGCAGAACAGCATTTGGAGGCATAGACTGGGTGCAAGGCTCTCAACCCAATCTTGGGCAAGACATGAAAACTTCCTGCTTCGTTGTGAAGTGACTGTGACCACTGCATCTACTGCAGAGGTTTTGAGGGTGAGGTTTTAAGACACCCAGGCAAGGAAGACAGAAGCAAGAGATTTTAGGAAGCCAGTTTGTGCACTGATGCTTTCTACGCTGTGTGGCTGGTCCCCAGAACCCCAAAGAGCAGGTCTGTCCCCAGCTCTCCCAGATGTCTTACACCTGAGCAGATGGCGCCATAACAATGTGAATTATTCCGACTGAATTCCAGAGACCCTTCACTGGAATATATCACTCTTCCTCATAGTTACAGTGTCAGCACCTGACAGGTTTCTTTTTATTGTAATGGAAGTGTCTGACTTAAGCTTTTGACTGCAGAGGCATCCCCTTCAAAAACTGCTATCTTAATGAACACACTGTCATACACAACTAGAAAAAGAGAAGGGCCCCTCCCTGAAGTTCCTTTGTTTTAGAGATTTGTGGTTTGGCTGCTTGTTTTTCTCTTTCACACTGGAATTCTGGTAGACCCCAATCTGCAACCCCAACAAAAGCAGTCTCTACCCATGACTTTGCTGGGTGGCCCCAGGCTTGCTGAGTGCCCTCCAGGACTTGTGCATAATAAGCCTTATTTTTTTTCCCACAGTTTCCTGATTGTTATTGCTGAGGGCATCTTGCAGTAAGAAGAACCACAAGGGCCAGTCTGGTCATAACATTAGTTACAGACAGGCTGAGACAACCGGTCTGGCCAGAGGTGACTTCTGCGCTCCTGATATCCCTAATCAGCAGTGTGCCTATAAGCAGTGTTCTTCCCTGACTGAGAGGAAAGCTAGCCTTTCTGGCTCATGCTGCCACAGAAACTTTTGAGAGACTGGAGCCTCAGGAGAGAGGCCAGCACAGTGGAGATGCCAAGGACGGGAAGCTGGAGAGTCCTAGATTCAATAAACCACATGTCCTTGGGAAACCAACTGACCCCGTCGATGAAAAATTCATTTAAGTCAACTCAAAATAAAGATGGAGTTTTATCTGAGCCTGGCTGAGGACTCAGAAGCCCAGAAACATTAACCCATGGATAGGAGAAATGTTTCAAGGAGTCCAGATCATACAAAGGTTTTTATATCCTTGGGGAGATGGGCACCAAAGACAGAATTTCAAAAGGGGAACATCCATTTACATAAAATATGTGATGTTAGTAAACATAGTATTCTTCATGAAAGTGTAGATTAAAAAAAAAAAAAAAAAAAAACAAAGAAAGAAAGAAAGAAGGAAAAGGGGGATTACTCCTTAACAGGATAAAACTATTGGTAAATCAAAGATCAACGCATGCTTTAAATATCCTTAATGTTGATCACTTAAAGGGTGTCAGATGATCAGCTATGGAGGTACTCTTTTCTGATAATATTCCTTTCTCTTAATTTAAAAAAAAAAAAAAAAAGCAGTTACTGTGTGCTGACCTCCAATGAGTTCTGCACAGTGGTATAGAGGGCATGTCAAAGTGTGGGCAAAGGGTCTGTTTGTTTCTACGCAGAAGATCAAGGCCTAGCTTGGATACCCAGAAAATGAACTAAGATACGATATGAGGAGGAGCTTCCGGCATCAGCACTCTCTGGAGGACTTGTGCCAGGGGATGATCATCAAAAAGCCTCCACAGGGATTCGGACGATGCTGCGGTTGTGGCTGCATCCAGCCCACCATCTCCTGGACTTGCCATAAGAATGAGGAGGGAGATGTCTAGGCTGGCATGTGCATACAGTGAGACAACGAATTTGACCGGATCTGTACTGTTGGAACTCAACCAGGAGTTGGGAGGGGTGCAAGTTGTAGCACTCCAAAATCTCATGACTATAGACTATCTATGGTTAAAAGAACATATGGGATGTGAACAGATCCCAGAAATGGGCTGCTTTAATTTGTCTGATGGTTCAAGTACAGTTGGACAATATCCATCATATCATAGATAAATTTTCACAAATGCCTAGGGTGCCTAAATGGTTTTCTTGGCTTCACTGGAGATGGATGGTAATTATAGATTTGCTTTGTTTATGTCACCGTATTCCTATTATGTTAATATATGTGTGCAAATTAGTTAGTAGTTTAAAACCTATACATACTTAAGGTACTATACAAGAAGATATGTCAAAGAAATAATCAATCCTCCCAAGTTTCCTTCGTATGCTACATCTATAGCTTTTCTTCTTCCTTCCTAATTACAACCCTTAAATAGAATTCGTGCCTCATATCGAATTTACCGAGTATCATAATTCCTCCAGGTGGTAAAGATACCTCGAGACAAGTGCTGGGCATAGAAGCCACAGGGCATAAATCTGCAAAGAAGTAAAAAGCTAACCTTTGCAAACAATATGGCTTCTCTCTCACTTACCAACTTTACATTTCCCTGTATGGCCCCGGAAGATGACTGGTTAGCCAGAGACGGGTAAGATTCCTCAAGGGAGGAACAACCTAAGACAGGCACAGTCGCAGGGGGGCCATCAGGTGAGAATTTGGGGATCAACAGAGGTGAGGCTCAGAACCTCACCCCCCCTGCTTTGAGAGAAATCTTCTGCATCCGTGGATGTCTTGATGCCCTTGTCTAGCCTGGATTAATACTTAGTCCATAGGCACACACCTGATCATCTGATCATCTACATTTGCCTTCTTACAGCACTAAACTATGTTTTCTACCTTTATCTTGCATCTACCTACCACTTCAGCATTTTATTAAAAATAAAAATAATAATAATAGTAGGAGAAATGAGGGATCAACATATAGATCAAGTACAAAAATCAAACGAATATTCATATTTGACCTGATTGTTTATAGGTCACATTGCATGATCAAAACCGAAAGTTTCTGTGATGACTGCCCTTGTACTGTTCACCATGTAAGAATTTATTCACTATGTAAGAATTCGTTCACCATGTAAGAACTTGTTCGTTATGCTTCAGAAGATTGGAGACTGACGAGAATTAGGCTTGAGATGGATTAATGATTGTACATTGAGCGTTGACCCCCCTATACTGAATTTTATTGTTGTTAACAACCATTTGATCAATAAATATGAGAGATGCCCTCTCAAAAATAAAAGGAAGGGTTGGGGTCATATACATCCTGAGACAAAAAGGCATTAAAGGGAAGGCTAAACATTCTTGCTTATCTCATCTTAGGTCCTTGAGCAGGAATCCAGGCAGCAAAAACAAGCTTTTAACTTGGTTTTAATTAACAGATGGTATTACAGAGTTAGAAAGTTTCGGTTACAAGGGTGGCCATTTGAGACTCCCAGAGTTAATACTCCCAGAAACTCCCAGAGTTAAGACTCCCAGAGTTAATACTCCCAGAAACTTTCAATACTTGGGCCTTAGAAATCTTCTTGGTCCCTCGTATGGTGGTCAGCTTTTTCTTATTTCACACTCTAAAGGCTCTTTCCTTATCTCTAAAAGAGGAAGAACACAAGCCACAAGCACCCCCCCCAAGGAGTACTGGGGTGATATGCATGGAGGATGGTTGAGATTTGCTTATACCACTGCTTAGATGTGCAAAGAAAATGTGTCAAAAAAGAAAATAGGAAGAAAATGTGTCAAAAAAGTGTTAGGAAGGAAAACAGATATGAGCAGGATGAAGAGAGAATAAGGTCAGTGTAGCCCACTAAAAGGGACTGAAAGAGTTAACCTGTTAAAAGTACAGAGCCAGAAAAGACCCACAGAGTTAATGAATTAATCAGTTGAAGCTCCAAAGGCCAGGAGTAACTTGGAATATCCGGATATTCCCCAGATAAAGAAAAGTATCACAGCACAGCCCATGTCTTCATCATATCAATTAGATCATGCCATTGTAAGATTTACTTTAGCCTGCTGAAAAGCCCAGCTTATTCTTCAACTTAACCTATATGCTGTTTTTTTCATCTTCCTCCAGCCTGTAATCAAGTAATTGCAACCTGGGCAGGAGACAAGCATCATGACTAATTTTCCAAACAAGCCCAGATATAAGTAGCATAGTAAAAACAGGAGAGATTCCACCTTAAAGCTAAGATTGCATTTTAAAACCCAGGAAGTTAAAAAGAGTATTCTTAACTTACTCTTTAGCAAACACACAATAACTCAGCCCACCTTGAGGGCAGGGCAGGTGGTCTTGATTGATATGTTCCCAGAAGGAAGCTGCTATCCCAGGAAGGAGCCAGATCAGTAAATTTCTCATGTTAAGTTAATTTTGTAGATTACCTGGAGGACTGATAATATAAGAGATATAATGTCTCTCATCAAAGATAAACATCTTGAGATCACTTAACAAGTCTATACCCCCTAGCCCTTTGTTTCATTCCTGAAAAATTCTTAAAAGGGGGAACCCCCAATCTTTAAGGTTACCTCTTCTCTGAGGTAACTCACACTCCCTTTTCTCTGAGTGTGCACCTTTTTGCCTTAAATAAAACTTTTTCTCAACATTCAGGGTGTGCCTCCTGAGGTCACCCACACTTTTTCTCAACCTTTCAGGGCACACCTCTCCTCTCCAAGGTTGCCTACACACTTTCTCTCTTTAACTGCATACTTTTAAATAAAACTTTTAGAGGATTGGCTTAAAGATAGCAGCATTGGAGCTGAGACAGAAATCTCCTCCCAAAACCACACATAATATGTAAATACAGCAAATACATCTAATCCTGAAAGAGCAACAGGAAAGAAGGCTGAGACAGACTGCCTACTGGGGAAAAGAGCAGACCTCACAAAAAAGGGTAATGTACCAAAGTGGCAATACAGTGGGACACAAGCCTCTCCCCCAACCCCACTCACTGGTGAGAGGAAGAGAAACAGAGTGGGGAGGGGATGGAGGCCTGGGACTGCTTAGCACCCAGCCCCGGAGATCTGCTCTGGGAGCATGAACCTACCTTACATTGTGCTCTGGAGATTAATGAGGTTGGAAAGCTAAGACAGACAGAATACTTGGAGAGGCTGAGATTCGAGCCACTTGTGGAAAACAGGGATCCACATCCGGCCACTCTGGGACAAAAGGTGGAAGTGAGAGACTTCCCAACAGCAAGAGGGCTGCTAAAGGGGCAAGGACAGCACATGGCTTGCTACATAGGAGAAAGGACAGGTGGACAAAATTCTCCCAGCACACATAGCCAGCAGGTTGGGAACTTTCAGGAGTTTCAGGCTCTCCATCCCCCTGGCTGACTATGCAGCTCCAAGGTCCCCCACCGCAATATGCAGCCTGCCGCTCCTTTCCCCCAGCTGGTACCAGTGCACAAATCTGCTGCCCCCACCACTGCACAAGGCCAGTCAGAGGGTGGCCCCACCTACAGCAGCTACAACGGCATAACATAGAGGCTCCTCCCTGTGCATGCGACCCACTGGCCCTGGCCATGGAGGCAGGCACTGCAGCTGGGTAGCAGAAAACACCTCTTTCCTCCTGGCAGGAACCAGCACCACTTGCCTGCGACCCCTGCCATCACTCCAGAGCCTGAGCACCTCTAGAGAGTGGAGCTTCTGGACACTCCAGAAAGAGTGCCGCCTACACCAAGTTATTATTACAAATATGAAACGTCGATCTGTGGCATCTTAACTATGCTGCTGGACAGTGACTGTAATGGAGTGTCGGGGAGATTTGATAATATGGGTGAATGTACTAACCACATTGTTTTTTCATGTGAAACCTTTGTAAGAGTGTATATCAATAATACCATAAATAAATAAATATATATATGAAACATCAAAAGCACCTGGTACAAACCCAAATCCCACACACACCAGAAAGAGGGCCAAGTGAAACTGAACTCACTAATCTTCCAGAAAATTATTTCAAAATAAAAATCATAAATACACTTAAGGAGCTACAGAAAAACATTCAAGACTTTGGGGAGGAATTCAAGAAATAGATAAAAACTTTGAAAAATACAGTATATGAAATGAAGCATACAATGGAGGGATTTAAAAACACATTAGATGAAGTAGAGGAAATGGTAAATGAAATAGAAATTAGAGAACAGGAATACAAAGAAGCTGAGGCACAGAGAGAAAAAAGGATCTCTACGAATGAAAGAATATTGAGAGCTGTGTGACCAATCCAAACAGAACAATATTTGCATTACAGGAGTACCAGAAGAAGAAGAAAGAGAAAGGGATAGAAAGTATCTTTGAGGAGGTAATTGCTGAAAACTTCCCCAGTCTTGGGAAGGAGATAGTCTCTCAGGCCATGGAGGTGCATAGGTCTCCTAACACAAGGGACCCAAGGAAGACAACACTAAGACATATAATAATTAAAATGGCAAAGATCAAGGACAAGGACAGAGTATTAAAAGCAGCCAGAGAGAGAAAAAAGACCACAAAGGAAAACCCATCAGGTTATCAGCAGACACCTCAAAGAGACAAAAAAAGATCCCATATAAAGGAAACCCCATCAAGCTAACAGCAGACAGCTTAACCGGCCAGAAGGGAGTGGCATGATATATTTAATGTAATGAAACAGAAGGGCCTCGAACCAAGAATACTCTACCCGGCAAGATTATCATTTAAATTTGAAGCAGGGATTAAACAATTTCCAGATAAACAAAAATTGAGGGAAATTCACCACCACTAAGCCAGCCCTACAGGATATGTTAGAGGGACTGCTCTAGATGGAAATGCTCCTAAGGTTAAATAGCTGTCACCAGAGAAAATAAACCCACAGTAAAGGAAGTATACCAATTAATTACCAAACAAATGTGAAATTTAATCAACTACCCATAAAGTTAGTCAAGGGATACACAGAGAGTACAGAATATGACACCTAATATATAAAGTCTGGAGGAGGAGGAAGAAGTAGAAGGGAAAAAAAAAAGTACCTTTAGATTGTGTTTGGAATAGAGTTATCAATTATTTAAGATAGACTGTTAGATAGTAAGGAAGCTATCCTTGAACGTTTGTAAACACAAATCTAAAGCCTACAATGGCAATAAGTACATATCTACCAATAATCACCTTAAATGTAAATGGACTGAATGTACCAATCAAAAGACACGGAGTGGCAGAATGGATACAAAAACAAGACTCATCTTTATGCTGCCTACAAGAGACTGATTTCAGACCTAAAGACATACACAGACTAAAAGTGAAGGGATGGAAAAAGGTATTCCATGAAAATAATAGGGAGAAAAAAGCAAGAGTAGCAGGACTTATATCAGACCAGACAGATTTCAAAACAAAGAAAGTAACAAGAGACAAGGACATTACATAACGATAAAGGGGTCAGTCCAACAAGAGGATATAACCGTTATGAATATCTATGCACCCAATATAGGACCACCTAAATATGTAAAACAAGTACTAAGAGAAATATAAGCTTTGATAAATAATTCTTAAACAGAGAGAGCATTCTTTTACTGAGACACATACTGCTAAAACCTAATTTACCTGGTGTTAGCAATTCTTTTTCTCTAACACATGCTTCCCTTAAAGGGAAAGTAAGGAATTTGGGCCATACTGTGAGATTTGAAGGCAGAAGTATGCTTGCTAGCACAGGCTTCAGGGAACCATGGCAATTTTTAGTTAGCTGCTTTATCTTTTCAACCTTTCCTTTTCTTCCTTTTTTAAAGAATTGAGGTATAATTGACATTTAACATGATATTTATTAGCTTCAGGTACACAACATAATGACAGTATTTGTATATCTTACAAAATGACCACCACAATAAGTCTAGTTAACATCCATCCATCACCATACATAGTCACAAAAATGTTTTTCTTGTAATGAGAGCTTTTGAAGATCAACTCTCTAATCCTTCTCTTCTTTTGTCTAGAAATGCATTGCTCTTGAGGCAAACCCCAAAGGGCAAAGCAAAGAGCGCACTGTGTCCCTGGGAGGCGTCCCTGTGTTCTCAGTGCTCATCCTAGGACACATCCTAGGACACAGAGGAGCAGGCACGGGGAAGGTTAGTGAGGCTGGGCCACGTGCACATCCTCTGGGAATACCAAAGCCTGGAGAATACACTGGCTGACATTCACCGATGGCTGAAATTTCTTCCAGATTCTCTGTTACTCAAGAATGGAGTCAAACTTGCTTTATCAAATCATATAAAACATTTGTTCTAATTACAGTCTTTAACTAATAAAATGTTAGTATTTTCTATCTTTTACAAGGAAGCTGTACAGAGCCCCTGAGTCATCTTCAAAGGAGGAAGGACCCCACACAGGGAGATCTGCAGGGGGTGTCACATGGGAGAAGAGCGGTTGTCACCTCAGATGGTGTTACAGGCGGATCGACTTTAGGAAAGAAGACATATGGAAGCTGAGATTCTGAAAACTGACTCCCTTAAAACTATCCATGTAGCTGGGATATAATCCAGTTACATAAAATCCAGTGAAACTGGAATTTTTTCTGGCACTACCAAATTTTCAGGATACATTAGCTAAACCTCACATAAACTTTTTATAAGATTTTTTTTCAGATTGCATGTATTAGTCAATAAAGTAGTAAAACCTATTTTCTGGTTTCCCTACCTTGCCTCCTTGAAAGTCTTTGTGTATCCCAGAAATTTGAAATTTGAAAATTAGTTTTGAAGACCTCTGAGCTTGTCTACCAGTCCTGAGAGCTAAAAACATTTACAAAATCCTTTTCCTTTTCAACTGTGGTTCTCAGTTCTGAGCTGGAGTAAAAGCTTTGCATTCCAGCAGCAGGACCAAGGCAAAAAATGGCCTCTGGCAGGTCACTTCCAAGGCAATGCAAGGGGAAAAAGATGATAATGGCACAGTTCAAAATTCTTATCCCCATTGCACCTGTAAAATGCTCAGCGCAGTGACTGGCAAGTGGTAAGCATTCAATAAAGGAGAGCATCAAAGCAGACACATTTCACATGCATGCACCTCTCCAAGCACAGTTCTGAGGTTCAAGTGCCATTGCAGGCATTTAGTGGCCTGATGCACAGCTACTGCTGCTGAGCTAACAATATAAGGTTCTCAACTAGAGAGCCTCAGGTCCTCCAGATGTGTACTGTGTACATAGCGCTGGCCAGCCCGTGTCTGCTCTGCCATCTAACTGCTCAAGGACATCATTGTGGGTCTCAGGAAGATGAGATGGAGCCGGAGATTCCATGATGTGTGGGTGACTGGAGCCTGCCAGGCATCCTGGGTAGTGGCTCAAGTCCCCCTTCCCAGACTGGAGTGGAGATCTGGTGAAGAAAAGTCAGAGAAAGACTTAAAGCACAGGAAGCCCTCCAGTCTGCCTGAATCGCCCACAATTAACGGATTAACCAAGACACCAAAGGAAGAGCCGCAACCCTGCTCATCCTGGCTGCTCTGTAATAGTCTCCCCTCTTTCTCCCCTTGGTTTTATAACCCCACCTACACTGGACATGTCTTCCCGTATCTGATATCATCCTCACCACCATCTGGAGAGCTGCCTTTTCATTATCTCCATGGGATGCACTGAGACTGGTTTAGACGTCTATCTGTGCAACACTAGAGTTGTTAAGGGGGGGCATGTGGCATATACTTCCCTGCAGGGGGAGCTGTCCACTCAGTGACCTACAACCCATGAAGAGGGAGGCGGGGGTTGTTTCCAGCCCCGAGTTACTCCCAAACCCCACAGGTTATTTGCTGTGCGTCTAGCGTCTATTTACATTAATACTTGCTTTGCTACAAGCAGTCCCAGAAAACTCAAGCAACACTCTTCTTGAAAATTATAATGAAATATATGTATCCTGCAACACACACAACCATTTCAGAAATACACCACTAAACCACTTCTAGGGCAAGCCTTAGGAAACCACACTTTGGGGGCAGTTCTCAGCCTTAGAAAATGCCCCATTGATGGGTACTGGTTTCAAAGTCACTTTGGTGTTTTAGAATCATTTTTCCTACTCAGATTCCATTTCAGGTTTACTTTTTATTCTATTTTGGTTTAATTTTATTTTTGGGTTTTAACTCTGGGGGGGAAATCCCGGGGCAAAATACCTTTGAAACCGAAATCAGTCAAAGGGATAAAGTAGGAGAAACCCGTGTATTTCTCACAAGCAGTCATTTACATCTGCTCTCTCGTGTCTCTCATGACCCGGCTGCAGAGGAAGGGACGCCACCCAACCTCTCCGGTCCAGATTTGCCCAGCTCCCCCATGTAATTACCTATTGATATGGAGATGAACTTCTCTCCACCCCTTGGAAATACCTATTGATATGCAGATGCACAAAAGCTAGGCAAGAGATTCTGGAAATATTGCAATTTTACCCACACCTCCTCTCTGAGGTCACCAGCACTCTCCTTTCTTTAAGTGTGTACTTCTTTTTTTCATTAAGGTATCATTGATATACACTCTTATAAAGGTTTCACAAGAAAAACAATGTGGTTACTACATTCACCCTTATTATCGAGTCTCTCCCCCCATACCCCATTGCAGTCACTGTCCATCAGTGCAGTAAGATGCCAGAGTCCCTACTTGTCTTCTCTGTGCTACAGTCTTCCCTGTGACCCCATACATACCATGTGCATTTAAGTGTGTACTTTTAAATAAAGCTTTATCGCTGCTCAGTTCAATACGTTTTGTTTCTGTACTCTTTCAGTGGTAAGCGTCTTTGTTACTTTCCTATTTCATTCTATTTTCTTTAGCACAACTCTTCACTCTCTCTATCCTACTTGAGCTTCCTTGCTCTCTGCTGCCTGTAAGGCAGCTGCCATTCCCTGCTACTCGCCTTTAATGAACTCCTTCCTTACCTGCGCAACTCCAACCTGCTCGAGAATTCTTTCTTGTTCAGCGTCAAGAGCCCCTCCTGGATTGACGTCTCACCAAGCATGCAGGGAGGTCTCCCCGGACTGAATTGTGCGGAAACAAGACTACAGACAGAATCAGAACCCGGCCTTGTGCTCACTCCCTCCAGCAACGGAAAGGGCTCTCAGGATGGAGCACGAAGTGGGGGTGCTCACCTTTATGCACCTGTTTCTACCATCCAGCATGTTTTCATATAAATCCTCCAAACAACACTCTTTTGAAAGGTACTTCACCAAGGAAGACACAGAGCATGGAAAGATGAAAAGAAGACCCACCTGGTCTGACCCAAAGCCCTTCTTTTTCACACCACCCCTCTTGCTACTTTCATCCTAAATTCCCAACTTCCACCAGCAGCAGCAATAGCAGTCTTGCCGGCTTGCAAGCCTGCAGTAAAGGAGCAGTTTTGGGCTCTTCCTCCTCCTTTGCCCTGGCATCCAGTCTGTGGGCACAGAGTCCATCCCTGGAGGGCTGGAAGAAACCACAAAGGGCATGTAGTTCGGTTGCTCACACAGCACTTGGATTTCCTCTAAATGGTGGCTGTGAGACTGCTGCCCAGGCTCAGTCTGAACACAGCCCCCTACGTCCATGCCAGGGAGCTCGCCCCTTCCTGACATTATCTATTATATCTTAAGTTTCAAAGTCTGCCCTAGGTTGAGCTGCAATCTGCCTCCCTGTTGCCTCCCCTTCCCGTGTCCCTCACACACATTTTCACTGGTCCTAGTTCTTTTCTGGGGTTTCACAAAACAGACCTGCCCCTTAGCCCTTTAAATGTGAAGGCTATGATCGTGCTCCTAGAGGGTAAACATCCCCCACTCCTCCAGCCAGGGTTCATATGCCATGGTTTCAAGTAACTAACCAGTCTGGCCCCTCCCACAAACATGCTCATTTATGCAAATCAGGTGGTGCAAACTCTGCCTATGGCTCCACGTGAGTGACATCAGTGAGTGAGGTGGGCGGAAACAATAAGGAGTGGTGGGGACTTCTTGGCACAGAATGTATGTGCCCCATCTACTGGAAATAGCCATTTTAGCTTCAGGTGGTTATTGTGAGGCCCTAGCACAGCCAGATCTGATTTCCCAATAGAAACAGGAAATTTGGACTTGTATTTGAAATATCCTGATTTTTTAGGTTGGTAATTATTTTTAAACACACACACACACATACTGTATGAGTTAACATATTTCTCTGTAAAACAGGAAATTTAATCAAGGAGAACTTTATTACAAAAACGAAAACAGCAAACTGGGAGGCATAGCCTTCAGCTCTGAATCAAAAGTATGCTTCACCCAAGGAAAGAGAAGGGCTTGTTTTTGTAGTAAAAATTCTCACCTATGTTCCCATTGAGGCCCATTTATGCAAATGAGGGGTGCAAGCTTAGTTAGTTTTCATTAGTTGATGCAAGTGGCAGCTGATTGGCTGACTTCCCAGCTATTGTCTGTTTCGGTAGCAGTAACCATGTATATCATGAACTGGTTCTGCTTCAGAGAATGGACTTCATTCTGTGGTTTTTCTGAGCACACAGAATATGTGTGTAGCCTCCTGTTAAATACATGGCCATCTGACTCTACTTTGTTTTGGGCCTTGGTTAGCCTGGAAGACTCCATCTTTTTTTCTGGCATGGCTGGATTTGGGGAATGTGGGAATTCATTTCACTTTGACCAGAGTCAACACTATGCAGGCAAACAGAAAATGATGGGCACCAGTATGCAACCTTCACAGGCATCTGAAAATGTGCCACCTAAAACAATGTAACACTCACACGTGGCGGTGTTGGGCAATCCAATCCAGGGAAATCTCCCTGTGCGCTTGGTGAGACCTCAACCCAGGAGAGGGCTCTTGACTCTGATCCTTCTCGCAAACAGGTCGGACGCATGCGGGTAAGGAAGAAATTCATTAAAGCAAGAGTAGCAGTAAATGGCAGCAGCTGGACAGGCACTGGAGAGCAGGGAAGAGCAGAGGGAGGCAAGGGAAGCTCATTGAACTCCTGCTCACCATAGGGAAAATCCCTTGCCAACTTCTAAAGCCAGGGTCACCTGGCATCCAGTGTCTGCTTCAGTCTTCGTGGGAACTAGGCCCCTCCCTCCCCAGGATTTGGAGGAGCCATGGAGCACTGGATGGAGATTATGTTCTGAGAACTTCCCAAAGCAAAGAAAGGAGATTTTTCAGGCAGGCTGCTAAAGAGAATGACTGTACACCTGCAGTCTCATCTTGGCCACCCAGGCTATATGAACCTGCAAGCCCAAATCAGAGATCTTAGCAGCCCTTCCCTACTTGTCTGAAGAACAGAAAGAGTGAACACTTGTGCTTAAGTCTAGAAAATTCAATGAAATAGCAAAGTAACAAAGACGCTTACCCCTGGAACAGCACAGAAACAAAATGCAGTAAAGTGAGCAGCGAGAAGTCTTTATTTAAGGCAAAGTATGCACTTGAAGAAAGGGGAGTGCAGCCAGCCTCAGCGAGGAGGCACACTTAAGGGCTTAGGGTTCTGTCTTTTAAGGCTCTCAAGAATGGGCCAAAGCGCCAGTGGGGGTATAGGCCTGACATGTTCTCCACTATCTCTCTCTCCAGTGAAAGACATTGTCACCATCCATAGTGTGTCCTCTAGATATTCTGTAAAATAAATTTAACATAAGGAATTTCTTGATTTTGTTCTTCTCCAAAATAGTGGTTACCCTCAAGCAGTGGAAACAAACTATTTAGGACTGCTTTTCCCTGCCTTAAAATAGGATAGGTTATTGGCTAGTTATCAGAAAATGTTAGGAGTCTTACATCCTAATTCCCTGGTTTTTAAAATGGAATCTTAGCCTTAAGATGGAGTCCCTCTTGTTCTTACTATACTATTTATATCTCGGCATTTTTCATCATAGGCAGGAAAAATTAATCATGATACTTGTCTCATGTCCCGCCCCACCTCACTCATGGGCTTCAGTGACCATGTACATTTGCTGAGAACTAAAGCAGGACATTTTTTTATCCTGCCTGTTTAAACCCCAAGGCTATTCTGCCCTGCTCTGCTGTGCACCCTCTCATGCCCACCCCTCCCCGCTCCACCACCTCTTTCTCCCTTCCTCTTTGTCACCCCTCTGTCCTTCCTTCATCCCTTTTTCCTTCCCTCTCTCACCATTTCTTGGTATTCCTCAACTGTTCTTCTTTCTTTCTGTTTTTGTCTTGTTCACAAAACTCCAAAATTTCTGCTGGATTCCCTAAGAAACAGACAAACTGTCACTCTTCCTCCCACCCAAAAACACAAAATAAAACTAACAACAGATGAACCTGCACAGGGTAAAATTTATGAATTAAAAATGTCAGAAAAGTCAATTCCCTTTGATTTCAGGTTTAGAGGTATTTTGCCCCGGGATTTCCTCTCCCCAGAGTTACATGGGTCATAATTAGATCTGCAAAACCTGATCCAGGAAATTGAACTTGGTAGAAGTAACAGTAACAAAAGAAAATGCAAACTGACTGATGAAGAAATCAATTTTGTTCAAAAATGAGGTTGAATAAAGTTAAGTTGAAAAGAGTGGTGTCCATGAAAATAATTTGGGCAAAATAAAATTTAAATGAAAAAAATAAGAAATGGTTGGGCTGTGCTGTAAATTTTATCAAGAAGTTAATTTGCTTTGGACAGCCTCATGCAAATGAATGAATTGGACAATTCTCTTACACCACACAGAAAAATCAACTCCAAATGGATTAAAGACTTGAATGTAAAACCTGAAACCATAAAACTACTAAAAGAAAGCAAAGGTGGTAAGCTTCTTAACATTGGTCTTGCCAGTGTTTTTTCAATTTAACACCAAAAGCAAAGGCAACAAAAGCAAAAATAAATGGAATTAAATCAAACTTTGATACTTGTCTCATGTCCACACAGTAAAGAAAACCATCAACAAAACAAAAAGGCAACCTACCTGCTGAATAGGAAAAATATTTGCAGATTGTATATCTATTAGGAGGTTATATCCAACATATGTAAAGAACTTACATATGTAAAGAACTCAACAGCAAAAAATATAAACAATCCAATTAAAAAAACAGCCAGAGGATTGGCATTAACATTTTCCAAAGAATATACACAGGTGGCTAATAAGTATAAGATGCTCAACATCATGAATCATCAGAGAAATGCAAATCAAAACCACAATGAGATATCATCTCACACCTGTTAGAATGGCCATTATCCAAAAGGTAAGAAATAAGTGTTGGTGAGGATGTGGAGCAAAGCGAACCCTGTGCATTGTTGGTGGGAATGTAAACTGGTAGTCACTATAGAAAACAATATTGAGATTTATTAAAAAATTAAAAATAGAACTACCGTCACTTCTGGGTTGTGGGTAAAATTACAATATTTCCAGAATCTCTCACCTGGCTTTAGTGCATCTGCATATCGACAGGCATTCCTCAGGGGTGGAGTGGAGTAGTTCATGTACATATCAGTGGGTAATTACCTGGGTTACTGAGGGCTTATCTGAACCTGAGAGGTTAGGGGAGGTCTTTTCTTGCTTCTGCCTGAGCAGGAAAGAGATAGCCCTGGACTGCAGTTTGTAAGCAATAAATGGGCTTTAAATTGCATTTCTCCCTTTGATTTTGGTTTTAGAGGTATTTTGCCCTAGGATTTCCTCTCCCTGGAGTTACATGGGCCTTTATCCAGAGAAGGCAAAAGCACTAAATCAAAAAGATAACTGCACCCCCATGTTCATGGCAGCACTATTTACAATAGTCAAGACATGGAAGCAACCACTGATGGATGAATGGATAACAAAATAGTGGCACATATATATAATGGAATATTATTCAGTCACAAAAAAGAAGGAAATCTT
Source organism: Manis javanica (assembly GCF_040802235.1). Lineage (NCBI taxonomy): Eukaryota > Metazoa > Chordata > Mammalia > Pholidota > Manidae > Manis > Manis javanica. The sequence goes on from NC_133169.1 coordinate 79,002,771, forward strand.
GCCATTTGAGCTACATAGTTGGACCTTAAGGGCATATGGCTAAGTGAAATAAGTCAGACAAACACAAATATACATACTTACTTGTGTGTGGAATCTAAAAAAACAAAACAAAACCCAAGTTCACAGATATAGAGAACAGACCGGTGGTTGCCAGGGGCAATGTCAGAGGGTGGTTGAAATGTGTGAAGGGGATCAAAAGTACAAGCTTCCTTCCAGTTGTAAAATAAATTAGTCATAGGGATGTGATGTGCAGCATGGCAACTGTTAATAATACTGTATTGCATATTTGAAAGCTGTGAAGAGAATAGACCTCAAAATTTCTCATCACACACACAAAAATTCTGTGACTATTATGGTGACATGTTAACTAGACTTATTGTGGGGATCATTTCGCTATATATATAAATATTGAATCAGGTTGTATACCTGAAACTAATATAATGTATGTCAGTTAGGCCTCAATTAATAAAAAAAAAGTTAATTTGCTTTAATGCAATTTATCCCAAAGTACTCTATTGATCCAAGAAAAAAATCAT